>NC_044060.1:25929727-26529727 GCF_902167405.1 Gadus morhua | reverse complement strand
TGGGCGGAAACCTCCATTGGAACAAAGGATGTATGTTTCGTTAAAAGGGGCTTGGATCCATGTTCGAGCAGTGACTCTATAGATCTACTCAGGCGGTTGTCGTTGTTGTTTTTCTTCACGATAAAGTATTTTGTCAACTCTTGCTCCGGACCCCTCGATTTCTTTTACTCTCTCTCTCTTGAATTAGTCTAAGTGTTTTATATCTCGATTAATCTTCAACAATGCCTAACTAACAAGCATTGTGGCCTGTGTCGTGGGCCCAGGGTTGGCAGAGTGGCAGAGGGTGGGCACAAATCTGGTGATGGAGTCGTGATTAGAACCACAAATGCCAAGTTGAAGAGCACTTGTAATACTAGAACGTAAAAAACAACACATTATATAAAGCGCATGAAATGAACGAGGTAGCATAGGGTGCTATGTTTAAGAGCACTTGTAATACCAGAACAAAGAAAAAAAACATAATTTAAAAATAACAGTTAACATGAGTAAGAAGGACATATCAAAAAAGGGAGGTCTGTCTGCGTCCTGCAAGACGGAGGCGTAACTTGTAGTAGGCATAACTTGTAGTAGGAGGAGGCGTGTCTTCTACTTTTCTAAATCGCGGTCCACGCGAGATCTTCCTCTTTTCGCGGTAAAAAAAATCTTGTAAATCTGTAAATACTTTTCATTAAATGCATATGACTCAGTTTCACGTAAGCCAGTAAGGCTATGATTAAGCTAATCAAGAGTATATTTTTAAATGAGCGGGTCGGGTGCATTATTTTTATATAAGGCCTAATATTTGAGGTTCGAGTTGCAGTCATTTATGTACCCGCGCACCACTGCTACATACTGATGACTTCCGCGATTTTGAAAAGTACTAGACACGCCTCCTACTTCCACGATTTAGAAAAGTACAAGACACGCCTCCTACTACAAGTTACGCCTACTAAAAGTCACGCCTCCGTCATGCAGGATGCAGACGGATACTATTGAAAAAATTTAGCTATTTCCCAAACTATCGACAACGGAGGTAAAATGTTTATGTAGACTCTGTTGTCTAGTCCCTTGGATGGGGATATCCTTTTTACAGGGCAAGAACCTTTCCTATATTTTTTTAAAAGCTTGGCCCCCACCTCTGAGGAGTGGTCTTTGAGGCAACGCTTATAGTGGGTTGACTTGGCCCAGAGGGTGGGACTACTAGTGGTGGACATAGAGTAGCGTGGAGGGTAGGCCAGCGACAGCAGCATGGGCTATCTGCCTAGCAGGTAGGATGCGTCAGATGGAGGAGCCAGCGATGAGGGGACTGGCTCGTGGAATGCAGAAAAGAATGTACGAGCAGAATTCTACTTTTATTGTTTATTGGTATTATTGGTCATTTCAAGGCGCAATAATACATCCTACCTCTATAGCCAGTACAATGGCAAGGCAATGTGCCACCGCACAGGGCCTCGCGCCTGGTTTGCAATAATCTTTTCTTTATTTTAATATAGGCAAAAGAAAAAAAACACTAGAGTGTGGCCCCTTCACCAAAATGGAATAGGCTAATGCTATGGCAAACGCTCACAGGATATAGCCATACTATGGGACTGTGACCCATCACATACAGCTGTTCAGAACGGAGTAGTGCGCACTTCCTCTCCAAATATACCAAGAGCGCACGGATCGGACACCCTCTCTGTAAGCGCTATAGTTCTGCTGATGCAGAAGGAAGTGGGCAAAACGCTACCAGATCGTAAACTTTAAAGTAGACTTGAAAGGCACTGTTTTGGCTGATAAGAACAACGTGGGTTGTTGTATGGCAGCAACAGCGTGACGGTGGAAACAGTCACGTGATTACTGCACCGACAAAGCGATCACATCAACGACTCTCTTCACCGTGGACAGGGCTCTTTATGCCATTTTCAGGGATAGATATTTTAACTTGATTGCATCAACAGACCCGAATAAGGGGCCCGAGGGCCCACCGTCACTAAATTCCAATACCTAGAGGGTTGGGGCTAATTGGCGCATGCTCTGCTGCGCATGCTCTGCTGCGACATCACTCACCGTACCTCGCTCGGCTGCACGCCACGTCTGTCTACGTCTCGTCTCTCTGTCTGTTTGTATATGTATGTATGTTTACCTGGACTGGTTAAACATGGCCACCCTCTACAAATCATTCATCATCCCTGTGACCATTGTATGGCTGATCTGCGATAGCCTCGCACTAAAACCTGTCACTGTCAACGGGTTACTCACCTATGGCCGCGATGAACTCCTGCTCCACCGCAGCTCACCGCCGTGTTACATCAAGCCGGCGGTAGCTATCCCACCAGAGCTTCGGCCAAGGAAAAGAGGGAGACGCGGAGGTGTCCGAAGCAGACTACGGAGACGGCCTTTCAGGCCTCCTCTCCCCTCCATCATCCTCTCCAATGTCCGCTCCCTCCGGAACAAAATGGACCTCCTTCACGCCCGGTGTGGAATGGAAAGGGCCTTCAGAGACATCTGCATCATCGCCCTGACTGAGACCTGGCTGGACGACTCGGTATCCGATGACGAGGTCAGCCTGGACAACTTCACCATCATCAGGTCAGACAGAACCAGGAACTCAGGGAAGACGAGAGGCGGCGGGCTCTGTCTTTACATCAACGACAGGTGGTGTAGCAACATCAAAACGCACCGGAGGGTCTGTTCACCCGACCTGGAAATGCTCACCGTGTCCCTTCGCCCCTACTATCTCCCTCGGGAATTCCCAACTGTTGTGGTCAGCTGCGTATACATCGAACCCAGCGCTAACGGCAACATAGCGGCAGAACTGGTAGCCGAGGATGCTAACGCCATGGCAGCTAAGTATCCCGGGTCGCCAGTGCTTATCCTCGGCGACTTCAACACCTGCAGACTCGACTCCGTGCTCCCAACATTCCAGCAGAATGTTGACACTCCGACCAGAGGAAACAACATATTGGATCTATGCTACGGAAATATCTCAGACGCCTTCAGGACTAATTCATATCCACCGCTCGGACTCGCAGACCACAACGTCATCTGCTTACTTCCGCTGTACAAACAAGTACTAAAACGCCTCCACCCACAGTCCTACAGCGCCTCACAATGGTCGGAGGACTCCACTGCACAGCTCCAAGGTTCCCTGGCATGCACCGACTGGACTATCTTTGACGGAGATTTGAATTCCAAAGTCACTGCCATATCCGATTACATCAGCTTCTGCATACACACCACCATACCAGTGAAAGCAATAAAAAAAATACCCCAACTCAAAACCCTGGATTACCTCTGAAATAAAAAATTGCCTGAAAGCGAACAACACAGCCTTCAGGCTCAAGGACTCAGCTGGTCTCAAATCTGCAAACCGTAATACTAAAAATAAAATCTTCATGGCCAAAATTCAGTTCAAAAACAACCTGGAGCACAAGTTTTGCAGCATGAACACTAAAGAAGCCTTTCAGATGGTCAACACACTCACCGGTTACAAACCCACTCACCGCAAAACAAAATTACACACCACAGCTCTCCCCAATGAACTGAACACATTTTTCAACCGGTTTGACTCACAGGATTTTACAAATGACTGCATGCAAGCACTGCAGGCTCTCCCCCCAATAGACCCCAATAAGCCTGCTCCCTTCACAGTGGAGGAAGTTCGCCACCAGCTCAACCGGTGCAACCCATCCAAGGCCCCAGGACCCGACGGCATCCCAGCAAGGGTGCTGAAGACCTGTGCCACAGAACTGGCTCCAATCGCCCACTCCCTCTTCTGCCAATCATACCTAACAGCCACAATACCCCTCCTCTGGAAAAGTGCAACCATAATCCCCGTACCCAAAAAACCACGACCCACCGAACCAAGTCACTACCGCCCCATCGCCCTCACACCCATAATCATGAAATGTTTCGAAAAACTGCTGCTCAGGACCATCCTTCCATCCGTCAAACCTCATCTGGATCCCCTTCAATTTGCATACAGGGAAAAAAGGGGCACAGAGGACGCTGTCGCCTGCCTGCTGCATCTTGTCCTCCAGCACCTGGACTCCTCAGGCAATTTCGCCAAAATTCTATTCGTGGACTTCAGCTCCGCCTTCAACACCATCCAGAGACACCTGCTCATCCAGAAGCTTCACCACCTCAACACTCCACCCATCCTGATCCATCTCCTGCACAACTTCCTCAGTGACAGACGGCAAGCTGTTCGGGTAGGCACAACCACATCACCCACACTCACCTCCAACACCGGAGCCCCTCAGGGCTGTGTGCTAAGCCCTTTCCTCTACACCCTGTACAGCAATGACTGCACCAGCCCCTCCCACACCACCACCTTCCTCAAATACTCCGATGACACTGCCATCCTCGCCCTCCTATCAGACAATAACTTTATCAGATTACCACAACACTGTCACCCACTTCTCCCAATGGTGCACACATAACTTCCTCCATCTCAATTTAGCCAAAACAAAATAAATAACAATAGGTAACCCATCTCCCCAGCCCCCCACTATCATCAACAATGATACAGTAGAAACAGTTGACAGCTTTAAATACCTTGGACTCACTCTGGACAATAAACTCACTTTCGACCAGCACACAACGGACATTCAAAAAAGGAGCCACCAAAGACTGTATGCCATCCGCAAACTCAAAGAACTCTATGTTGCCCCCCATCTCCTCCTTCTGTTATATCAAAGTATTGTCCAACCCATTCTGCTCTACTGTTCCACCTGCTTCTTTAACATGCTCACTGTCAAAAACCGGGTCAAACTTACACGTGTCACAAATATAGCTGCCAAATTAATTGGTCTCCCCACACCCACACTGTCAGAGCTCAATATAAAGGCCATCTCACGCATTGCATCCACAATAGCACTGGACAACACTCAACTGCCACTTCACTGTCATGCCCTCTGGACGCAGGTATAGGTCCCTGTTGTGCAGGAGGGCTCGCTACGGCAAAAGCCTGGTGCCTGCAGCCATAACAGCACTCAATAAAAGGCCAGGATAAATCACCCCCAGTCCTACTCTGTGTAGATGTTTATGTAGATCTGTGTAGATGTTTATTTGTTTCTGTCTATTGTCTGTCGGCGTGCGGCCCAAATATGTAATGTACTGTGATGTGAAGAAAAATTTCCCCTTGGGGACAATAAAGTCTAAAGTCTAATACCGAGAATGGTTAGAGAAAGCCGGGACTCTGCATCATCTCGGCAACTACTAAAGGCAAACCATCCCATTCAGGGACCGCCACCAGATGGACTTGTGCGTGGAAAGGAAAACAAATCTCTCATCTCGTGTGCTTAGGAGAATGCCCCAGGGGTTCCGTGCGTCATAGCGCACAGGCCGCGAACGCGAACCACGCCTGTGATGGTCAATACAGCGGTATACCAGGATGATTTGAAACATGGCTCCAGTAACTCTATTGTAGCCCTTTTACCCCTATAATAAAGAGGGCAGGGCCCTAGGTTCTTCTATCAATCTTAACAAAACTAGTTTTGATTTCCTATATTTGGTAACCATATAACAAGAGCATCCTTAATAAATATTCAACACTAAACATACACAATATCAACACTGAATTAGTAAGCAGCCAACAAAAAGGTAAGTAGTTGAACGTTTACTTATTTTAGAACAAAATATAAATGCATGTGCATGTCACAGATACCATATCACAATAAACCATATCACAATATCACAATACAGGCTATAAGTAAGAATAACATCACTAAACTAAGCCGGCATAATATATAAAAGAAAACATAAGAAAACAATCCCGTACCAAAAGAAAACCCTGTTGCAGGCCTGTTGATGAATAGTAGTCCTCTTCGCTCCTCCGAGCCAAAGAGAACACGGTACGCTAATCACACGTCCTGGTGAACGGCAACGGGCGTCCTTGAATGTCCGTGGAAAGACCAGTATGGGGAAAGTCCGCAAAAGTCTGTCGAAAGGACAAAGGCCCTCCTCACTGGCTTGTCGCTTGATTCCTCTTCGCCAGAGGAAGCTGAGCCGACCCTCGTGGTCACACCCACTATCTGGTGCGGCGGTCCACAGGAAAATCCCTTGTAGTACCGTCGCTAGCTGCGCTGGTTAGCAGGCCACTACTGTTCAGCTACTTGCGTTAATTAACTGACCGGGTCGTTTATGTGGACTGGTCCGGTGGAGCTTTCAGTAAAGTTCGTGTTGAACTTTATCTTGAATTTTAAGAGTTGCTGATATGTCATCAACAGACGGTACTCAATCGAAAAACATGTGCTCCATCCAACGAACGTCTTTCCTTTCTTCTTCCCAACTCCAGCACGTCTTCCCTTTCCTCTACTTTCCCGCCTTCTCCACATACACCCACAAACACCTCATCGCGCCCCCTCCTGGCTGGATGGCCATATCACAGTTCAATTAAGCAAAGGATATATACAACATTTACAATATATCAAATTACATTTACAAAGTTTGCAACCATTACACAAACGTCAAAAACATTATGAAAAATAATAAACTCTTATATAATGTTTATTCTTATTAATAATTAGAACCCAAATCCCAACTGGGTTACACCCGCCCCCTTCTAAAAAGGTCTGTATGTCCTCATACAACACAAAAAGACTCAATCTAAGGGAAATAGAGAGTTACAAATGTTGCTTTAAGTAAAAATCTTAATGACAATACCTCTGTGTACAATGGTCAAAGGCTGATCTCTGGATCTACCCGGCTCATCATATGTTAGCCTGACTGGTGGCTTTATTGGTCTCTTTGGCCTAGGCTCAGATCTTAGCCTCCCATTATCTTTGGACACATTGAAAGTCTCTTGCTCAGGGCCAGACTCTGAATCAGTATCACTGGTGTCACCAGGAGCTAACTCTCGATCAGACTCTTGGTCTCTCAACCTATGGTGCTCTGGCTCTGCGTCCTCATCAGATGAGGATATAGCATCAGCACCAATTCCATCTGCCTGATGGTTCTCTTCTTGAGCAGCAATTGTGTGTCTAACATTGTCTAGAGCTCTGTGAAACAACTCTCTCGGGTAAGTTCTGCAAGGTGAATAAAACTCAGGGTCAGGTGACGAATCAGATATTTCCTGCAACTCCCTTTGTACTTTTTGCGTTTCAGGTGAGGATATTTCACTCCTCCGGTGAGTCACAGCTCTGGTTTTTGTCTGACAGGTAAATCAATCAACGGGTCTGTGTTTGGGATTCTCACAAACTGCCCGATGGGAAGGAGATTGTCTCTGTGAATGGTCTTGGTGCCAGTTCCTCCATTCTCACGTTTTATCTTGAATACCGGAAGATTAGGCATCTTACCCACCACCACATAAGGATCAGGGCTCCATCGGCTTTCTAACTTGTGTTTCCCTCTCAGGCCCCAGTTCTTGAGCAGCACTCTGTCGCCAACCTCTAAAGACTGTATTCTGGCTCTTTGGTCGTAAGCCTTCTTGTTTCTCTGGTGCCTTTTATCTGCAGCCGCAGATGCTAGCTTGAAGGCTTCTTTCAGGTCTTCTTTTAGCTTTGCTACATAGCGGGAATGACAACCATCCTCAATGCCATCTGGAGAGGTTCCAAAACACACATCAGCAGGGAGTCTGACCTCTCTGCCGAACATCAGCCGATATGGCGAATATCCGGTGGCGTCAGACTTTGTGCTATTCTAAGCGTGGACCAGATGACCAACATGCTGGCTCCAGTTACGCTTTTTCTCCCGGCCCAGAGTCCCTAGCATGGACAATAGGGTTTGGTTTAACCTCTCTGGCTGAGGGTCTCCCTGAGGATGGTAGGGAGTCGTCCGCGATTTGCAAAACCCCATCAAGGTCAGGAGTTCTTTTATCAGTCGGCTTTCGAAATCTCTTCCTTGATCCGAATGGATCCTCGCTGGTAGTCCATAATGTAGGAAATACTTTTCCACTAGGACCTTTGCTACAACTTGAGCTTTCTGGTTTCTTGTTGGGAAAGCCTGCCCATAGCGTGTGAAATGGTCGGTGACCACCAACACATTGCTGATGCCTTTCGAATCGGGTTCCACCGAGAGAAATTCAATGCACACCAGGTCCATCGGACCTTTGCTCAAGATCTGGTGCAAGGGGAAAGCTCGCTGAGGAAGAGATTTGTGGGTGACACACTCACCAGTCAGCTACAGTGCCAAAGGAGTGGCAAACCGGGGTGGTGGTTCCCCTGTTCAAAAAGGGGGACCAGAGAGTGTGTGCCAATTACCGGGGTATCACACTTCTCAGCCTCACTGGTAAAGTCTACTCCAAGGTGCTGGAAAGGAGGGTTCGGCCGGTTGTCGAACCTCAGATTGAAGAGGAACAATGCGGTTTTCACCCCGGACGTGGAACTACGGACCAGCTCTTCACTCTCGCAAGGATCCTGGAGGGGGCCTGGGAGTATGCCCATCCGGTCTACATGTGTTTTGTGGATCTGGAGAAGGCGTATGACCGGGTCCCCCGGGAGAAACTGTGGGAGGTGCTTCGGGAGTATGGGGTAAGGGGGTCTATCCTCAGGGCCATCCAATCTCTGTACTCCCAAAGCGAGAGCTGTGTTCGCGTCCTCGGCAGCCAGTCAGTTTCTTTCTCAGTGGGTGCTGGTCTCCGCCAGGGCTGCGCCTTGTCACCAATCCTGTTTGTGATATACATGGACAGGATATCGAGGCGTAGTCGTGGTGGGGAGGGGTTGCAGTTCGGTGGTCTGAGGATCTCGTCACTGCTTTTTGCAGATGATGTGGTCCTCATTGGATCATCGGCCTGTGACCTTCAGCACTCACTGGATCGGCTGGCGGCCGAGTGTGAAGCGGCTGGGATGAGGATCAGCACCGCTAAATCTGAGGCCATGACTCTTAGCAGGAAACCGGTGGATTGCTTACTCCGGGTAGGAAATGAGTCCTTAGCCCAAGTGAAGGAGTTCCTCGGGTTCTTGTTCGCGAGTGAGGGTACTATGGAGCGTGAGATTGGCCGGAGAATCGGAGCAGCGGGGGCGGTATTGCGTTCGCTTTACCGCACCGTTGTAACGAAAAGAGAGCTGAGCCGCAAGGCAAAGCTCTCGATCTACCGGTCGATCTTCGTTCCTATCCTCACCTATGGTCATGAGGGCTGGGTGATGACCGAAAGGACGAGATCGCGGGTACAAGCGGCCGAGATGAGTTTTCTCAGAAGGGTGGCTGGCGTCTCCCTTAGGGATAGGGTGAGAAGCTCAGCCATTCGTGAGGAACTCGGATTAGAGCCGCTGCTCCTTTACTTAGAAAGGAGTCAGCTGAGTTGGTTCGGGCAACTGGTAAGGATGTCCACTGGGCGCCTTCCTTGGGAGGTGTTTCAGGCACGT
The DNA here is from genome assembly GCF_902167405.1 of Gadus morhua. Lineage (NCBI taxonomy): Eukaryota > Metazoa > Chordata > Actinopteri > Gadiformes > Gadidae > Gadus > Gadus morhua. Next base: position 26,520,461 of record NC_044060.1, on the reverse strand, counting down.
CCAGTGGGGAGGAGACCTCGGGGAAGACCCAGGACTAGGTGGAGAGATTATATCTCAACAGTGGCCTGGGAACGCCTCGGGATCCCCCCGTCAGAGCTGGTCAATGTGGCCCGGGAAAGGGAAGTCTGGGGCCCCCTGCTTGAGCTGCTCCCCCCGCGACCTGACCCCGGATAAGCGGATGACGATGAGGATGAGGGCTATTCGTGATGCCAAACAGGAATCACTTGGTTTTAGTCCGGCTGAACTGGTGTTTGGTCACAGAATGCGTGGCACGTTGAAAATGCTTAAAGAAAAGCTTTTGTCTCGTTCTTCTCCCAAGTCTAGTGTTCCAGACTTTGTCTCCCAGTGTAGGGAGCGCCTTCGCTGTGCAACGTCATTGGCGAAGGAAGCCCTCTCTTCTGCCCAGGATGCCATGAAGAGGAGGTTTGACAAAAAAGCAGTTGAGCGACAGTTTGAGCCTGGTTTATGAGGTATTGGTTTTGCTTCCCACACCTGGTTCTGCTCTCACTGCCAGTTTTTCAGGACCTTATGTGGTGGAGATGAAGGTGTCTGACACCAATTATGTAATATGTACGCCAGAGCGGCGGAGAAAGACACGTTTATGTCACATTAATATGTTGAAGTCTTACCATATCAGGGGTGATGGGGGGAAGCAAGGTCCGCGGCCTGTCGATTCCAACGTTAACCCCTCTGTGACTTCGGTTTGTGTAGGTGCCATGTCTGATGATGGCCTAACTATGCTATCTGAGGGTCAGCAGACTGGTAGACTGTCTAATTCGGAGGTTCTTGGTGACATCTCTTCCCACCTGTCTTATCTTCCAGAGGTTCAAAGTCAGGAAGTGATCCAACTTATATTGTCGTACCCCAGGTTGTCTTCGGATGTGCCCTCCAGTACAACCATTCTGGAGCATGACATTAATGTCGGTACCGCGGTTCCAATTAATCAGCATACGTACCGATGCCCGATGGCAAAGAGAGAGGTTATGAAAAAAGAGGTTGAGTATTTATTGGAGAATGGACTACCTAAGCCTAGCTGTAGTCCATGGAGCTCTCCGTGCCTTTTAGCTCCCAAGGCCGATGGCTCTCCACGTTTCTGTACTGACTATAGAAAAGTGAATGCGGTGACTGTGCCTGACTCTTTTCCGCTGCCCAGGATGGATGACTGTATTGATAGCATTGGTCCTGCTGTATTTATATCAAAGCTTGACCTCTTGAAGGGGTACTGGCAGGTGCCTCTGACGGAGCGAGCTTCTGATATTTCGGCCTTTGTTACACCTGACCACTTCCTGCAGTACACCGTCATGGCGTTTGGAATGAGGAATGCACCGGCCACGTTCCAACGGCTGATACAGTTAGTTTTGGGAGATGTGCCTCATTGTAATGTGTATTTGGATGATGTGGTGGTGTATTCTGACAAGTGGGAGGACCACATTGCCAGTTTGAGGGTGGTATTCCAACGGTTAGCTGCGGCATCGTTGACGCTCAATCTCGCTAAATGCGAGTTTGATAAGGCCACCGTGACCTATTTAGGCAAGCAGGTTGGACACGGACAGGTCCGCCCTGTTGACAACAAGGTCAAAGCTGTCCTAAAATATCCTGTTCCTTCCACTCTACGTGAGTTGCGTCGGTTATTGGGAATGGGGGGGTATTATCGTTGTTTCAGCAGGAATTTTTCGATGGTGGTAGCTCCCCTCACCTCGTTGTGTAGTCCTGCTGTTCCCTATGTCTGGAGTACTGCATGTCAGTGTGCCTTTGAGGCTGCAAAGTCCCTTCTGTGCAGCGCCCCGGTTCTGGCAGCTCCTGACTTTTCGCGTCCCTTTCAGCTGGAGGTTGACGCAAGCGCTGTTGGCACTGGTGCGGTGTTGCTACAGGAGGGTGAGGGTGTTGTGCAGCATCCAGTGTGTTACTTCTCAGTTAAGTTTAAAAACCACCAGCTTAACTAACTACCATCGAGAAGGAAACCCTGGCTATGCTCCTCGCCCTCCAGCACTTTGAGGTGTATGTGGTATCCAGTTCCTCTCCTGTTGTGGTCTATACAGACCACAATCCTCTTGTTTTTTTGGCCCGAATGTATAACAGCAACCAACGGTTGATGCGATGGGCTCTTCTGGTACAAGGCTACAACATTGTGATACGTCACAAGAAGGGGGTGGACAACGTTGTGGCCGATGCCTTATCAAGAGGATAGTTGTTTTTTATGCTTTGTATGTAATAATAATGTGTGCTAACCCCCTGGGTTCGCTTTTATGGGGGGAGGTGTTACGTAGGTGGGTTGGCTCATCATTATTATCGTATTCCGTTCAATGTAAACATCAGGTTGGTGTAGGTAGTTATTTTGGGAGGAATTGAATCCCTTTTCTTTTCCCCCCCTCTGCTCAGGTACCCCCGCCCCTCCCTGTAGAGTATCCTGCAGGCCCAGTGGTGACAACAGCTGAGGGCAATTACAATCAAAAGGGGCGGGTGGATAAAGCCTGTGCTCTCCCACACCACTTAATAATAATAATAAAATACATTTAATTTAGAGGCGCCTTTCAAGACACCCAAGGTCACCTTACAGAGCATATAGTCATCATAGTCACATAGCACATAGTCACTTGGCTCTAAGCCACGGTTGATACTGGTTGTATCGTGTTTGGGCGCTACGCCATTGATGTGGACACTACCTGTCGCATTTGTAGGCTTTCATGCCGTTGTTTGTAGGCTCTTTAGCCATCACTTTGTTGTCTTGCTGGTCTTGCCAGGCAAGTTACATTTCCCTGGCGATAGTCATTTGCTTGTGTTGTATTAGTTTGTCTTACCAAGCTGAGTGGCTTATTGTTTAGTGTTTGTTTGTCTTACTGTTGTTCCTGTTTTGTTCTCCCTTTCCCTTATCCCTTTCCAGTCAATAAATATTATTATTTACTTTAGAAAACGTGTTTGCTTTGGATCCTTTCTACTACCGGGACCTGTGCTAAGGCACCTGCTGTACGGGCTGAGGTCACACCAGCCCTATTCAGTGTATGCTGTGTACATTTATAGCTTATATAAATACCTTTGTATGTGACAGAAGTGGGCGTGGCCGGTGTGACGTATTAGCCTCTGCTTCTTCACCTATCTAAAGGTGCTGCCTTTTGTGGATGGAGCAGCTATTGCAGCCTTCAGTAAGGTCCTGCTCCCCTTGTGGCTATGTACAGTATTTACGGCTTATATGTTTGGTCCTGCTTCCTAGTGGTTATGTGTGGGTAATACAGCTTGTGTGTTTGAATCTGCTTCCTAGAGGCTATGTGGGGCCAGCTTAAGTTCTTAAAATACGTAACATTACCGATCTTGTAAGGAAGCGCGCCAATTCTCTTCCGCACGGAGCAGAACTATGGCCTATTTTACAAATTTGTATTTTCTTAATTATAATTATTATATTACATTTTACAGATTATTTTTTTATTACTGGAAAAAATAGATAATAATAACTGTTACCGGTAACACGGCAACCCTGGTACCCAGCACCATTCAAATCACACTCAAGCTTATGGTTATTGTCCCCACCACTTCTAAAATTAAACTGACGCCCTTGCATAGTGTTAAATATTTTAAGCACATAAGCTGCCCCCACATAGGGGACTTAAAGCTCTGAAATATATGCTGGGGCCAAGTCATGTAGAGCCTTAAAAGTAATCAATAAAATCTTAATCAATCCTAAAACAAATGGGAAGCCAATGTAGAGACTCTAGAACAGAGGCCTGTTTCAGGTAGCTGGTTTAACATACTCTGAGTTTAATCCTGCGCTCTGAGTTGGTTGACTCAGAGTTCAGGGTTGAAAAGCAACTCTGGGTTTTCGGTTTCTGAACAGGTGATCAGCGTTGGGTTAATCAACTCTGAGTATGTTCACTCTGGGTTGGGGGTGTGCCTGTTGACTATAAAGAGCCATCATCAATGGATCTCTGATAACATGATCAAACATGAACCAAAAGCGTAGATCCACTTACTTTTCCCCCACGGAATTGGAAATTCTAATGAACGTGTATGCCGAGCAGTTACCCATTTTAACAAAAAAAAGCAATAACGCCGCGGCAGCGAGAGAGAGTAAAATAAATCAGTAAAATAAAATAAAATAAGAGGAAAGTTTGATATCTTCCACTTATTCAATATGTAAATTGTGTGTGTGTGTGTGGGTGTGTCAATTTACGCAACCCCGAGTTGCCCCACGAGGACTTGGCAGCAAATTAAGTACAAAAATATAGTTTAAACAGGTAAACTAATATTTAATTGAAATCAAATCAATTGTGCTGTTTTGCCTGCTCTACCTAATTTAACAGCTATGTTCAACATGTATTATATATTTGCATACTATATTTAAGCAGTAAATGTAAGTAGTACATTTCCCAGCCACCCCAACAATGCCAATATTTAATAGGATTTAGATATATTAGAAGGCTACACCTAGGCAAAATGCATTATATATATATATATATATATATATATATATATATATATCCTCATCCTCATCGTCATCCGCTTATCTGGGGTCGGGTCGCGGGGGGAGCAGCTCAAGCAGGGGGCCCCAGACTTCCCTTTCCCGGGCCACATTGACCAGCTCTGACGGGGGGATCCCGAGGCGTTCCCAGGCCAGTGTTGAGACATAATCTCTCCACCTAGTCCTGGGTCTTCCCCGAGGTCTCCTCCCCACTGGACGTGCCTGAAACACCTCCCAAGGAAGGCGCCCAGTGGGCATCCTTACCAGATGCCCGAACCACCTCAACTGACTCCTTTCTAAGTAAAGGAGCAGCGGCTCTAATCCGAGTTCCTCACGGATGGCTGAGCTTCTCACCCTATCCCTAAGGGAGACGCCAGCCACCCTTCTGAGAAAACTCATCTCGGCCGCTTGTACCCGCGATCTCATCCTTTCGGTCATCACCCAGCCCTCATGACCATAGGTGAGGATAGGAACGAAGATCGACCGGTAGATCGAGAGCTTTGCCTTGCGGCTCAGCTCTCTTTTCGTTACAACGGTGCGGTAAAGCGAACGCAATACCGCCCCCGCTGCTCCGATTCTCCGGCCAATATATATATATATATATATATATATATATATATATATTGGCCGGAGAATCGGATATATATATATATATATATCCGACATATATATATATATATATATATATATATATATATATATATATGTCTTCAAAATAGCGCTTACTGAATATTAGGGTAACATTTTCCTCCATGTTAGCAAATCGAAAAAATGCAGAGGCCCGGCAGACTGGAAGGGGTCCACCACCTGCAGCCCTCTCAGAGGCTGAGGAGATGGCCCTCAGCCAACAGAGTATGCGTCCTGTGGCTGAGGGCATCCCTTGGGGGAGCTCCTCTGATCCCCCCCACCCCCCAGGATAGAAGTGCCTTTACAGTATAAGAGGTTGGTTATTCAAAATAATTAAATATGTACACGCAACCCAGCGCGTTGCAAATTAGATGGGGCAATATTCTGGCTCAAGTAATAATTGCACTGTCTAATCATCTTCTTCCAGTTACTGATGGCGTCATCGCCCTACTTGAACCAGATGCCCTCACCAACCTCCATGCAATTGTAACGATTCAAAAGATGCAAAAGGATGCTTTGGAGATCCACATTTTGGAACATAAGTTAAAGGTGGGTGAGGTGCAAACTGGGATACTGTTCCCTGCTCTAAAAACATACCCAATATAAATGACTTTTTTTTTTTGTGCTTTCAGGAAATAAAAAAATCCTCGTAAGTAGATTGTCTTTATTAGAACACGGGCTGTGGTGGGACAAGTTATTTTGTTGAACAGTTTACTTAAAGGGTTTTACTTGAGTGGACAATTAAAATTAAACTTAAAGCATGCCCCCGGTGCGTTTGACAGTTAACATGGGGGCTGAGAAGGTGGTCTAAATTAATGATAGATTGCGCTGAAAAACGATAGCGCTCGCGAAGAAAATTATCAGGAAATTAAAGTATATCCAACCGGGGTCTTAATAATCGTTCCTCACGGAGATTCCTTCTGAGGATCGCAGCCTCTACGTCCACAGGCTCTCGTTGAAAAGGTCATGCCATTTCTAACACTTCCTTCTGTCGGAGAGCTGCCTTCAGCCTTATAGACAACAAACTCAGAGTAGGTCTAACCACCTCCCGAGCAGGTTAGACCCACGGCGTATGTTGCCGCAGCAACTAACTCTCGGTTGCGCTGAACCTGCTACCTGAAACGGAAAACCCAGAGTTTCCACTAACTCAGAGCGAACAAACTCGGGGTTGCCTCAAAACCAGCTACCTGAAACAGGGCTCAGGTGTGATATGGTCATATTCTCTAGATCTTGTTAAAAGCCTGGCAGCTGAGTTTTGGACAGTCTGTAGCCGTTTGAGTGTTTTCTGGCTCAAGCAGGTAAAAAGGCTGTTACAATAATCAAGTCGTGAGGAGATGAAATAATGTAACAAAGTTTCAGCGTCACTGAGATTTAAAATTGATCCAATTTCAGAAATATTGCGGAGTTGGTAAAAACAAGATTGTACAATCTTGGTGATGTGTTGCTCAAAACATAAATTACTATTTTTTCTTGAAGAAAATAGTCCATTCCTTGTCGCTTTTAACTCACTTTATTTGTTAAAGTAGGCATGTTTCGGTATGGTAACTATGAAGCAAAAGGGAGTTGTATCTAACGTGTGTGAGAGAAATACCGTGAGCTACTTCAAGCCACGGGCAAAAGCCCATGCCTCTCCGCGGGTGTACCTATGATCTCTGCCCTCCAATCTCTGGCCGTTTCTCAATTCGCGTTCTTTTCTGTACTTGTGTGCTTGCGTTCTTGTGAAACGTCATCAGTCGTAGCCCAAGTACTGTTCCAATTCAAAGTATGCATCAGGCCAAGTACTGTCGTAAAACCCGGAAGTGGTCTTGATGCGTTCTTAAATTGGCCGAAATATCGAGCCTGCATCGATGGTGACTTGTGTGGACTTGGGACCGTTAAATATCCCAGGATGCATTTCGCATTCCTCTTTTAAAGTATCAGTGTGTAAGCTATAAAATAGGATATGAATGCAGGAAAACTGCCCAGCACATCTACAGGACAGAGCTGCCATCCATGGAGGACCTCTACACCTGCGGAGCAGGAAGAAGACAAACCGGATTATAAAAGACCCTCATCACCCCAGCAGCAAACTGTTTCAGCAGCTGCCATCTGGTAGACACTACCGCAGCATCTAGTCTCGACCAGACTCAGGGACAGTTTCATCCAACGGGCCATAAGACGGCTGAATTCCTGAGCTACTTGCCTCACCACTATGCCACTTTATTACAGTCAACATCTGTATACAAATGTCTGTTCACATTTACATTTCACACTGTTTATGCTGCTTTTATTTATACATTACAGTTATTACTATATTTTTATTTTATTCTAATTTTATTTTATTCTAATTATTATGTCCTGTATTGTAGCTTATTTATTTTCTGTTTAATTAGGTCTCAACACTCTCACTTGTGTTTCTTTAATACTTTTATTTTATATTACACTGTCAAAGGAGCCTGAGACTCAAGAATTTCATTGCCAGCGACTGCTTTTGTAATTGTTGTGTTTTTGACAATAAACCATCTTGAATCTTGAAGTTAAAATATTTCGAAGGATAAAATGATTATGAATTATGAATTACATTAATGTTGCAATTATTACCTTAATTTCAACATGTTACAACATGCATACCTCTTTCAGTGCAGTAATGTCACGGTGTGATGCCCGAGTAAACAGAATAACTATTATCTTGTTGAATAACTCTTTGAGGATGATCTGAATATCATTGGCTACACTGTTCTCCCAGGTTTCCCTTTTCAGTCGCAGTAGATAACAAACTTGTAGCCTCCTCCAGCTCAACAACAGATTAGCATGTGCAGTAAAATGTAATGGGGCGGCTCAGAGTCTCGTTTCTTACAGTTTTCCTCAATCGTTTAAACATGTTTTCTGAAACCATATGTCATGGTCTGTCTGTTTCCTAGTCTTGTTTTGGTGTGTTTGAGCAAGGTACGTTTTATTACTCTGTTTTCTGGGAAAAATTGACACAAGCAGAAACCAAAAACCAGCCGTTTTTTCGTTATTTCGTTTTGTCCAAAAAAACGAAAATCAAAATTTAAGTTTGTTTATTAGTTTTTTGGTTCTTCTTACCAAAACGAGTTTACCACTCAATATCTGGTTTCCGCCGGTGGGCGGGTCCTCTTGTTGGCTAGCGTGCTTCATTGCCCTGTGCTCTTCATAATAAAAGTTTTTCCGTTTGATAATGTCGACAAAAATATTACTGTATTAGACACTAGCAGACACAGAGGACCACACCACCCCCAGTCAAGACTGACACGGCTTCAAATAACAATAATAGTATTCATAATAATTTGAAAATGAGAACTTATGAAGTTATGATGACTCCAGTGCAGTTGATGTTTAGCCACAGTTAATACATGCAGAGCAGACCTGCGATCGCTGGCTGCTGATTTCCTCACAGCCTGAGAGCTATGAGGAATAGGCCTACAAGTGATCACAACACATTACTGACAGCTGAAAATTGCGCATTTGTTGACCTTTATCCATTTAAAGTAAACAAATTATTTTTTCTTGTTGAAAGATATTTTATATTGTTTTCATACTATTATTTACTGATGGTGTTTACAGAATGCGAGTGCGTGTTATATTGAAAGCGAGGCTGTGTGTGCCTATGAATATAGGCTACAGTGAGTTTTTTAAGGTGCTGTACAAGCAAATCATATTGTCTACTCTGTACAGTGACAGGGAGTGTAAAGTAACCTACTTCATTCAATATCGATATGCAGTTGTGACAGTCATTTTAACGTGTCAGCAGGCAAGCTTCACTCATTCCAGGATGCGTTGTCCTATAGCCTACTTGGAACATGTTTTGGAATGGATCTATAGTAGCGTATAGAAATTTGCTCATAACAGACCAGCTGGAATACAAAGCAAACTCTTTGTATTCCAGCTGTTTTTTTTGTGATGTTTTATGATGTTTCAATGTTGCGTTGGTAATGTGTTAGACAGCTTAGATGTTATGTTTTGTTAACCTGATTCCTATCCCACTCTGTTTAAGTAAAAGTGTGCTACTGCTGCAAAATCTCTTTGCTTTTGTTTTTTTCTTTTCTTTAATGTGTTTGGAAATGACTTTTAATGATGTTAACTAGATCTCATAACTGGCCTAAACACATAGAAATTTGTAAATACCCTATACCGTTTCACTATAAGACCTCTATAAGAATCTCTATTCATGTAGTCAGTCAATGATCAAACTAGTAGCATGAATATGAATTACAGTCCAAGCGGGTTAGGCAAGGCAAGGCAATTTTATTTTTATAGCCCGTTTTTACAAACAGTTTGTCTCAAAGGGCTTTACATAGCATGAGCATCATAACAACATCCTCTTCCCTTAAGCCCTCACATCGACTGAGTAAAAACTCCCAGGAAAATCAAGGGGAAAAATTGCAGTTGAGTGAGATTCAGAGTGAGATTTTGTCGGGGGGGGGGGGGGGATATATTAATATGTAACTGCATACAAATTTGTTCACAAACATGGTGACTAATGTATGATAGTAGGCATTATTGGCCCTTAACACTAATATTCAGAAACAACACTGCCTCAAAAGGATATTGGCCTAAGCAACACCAGTAGAGGCATACTTTCCCTGAACTTTTAAACGTTGCAAACGTGCAAAACATATATTATATATACGCGGCATTCAGTCCAATGCTTAAAAATATATCTGTGGCATTCAGTAGGCCAATGCTGTGGTAAAGTGTGCAAAGTATGAGTATGAATATTTGATGCAGTATGAGTAAGTGTTCCCTTCTGTTACATAGATAGAACTTTATCAATCCCCTGCAGGAGAAATGTGTTAATGTTTGTCCCTATAAAACAATAATGGTAAAAAGATATAATACAAAACATGACGGTAACTCTAAAGTCAAACCGTCCAATCTGAAGGCTTTACTTAACCACTCCCCCTACTCACTTCCACCAATGCAAAGCGAACAGAACTGAGTATGGGAGGGCGTAGCCCAACTAGTTTGTGACAGACCCAGAGGAACGCAACGCAAATTATATGTGAACATGTATCAGGCATGAAAACGGGTTAGGGGTGAAAAAGGTGAGAAGGATATTATCCCTCTAGGGGGGTCCGGGGTATCCTCCCCCGGTAGAATTTTTTTTAATATTCTGTTCGAGCCTGCATGAGAGTTCAATGTTGTCATTAGCCGTTACGTCTTTCTGACCAAAAGCAGTTCAAGGCCGACCTGGCCTGTACCACTTCGGGAGGGGGCGCTCAGTTACTCCCCTCTAGACAAAATCGAATTGGTTGCGACGTTGACCCGGCGCCCCCCAAAACGTTAACGGGCAACAGGAAATTCTCCCAACTCTCCCGATTACCACTCTGCGTGTGCGTGCGTGACTGTGTGTGTGTGCAGGCGTTATTCAACTGCCTGGTAAACATGTAGGCCTACGGTAATATTCATACTGGTTTAAATAATGCATTTGATAGTAGGCTATTTCCCATCGTTGCTGAGAAAGAGTTTTGTTCGAAAGTTCAGTGATAGAAAACAATTAATATATATATATTTTTTTTTAACATGGATTTAAAAACTGCATTACTATTTTTAACTGACGGGACTTTCTACACCGTCCGGTTGCGTGATTACTACCGCTGCTTTGATTGACTGTTGATGCACGTGGTGCCGACTCCGAGCCCGGCTGCGTACCTAAAGACAGTGAAGGTACAACACTTTTATGTAGGCCTACAGTCCAGTTTTGAGATATGACCAAAATACAAGCTGTGGTCGCTCACACTGAAGCTCGCTGTGGGCGTGCATGAACCGTGAACCAACCTGTCGGCGGCTGGCTGTAAACAGTGCTGCGCCTATGAGTAACTTATTAATCGCGCGACACAACGACATTTAGTAATCGATTTTTAGCAATTAGTTGTTGCAGCCCTAGTTAAAATGGTAATTTCAATCACTCGTATTACTGCAATACCTTACTGCGTCCGTATCTCTGCCTATGTACACAAATATATTGTATTCGTGTACAGCACTTTGGTCAACTACTGTTGTTTTAAATGTGCTATATAAATAAACTTGACTTGACTATGGCCTATAGCCTACTTATTTTGGAGCGCCTGGTCCTCTGCCAATGCTACCGCGACAACAGCTTTCCGGGTGGCGTCCATGTTTTCCTGTGTGTGGGCGTGGCGTCAGATCCGAGATCCGAGTCGGTTCGCAGAGAATACTCGAACGCAGCATAAGTACAGCACTTTACGGAGGACTATAAACTGGCCGGCCTCTGAACCTACCCCCCTCCCCCCACCCCATAAATTTTTTCATCGAATCTACACGATTCACGGAGGTCACCTATTTTGGTTTCAAAACGGCGAATTTCGCCGAAAGGTGAGCGATTTTCATGCCTTATTGAGGCTTTATTAAAATCCCGGACGATTTTGAAATTTCACCCCGACACGCATTCGATTCCTACCCTTCCACTGTCAAATAGCGGCGCAAGTTGTGTGGCGTGTGAGCGTGTGCATGGGTTGAATTGCGTGCGTCTCAGGCTGTGAGGAAATCTGCCGATGGACCACCGATGTGGAAGTCGGGGTGATTCGGGTGACATCGGGCTAAAAATGTATGATCAGGTCAATTTATCGGGGTAGCATTTACACATACCCGATGTTATAATGATAACATAACGATTTATGCCAGGGAAGACACCCGAAGTGCGTTTGGCGTCATTTGACGTAATTTCGAATGACGCCAAACACGTCAAATGACGCGTTTGGCGTCATTTCGCGTCATTTCGGGAGAAGGCAAAGGGGAGACTGGTTTAGACTGATATTTATTTATATATTTATTTATATTACTATAGCGATTTTATAATAATAGAACGCCGGTTCTAAATGGGCGAAGTACCCTGTAATTATAAAAGTAGGACATCCATCCATCACCCCCTATTTATACCCAAGTGGCAGATTGAGGTTCTTCCTTAACACAATCTGGTCATTCACAATCGTTATTTGTCTAGGGTTCTCGAGGGTCTTTCGTGTGTTGAGGTTGCCGATATAAAGAAGATAAAACACGATAAAGCGCGGAAGATTAACGAATATAGCCGATGTGCCCAGGAAAATTCCCGAACGATTTGCGATGTCTTAGGTTATACTCCCGTTCTATTCCCGATTATAGCCAATTAGCCCATAGCAACACCTGAGGTGCGTTCAGAATCGCAAACATAGGCGAACGTTCGCGAACGATTTTAAACATTTTCCGTTAAACGAACATAAGCAAGCAAACGTTTACGAACATAGGCAAACTGTCTGAAGAGGTAGTTCTCCACAAACACTTCGGCTACGTGACATTCGTTGCCATGGCATTAAACTAAACTATATTGAAATCATTTACTCCTTTCCTACACAGAAAGCAATAGATAAAACGTTTCATATAGCCTATCTACACCCTTACTTCAACTGTTGTCTTTTGTATCCTAAAATGCGATTTGAACGTTATATCGCAGTAAGTGGGTACAACTTCGGTGACGTAGCCCTCTATTCTTGAATTTTCCGTACTGGTTGTCTGCAGTAGGCTTTCAACGAGGTCGACCACTTGCAAACCCTCTTAGTCTTCTGTAAACTCTTCTATTAACATGGAGGCTGCCGCTAATACCATGGCCTTCGTATCCATTTTTTTCGTTTACAGTTTGTTTAGAACGGTGTTCAAAAATCGTTCAAAATTAATTGTTTAATGTCAACGCGTTCGTTGCTATGTTCGCTGAACTTGAACGCACCTCAGGTAACCGATTCTACCCCGATAGACCCAAAATTAACAAACATGTTCGTTCTTTGCCGATGTTGCCCGATCATTGAGCATTTCTTCCCGTTTCTTCCCGTTGTCTAACGATGTTCCCGGGAAGAGTAACGGTGTTTCCCGATGCAACCACGCTATTTGCCGATGTTATAACGATAGCTGCTGATTTAGCCATCGGGCACCATCGGGGCCCACTATCGGGTAGGTGTAAACAGGGCATCAGCTCCTTTGATGTGAACGCGTACAGAGCGCATAGTTCAGAGCCGGACAATGATGTCGTAGTAAAGCCCTCAGGTCTATTCTGCATGTATTAACTGTGGATAAACATCAACTGCACTGAAGTCATCATAACTTCATAAGTTCTCATTGTCAAATGATTATGAACACTATTATTGTTATTTGAAGCCGTGTCAGTCTTAACTGTGGGTGGTGTGGTCCTCTGTGTCTGCTGGTGTCTATGATACAGTAATTTTTTTTTCGACATTATCAAACGGAAGAACTTTTATTATGAAGAGCACAGGTCAATGAAGCACGCTAGCCAACAAGAGGACCCGCCCACCGGCGGAAACCAGATATTGAGTGGTAAATTCGTTTCGCTCAGTAAGAACCAAAAAACGAATAAACAAAAAATCTTGATTTTCGTTTTCTTGTCAAAACGAAAAAAAGAAAAAAAGGCTTGTTTTCTGGTTTCTGCTTGCGTCAATTATTCCCAGAAAACAGAGTAATAAAACGTACCTTGCTCATTTAAGCCCTTGTCTTTCCTTTGTTCCTTGTTGGATAATTTTTGTTCGTGGTGAGTTGTGTCCTGTGTGTTACGGCCTGATTCCACCGGACGCGTTACGGCAACGTTACGGCAGCGGCACGTCTTGGCCGCGGTCACCGCAGCAGATAGGTTCCACTCTAATCAATGAGACCATTTCCACCGGGCGCGGCTGCGGAGCGTCTCAGCAGCGTCCCAGGAGCGGCGTGCCGCGCCGCAGCGCTATCATTCCGTAGCATTCCTATTTTTGCCACGAGCCGCTGCTAAACCGCGTCAATTTCAACAGAGCAGATCGATCAGGGCAGGAAGTGAAAAAGTAAAAGCCATAGAGCATTCCGGTCAATTTTCAAAATAAAACACAATAAATAAAACACCAACATTATTACGTCATGACCGGTGGCACCAGGTCAGCAGTCAATCAATCAAAGGGTCTCAAATCATCCTTTTTATAAGAACAATGTCAGAAAGGACAAAGCCTGGCATTTAATTGCAGTAGTTTTGGGAGTGGAAGGTGAGTACATTAGGTTTAGTATTATCGCGGGATCTCGTGATCTCGCGTGAATACGGCTGGCTCGCAAGGCAGCGTTGCGCTGCCGTAACGCGCCCGGTGGAAATGCAAGCAGGGCAAAGTCGCGGCCAAGACGTGCCGCAGCCGTAACGTTGCCGTAACGCGTCCGGTGGAATCCCCGGGTTACGTGTTCCCGGTGTTCCCTGTGTTACCGGCGTCACCCGTGTTCCTTGCCTTTTGCGTTAATAAATTAACCTTTTATTGAACTGTCTGCTATTGGGTCCTACCTGCCTGCCTGCCACCCGCTAACCGTGACACCATAGCTCAATTTCTCAAAACTCTAAACACAAACCTGAGAAGGGTTAATAATTTTGTCACAACTACACAATCTTCTCAAAACTAATTTTTTCCACCACACAGTAAACACGGCTATAAAATGAATATCTCTTAAAGAGCACAAATTAAACAGTGGTGTTATCAATTCAAAACACTTCCATTAAATACTATTTGCATATGGTGGCTTTATGAGTCCATGTTACACATTCCAATGTATAAGATTGTTTAGAAATAGCTTTATTTTTTAAAGTTGCAATTAGCTGGTACATATAGTTTAAAGACTGTTGCCATATTGTAGTACAATACTGTGAATATTTCATATAAATATTGCATTGACACAATCGTATCAGAATTCGCCTTATTCACCTCGAACGGAAGTAGGAGCCTGAGGGGTACACAGTGGCGGTTCTAGAGATTTTGCCCTGGGGTGGCAGAGGGGGGGCAATAGGTCCAGAGGGGGGGCGGAGGTGCGGGGAGCAATTTATGGGAAAAAAATAGTTCTAACTCACATAGTCATATAACAATTGTTTGTAACACCAAGGAAAACTGATTACACTACTTCATCAGTGTTTTCTATAATTGCATAAGAATTCCTTCAGAATGTGAATGATCAACATCCATTCAGATGCCATATCTATGGTCATTAAGGTAAATGGTAAATGGTAAAATTACGCGTGCCAAACATAAAATCATGTCTGCACTGTGTAGGAGCCATTTCTTTATTTTCCCTTGAGTTCATTTACCTGCCATGTCTATTAATCCCTTTGTATATTGGTGGTTTTGAATATTCAGCTTTGGGCTCCCAGTCAGCCACTTCCTCAGGTGCTCTCCCAGTAGAAGAATAGATAAATACAAGTGTTTATGTCTGCTAGTCCTGCAGGACATTTGCCCTTGAGACAAATAAACCTCATACTGTTAGTACTTCTACATGCAACCATTTTGAAAGGTCTGCATATATTTTTTACAAGTTCATCTTTTTCTAGGTAATGAAGTCAGTCTTGAAGAAAGGATACATTTTAACCATAACACTTTATTTTTGGCAGAAGACTGGAATTGACAACAGTAACAGAATCTCTCTCACACACACACACACACACACACACACACACACACACACACACACACACACACACACACACACACACACACACACACACACACACACACACACACACACACCATTTAAGGTTCACATATTTGGGGCCTGTTCGATTCTATTGAAAAAAAAAATACAGAAAAGTCATGTGTAAACACTCGTACTACTGAATAGTACCATCAGTCATACAACAGGAATACTGAAAACTTCATCCATATCAAGGTTAATCCATGAACTACAATGTATGTCTAAATATGAACACACTGTCTCTCCCCCCTCCCTTCTCTGTCAGGCACACACACATGGCCCTCTCATTCTATTCAAAATTAATTTCAGAAAAAACATCTTACGACTCCAGTCGATTCTCTTCAGTTCAGTTCTATTCTGTTCAGACAAAAATACTTAATTAAGAACATCAAAAAGTCTGAACATTGATTATAATTCACCAGTCCTAATAAGTATCACACAGGAGGCTTCATCCATCAAGTGCTTAAGACAACTTCAGTCGGCTGTTTTTGTGTTTTGCAGCAAACCGCTCTACAAAGACATTTAGGTCAAGTGCTTTAGCTCTCTCTTTTTCGATACTCAGCACTGCTAAATTTGATAATCGTTCAGCACTGATTGTTGACCGCAGGTGGTCTTTAACCAGTTTCAGGACCGAAAAGCTGCGTTCGCAGCCGGCAGTGGTGACCGGGAGAACAGCTGCTATTATACACAACCGGTACAGCTCGCACATAACTTCTTTAAATGGCTCCAAACATTTAATGAAACCACTGACTGAGGATGGACTGTTTTCTGTTCCTTTATATTTTTCCAGAAGTCGTTTTGCTTGCTTAATTTCATTGGCCAAGTCTTCGGTGTTTGCACTGTACTCTCCACCTAACAGATTAATTAGGTCCTCCCTCAAAAATGAATCACTGTTAGGATTTAGACCCTGAATCCCCCTCATTATATTGATGTTAGCCTTGGAGAAGCGCTTCTCCATCTCAGTAATTAATTGATCAATGATTGGAAGATATATTTGTCGTCTAAAGGCATCTTTGCCATCAACCTCCCCTCTCTGTCCCAGTGTTGAGGTCACGACGCTGTCATTTAGTGTTTTTGCCTGTTTTTTTACCCTTTTCAACCTAACAGCCACTGGGATTCTGCAACTTTCACATGTTTGCTTAACTGTCTCCCACATTTCATCAAACCGCCTGTGGTTGCTGCGATGTTCATCCAAAGTCTGCCCAAGACATTCCACCATATCTACAGCCTTCAATAAATCAGTGTTTGGTGACTGAAGGAGATCACTGACATATTTTGTCTCACCCAACACTGTTCTAAAGACTGTCAGTAGTCCAATGAAGTTTAGGTCAATCTGATGAAACAGACCCCTTGCCTTAAAGGTTGGGTAGGTGATTTGCGAAACGCCAGCAGATTTTGAAAATACACAACTCAAATGGTCCTACCCCCTCTCCTTCAACGCTGACTCTGACTCCACCCATTCCAAGTACCTGGACGCGCAATCATGCACGAGCGCGAACAGAGATGCGCGAGAGCGAGCCAGGCTAGCGTAGGTTTTCGTTTAACAACATGGCACTACATTCAGCTGTAAGTTGCACCCAGTACCGCGGGAAGTAGGAGTGCTGGGGGTGCTGCAACACCCCCTGTCCGAGGCCCTGTCTTATCACAGAAAACGATAATTTCTAAAAACTCCGGCCAAAGTGGAGATTTCTGAAAACGCCGGTTATGTGTTGTCGTGTCAACGGGGAGAAACGGGATTTTAGGTTCTGAAGCGTCACATTATGCACCAGGAAATGCTTAACGTCATGTGAGCGCCCGCTGTACCGTATTGGTCCGAATATAAACACAAACCCCATTGTAAGACGACCTATATTTGGAAAAAAGATTTGAAGACCAGATCCGTTTTTTATGAATAAATAAATTGTATTCATTGAAATAATATAGCCTACGAAAATAAAAAGGCATCGAATAAAACACTGCATTGCCACTAAACAGTAGTGCAAATAGGCCGTACTGATGTGTACACCAAAGACTATTCCTGACACTCCTCTGCCCCGCTGTGTTCGCTCTGGCTGTGGTCGCTCCGAACTGTTTCGGCCCGTGGCAAAGCGAGTCATCCTCGCTGCTGTCCAAGGCATTTTGAGACGCAGCATTTATTTAATGCTCATATGACCTAGTGCTGAAAAAAGGTTATATGAAAAAGTGTGAGGGTAGCGGTGGTGCGCTAAACTTGTTCTGTGAGCAGCTGGATGTGAACGATCGATTTTCAACTGTCCGCGCATGCACTGGTGTAATTGAGCTGCGCTGCTATACATCTTTTTTTATCAATGTAACGAGTTGCGAGTCTAGTGCAGGCTGAGTTTTTTTTTTTCCCTGCACCCCCTGCTGAGAATACGTTCTCGCTGCAATGGTTGGACCAGATGTTATAAACATTAAACGGTCACATAAATCATTACTATTTTTAGAAAATGTATGTTTGTTTCATATAATTGTATTGGAAGTCCTGGTTTTCACTAGGGTTGCCGCGGTGTGGACATTTTCACACCGAGTAATACACTCGTCTCCACACCGGTATTACCGAGTATAAACGGTATAAACTTTGAAACTAGGTCAACCGCCACACAAGCATCGGTTTTTAGACCCTTCTCGTCCTTCAGTTGCCGCCAACGTTCGAAAGCAGCGCCTAGGATTATTCTTGATTTCAGTTTTTCTCTTTCAGCGTTTTTATTATCAATTACTCTCTGAAAAAGAGTTTTCCTTCTCTTTGCTGGTGGTGGTGGTGGTGGTGGGGATGGTGGCGTCTTGTCTGCCATGGAAATTGTCTTCTACTGCTAGGTCCAAATGTGGATTAACTAGTTCCAGTAGCTACCGCAGGATAACAACAAACAGGAGCTTGCTCTGGGTCACGAGCTCTGGGTCACGAGTACTGCACGAAGGGGTCGCGCGCGGGGCGCGGGGGAGGGGGAGTGCAGTACGACCGTTTGATTGACGTACTTACTGTCCAATGCAACTCGGTGGCAATGGAAATGATTGGCTGGAGTTTTTCGAGCCCTGCCCGTTCCACAGATGATTGACTTGTTTAATTTTCATGTCAGTACTTCTAACTCAGTGGCTGTAAGCGGGTTATGATAAGGATTTCAAGTAATTTTGCAAAAATGGCCAAAAAAGCAAATCACCTATACAACCTTTAACAGCTCTCTCAGAGTCGGACTCATTAGCCACATCATCCAAAACTTTCAATACAGCTGTCAAACGATCCATTATGTTTCAGCATGCCGTATAGCGGCACGCCCACCTGGTGTCGCTGAGGCTGGGCAGCTCCCTAGGTGGACCTTGAAACATTTCTGTTTGTTTTTGCAGCCACTTCTCATGGACATACGAGCCAGACATAAACACATACAAATGTTGAAGCAAGGAGAAAAACTCTCCAGCTTCTGGAACTTTTTTGACACAATCCACCAACACCAGATTTAGGCAATGTGCATTGCAATGCACATAGAATGCATGTTTTGCCTCCTTCTTAATCCTCGTCTGGACTCCCGAGCAAGTCCCACTCATCACTGATGCACCATCGTATCCCTGACCGACAAGGTTTTCCCTGTATTCAAGACCAAATTTCGTCAAACAAGCAATGATCATGCTAGCCAAGCTCCCTGCATCCAAGTGTTTTGCTTCCGAAAACCCCAGAAAACTCTCACGTACCGCACCATCATAATAATACCTCAGGACAATGGACATTTGCTCCTTTTTACTTATATCTTTTGTCTCATCTGCCATAACTGAGAAATACTTACTGGCTTTAACTTCATCCATAATTTCACCCAGTACCATTTCTGCTAAGTTGTCCAGGATCTCATTTTGAATCGCTTTGGATGTGTAAGTTGCGTTTCTAGGTCCCTCTTTTAACCTTTTTTTAATGAAGGGATCATGCTTACTCACCAGATTTAAAATTTCACGAAAATTTCCCTGGTTTTTTGATGTCTCTGATTCCCTATGATCACGTTGGGCAATGTTTTGTGTGGCTGTGAGGAGCAGCACTTCACCTAGAGTTTTTAAGTAATGCTTATTTTCTTCAATTTGATCTTTATTTGTTTTGCTGATCATACCCAGGACTGATGTTTTGTTTTTTGCCATTTTTTGGTATTCCCCCCATGCCATCATCGCATTTGCATGTGCCTCTGACTTACTGTGCAAACTAAACCCCCCATCTTTGTTAGTGGCCTTTTTCCAATTGGAGTAACCCCCCTTTGATGAAAAAACAGTGCCCTGCCCTTTTGAACAGCCAAAATGCCTGCAAGCAAAACAATACGCTGCATTTTGTGCTTGTGAATATTCTAACCATGTGTGTTCAGCATACCAGTCCTTGCGGAAAGATCGCAGTGCACAGCCTTGCATGGTCTTGGGAAAGGCTTTCAGGTGTGGCTGTGTTGGTCCTTCCAACTTTGTCTTTGATATATCTATAAGTAGAGAGAGAAACTCAACATACTAGTGCAGTGAGGGAAACACTGACACATACAGTACCTGAGAGGCTAATGCATATTTAATTAATGGACAAGTTCAATATGCAACTTCAATGTGCAAAAGACAATTGTAAAGCCTATATTGCTATTGCCCATGTCATCAAAAGACAAAACATACAAATATGGCTCATGAGCTTCATGATCTCTCAAACCCCCCCAAACCACTAGTTCTAACTCAAAGTTGAGCAACACTGCTCTGACATACCATGAGCTCCAGGTGGAAGCTCACGCTCCTCCTCTCCTTCATGCCCCTGATGCCACTCACACTCCTCTCCCTCCAGATGATGCTCACACTCCTCCTCTCCTTCATGCCCCTGATGCCGCTCACACTCCTCTCCCTTCTGCTGCTGCTCCTCCTCTCCCTCCAGATGATGCTCACACTCCTCCTCTCCTTCATGCTCCTGATGCTGTTCACGCTCCTCCTCTCCCTCCTGCTGCTGCTCCTCCTCACCCTCCAGATGCTGCTCACTCTCCTCCTCTCCCTCATGCTGCAGATGCTGCTCACGCACCTCCTCTCCCTGCTGCTCCTCCTCTCTCTCCTGCACTTCATGCTCACAATCCTCTCCCTCAGGTGTCTCCTCTGTCTGCTCTAATATCTTTGCTCTTTTGGGTGGGTGAAAAAAACCCAAAATACTCTGCTGTCTCCTACCTAGATTAGACATTAACATGAAAGTTATTAGATTAAAGTCAGGTAGCTATGGTCTGTAAATTCAATGTTACATTCACACACATCTGTTTACTATGTTTATGCAATGTTTACTATGGTACTGACTAGGCTAGGCCTGCAGCGGATTCGAATTGTATCCGAATCCGTTCGGTTCGTTTACCACAGTTCGGAACATTCTGGTGATCCGCGGATTTCGGTTTCATGAAGGCATTGCCTTATGTAGCGTATTTTGCCTACTGTAGCCTACGTCCGATACAAAAGGGTGTTTAGGACCCAGCGGAATGCATTCTCTCCAGTGCTGCCCGAGCCAATGAGGTAGCTGTAATAGGTTGTTTTCTGAAGTTCAAGCGCACGATTCCTAAATTTAAAGAAAGCAATTGATACAATTATATTCTAAATATACGGGAGATAAATACAAACGGGTGATAGCGGGATAACGGCCTTCGAGGTCGTCCGGTTCGATGGAAATAATGGACAGGTAGAGGCAACTCTGGCTTCATGCTGCGCTCGTCGCCAGAGTTCTAAGCCTCGTCGGCCGTTATCCCTTACATGTTACACTCAGTGCACCATGTTTTCAAATGCATTTAGGGGAACATTTATTGCACAAAAAAGCCTTGCAAGTTGTCTGATTGCAGTCAATTAACACATTGCAAATAGCCTGTGGGTCTCATTCATTTTTGTGTTTCTCCCCCAAACCCTCCGTCAAAAAAAAGTCTGCCTTTTTACTACCACGGACATGATCCTATTCCGAACCGTATCCGAAACCGAGGCCCAAAACGGTTATCTGAACCGAACCGTGGACACACTGATCCGTTTCACCACTAGTACTGACGTTGGTACTGATGAACAGCAACCTATGCAAACTAACACAACATTTTAAAATGAATCTACTAGAACTACCCCAAAGCAAAGACAAATAGCTGCTATCGCTAGTTTTGGAACTAGTTGTTAGTTAGCTATGTCTGGAACACGAATAGCGCTAGCGCACCATGCTAGCAGTGGATTATGCTAAAACCAAAAGAAATAATTGGATTCCAAAATTGTGACTCAGTACAGGGCTGTATTGGCTTAGTTTACATGAAAAGGATTGATGATTTTGACCAACCTCTCCCTCCTTTGTTCATTATTTTCACGCCGCTGAAATTGCAATAGGTGAGATTACTCGTGTGGTGCTGGTTGAGACGGTGGTCGCAGTCACGGTGCGTGACTGGCAGAAAGGGCGAAACCATTTAGAAATTCCAGTGGGGGTGAGGTCGGAGGATGTTTTAAAAAGTAGTCTTCTTGGGTGGGTCAGAGAGAAGATAGTAAGCGCATTTATGTGAATAAACCACTATGTTTGAAAACTAGAATTGATACTTTAATTGGAAATAAAATGGGGTGGCAACTGGGGAGGCAAACTATATACCTGGGGTGGCAAATGCCACCCCGTGCCACCCCTTAAAACCGCCACTGGGGGTACACCTACCACAACGCAATGCAATGGCTCCTCACTGCTGTGTTCCCCAATGCACTTCATCACATAGGAAGAAATGTAACAGAGGACAAACTTCTCACCCTTTTGTACCTCGGTAAAAATAGGTTAAAATAGATATCCTGTCACTTTAACAAAGTGCAGTGGATTCAGAATGGCTGCAATGTTGCGCATGCGTGAATTCTAAAATCAACGCGAACTTCCCAATAGGAGCTGAACTACTATCGGTTGGCATCTCCCAGATTAATCTGCCTTCTGGAGGAGGACACACGCTGTTTGAATCAGAGTTGCGGTAGGACTCTTGTGCCACCAGCAGCCATGTGGTTGACTGAAAACGAGGGAGGCATCTGATTGGCTACAGAGACTTCCTTGTTGAAAAAAATGCATTTGTGAATCTGGCGACGTCAGGAGAGTCTCAAAAATCCACACATAAATACAGACCAGTTCCCACACAAATGCAAGTAAGTTCACAAATGAAAAACGTCTTGTATATACAAGTTTAACAGTTTGTATATAAATGTTACAACATCCAAATACATTGTGATGAAAATTGCAAATATTTTTTTAATTAATATATTTATGGATTTATATTACATTTATTTAAAACAAGGTACATTTGTGTGTGGATTAGAAATGTGTTTGTGAAACTTATTTTTGTTTATGGATTTATTTTACATTTATACATACCAATATCCATTTATGTGTGCATTGAAATGTATTTGTGGGAAGAGAGTAATTTATATATAAATCACAAAATACATTTGTGAATCCTTCTCTGTGCATTCATTATTAATGAGACTGTTCTGACCCCATAAGCCAGCCAGGAGTAGTTTGTTGTTGAAGTATAGTGAATTATTAGCAATATAAAGACATCTGAACACCCAGACCTTAAATAGAACCAAGTCCGGTCAAAATGGAAGTGGTAGAGACAGAAAATGTAAAAGTGCTTAACTCAGTCATTGTTAGTGGACTTACTGACACAGACGAAGACCAGGATGTCACTGACTTCTTGAAGCAATATGGACGCATTGCAAGAATTCTCAGAGTGGATGAACCCGAATCTCCATACCACAAAAATGCTATTGTGGAGTATGAGACTGGAGATGCATTGAAAGCCCTTGAACTCAAGCTTCCATATGATTACATGAGCCCCACTGAAGTGACATATGAAATCAGGGCCCTGGCAAGTGAATATGTCCCCACTGTAGCTGATAGCGCCACCGGGAGCTATTTCACTGAACTCCGTAGGATTGCTAAGCTAAGTGGCAGAACCTTTGAAGACGTATTGAGGCTACAACTAATTAGATCACCCAAGCTAGCTCAATCACCTTTGCCTCAAACACAAGAGCCCTCGCCGGTTACGACAACAGTGCCTGCTGAAATTTCCAAACATGCCACTGGAACTGGAAGAGTGCACAGTCAGATTAAGGAGAATGAAGCCCATATCACAACTGTCAGCTTTGCAAACCCTGCAGAGGTGCAACGAGTGATTGTAGAGCATGTTGTGAAAAATGAGGCCCCAGCATCACATGCGTCATACGACTCCGACAATTCTCGGGTAAAACCCCTTGCCCCAGTCACGAAGTAGATTTTGACACATGGAGCAATAGCGTTGAGCTCAACCTCAAAGACCCAGCTCTGTCTGACTTGCAGCGCTCAAGGAGGATTTTGTAAAGCTTAGTGCCACCAGCGGCCCACGTTGTCAAACCCGTAGGCCCACAGGCGTTGCCTTCAGCCTACCTTGAACTACTAGACTCAGCATTCGGAATCGTACAAGATGGTGACGAACTGTTTGCTGTTTTCCTCAACACATTCCAGAACACTGGAAAGACACCCTCCCAGTTCTTACACAGGCTTTAGACCATTCTCACTAAAGTACTGAAGAGAGGCGGGTTAACTGCCAATGAAGCTGACCGACACCTCCTGCGCCAGTTTTGCCGGGGGTGTTGGGATAATGTGCTGATCGCTGACCTGCAGCTTGAACGAAAGAGAGACAACCCACCTCCATTCACTGAGTTGCTACTGCAGCTACGCATAGAAGAAGATAGGCAAGCTGCCAAGGAGAACCGAATGAAGAAGCAGCTTGGTGCGTCAAAGCAGAGAGCCAATGTTCACCTCTTGGCAGCAAGCTCTCTTGACACTGACACATTATCAGATAGTGACATCACTGATTTGAGAAAGCAAATCACTCAGCTGCATAGTCAACTCACCAGACAAAAGTCAAAGAAAGCAGAGTCAAAAGCATCTCCTCGAAATGACGAAGTTGATAGATTAAGGAAAGAAGTAACAGAATTGAAAAAGCCAGCTCACAAGCAGAAAACCACAAAACTTCACAAAGACGAAGGCCAATGTGACCCAGCACAGTGCAAAGCGTCAAACAAAGACCCAAGCATCTGTTTGTCATGCAACATCAAAACCAGTGCCTACTAACAGACCAAAGCCATGGTACTGTTTTCGTTGTGGTGAAGATGGCCACATTGCCCCCACCTGCGACAATGAGCCAGATCTGGCGCTGGTAGCTGAAAAGAAGATCCAGCTTAGAGAGAAACAGTCCTTGTGGGACGATCAGAATGGTTCATCCTCTCCCCAGCGTTTAAACTGAAGTCAGCTCTCATTGTGGGACAGATGAGCGCTGAAGACAGTGTAACCCGTCCCAACTCCAAACGCAAAGGAAAGGAGAGGTTTCCAAGTACAAGACCCAGCAATGTGAACCTACCAAAGGGACTTGTCGGAGCTAAATACACAGCTTGTGTGATCATCGAAGAACAAACTTGTAACTGCCTTCTCGACACAGGGTCCCAAGTGACCACAGTCTCACAATCGGTCTATGAAGACAACCTTCCCAACTTGGAGATCCATCCTTTGAACGAGCCGTTGAGGCTTGAGGCTGCAAATGGTCAAACTGCCATATTCAGGATTCATAGAGGTAGACATCACCTTTCCCAAGAACTGTTTCGGCTCTAAGACTACTGTGCCGACGCTAGCATTAGTTGTCCCGGATACAGGCTCTAGTGCTCAGTCAACACTCCTGATTGGCACTAACACGCTAGATTTAGTGTACGAGAATTGCTCCAGAGCAAACACAGACCTCCAAGCTCTCTCCTACGGTTGCAGAGTTGTTCTCAAAGTAATGCAACAGAGAAACGAGCAAAAAGAAAACAGAAGCTTAGGGCTACTGCGGCTACCAGGAAAAGACCCCACAGTTATCCCTGCTGGTGGAAGCTGTATAATAGAAGCCATAGCTCATGTTAATAGCCAAGCTTCAGACCGATGGGTTGTAGTTGCTGCCCCAACATTGTCTCCCTTACCTGGAGGCATGTTAGTCACTAGTTGTTTACTTAGTCTGCCTGACAATCCATCCAAGAAGCTGCTGTGGTGGGATTTCTAATAACAACTTATCTAATTCACTTCAACTAGCTATAAGCAAAGAGGAATCGGAGAGTCCAGGTCAAGTATAGATGGAGAGTTTATTGCCACCCACAAACGAGAGACAACAAAGCCGAATGGTATTCGCGAATACACACTACTGAATGAATCCCGTGCAGCTCCTTATATCCCCAATCCTTACGAAATACAAAGTTGGACTTTCATCTAATATTGATGTGCATAGAATGTTTTTCTGGGTCATACTGTGTGGATGTCAGCATATTCTCATGTCTTCTGGATCCCAATGTGACCTTAGAACATATATTATCCTTATACAAACAGAGATGATGCACACGTGTGAATGTAAGCATTGTCTTCAGAGAGTACATCAAAATGGGAGTAGACTGGACTCTCTCACTGATGTGCCACATGGCCCATCAGATGGGAATGAACTGGACTCACTGGTGTCACACGGCACATAACATCTAGGCTAAAGGTGATCAGCTCTTTACCACTATTAAAGTATATATATGATATGTAGGCCTAATAATGATCATAGTTTAACATAAAATGTAAGGTTAATTTTCTACCACACTGCCTGTGGTAATATGTAATGAGAGCAAACACGACATAATCCTTCCAGCAAAGAGTGCCATAGCTGAAGTACATGCGCTGCAGGAAGTTGTGCAGAATAAACACAGAACATCCAATACAACAAGGTAGTTCCCCAAAGTCCGCCGAGGATGTAAAGCTGAACTTAAACTTGGATGGCTCACCACTTCCAACTGAATGGAGGGAAAGAATAGAAGGAAAGCTACGTGCTATGCCAGAAGTGTTCGCTCTACAGGACTCAGACTTTGGTCGAACAGATAAAGTGAAGCACCAGATCAAATTGAGCAATGAGACTCCATTCAAACACAGATCACGACCCATTCGTCCACAAGACATCGATGCAGTACGGAGACACCTGCAAGAGCTGAGTGAGGCAGGAGTCATTCGTGAGTCAGAGTCACCGTTCTCCTCACCTATAGTGGTGGTCAAAAAAAAGAATGGAGATGTGAGACTCTGCATCGATTACCGCAAATTAAATCTGAAGACAATAAAGGATGCTTATGCCTTGTCTAACCTAGAGGAGACCTTCTCTGCACTCACAGGCTCAAAATGGTTCTCTGTCCTAGACCTCAAGTCGGTCTATTATCAGATCGAAGTCGAGGAAACTGACAAACCCAAAACAGCCTTTGTGTGCCCATTGGGATTTTGGGAGTTTAATAGAATGCCCCAGGGAATAGATTAGATTAGAACAACTTTATTTATCCCAAAATGGGCAATTTCGTTCAGTTTCCCGTCTCACATAATAAATTACAATAAATAGCAATAGGAGGTAGACAAAAACATGTATCAAAGGCAGTCCAACACACACATTTAACTCACAATTCATTTCAGCCTGTCAGTAACAACCACCCTGCCCCCGGAAACACCCAGCAACACTGGTGTGCTCTCCACCTACTCCTGACTTTTGTCATCATTTAGTAACCTGATGGTTGCAGGGATAAAAGAGTGGGAGTACCTCATTGTTCTTGTCCTGATTGAACAGTAGCGCCGCCCTGAAGGCATTAGTTTAAATTCTTTACTGAGGACATGGTCAGGCTGACTGACCATGCATAATGCATTTAGCTTTCTGGACTGCTTGTTTGTTCCACAATGAACTTATGCTCTTGAGCTGGATGCCAGTGATCTTAGAGCAGATCTTCACAATTTTATTTAAACTATTCATGTCCTTCACTTACAGACTTTTAGTCCAGCATATGAATGAAAAAGTTAAAAGACTCTCAATGAAAGATTGGTAAAAAATTCTCAAAATAACTTTAGAGACACTGAAAGAGTTCAGCATTCTCAACAGGTGAACTCTTTGTTGTCCCTTTTTAACAATTACCTCAGTATTTGTATGAAATTTAAGATGGTTATCAAATACTGTGCCTAGATATTTGTAGGTGTCTACAAGTTGGACTTCCTCCCCATGGATGACACTTGGTTTGAGCGCTCCCTTCACTTTCCTAAAATCTATGACTAGCTCCTTTGTTTTTTCTACATTTAGATCTAAGAAGTTTTTATCACACCAATTAACAAACGATGTCAAAGCAAGGCCATGGCTGCAATGTGGACCTTGGAAAAGGGACAGCAACGCAGTGTCGTCTGAGAATTTAGCTAGATAACTTCCCTGTTGAGAGGACCTACAGCTATATGTGTACAAAATGAACAACAGGGGTGAGAGTACGCACCCTTGAGGTGAACCAGTATTCGATGTATTGGCCTGGGATAAGTGTCCATTTACAGAGACCCTCTGAGTTCTGTCTGTTAAGAAGTTTAAAAGCAACAGTATCTGATGGGGTAACTCAAACTCAGCAGCTAGTGTCTCAATTAAAATATGTGGCTGCATCTTATTGAAAGCAGAAGAAAAGTCTGCAAATAACAATCTAGCATGAGATCCAGGCTTTTCTAAATGTTTATACATTGGCCCTCATTTATCAAACGAACGTAGAAATGAGCGCAAATCTGAACGCATGATTCATCTTACGATAGGACCCACGTGAGATTTACGAAACCTTCGTATCACACCAATCCCAGCGTACGAAGGATCTTGGTGTTGATAAATACGGCGGCTGAGATCGATCGCAATTAACGTAACACGCCCATATAAAAGCACGTCTTCAGAAGTCTCGCCCCTAACTTTTACGACATGGAGAAACGTCCAACGGTAAAATAGAGGAATTTTTCCGAGACCCAAATGGAGACGCTCGGGTCACTTGTGGATGCGAACCGTCTGGTTTTATTTGGTAGCCTAAAAGCTGGCATTAAAGGTCAGCAAAAGAATGCTATATGGAAGGAAATAACTGTTGCAGTGAATAGTGTTTCCAATGTTCGTCGGGCTACGGAAGAGGTTTGTTAATTAAATTAATGAAATAATAAATTAAATGTACAACTTCTGTTATCCAGCTTAAAACATTTCACATATATGCTATTGTTTGCATTCTGTTAAAGTTATTTAATTCCGAATAAGGTGAAGAAAAAATGGTCCGACATGAAGCTCAGCACAAAAAACGTGTTGCGGCTGTGAAGCCGGCCAAGCAAGAAACAGGAGGAGGCTGGTGCAGTGCGACTGCAGCGTAACTCACGAGATGACTCTGACCATGTAGTGCGCCCTGATGTAGACGATGCCCAACGTTGCTATTTTGGAAAATAAAAGAATTGTGCGTGCCCCCAGGCCATCGGGCTACCATGTTCAGGATTGACATTCTGGCATCGCATATAATCGGAACATTAACTGAATGGTAGCTTTTGCGGTTGATGTACGCGTAATCATTAATAGATGGTTCATACGCACATGGGTACAATCAACCGCACCAATCACATTTGGAAACCTAGCAATAGCATAAAAATCCTGTTTGATTCCAGTTTGCTGATCGTTATTATATGGGAATTTAATATAACGTTCGGAGAGGGACATTATAGCTGCCAAAACTGCTGGCATGGTTCGGCTAATACTTGGCTGGGAAATAGCAGACCTGTCCCCGATCTCCCGCTGCAAGATCCCGGTGGCCAACAATCCCAAGGTAGAGCAAACCTGCACCGGTATTGCGTTTGATCGCCTAGTTTCTCGCCTTAACTGTGGCTCCAAAGCATTGCATAGCTCCATCAGGAGATGCCTTGGGAGACGAAAACGACTCAAGATACATATCGCCCTCCTTAAAAACATCGGCGCGGTCTCGAAAAACTCTCTCGTCTGTGCGTTGAGGTCCTTAACAGAGCCAGATCTGCCATCGCTGAGACACGATCACCTATTTGGCAAAGCTCCTGTTAATATAGACAGCTGAATAAACATTTCACCTGTCACATTCTAATTATTTTCATAGCAATACTGTTTTTAATTTGGCCTGACTTGATTGTAATTGTTTGAACGGCTGGGCTAATTCCAATTTATTAGTAATTAATACAGATGTTGAACATGGGCTACTTGTGCTGCACTATTCATCATTGAAATACCCGTATGTTGCGCCAAAAAAACTTGCGTACACGAGCTCAGACCTGACGTGAGATTTCATCGCAGCCTGCGCTCACGTTCAAATTGATAAATGCCAAGGTCAACGTTGAAATGAGCGTACGTCCATTTTACGCACGTTTTCTGTCGTACGCTCGTTTGATAAATGAGGGCCATTGTGTCTAAAAGGAAGAGTTTTGCATCATCTACACCTTTCCCAGTTTGATAAGCAAACTGCAATGGGTCAAGCTTACCACTGACCAGGGACATGATTTCATCCTTAATAATTTTCTCAAAAATGTTCATTACTAAGGATGTAAGTGCTACTGGTCTGAAGTATTTTAGCTCTGGGATTTTTTTTTTTTTTTATTAAAAAAAAAAAAAAATCTGATGATTGAAAAAAAACTCCCCTCCATGCAGCTCTGAGATCCCCCCCACTATACCGTTCTTCGACCTTCTCTCTATATTTCATTTTGGCCTTCCTAATCTCTTTTTTCACTTCCTTGGAGACAGCTTTTTTCTCCCAAGGGTCCCCAGTGTAAAATGTCCTCTTTTTCTTATTTATCACTGATTTAAGTTCTTTAGTAACCCATGGTTTATTATTTGGGTAATGGACAGAGATCCTGGTTGGGATGACTGAGTCGACTCAGAATGTAATGTATGATGAAACAGTATCCGCTAGTGCGTCAATATTATCTGTGCTATCCTGAAAACAGTCCCAGTCAGTGCACTCAAAACATGCTTGGAGAGAGGAGATACTGTCCCCCGACCACATTTTCACCGTTCTCTCCTTGTGTTCTAAGCACATGAAGGACGGTTTATACACTGGCATGAGGTAAACACTGTTGTGATAAGAGGCCCCTAGGGCAGGCATGGGTATGGAACGGTAAGCTCCACCTATTGACCCATAGCAGAGGTCAATAGTGGTGTTACATATTGCAAGTTACATATTGTTCTTATGTTCTCAAAGTTCTACCCAAGTCACATTTATTAAAATCCCCCAGGATGAATTTGGGTGCGTCGGGGCAAATTTCGTCCAGTTTGTGTGTTGTGTCAGCGATCAGCTGGGCAGCAGCTGATGCGTTGGCTCGTGGGTGAATGTAGACAACCGTGTAGAATAGTTGTTGAAACTCCCGAGGGAGGAAGAACGGGCGGAGTGAGATCGAAAGCAGTTCTAAGTCAGCGGTACATATCCTCTCCCTGATTTTAACGGTGTTGCAGTACCTCTTGTTGACGTAGAAACACACTCCTCCTCCACGGCTTTCCCAGTTGTCTCCGTTGACCTGTCTAGACGAATTGGGCTTCCAAACCCAGTTAATGTCCTCGTCCCGGTCTGAGTCGTTGAGCCATGTTTCCGTGAAAGCAAGTCGACACGATTCTCCAATTTCCCGTTCGAACTTTGCCCATGATTCCAGTTCGTCTATTTTGTTACGGATAGATTGTGCGTTTGAGAGCAGTATGGTAGGGAGCGGTGGTAACTTGCGGCGATCATCCAGCCAAAGCTTTTTGATTCTCCGTCGTAGGCCACCTCTCCTTCCCCTTTTCCGGTGCTCCTGGGCCGGCTTGCTCAGCTCTCTCGGGATATTATCTGGGATCGCGCCGGCTGTTGAGGTCCGTAGCGAGAGGAGAAACTCTCTGCTGAGAGCTCTTCCTGGAGCTCCGCGTCCATTCGCCTCACAACAGGTAGATCCCGATAGTAGAGTCACCGTGATAATGATCCAGGAGTGCTCCCGTAGTTAGCATGGCTGAATCACTGACAGTTTTTGCATTCACACACAAAATACAAAATAAACACTCCCCTAGAACAAGTTAAAAGCAAAGATAAAAATGACTATGCGACTGGGTAAACTGCTGGGTCGCACGCTGAGGAGTGCCCCGGAAGCGGAATAACTGACGCTCCCAGCACATTCCAAAGGTTGATGGAGAAGTGTATGGGGGATATCAACCTCAAAGAAGTCCTCGTCTTCCTAGATGATCTCATAATCTTTTCAGAAACTCAAGAAGAGCATGAGACCCGTCTGCTCAATGTCATGAACCGCCTGAAAGAGTATGGCCTAAAACTGTCCATGGAAAAATGCAAGTTCTTCCAGACATCCGTGAAGTACTTAGGACATATTGTGTCTGAACATTGACAAACTCACCGCTGCTCCGGTGTTAGGATTTTCCAACCCAAAGCTGCCATATGTGTTAAACACTGATGCAAGCACAACTGGATTAGGAGCAGCCCTATATCAGGAGCAGGAGGGAGCCATGCGTGTTATAGCTTATGCAAGCCGTGGATTGTCGAAGAGCGAATCTCGTTACCCAGCTCACAAACTTGAGTTCCTAGCCCTCAAGTGGGCTGTAACTGAAAAGTTCGCTGATTACCTGTATGGAATTCCATTCACAGTGCTCACGGACAGCAACCCGTTAACTTACCTGCTCACCACAGCCAAGTTGGACGCAACAAGCTATCGGTGGTTGTCTGCCCTCTCCACCTTCAGCTTCCAGCTGCAGTACCGAGCAGGGAAACGCAATATTGACGCAGATGGTCTCTCGCGACGTCCCCAGGCCGAGCCTGTCAAGTCTCTCAGAAGGAAGAGGAGCGAATTTGTCAGTTCATACACCACCACTTACTTGAGTCGGAAGAAGTCACTCGTATCTCCTCCACCACTGTCAATGCAGTCTGTGAAAGACATCTCGTCTACCCTCCTGTAGACAGTCATAAGAACGGTCCTATCAATCCACTGGTAGCCTCTCTTGCAGTGATGGCTAACGCAGTTCCAGACAGCTTTGAACACTGTGATGGATTTCCTGTAATTTCCAGTATATCAGAGGAGGATTTGAAACAACAGAGAGCCAATCCTGCCATCTGTGAAATCCTCCGTCTGATGGAAACTGGGGAAACCCCTCCTCCAGCTGTTAAGAAAGAGCTGCCAGAGCTTCCCATCTTCTTGCGGGAGATGAACAAGCTTGAGTTGAAGGATGAGATTCTCTACAGGAAAAGGCAAGTCGGAGAAGAGACTCAATACCAGATCGTTTTGCCTGTGAAGTTCAGAGACATGGTACTGAGAAGCCTTCATGATGACATGGGTCACATGGGTCTCGACCAAACCCTTGACCTCACACAATCCAGATTCTTTTGGCCCAGAATGGCTACTGATGTTGAAAGGAAGATAAAGACTTGCAGCCGCTGTGTAAGTCGTAAAACACCACCAGAGAGGGCAGCGTCCCTGGTAAACATCCAAGTTACAAGACCTCTGGAGTTAGTTTGTATGGATTATCTATCAATAGAACCAGACAGAAGCAATACAAAGGATGTGCTTGTGATCACTGACTTCTTTACTAAGTACGCACTGGCAATTCCAACTCCTAATCAGAAAGCTCGAAGGGATCGAGCAGAGAACCTCTACGTGATGATCCTAGTAACGACTCATAGTCGGCCAATCTCAGCAACTCAATTTCCAGAAGGAAACGATACATACTAGAAGCTATGACTAGCAGCAATATCAGTATCCTACAGCTGAATGCTGAGGGACTAACAAGAACGAAAATACACCTTATCCGCCATCTTGCAGATAAACACAACATCAGCGTTATCCTACTACAAGAAACTCATGCTGTGGCAGAAGAGAACCTTAACATCGAAGGCTACAATACCTGTAAAGACAGAGATCGCATTTAGATTATAAAAAATAGAATCGCATCATTGAGGACGACCTCTAGTGGCGTGGAGGGGAAATGTGCAAATCACATGTGTTCGATTTGTAAACACACCGGGTGGCACTTGCCTGATTACGGCACGTGAGGTGAGTGAGCACGGGTGAGGCTATAAAGGTCTGCGATTTCCGGCCGGGCTATGAAGGGTTTGTGCATTGGAGGACATGAGAGCACGCATTGGTATGTTATTTATATTTTGAACTAAGGTGTAGTTTGCACAATGCGTATGTTTCTGGCACTTTTTCCCATTTGTCATGTCTTCCATGTGACAGCGCATGGGACGGCGCAGACGTCCTTAGAGACGTCTTGGGCACGTTTGGTGGAGGCGCACATGGTGAAAATGTTTGTGTGGAAGACCATTGTTATTTTTGCAACACAGTGATATTAGGTATCATAGTGATATTGTAATTATATATTTGTTTATGATAGCTAACTGAATTACTGAAGCAGTGAGAGCACATCCCCCGTCAGCAAAACCAATTGTCATAATAAAACCAACCACACTGCCCATCTT
The DNA here is from genome assembly GCF_902167405.1 of Gadus morhua. NCBI lineage: Eukaryota > Metazoa > Chordata > Actinopteri > Gadiformes > Gadidae > Gadus > Gadus morhua. The sequence goes on along the minus strand of NC_044060.1, from coordinate 26,486,665 downwards.
TTCAGGCTGTAAAAGAGAATACCACAGATGGAAGAAAGACTGGGAGAGCCTTCAAAGACAGGGAGAGCCATCTGGCTCAGCCGAAGTCAAGAAAATTCAACTCCTGGACAGCGTGGATGACAAGATTGGGAAGGATATCCGGCTGTCAACCTACAACACTGCAGAGGATATGTTCAGAGTCATGGACAACCGGTATGGAAATAAATTAACCATTGCCATAGAAATCCTGGAGGAGTTGGAGCGAATACCCCCTGCAAGGGGAAGCCAGCCAAGGAGAGTCATCGACCTGATCCAAGCATTGGAAAAATCCCTAGCAGACCTCACAGAGCTGGGAAACTCAAGAACCCTCTCGTCATTAAATCCATTGAGAGCAAGTTACCCGACTTTGTAAAGAGAGACTGGCTAGCCTTTATGGTGAATTCTAGCAACAATGTCACCACAGACAACCACTTTGACATGCTCCTGAAGTTCCTGAAGAATCAAGAAGAGATCCTAGAGAGACTTGGCCAGCTAAGGTTTGTGGAGAAGATGGAGAAACCAGAACGTGAGAAGAAATATGCAAGAAAGTATGCTTCTACAAGAACCACAAAGAAAGGAGGGCTGGAAGATGTGTGTGTTGTCTGAGGTGATGGAAGGCACAGTGACAAGATTTTCTTCTGTAGAAAGTTCAAAGGGCTGAAGCTACAAGAGAAGAATGCTGTTGTAAAGGAGCTGGGAGCATGCAGAAAATGTCTTGGATGTCATGAAGATGATGGATACTGCAGAGACACTTTCCTATGCAGGAACAAAGACTGTAAGAAGGGAGACTCCTCAGATCACCATTACTTTATTTGCCCCAAAGGAGAATACAAGAGTGGAAACTAGGAGAGAAGTGGGAAAGACGGCAGAGGAAAGAGCAAACTAACAGCCGAACAGGAAGGTTTCTTGGCTGAGCTGTCCTCAGTGCAAGCAGAAAGGTGCAGAATGGCATTCACAAACAAAGCTACAGAGGGTGGCATGAAGAACCACCAGTCCCAGCTATTGAAGATAGTGGCCTGTGCGAGCTTCCTGTCATTATGATGCTGATGGAGGTAACTGCTAATGCTGGGCAGAAGATTGGAGCTCTTGTTGATCTTGCCTCAGACACAAACTATATCACCCATAAGGATGCACACAGGCTGAGGCTGCGGAGTCAAGAAGTAACTCTGATTGTGCATGGGGTAGGCGGAATGACCATCAAGGTGAACACGGAAAGATATCTTCTTCGAGTGAAAACCCCCAAAGGAGCGGAGAAGGCTCATGAACTGATCTATTACGGCCTGGATGAGATTGCCAAGGTGCACAAAGTTGTCAAGCCGGAAAAGTTGCAGAAGTTCTTCCCAGAAGTGAAGCTTGAGGAATTAAGGAGGCCGGAAAAGATTGATCGGCTCATCAGCCATCGCGAGGGAAGACTTGCTCCACAAAGGGTTAAAGTTGTTGGGGACCTCGTCTTGTGGGAGAGTCCATTGGGAATGACAGTGGGCGGAGCACACCCTGACCTGTTCGAGGAGATACAGGTGGCAGCACATGAGTCCAGAACACACTTCCTGCTTATTTATGGCCTACCCAAATACAATACTCCTGCTGCTTGTAACATTCACATTGAATGAATATCCTGTTTAAAAGGATAGTAACCTATTTTAAAGGGGCATATGCATGTTAAACATGGTGGTAGAGTAAGATATGTTGCACAAAGGAAAATCCATGCCTATATGTGAGGGGGAAAGAAATATAAAATAAAATCATTTCTCCACCATGACCTAAATTATCAGGAGACAAACTTATTTTTATTATGCCTTATCAGTACCAGTATTTCAGATTTCCCATATTACTATTTTTGTGACCTCAAAAAAGAAAACTAATGAATGATATCTGCCTTCATAGGTTCTATGGAAGAACATTAAACTGGGATTAAAAAAAGAGAATGCAGCAAGCAGAAGAGAGCGATTTATTACAGGTGGTGGACCACCAATAAAGGACACGTGATGAATTGGGTGACTTGCTGTCTGGTATAATAGAGCACCAGCAACCTCTGGATGGTATTCCAGACAATGACCATTTGGACAGTGAACATGGAGAACTGAGCACAAATGGTAAATATACCTTAGGAAGTAAATTGGTTACAGGACCATATTAGTTGATTTGAGTTTGGAACAGTGGTCTTTTTTTCCAGAGGAAACCAATCAAGAGCCAGTTCACAACGAGCCTGAACCCTCCACATCTGCTATGGCACCCCTGGGAGATGAAGCTGCTACCATCCAACAGAGACCAAAAAAGATAACTATGCATGAAAAGTTAGCCAGAGAATTTCATGAGCGTAAAATTGAATATTTAAAAGAAGAACATGAAATGAAAATGAGAATTCTAGAGGTTGAACTGGATATGAAATTGGGAGAGAGGGCTATGATCCAAAAAAGAATTCTGCATACCAGTAGCCATGGTGAATATGAGGAATTGTGAAAAATAAAAATAAATATATTGTCATTTGGCATGTGAGTGTGAGTGAGTATTAATCATCACAAACTACATTTTAACCAGCCTTGGTTCACTCGTTTAATTTTGCTACATTATTGTAATTTTGAACAGAAACAGTATGCAAGCAAAACTATACCATAATGAATACATTCCATATTTAAATGCTGAAGTGCTGCACTGTGAAAGCAGCTCTGTGTGCAAGTCCTCGCTGGTCATTGGCTCCCTCTGCCACCATGGGCACATCTGCATCATCCTGATCTTCCATTGGCAGATCAGGACAGCCATGCTGCTTCAGGTAGTTGTGCAGCACAGCTGTAGCAATGATCACTTTGCAGCATCTTCTTGGCTTGAAACGAAGCGTATTTCGTAAGCACTGGAATCTAGTTTTCCATACTCCAAACATACGCTCGATCATCCCTCTAGTACGGATATGAGCTCTGTTGTACCTTTGCTGCTCAGCTGTTGTGGGATTTAGATGTGGTGTGAATAAATAGTTACTCTGACCATATCCACTATCACCAAATAGTAGTAGTCCACTATGTTGTCCTCTCTCAAATTGTGCACACAATGAAGAGTTGAGAAAAATCCTTGAATCATGGGTTGCACCTTTCCAACGGGCAACAATGTTTGAAAACTCCAAATTAGGAGTGCATACACCCTGAACATTGATTGAAAAACAGTTCTTACGATTCCTGTATTCCTCTGCATCAGGAGTTGATGGACACTTGATGGGAACATGACATCCGTCCATACAGCCAATCACTCCTGGGAAGTGCCCATATTCATAGAATTGCACTTTATAGTTGGCTTGCCCAGCAGCATCAGGGAACTTGGTGTAAAGACTCCTCAGTTCACAAATGGCACTGCAGACTTTGTGAACTATTCTACATAAGTTGGATCACTGACACCACACAAATCACCAGTTTCACGATGAAAGATTCCACATGCCAAGAACCTCAAAGTGATCAGAACTTGCAGTTGATTGGACACAGGCCTTCCTCTTTGAGACAGAGAGGAAAGTCTAGGCTCAAGCAAAGTAATTATCTCCAATGCATTTTCCTTGTGCATACGAAAGCGGTCTCGGAAAGTTATTTCATCAAACTGATTCAATGGATCACTCCTATCCAGCAGTATTCGTCTGGCTGGCCTTTGTCGTGCATGTTGGTCCTCATTTAGATATTACAAATAGTCCATGCTCCCAAACAATCCAAGCTCAGTTTCACAAACAGTAGCCTAGCCTACTAAGCGGGAGTTAACCTGCCTCCTTGGCAGATTAGTTTAAGCTTCAATTCAGTCCAATTTAGTCCTGGAGTAGCTCTAATGCTCAATTTTGCAATCGGCTTTGTTTAATCCAGAACAGGCTTAATCCACGACTATTTTAAGCTACCTCTGTGCAAGTGAATTTCAGTTAAGCCAGCTCAAACAGCATTTTAGTCTGGGACTAGGCTTAAGCCTTGTCTCCAAAACCGGCCCGATATCTCTGAAATTCTGGCGAGACATTGTTTCCTTGAAAACCGGATTTCCCATTTCAGCAGACCAGAAGTCCTCCAGTTTCTGGCTTTTCCCGCCGGCAATACCTCTCAAATAAACGAGACCCACAAATGCTTTTAGTTGGTCCATTGTCGCATTGAACATATCAGCATTGTTTCGGTCAGCTTCGGCCTGAGTATACTTTAGAATCTGTTCCCACATTTCCGTGTCAAGCAAACAGAGTAAACTGCTCAGTGGATCTGTGATATTTTCCTTGGCGGGAGGTGTGGGCCCTGGAGGTTCTCTCATGACATTGGCCTCTGTTGCTCTGCCTCTCGTACGGCCAGGGGGTTGTTCAATCCATATGATACCATCTCGTGCTTTCTCTTGCATGGATGGTGATGTCTCTTCCATGGATGTGGTCGCCTCAGGTTCTGATTCTGAACCTGAATCAGATTCTATAACAGCGCCACTTCCATCATCAGCTCTCTCATCATCACTCTCTAGCTCGCATGCCAGTACCTCTGCTTCTCCATCAGATTCCCCCTCTGAAATACTCGGCCAATAATTGCTCTGGCGTCCAGTGCCTCCGTCTGCCTCTGCCTCCAGGATGCATTGTAAAAAATGGATGAATTCCAGAGACACAGACTGCTCTACTAATTTATAGCTCTTTGTATCTCAGGGAATGCAATTATCATAACAGCCACACCCACAGTGTCTATTGTCTATGCTAGAGTACTTACTTATCAACAATTTGCATTTGATAGTAACCTATAAAGCCCACCAAGTTGCGCCGCTATTCTTTTTATAACAGTAGAACAGGTAGGATTCAAGTGGGTTCCCCGTACAGTAGGGTGACCAGACGTTCCGACATGTCCTCTTGTTGAGACCTAAAAATGTGTCCGGGCGGAATTTCAAAATTGTCCGGGATTTTAATAAAGCCTGAAACATGTTCACATCGAATTTGCGTTGCGTTTCTCTGGGTCGTTCACAAACTTGTTAGGCTACGCCCTCGATCCCCTACTCAATTCTATTCGCTTTGCATTTGTGGAAGTGAGAAGGGGGAGTGGTGAAGAAGAGCCTTCGGATTGCATGGTGTGATTGTAGAGTTATCCTCATGTTTTGTATTTATTTTTTTACTATTATTGTTTTATAGGGACAAACAGCATTGCACTGAATGCCAAATAAATATATAATTATGTTTTTTCACGTTTGTAACATTCAAAATCCAGGGAAAAGTATAGGCTCTTCCAGCTAATTCCTAGTGATCGGTCTGAGACTAAGCCAGAGAACGTTCGGCCGGGGTTCAATCCCCACCGAATCAGTGTTTTAGGAAGGAATACTGGAGAATAATAATGATTTGTAATTCTTTAATATATTTGATAATTTGTGTGTGGCTTAGTCTTAAAAGTATCATTTTTGTGTGGTCAGCTCCTGCCTCATGAGAAGAAGTTGCCTGGAAACTATATGCTAAATGGTCTGTTTTCACTGCTTTCTCAATCGCTCTCTCTCTGTCACACCTCCCCTCCCCCAGCCAGTACATTTGCATTTGAATAGATAAGTAAGGCCACGAAGCCGATTTCAGGCCATCTGGCCGTGGCCGTTGGCCGTTGGCCGTTTTCACACCTAACCGTGCTCAACTGGCCCCTATTGTTCTCTGGCCTGGCCTGTATTCACACTAGGCAATCGCAACTGTGGCCTGGCCACGGTAGGCTCGTGTACATACGTCATCATGTCGTAATACGTCACCATCAAGCGTAGTAGAACAACACAGACAATACAGTTGACACGTTACTGACTTTGTTGCTTATTTGGAGCAGCACATTTTTATATTTCCGCGTGTGAGCCAGAACCCCAATTTAAAAAAAGTCGTTAAAAGATGGTGCGATCTACGAGAGAGACGCAAATTATTGTAACACCCGTTCGTCCGGGGTTCAATCCCCACCGAATCAGTGTTTTAGGAAGGAATACTGGAGAAATAAAAAAAAACTTTTCATGTCATTTATTTTCCATTTCTTTGAATATTCTAAATTGACATAGTATTTTTTCTCAACAGAAGTGGTCAGTGGTGAGTTTCTTGGCTGCCTGCAGCGAAACTCACCTGAATGGAATTTATGTGGCTGCAATTTCCCATGCATCCCATTTCCAGTGTCATTGTGACTAAGGCTTATCAGTAACATTAATATTAACATTAACTTTACCATGAGTTTTTGCAAGGTATATTTGGGTTATAGGGATACTGTAAGACATATTTATTACATAAAAGTAGATTGTTAAACCTAATTTCTCTGATATAAAGGAAATTACAAAAATAAGCCAACGGCAAGAATTAGATGACGTACCCAGGACGCGAACTCGGGTCGCCCGTATTGCAGGGCAGATGCTAAACCACGCAGCCAACTGCTGGTTCTTAAAGTTGACTGAATGGAATGATATTCATAAAATATCCAGAATAACAATATAGGCATATCTCAATTAATTTAATTACTTCATTTGCATCAATTAATCTTAAACCCTTAGTGAAAATATAGGCTGTTTGTACTTCATATATGTACATTTATGACAAAATCGTGAGGACTAGGCTTGTGACACAGACAGACATGTGGCGCTCGCACAGTAATAGCTCATTGGCGCCACCTAGTGATCATTATGTGCAAATGCACAGCCTCTCATTCAAATGACTTGGGGGTCATTTGACCCCTCTTGCGGCGCTAGTAGTAAGTAAAAATGGCCTGGCGTTTCTAGTGTTAACTGGCTACGCCTGTTCCTCTCAAACTGCCTGTCAACCCTAACCAACCCTGCTATCTGGAGAAAGGCCCATGTGGCTGCTATCCTCAAACCCAAGAAATCTGCTGAAGATCCGAAGAGCTACAGGCCAATCTCATTGCTCTGTATACCATACAAGTTGCTGGAGATAATAATCCTGGCGCGTATCAATGACATCGTGGAGGCAAACCTCCCACAAGCCCAGGCTGGATTCCGCAAAGGAAGATCAAGGACAGATCAAATTGTCAGATCAGTCAACGACATAGAAGGAGCGATTCAGAAGAAAGTGAAGGTTGGAGTTGCCTACTTCGACCTCACAGCTGCCTATGACACCGTGTGGCACCGTGGTCTTTATTTTAAGCTACTACAAATGATCCCTGACGTAAAGCTTGTGAAGTTCATTATGCTTATGCTCCAGAACCGATCATCCTATGTTACGACCTCAAGCGGTGAGCGAAGTAGAAATCGCCAGCTCCGAAATGGCTTACCACAGGGATCTGTACTTGCTCCCATTCTCTTTAACATCTACACTGCGGGCTATCCCGCCACCCCTCACGAAAGTACCTCTATGCGGACGACAGCGCAATTGCAGCCCAAGCGAAAACATACGAGGAGATCCAGAGCATCCTAGAGGCTGACATCTCTACTCTCTGCAACTACTTCCGCCTCTGGCACCTGAAAGTAAGCGAGTCAAAGACTGTCTGTTCGGTCTACCACCTGTCAACCCGACTTGCCAAAGAGGAGCTAGAAGTGAGAATGGAGGGCAAGAAGTTAAGATTCGACCCTGCACCTGTCTACCTGGGCGTCACCCTTGATCGCAGCTTAACCTTTGGGCCTCACCTGAAGAACGCTGCAAACAAAACATCCAAGCGCATCAACCTAATAAGGAAACTCTGCGGCCTAGACTGGGGAGCCAGTTTTACAACACTGCGCACATCAGTCCTCGCACTTATGTATTCCACTGCTGAGTATGCCGCAGCGGCCTGGTCTCACCATGTCCACATCAAATCAGTCGATGTTGTCTTCAACGAAGCTATGCGCATCATCTCAGGCACCATGAAACCAACTCCAACAGAGATGCTACCTGTACTATCCGGAGTCCATCCACCAAAAGTAAGGCGCGACTTCCAGATCCTCAAGCTTGCGGAGAAGGCACTCCAGCCTGGCGGAAATAACATCATCCCAGCACCGCAGAACACACCCCAAAGGATCACGAGGCAACACTTCACCACTAGAGCTGCGGATCTCTTAAGGGTTGGCCCTGTCTCTGAGACATGGATGGACATGAGGTGGTAAGATGAATGGAAGGACGCAAACACCAACCTGCATGCCTTCGTCGCCACCCCTTCACCAACACCACCTGGACATACACTCCCGCGGAAGGCATGGGTTCGGCTCAACCGCCTCCGAACAGGCTGGGGGAGAACCCAGTCCTTCCAGAAAATGACAGGATCAAGCCCCTCAGACACCTGCCAATGTGGGGCTACCCAGATGGTCTCACACATAATCAACGAGTGCCCGACTTTTGGCGCCCCACATGGCCGTAGAGGCCTGGTACAGCTGGACGGAGAGACACTGAACTGGCTGCTGAATGTAGCAATCCCTGTATGATAGTTCCAAAGGAAATTACACGAAAGAAGAAGAAAGAAAGCTCGAACAGTAGCAAAATGTCTGTGGGAGAACTTCATAATTCATTATGGCTTTCCTGAAAAACTACACAGCGATCAAGGACCAGACTTTGAGTCTAAGACAATCAAAGAACTCTGTGATCTAGCAGGCATTAGGAAAGCTAGAACAACACCGTACCATCCCAGGAGAAACCCTGTTGAACGATTTAACAGAACTTTACTAAACATGCTGGGAACTCTCAAAGCCCAAGACAAAACTCACTGGAAAGACTTCGTTAAACCACTAGTGCATGCATATAATTGCACCAAACACGAGACGACCGGGTTCACGCCATATGAACTCATGTTTGGGCGACAGCCTCGGTTGCCTATTGATCTTGCCTTCAATGTCCATTGAACAGCAGCAATCAGAAGTCCCACTCTGAGTTTTAAGAGCTTTGAAAACCCATCTTCAAGAGAGTTACCAGCTTGCTAGTAAGAATGCTGCCAAGACTGCAGCCCGGAACAAAATCAGATTCGACAGACGTGTCATTGTTTCGTATCCCGATTACGATCCAGTCTCCGAACCTATAACTTTAAACCAGGAGTACACTAGGAATGTGCCTTCCCGAGAGCAGTGCAGTTCTTCTGTTGAGCCTACCTGTACGGGCACTGCAGCAGTCTCCAGCAGCGCTCCAGAGGAATCCGGTGAAGCCTCATCAGGAAGTCCATCCCTACCTAATACTGAAATGGAACCTGGACACTTACCCGAAATGTAACATGGGCACTTACCTGGACACTTACCTGAAATGGAACCCGTCACCGTAAGTGACCAATCTGAAAAAGACAACTTACCTGAACAATCAATAGACCCACCTGTGGAAAGAACAGAACATGAAACGGCTGATGCTGAATCTTTACCTGAGACTTCCAATGGAACAGATACAGAGAGATGTAGTGAGTCTGAACCTGCAGAAAATGGTGAAGCCACACATCAAGATGAAACTGTGATTGATGAAGACAGGAACGAGGAAGATGGAGGTGAGATTCAGAACACTATTTCAGAGTTAGTTTTACATCAGTATCCAAACCCAAAAATAGGTTAAGGAACCCATTCAAATATGCAAAGGGACTTGCATAGATTTAAGAGGGGAGGAAGTAACCTCGGTAAAAATAGGTTAAAATAGATATCCTGTCACTTTAACAAAGTGCAGTGGATTCAGAATGGCTGCAGTGTTGCGCATGCGTGAATTCTAAAATCAACGCAAACTTTCCAGAGAAGCAAGACGCTATTGAACTAGAACCAGTGAGCGACATAAAAAAACATGTCCATGTTACCGTTCCGTCTGTAGAGATAGACTGTGTTTTATTTGAACTTTGATATTGTTTTTGGACTGAGAAATCGTCGAGTGACCTGAGAGTTCTGAGGCCACGTTACGATCGACGAGAGAAGATGGCGAGCCTTTCCCAATAAGAGCTGAACTACTATCGGTTGGCATCTCCCAGATTAATCTGCCTTCTGGAGGTGGACACACGCTGTTCGAATCAGAGTTGCGGTAGGACTGTTTGGTGCCATCGTTATTTCGACCATGAGTGGATTATATTTTTGCGACATTAACCCGCACGCGGTAAGGGTGGACTCATTCACCCCACATACGGACTGGACTACGCAACGTGGTCAGTTTTGTTAGCATCCATTGATTGCACGGACGCAGGGGCGTAACTTGGGCCGGGGCTTCCGGGGCGGGGCCCTGTGCGTCTGGGGGGCCCCGGCCGCGTGGGCCCCGCCTAGCCCCCGTCGGGCCCCCACGCGGCCACGGCCGCCCGGCAGTCGCCGTGCTGGCGGCGGTGTGAAAGCAGCATAAGATGTCTACAAGTGTTTATAGAAAGGAACTGACCGCATTATATAGACTCTCTTCTCTCATAACATCACAGTCAGGGTGGCTTATATATTTTATCTTCCTCTGCCTTAATGTATGTCATTTGGTTACAGTAGTGATATTTTGGCCAGGAATAAAACAGTACATACAATCGCACTTAGGCTACTTCATTTATTTTCTTTTATTTTCAACGTTTACAAAAGATAGAGCCTGCTGGGAAATCTGTTCGACCAATCACCGTAATGTTTTGAGTGTACATACAACATACCCTACATGTTACTCCCTGTCGTGGAAATATCAATCATAACTATAAATATACAATCACATACAAATTATATTAACCTTGTTTATATAATTATTACATTAGAAGAAACTGTATACATTCTCCCTGTAACTTAAAACAAATCCCTTCCTCTCATAACTGAGAGAGGTTAAGTTAATTCGTATTCAAGTTCCCACTGGAGCCAGTTAGTCTGGTTCTGTGACGAGGCCAATCGACTGACTTCTTTGTTGTGTAAACTGCTTACAGCCATGTCTTACAGACCTGCAGACATGTCCAATATCCACCCATTGTATTACAAATTTACTTGGCCTAAGGTCACTCCCACTCCCTTCCCACAATGAAAACGTTCCCTATAAGAATCTTGTGAATCTATTGTCTCGTCGAATGTGTTCTTGGTAACTTTTGTACCCAGTACTTTCCCATGATCATGCCTTAAGATTAAATCAAATATTTCGCTGTCCGACGTGTCCGTGAGAGAACTTTCTCTTCATCAAATGGCGTTGTCGGCAGGATCCCAATATGAGATCATCAGACTGGTAAGTTAAGTTTTTTTTTAAATGACTATCTTCCTATTCTGACCCTCTGACGGGATCCGGAATTTGGAAAATAGATAAACACATGCGATTAGTATCTGACCCGGACCTTTGGAGGCGATTAGCACTAAAACAACTATTCAGCTCACTTCTTAATGTGACGTATGCAGGGGTGTTGGCGGAGGTTTATAACGACCTTGAACTGCAACGTTTTGAGATTCCTATGAGCAGATGTACAATTCTATTGTTAATTCCTTTGTATTGACTCTACTCGCTAAAATACGACTCATATTAAGGGTAATAATCCCTCCAGAGAACTTCGTACATTAAAAAGAAAGAGGGGATAAGTGGATATAGTTGCCTGCCTCTGGTATGATGAATGGATAGAGATCTATTTCAAATAGGGCTGATGATTGCACCCACGGGAAGAAGTTATTTAATTCTGACCCGGACCTTTGAACGGTTTCTGTACTGACAGAAACCTTTCAAAGGTATGCTGAATAGACAGAGATCTATTTCAAATAGGGCTGATGATTGCACCCACGGGAAAATCGATCTAAAAGCATGAGGTTTCATTTAAATTCTTATTTATGCGGAGGCTCTGTCTGATATTTTTTTCTAAAATATCCAAGAATTAGGAATCCCTACAAATTGCTAGTCCGTACTACGTAGGCATCAAGGATTGGCCGGTAGTAGACTGTTTGTTCCTACGAATGGAAAGCTTGTGCTTTGTGAATCATGAGCAAGATTTCGCACTGCAGACTAACTCTTGTTCTGTGACGAATGCAGGAATGTTGGCAGAGGACGTTTTGATTACTCTCAGTAAGGGTAATAACCCTCCAAAGAACTACGTACATTACAAGAGTTACGTTGGTGTGAAAAACTGTGCATCCCAAGTAAAGCCCATTCAGTAAGTAGCCCAGTAATAAAACAGTTTGGGACCCCACATACGGCCAACCAGTCTTGGACCTCAGATGAATGGGTAGTGTATGTCCCTCGGAAGTTATGCAATTCTGACCCGGACCTTTGAATGCCGTTTTGCACTGACAGACCTTTCACTGGTATGATGAATAGACTGAGATCTATTTCAAATAGGGCTGATGATTGCACCCACGGGAAGACCAAGTAGGATGAATTGAGCGGCTTCATGTTTGAACCTGAATGAAATGTACACAAAATAGAGGAGCCTCCCAACCTAAAGTGTCACGACACAGAACGGGAATCAATTGCAGATCAAGAGGATTTATTCCCAAACAGTCCAGCGGGCAAATCAGATTCCAGGTACAGGCAGGGTTCGTAAACAGGCAGGCAGGCAGACAGATACTGGCGGACAGGTACAGGCAAGGGATCCAAAACCGATAGGCAGAAGGCTTCGTCCAAAACAGGCAGGGTTCAAAACCGGGAAGAACAGTAAACTAAAGTTTCTCTTTAAAGAGCTTCACGCTAGTCGCACTCACGTGGCAGTCAGGTAGCAAACAGTACATAACGTGACGATCTGACAAAGTGAGCAGAAAGGGCAGCGTTGAAATACTCCACCAATCAATACAAAATGAGGGACAGGTGGACAGAGAAAATGGAGGGCACAAACAAAAGGCAGGAAGTCGCCCAAATAAGGACATGGGTGTCACCCCGGACACATGACCAACACATGGCTCCAAACATAAACAAAGTCCAGAACTATCACATTCCAACAGGTAGGGGGAGACAAAAACAACAGTCCATGCGAGGATCCTGACAGTACCCCCTCCTCTACCAACGCCTCCTGGCGTTGACCGAGGTAGGAGCGGGATGCTGACGGTGAAAGTCTTTGATGAGCGAGGGGTCAACAATGTTCCGGGCAGGGACCCAGCTCCTCTCCTCGGGGCCGTAGCCCTCCCAGTCCACCAGGTACTGGTGGCCCCGACCCCGACGGCGGACGTCGAGCAGGCGGCGAACTGTGTAAACCTCAGACCCATCAACGAGTCTGGGGGGTGGTGGGGGTTTGGGGCCGGAGTTGGGACCCGGACGGCAACACCGGAAGGGCTTGACACGGGACACATGGAAGGTGGGGTGGATGCGGCGGAGGGCAGGAGGGAGGTTCAAGCGAACCGCAGCGGGATTGACCACCTGGGAGATGGTGTAGGGGCCGATGAAGCGTGGATTCAATTTTGGGGAAGTCACCTTCAGAGGAAGGTCACGCGTGGAAAGCCACACCCGCTGCCCCTGGGTGTAGTGGGGAGCCTTGATGTGGCGACGGTCTGCCTGACTCTTCATTCTGGTCTGTGAGCGAAGAATGGCGGCCCGGGTCCGTCTCCACGTTCTGCGACAGCGTCGGATGAATGTCAGTGCTGAGGGAACCCCAACCTCCTCCTCCTGGGTCGGGAACAATGGAGGCTGGTAGCCGAAGCAGCACTGGAACGGAGACAGACCAGTTGACGCAGATGGCAAGGAGTTCATGGAGTACTCCACCCATGGCAGCTGAAGGCTCCAGGCTGTAGGGTCCTGTGACGTCAGGCACCGCAACGCTGTCTCCATCTGCTGGTTGGCTCGCTCCGACTGGCCATTTGACTGGGGATGAAAGCCTGAGGACAGACTGACCTTAGCACCGAGAAGGTTGCAAAAAGCACGCCAAAAATTAGAGGTGAACTGGGGACCTCTGTCTGAGACCACATCCACTGGGAGCCCGTGTAGCCTGAAGACATGCTGCACGAGTAAGTCCGCTGTCTCCTTGGCAGAGGGTAACTTGGGTAAGGGGACCAAGTGCACAGATTTGGAAAAGCGATCAACGATAGTGAGGATTGTAGTGTTACCGTGAGAAGGTGGCAAACCAGTGACAAAGTCCAGGGCAATGTGGGACCAGGGTCTCCTGGGTACTGGTAGGGGTTGTAGAAAGCCAGCAGGTGGTTGGTTTGATGGTTTATTCTGGGCACATATAGAACAGGCTTCCACAAACTCACGCACACTCCGCTCCATAGCAGGCCACCAGAAGCGTTGCTTGATTAACGCAGTGGTACGTCTGACACCCGGGTGACAGGCCAGTTTGGATGAGTGACCCCATTGCAGGACCTGGGAGCGGACGGATTGTGGTACAAAAAGACAGTTAGGAGGGCAAGTGCTGGGGCCGGACTCACTAGACAGGGCAGTGCGGACAATGGTCTCAATATCCCATCTAGCAGCTCCTATGAGGCACTGTGGGGACAGGACGGTGCTAGGTGCAGGAGCAGGGTCCGAATCTGGGAACTGACGAGACAGGGCATCCGGTTTACCATTCTTGGATCCTGGTCGGAAGGACAGTCAAAAGTCAAAACGGGTGAAAAACAGAGACCAACGAGATTGCCTGGGATTTAAGCGTTTAGCCGAACGTAGATACTCCAGATTCTTATGATCCGTCCAAACTAAAAATGGCTCCTTAGCTCCCTCCAGCCAATGACGCCACTCCTCTAGGGCCAATTTTACTGCCAATAGCTCTCTGTCGCCAATGTCATAATTGCGCTCAGTGGGAGTGAGTTTGTGGGAGTAGAATGCACAGGGGTGGACCTTCTGATCTGCCCCAGACTTCTGAGAGAGAATAGCCCCCACCCCAACATCTGAGGCATCCACCTCAACGATAAACTGACGGTCAGGGTCGGGTTGGCTCAAGATCGGGGCCGATGTGAAAAGAGTCTTCAGGTCATTGAACGCTGCCTCGGCAGCTGGTGACCAAGTGAACTTCACCCTGGAGGAGGTTAGAGCGGTTAGGGGGGCAGCCAGAGAACCGTAGTTGCGGATGAACCGCCGGTAGAAGTTAGCAAAACCCAGGAATCTTTGTAGTTCCCGCCTAGATGTTGGACGTTCCCAGTCGGTGACTGCTTTTACCTTCGGACCATCCATCTGGACCCCTCCAGCTGTGATGACATACCCCAGGAAGGAAACGGTCTCCTTGTGAAATTCACATTTCTCCGCTTTAACGAACAGTTGGTTCTCCAAAAGGCGCTGCAGGACACTACGGACATGTTGGGAGTGCTGGGAAACCGACGGAGAAAAAATTAAAATGTCATCTATGTAAACAAAAACAAACTTGTTAAGCATATCCCTCAGGACATCATTAATCATTCCCTGGAACACAGCTGGGCAGTTGGAGAGACCAAAAGGCATGACTAAATACTCATAGTGACCTGAAGGAGTATTAAATGCAGTCTTCCATTCATCCCCCTCCCTTACTCGGACCAGATGGTAAGCACTGCGGAGATCCAACTTGCTGAAAATCTTGGCCCCCTGCAACAACTCAAAAGCTGAGGACATCAAAGGCAGAGGGTAGCGGTTCTTCACAGTGATGTTGTTTAGGCCCCTATAGTCTATACAAGGACGCAGGGTGCCGTCCTTCTTCCCTACGAAGAAAAACCCGGCACCAGCAGGCGAGGAAGAGGGGCGGATAATACCGGCAGCTAGTGACTCACAGATGTACTTGTTCATAGCTGCGGTTTCGGGAGAAGACAAGGAATAGAGACGGCCCCTAGGAGGTGACGTACTAGGTAGAAGCTCGATGGCCAGGTCATAGGGTCGGTGCGGTGGCAGGGAGGTTGCACAGGCTTTACTGAACACAGCCTTGAGATCCAGGTACTCAGGTGGTACTTCAGACAGATCCATGGAATCATCTGTGGCTGGTGAGACTGCAGGCGGGGGGGTAAGGGCATTCTTAAGACAGTTATTCAGGCAGAATGTGCTCCAGCCTAGGACGGTGTTATTAGCCCAATCAATGTGTGGATTGTGCTTTACCAGCCAGGGCCGGCCGAGGACGATGGGAGCAGTTGGTGAGTCTAACATATGGAACACTAGGTTCTCTTGATGATTGCCAGAAATGAGTAGACTCACCGGGGGCGTGACATGGGTTATCTGGGAGAACCTTGCTCCGGTTAGTGCTCTTGCCTCCAGAGGCGTCTTCAGCTGGGCTGGGACGAGGTGTAGCTCATAGACCAGGGAGGTGTTCATGAAATTGCCATCAGCTCCCGAGTCAATAAGTGCAGACACGGGGTGGGAATGAGCTCCTGTAAAGAGCGTGGCAGGGACAAGGGTACGGATGGTAGAAGAGGGATGAAGAGGAGTGACGCTCACCAGTAATCCCCCTTCTACGGGTGAGCGTTGCCTTTTGCCGGGCATTGGGCGGAGTAATGGCCCGGTTTACCACAATACATGCAAGAATTGGTGTCCCTTCTTCTCTGTCTCTCGGCTGGGGACAGATGGGTACGGTCCACTTGCATGGGCTCTGGTTGGCTGGGGTAAGCCGGCGCTGGCAGGAACGGGAGAGGGGCCTCCGAGGCGGGTGACCTCGGAGGAGGGCGGAACTCTCGCTCCCCGGTGCGCTGCTTCAGGCGTTTGTCCACTCGGATGGCAAGCTCAACGAGGTCATCAAAGGTGGAAGGCAGCTCAGGGGTGGCGACCTCATCCTTGATGGCCTCAGAGAGTCCATAGAGGAAGGCATCATACTGGGCCTCTGGATTCCATCCACTGGTGGTGGCGAGGGTGCGGAAGTCTATTGCATAGTCAGAAGCAGACCTCCTGCCTTGACGGATCTGCAACATCGCTCGGGCGGCCTCTCTCCCGTGCACCGAGCGATCAAAGACCTTCTTCATCTCATCTATGAAGGCCTGATAGCGGAGACAGACTGGGGAGTTGGAGTCCCAAACCGCAGTTCCCCACTCTCTTGCACGGCCCGCCAGGAGGGTAATGACATAAGCAACCCGGGACCGATCCGACGGAAAGGTGGCGGGCTGCAGCTGGAACACCAGCGAACATTGTGAAAGGAACGATCTGCAGGTTCCAGGTTCCCCGGCATAAAGTGCAGGAGCTGGCAGATGGGGCTCTCGGAACAGGTTGCCAGGTGGACCGGGGGGGGTCGGGCGGTGTCGCCAGTTGAGGCTGGGGTGACCGCACCAGGGCCAGTTGGACCTGCTGCAGCTGGGCCGCCAAGTCTGTGATGCTGGTTGCGATGACCCCCAGAGAATCTTCAACTGTCTGAAGCTGGGCTTGATGTCGACCGAGAAGCGCTCCTTGCCTCTCCAGCACAGCCTTCACCTGATCCAGATCTGCTGATTCCATCTTGGTCAGATCGTACTGTCACGACACAGAACGGGAATCAATTGCAGATCAAGAGGATTTATTCCCAAACAGTCCAGCGGGCAAATCAGATTCCAGGTACAGGCAGGGTTCGTAAACAGGCAGGCAGGCAGACAGATACTGGCGGACAGGTACAGGCAAGGGATCCAAAACCGATAGGCAGAAGGATTAGTCCAAAACAGGCAGGGTTCAAAACCGGGAAGAACAGTAAACTAAAGTTTCTCTTTAAAGAGCTTCACGCTAGTCGCACTCACATGGCAGTCAGGTAGCAAACAGTACATAACGTGACGATCTGACAAAGTGAGCAGAAAGGGCAGCGTTGAAATACTCCACCAATCAATACAAAATGAGGGACAGGTGGACAGAGAAAATGGAGGGCACAAACAAAAGGCAGGAAGTCGCCCAAATAAGGACATGGGTGTCACCCCGGACACATGACCAACACATGGCTCCAAACATAAACAAAGTCCAGAACTATCACACTCCAACGGGTAGGGGGAGACAAAAACAACCGTCCATGCGAGGATCCTGACATAAAGACACCAACGACGGCGGAAAATTTGATTTAACCACTGTTCAGCTTTTCTTGTCATGTTACTAAACGTATCTTTTTTCAGAAAAGTGGACGAGTGGTAAAACTAAATATAATAGAGAAATAACGTCCGGCCTTTACGGACGCAAACAGTGCCAGCAGGTAAGTAATTATGGCACTGAAACAACTGAGGGAATAGGCCCCCCTTGGTTGTGAAAATAAAAAATATATAAAGAACATCGTTGTGTCTCATTGGTATTGTACAAGAAAGTAACCAAACATTGAAAACGGTTGGTATTGCTGGCATTGCGATGAGTGAAACAATATCAAAACCGGTTCCTACTATTGTATCACATGTCCCGTTGGAACAGAAGTCTTTAATCTCTCCCTCCTCTCCTGTTAATTTAATGGGATGAGATATGTTGTGTAAACTAAATGCAGTAATCTTTTGCACTCCGGATGGTTTGTTTATGCGAATACCTGATGATAAGTTGATTCAGGCTTCCCAATTGTTAACGCACACCGAAGTAACTACTGCTTACTTGTGGAGATTGTTAGGAAAACCTAGTGTTGAAATCTGAAATATCAAAAACATTCAAAGTTTATCTAAAACGTCCCCATCTCTCGCCGTTGGTCTAACGCAGATGTTGCCTTTTGAAACCTTTCATTGTAATGCTACATTGTTTAACGACGTCGTACCAATAGAATATCAACAGAAGACGTGCTTGTTTCTAAATCACATTGATGCATTTAATCCTATCACGCAACTATACATTGGTCCGGTCGGTTGTGCTGCAGTTGTGTCTCTCACAAAAGACCAATTTTCTCTCCTTCACGACGATACAGTACCACACATCATACTAGCTATTTCACCAACACATACACCCCAAGAATTAGAAAACATGATTAAAACCCTACACGACACAGAACCCATTAGTTCATCAGCGACCTCTACAGGTATACTGCACACACTACAGTCTGACGGTTGGAGACTAGATTTGAAAACCCCGTTGTTTGCGGATTCGAGTTGTACATTCGAAAAACACTCTCCAGCATCGTCTCCTGATTACAGTTCACCCCAGAGTTTATCCCAGGTACCATCTAAACTATGGGCCATGCATAAAAATCATGCAGGATTTGTAACCTCTTCACCATCTCTTAAAGTTACATTAAAGTCAGATGCTACTTTGACTTGTATTCGACAGTATTGTTTGTCCCCCGAAGCATTAGATAGAACTCAGCCAATAATAACTTCTCTTTTATCTCAAGGTATTCTCAAGGAAACAACTACTAGTCGTTGTAACACACCCATATTGCCCCTCCCGAATCCAGGGAGACCAGATGAATAGAGATTTGTACAAGATTTGAGAGCAGTCCACAATTGCGTTGTTCCGATCACACCCATAGCACCAGACACACATACAATCTCTATTCCAATACCATCTGACAGCCCTACCCATGGCTGTGGATCATGTTAAAGTCACTTAACCCAAATGTTCTCCTCCCCAGTTGGCAAGGACCAATCCAGGTGTTACTGACCACGAGGACTGCAGTCAAACTCCAAGGAAAACCAGAATGGATCCAGGCAAGCCGATGCCGCCCAGCACCTCCAGAAGAGGAAAGCACCAACGCCTCGGATGGACCACACCTCCGGAAGAGGAAAGCACCAACGCCTCGGATGGACCACCCCTACCCTGATCTGGGCATAATACTCCTGATGAGCCCAGCAGACCAATGCAACGCAACCACCAGTAACAACGACCGACTCCCGACCATAGCGGAACCCCAGCTAACCACATCATCACACAACCAGCTTGCAAGCCCACTTGCTGCAATTCAAACCCACTTCAACACCACCAAGATCTGTGGAATCAGACCCCACTCTGTATCCTCAGAATTACCCTTGATGGCCGTAGCGCTATCCCCATGCGCTATGGCAGACGCTCTCTACTCCTACTACAAATCAGAATAGGCCCCTTACTCCAATGAAGAGATACCAAATGTAAAATGAGTGACCTAACATGCTAGACATAATTTTTACTATTGTACATTTGTATGGCCTTATTAATGATTGACACATAGCTTTACTAATTTCTTTAGTTTTACTAATTTCTTTGAATTTACAATTTTACTAATGTACATATTGATTACTTACTTTTACTAATTTCTTTGAATTTGCAATTTTACTAATGTACATATTGATTCATTTGTAATCCTGTGACATAATATATCACCTGTAATAAGTGTTGATCTTATGATCAAAAAGGGAGGAACTGTCGTGGAAATATCAATCATAACTATAAATATACAATCACATACAAATTATATTAACCTTGTTTATATAATTATTACATTAGAAGAAACTGTATACATTCTCCCTGTAACTTAAAACAAATCCCTTCCTCTCTTAACTGAGAGAGGTTAAGTTAATTTGTATTCAAGTTCCCACTGGAGCCAGTAAGTCTGGTTCTGTGACGAGGCCAATCGACTGACTTCTTTGTTGTGTAAACTGCTTACAGCCATGTCTTACAGACCTGCAGACATTGTGGAATCCCGCCACGGAAGCCTCGGCCCGGACAGGCCGAGGCTTGGACTGGGTATACCACCCCCACCCACCAGCCGGCGATGGAGAGCAGCCCATTCGGCTCCCCAATCAGGGTGATTGGGGGACACCTGGCCGAGGAGCCATCTTAAGAGGAGGACCAGCACAGCACAGCACGGGTCGGGAGCAGGAAGGAAGGACTCGTGGCAGCGAGAGAGCCTAGAGGCCCACGGAGGCCCTAGAGACCGCGACTCCTTCATAGTTTGATTGTTTCACGTTGATTGTTAAATAAATGCCTGCCATGGCTAAAAACCCTACGCCAAGCAAGTTTTGTCCATGGAACCCGGCCCAACCGAGGACCGGGATACCACATATGGTGGAGAATGCAGGCACCATGAAGGTCCCACTACGGCTCCCCGGTACAGACGCCGCCGCCGCAAGAGACGCCGCCGCCGCAAGGGACGCCGCCGCCGCCGCAAGGGACGCCGCCGCCGCCGCAAGGGACGCCGCCGCCGCCGCAAGGGATGCCGCCGCAGCCGCAAGGGACGTCGCCACCGCCGCAAGGGACGTCGCCGCCGCCGCAAGAGACGTCGCCGCCGCCGCAAGAGATGTCGCCACTGCCGCAAGAGACGCTGCCGCCGCCGCAAGAGACGCTGCCGCCGCCGCAAGAGACGCCGCCGCCGCCGAAAGGGACGCCGCCGCCGCCGCAAGGGACGCCGCCGCCGCCGGTGCAAGGGACGCCCCCGCCGCCACAGCGCGAGACGAGGCCGCAGCGCGAGACCGGGACGTGACAGTGCCGTCGGCCTACGCGGACGTGGGGACGGGCCGGCCCTGCATGCTGGCGACATGTTGGGCAAAGGAAGCGTCTGGGTGCCCAACCGTACCTGCGAGGGTGATGTCCAAACAGACGCAGGCCATAGTGGACACTGGCAGCATGGTCACCCTCCTCCGGACCGACCTGGCGGGGGGAAGGGAAGGGTCACCAATGGAGGTGACATGCGTACACGGGGACACACGAACATACAAGACCTGCCACGTGGTCGTCCGGACACCACAGGGGGTTTTCACGGCTAGGGCAGGGGTCGTGCCACACCTCCCGGTGCCGTTCCTAATTGGGAGGGACTGCCCGATTCTCCGTCGGCTTTGGGACCCGGCGCTGGAGTCCCGGGTCCGGAGAGATGCGGTCGCCGGCGCGGCAGGAGGTGCAGCGGTCGCCGGCGCGGCAGGAGGTGCAGCGGTCGCCGGCGCGGCAGGAGGTGCAGCCGCCGCCGGCGCGGCGAGAGATGCGGCTGCCGTCGCGGCAAGGGATGCGGCCGGCGCCGCTGCGAGAGGTGCGGTGCGAGAGGAGAGAACTTTCTCTTCATCACTCCCGTATACCACAATGCAATGCGGTCGTGTTTTTCCGAAGGAGAAGAAGCAGCTGATAACTGCGAAAACGAATACATTTGATGATGGAGTCTCCGTCTTCGTTTAGAAAAGTCATCAATTTATTTGGAATCTAACTTAGAAAATTTAACATTCAAAATTAATTAAAAAAAACTTGAACAAGGAAATGTAACATTCAACATGAATCCAACCTCCAGCTTTCCTCGTGAGTGCCCGGTTTGTTTACATGATGTGGGCGCATCTGTCTGCGTCACACAAATACCCGGCGCACTTACTGACGCACATGACGTTTAAAGATGTTCAGCGTAGTGTCCGAATCCTCGTTTGTTCGTTCCCTATGTAGTGCACTATATCATGAACACTATATAGGGAATATTGAGTGAGTGTATAGCGAACGACTTCGAACACAGCTAGTATCTCAAACTCTAACATATTGTTAAAAGCTAAGCCATACCATTGCAATGTTTAGCAAGCTAAAAAGTGGTACTAAAAAACGTAAAGAGAAGAAAGACCTGGGGTCTCATTTATAAAACTGTGCGTGGGATCGTTACTAAAAATGTGCGTACGCCCAGAAGCCAAGTTTTGCGTGCGCCAAAAAATATTCGGATTTATAAAACACTGCCTACGCACACCTGTACGCAATCTTTGCTTTATAAATCACATACTGACTACAATTGTGCGCAGCTGAATCAGCTTCACGTTCCGCCCTCTACACGCCCCTTTTTAACCATAAATGGTCAATGCAAATGACCTCATGAATGCGATCTGCATATAAAACAGACTCGGATGCCGGTATTATGTCTTGTTGGAAACAATGGCAGAAGTACTGAGAAAATCAAAAAAGGGAAATTTCACGGAGGTTGAAGTGGAGACACTTGTGGGTGAGATGGAGGACCGAAAGGTAGTTTTGTTCGGCGGTCACGGGATTGGGATCGCCAACAACAAAAAGCAGAGTGAGTGGCAACATGTTGCTGCAGCAGTGAACTCTGTCAGTAGCACGGAGCGCACTGTCCCAGAATTAAAAAAAGAAGTGGTCTGACAGAGAGTTACATATTTTTATGTAGCCTACCAATAAATCGTTATGGTCCCTAAATACCCTCTCCCTCCGAATCCTGCCATTTGCATGGTCTCACCTCTGTATTTATAGGGTTACGGTAATAAGACGAGAACGCCTTGGATAATCAGTTTGTAATCACCCACGTAAAATGTTCTTGAACATAACCCCTTTTTAATGCCTGATTTGTCATGAAAAGCATCAAGAGTAACGGACAACGATTGTGATGAGGAGTGTGGCTTGGTTTTTCACACTTGATTTAATTGACATTTGATTATGTGTTTACAGTCTCATCTCATCTCATTTTCGTCCCCTTATCCGGGGTCGGGTCGCGGGGGGAGCAGCTCAAGCAGGGGGCCCCAGACTTCCCCTTCCCGGGCCACATTGACCAGCTCTGACGGGGGGATCCCGAGGCGTTCCCAGGCCAGTGTTGAGATATAATCTCTCCACCTAGTCCTGGGTCTTCCCCGAGGTCTCCTCCCCACTGGACGTGCCTGAAACACCTCCCAAGGAAGGCGCCCAGTGGGCATCCTTACCAGATGACCGAACCACCTCAGCTGACTCCTTTCTAAGTAAAGGAGCAGCGGCTCTAATCCGAGTTCCTCACGGATGGCTGAGCTTCTCATCCTCCTATCCCTAAGGGAGACGCCAGCCACCCTTCTGAGAAAACTCATCTCGGCTGCTTGTACCCGCGATCTCGTCCTTTCGGTCATCACCCAGCCCTCATGACCATAGGTGAGGATAGGAACGAAGATCGACCGGTAGATCGAGAGCTTTGCCTTGCGGCTCAGCTCTCTTTTCATTACAACGGTGCGGTAAAGCGAACGCAATACCGCCCCCGCTGCTCCGATTCTCCGGCCAATCTCACGCTCCATAGTACCCTCACTCGCGAACAAGACCCCGAGGTACTTGAACTCCTTCACTTGGGCTAAGGATTACAGGTGTTTACAGTGTCACATAAAAATATTATGTTATTGACACATGTTGGACAGATGCTCTATTCCATGCAGTCGCGCCGTCAGTGGACAGTAGCCTATGGAGTGACGGGATTAAATGTAGAGAATTTCTTTTTATTTCTATTCTAAGGAGATATTTCTGGAGTTATAACTGAGAAATAACGCAGTGGACTTAAATTATTCTGATTAGGATTTAACGCATGATACGGGTTGAAATTAAATTTATGAAGGGCGATGATAAAACATAATCGTTCTTCTCACTCTGCAATTCTTCGGTCTGACTTCAGTTCACCACCACACCGTCTGTGTCGCCAATTCTCCTTTTCCTCCAAACCATGCGTACGCATGGGTCAGAGTTTGCTTAGGGCTGCGCACATTTTCCCGTCAAGTTGGTTTTTTATAGATCACAACCTTGGCGTGAAAAGTCACGTACGC
The DNA here is from genome assembly GCF_902167405.1 of Gadus morhua. Classification (NCBI taxonomy): domain Eukaryota; kingdom Metazoa; phylum Chordata; class Actinopteri; order Gadiformes; family Gadidae; genus Gadus; species Gadus morhua. The sequence goes on along the minus strand of NC_044060.1, from coordinate 26,462,656 downwards.
AACTTTCAGCCCCGTTTTGTGCGTACGCAACGGTTATAAATGAGACCCCTGGATGCGCGCAATTCGAAATGTTTGCACAGCGGTTTTCCTGTACCTCACCATACCAGTGACAGTAGCCACGGCAGAGCGGTCATTTTCCAAGCTCAAATTGATAAAGACTTCCCTAAGGAACGCCATGGCACAGTAGCGATTGAGTGTATTGGCCATACTCTCAATCGAGAATGAAAGAGCAAGGAAATTGGATTTCACCTCTATTATCAACGAGTTCGCTGAACAGATGGCACGCAGAGTTAACTTCTGAAAGGGTAAGAGCAGTTGTTATTTTATTATTGGTTATGGACGCTGTGCCATGTAGGAGTATGTTACCATTGGCCATTTTGATTAGGCCATAGTTGTGCTGTTTGGGAAATGTAGTTCTATTTCATCCTTACTGACCGCCAGAGGCGGTGCTTCAAGCACTGGATTTATCCGTCTCGCGCATGCGCAGTTCGAGTACCTAATATCAACAAGTCACCTGTGACCCCTGATGAGCTCCGGACAGCCTATATCTTCCGGTGACATCAGAGGATCTGTTCCTTTCATCTTCTCGCTTCGCAGGTATCGTATCACCTTGCTAGCTAAAAGCTAATTGGCTATTATTATCATTGATCGTTCGTTGCTGGTGGCCTTGCGACATATTGTCAGAGCCGTGAGCTGCTCACCCTCCAAAGGCCGCAACGGACCCGCCGAGAGGTTCGGATTGCGTGGAACGCATCTCCCTCGGCTGTGTAAGTTTACTTCGTTATAATTTCGTGTTTCGGTGAAGGCAGTGTACCCGCTCCCTCTCCCGGCGTTTGTACTGCGCTTATCATTTAATTTCTGCTGCCGTTTGTATTGCACTTATCACTTAATTTCAAGTTGTGTATCGTTGCTATTGGTGAAGGCAGTGTGTGCGCTCCCACTCCCGGCTTAGGTACATTTTACCATGAACTGCAGTTTTATGCTTCGGGCAGTTAGAGTTTCTAGATTAGCTGAGGTGGAACAACGGTTGGGCCTCGTTTCGCCCCCCGAACTGTTGCCCCCAGCCCAGCGACGTAATCCAGCCCAGGATGGTCGCTCCAAACGTCGGGCTGCGGTGACCGCAGGCCCCACTTCTAGGAAGAAGGTTAGGGAGTCAGGGCTTGCCTCCAAGGTAGGCCAATTGACGGCAGAGCTCGAAAGCATGAAGTGCCTCTTCCTAGCCTTTCATGCTGGGACTGGTGCAGGGGGGCCAGGTGCCCTTGCTCCTCCGGCAGCCACCTTGGAGCCGAAGGAAGATGTGCTTTCTCTGGCAGCGTCAGCTGCCGAGTTTGCTGAATACGAGCCGGATGGGGTCCTACAGGACGCAGCCTCCCGTGCCTCGGCAGCGTGCTCCCGTCCTTCGACCCGCAGCTCTACTAGTGCTTCTGAGGACAACTCAATGGGAGCCATCATTCGTATGGCCCTGGCCAGTCTGCAGCTAGACGTGCCGCAAGCGCAGCCGGCTCCGGCCAGTGCTTTCTTCAGGCGTGGCCCAGCCCCCGCCAGTTTTACCGTGCCTCCATCGGAGGAGTATCTGAGGGAGTTGCATGCATGCTGGAGGGATCCTAGAGCCCACTCTCATGCAACATCCGACGGTCGGTCACTGGCAGCCATGCAGGATGCACCCAAGTTTGGCTTGGACCGCATGCCAGCAGTTGAGCCGACCATAGCCGCTTTAATTGTCTCGCCTGATGAGGCTCTAAGACCGGTGTCCTCGTCCCCAGTGTCGGGTTACGGATGACCTGCTCTCCAAAGCCTATGACGCATGGCACGCATGGGACGCATAGGCAATTCTATGTCCCACCTGATGCTCGCTCTGTCAGCATCCCTGCAGGAGATTGCAGTGGGTGCTCCGGCCCACGATTTCAGTGATGCTTCTTTGCAGGTGTTCGCACTGAGAGTTCTAGGTGGCGCTAACTCCAGAGAGTTGGGGCGGGTGATGTCCACTCTCGTCCAGGCTCGCCGCCAGGTTTGGTTGGCACAGTCTCCTCTCACTGAGGCGTGTAGGAGAACCCTCCGCAGTGTTCCAGTTGAACCTGGGGAGCTGTTTGGCTCTGCAGCTCTAGAAGCGCTTGAGCGAACAGTCCAGGCCAGGAAGACTCGCAAGCATCTATCTGTGCTTCAATGGAGTGTGCCTCCTCCTAGCAGGCCTAGAGGTTCTTCAGCTGCCCCACAGTGCAGCTATCACCCACAGGCTCACCCCAGTGGCTACCTTAGGTCTTAGCGCCCACGTCCACAGCCTGCTCAGCAGCAGGCACAGGCCTTTCGGGCCCCTGAGCGGCTGCCCTCGGGGCAGCCTCAGGTCCCATATGCTGCCCGTCGTTCCCCCAGGACCTTAAGAGGTCGGAGGACCCGGCGCTGAGGGTCAGGGGCCGGTCGTCGGATGTTTTTCCCAGCAGCAACTCAGCTATTGGGCTGCTTCCACCAGGGACCCGTGGGTGCTTTCCAACTTGACCCATGGTTACAAACTTCAGTTCCGACGCCGGCCCCCAGCCTGTGGCCGGTCAAGATGACCATCATACACGACCCGGCCAAAGCCCAAGCCCTCACCCAGGAGCTTTCCGCCCTCCTGGACAAGTGTGCCATCGAGCCAGTAGATCCCCTGTTGCAACTGGGGTTCTACTCAACTTATTTTCTGGTAGCAAAGAAAGACGGCGGACTCCGTCCTATCCTCGACTTGAGGGGCCTAAACAGGTTCCTGAAGATCCTGAGGTTCCACATGTTGCCAGGGGGGAGTGGTTTACGTTAGTAGACCTGAAGGATGCCTACTTTCACGTTCCCATAGCACCGCACCACAGACAGTTTATGCGGTTTGCTTTCCAGGGGCGTCGTTTTCAGTTCAGGGTGCTCCCGTTTGGCCTCTCCCTTTCCCCACGGGTGTTCACCAGGTGTGTGGCGGCAGCCCTCTCACCCCTACAGTCACGGGGCATGAAGATCCTGCCATATCTGGACGACTGGCTCATCTGTGCACCATCCCAGTCTCAGGTGACCCTGGACACGACACTTCTTCTCTCCCATGTGGCCCGTCTGGGTCTCCGGGTGAATCTCACGAAGAGTTGCCTGGTGCCATCGCAGAGCATAGTTTTTCTCGGTGTGTCTCTCGATGCAGTCGCCATGAAGGCCTGTCCGTCGCCACAGCGGGTGGACGGCATCCTCCGCCTCCTTCTCCTGTTTCTGGAAGGCAGGCTGTTGCAATATGTGGAGTTTTTGCGCCTCCTAGGGAAACTGACGGCTGCCGCTACAGTGGTTCCTCTAGGACTGCTGTCGCTACGCCCCCTCCAGAGGTGGCTGCACAGCTTTCATCTGGATGTCAGGTGGCACCGGCACAGGGGACTCAAGGTGTCACGCTGCTGCCTACTTGCTCTGGCTCCGTGGAGGGACAGATCGTTTCTTCTCCAGGGCATGTCCATGAGTTCCATTGCATCCCGTCGGGAAACCGTCACAACAGATGCCTCCCTCTTGGGGTGGGGTGCTGTGTGGCAGAACCGGACAGCTCAGGGGCTGTGGCCTGCTCAGGTCCGCTCGGAGCATATCAATGTTCCGGAGCTGCGGGCTGTGCACAGGGCACTGCAGTCATTTCTTCCCTTCCTGGGCGGCCGGCATGTGCTCGTGCGGTCGGACAATGTCTCGGCCGTCTCTCACATAAACCACCAGGGAGGCACAAGGTCTGCACGGTTGTTGCAGGCATCCCGGGACCTCCTGTTGTGGGCAGCACCACGCCTGGCCAGCCTGAGAGCAATGTATTTGCCAGGGGTACAGAATCAGTCTGCAGACTCACTCTCCCGTTGCAAGCCGCCGCCGGGGGAGTGGCGGCTTCATCCGGAGGTCATCCTCAACATCTGGGACGTCTTCGGCAGGGCAGAGGTGGATCTCTTTGCCACAAAGGAGTCGACCCATTGCCCCCTGTGGTTCTCCTGGACAGAGGAGAGCAGCCCTCTGGGTCAGGATGCTCTCGCCCACGATTGGCCAGAGGGTCCCCTCTATGCCTTTCCACCAATCCCTCTGATTTTTCCGACGCTACAGAGGGTCCTCCAGCAGGGTCACAGACTGCTGTTGGTAGCCCCCTTCTGGCCAGGGAGAACATGGTTTCCACTGCTGCGCAGGCTCTGCAACAGTTCACCACAGCGCCTTCCCGATAGGAAGGATCTCCTGTCACAGTTACAGGTCAAGATCTGGCATCCCGACCCTCGTTGCCTACAGCTATGGTTCTGGCCGCTGCAGGGCCCTACCCGCTGCTGACTGAGTGCTCAGACGATGTCTGCAATACCATACTGAACGCCAGGGCGCCTTCTACCCGGGCGCAGTATGAGAATAGGTGGCAGCTATTTACGGCATGGTGTTCAGACAGGGCTGAGGACCCTGTGCATTGTTCAGTTCCAATGATTTTGGAGTTCCTCCAGTCACTCCTGGATGGCGGCCGGGCCCCAGCTACTCGAGGGTATACGTGGCAGCCATCTCCTCGAGACATGCTTGGGTAGATAATGACACAGTGGGGGGCCACAGATTGGTGTCCCTTTTTCTGAAGGGGGCTTTGCGGTAACGACCCCACGAGCACAGCGTGCCCCAGCATGAGATCTGCACCTGGTGCTCGATGCTTTATACTTGCCTCCTTTTGAACCCCTGGCTCAGGCGGAGCTGAAGTGGGTCTCCACTAAAACTGCCTTTCTCCTCGCCATCGCGTCAGCGAAGCGCGTCAGGGAGCTTCATGCTCTGTCCGTGAGTGACTCATGTCTGAGGTGGAACTCGGATGGCTCAGGGGTTACCCTGTGGCCGAATCCAGCTTTCCTCCCGAAGGTTCTGTCATCGTCGAACCTCAACGACCTGTCCGCCAGGCACAATTTATCGCCTCGGAAGGGGAGGACAGGTTCAAACTGCTGTGTCCTGTGCGAGCTCTGAGAGCGTACGTAGCTGCGACCGCAGGCATTAGACGCTCGGACCAGCTCTTCCTCTGCTATGGTGGTCCTAGGAGGGGCTGTGCTCTCTCCAAGCAGCGATTGTCTCATTGGGTTGTGGACCTCATCACCCATGCCTATAAAGGAGGTGGTCACCCCCTGCCATCCGGGGTCAGGTGCCACTCTACCAGGGCTGTCTCGACGTCATGGGCTGCCCTGCGGGGCGTGCCCCTGGAAGACATCTGTGATGCAGCATCATGAACATCACCATGTACCTTTTCCAGGTTCTACCGAACGTTGCCACTCCCCATCAGTTGGCCGTGGTCCTGTTGCCCGACTCAGAGCGCTCTGTCACTCAGAATCCTTGTGTACTCGCGAGAAGATTCTGCAGGAACAGATCCCCTGATGTCACTGGAAGATATAGGCTGTCCGGAGCTCATCAGGGGTCACAGGTGACTTTGTTGATATTAGGTACTCGAACTGCGCATGCGCGACACAGATAAATCCAGTGCTTGAAGCACCGCCTCTGGCGGTCATCCAGGATTCATAGAACCGTAGTTACATACGTAACTATCGTTGTGTGGTCAGCTGAATGGAGTATTTGGGTGTCAAGCAACTATGTTGCGAGACAACCTATTGTTTTTGTACGAATTATTATTATTGGGTGTCAAGCAACTATGTTGCGAGACAACCTATTGTTTTCGTACGAATTGGGTGTCAAGCAACTATGTTGCGAGACAACCTATTGTTTTTGTACGAATTCCTATTATTATTAGGGGTCCAAGCCAACAGGTTGGATCCCTATTGTTTTTGTAAGGATTATTTAGGGGTCCAAGCCAACAGGTTGGAGCCCTATTGTTTTTGTAGCGATTTTTAGGGGTCCAAGCCAACAGGTTGGATCCCTATTGTTTTTGTAAGGATTTTTTAGGGGTCCAAGCCAACAGGTTGGATCCCTATTGTTTTTGTACCACAGCCCAAACCGTAAATGGTGCAGACACGCCAATTGCATGACTAGATCCAGGTCCTTGAGGACTACGCGGACGACAAAATCCAGACCTGCCGGTCACTAGGTGGCGCTATACCAAGGAATACGCGTTTGGGGCTATAACTCCCACACCGAACCTCCCACAGTCAATACGTTATACCCATAGATGCACTGGAGTCTTCTGCATCTTTTGGCATAGGCCACGCCCATTTGCGTCTGTGAATTATTTTCACAAAATCGCGAAAACCGTTTCTTGCCCAATCAACACCAAACTTTGCACACGACATCTTCAGACGCACACAAATAAATAAATTCGAACACTTTTTTGATCCGACCGTCGACGCCGAAACGGTAGCGTTTTGAATATTTGTTTATTGGCTACGTTACACGTGGAAAATAAAAAATCCCCAAAAATCCAAAATTAGACATCAGATCGAGTCCAAATTTTACACACACGTTGGTGCTACCCTTAATGGAGTTCGATAAAAATTCGGAATATTTCGCCACGAGGAAAATTTTAAGGCATGCTTTGCGTTGTGCTGGCGAAATGCACATTTCTTGGACCCCTGCATAACTGCTTGCAGTTCTAGTTTTTATACTACCTCCCCCTAGAAGTGGTACCACAGCCCAAACCGTAAATGGTCCGGACAAGCCAAAATTGCATGACTAGATCCAGGTCCGGCACCGCTACTCAGACGACAAAATCCAGACACGCCGGTCACTAGGTGGCGCTATACCAAGGAATACGCGTTTGGGGCTATAACTCCCACACCAAACCTCCCACAGTCCAAAACGTTACACGCACAGATTCACTGGAGTCTGCTGCATCTTTTGGCATAGGCAGTGCCCATTTGCGTCCATAATATTTTTTCGCAAAATCGCGAAAACCGCTAAACTGTATTTTCGCTACTTGTTCTGGCACCTGAGCACGTAGCGATGCACACATCACCAGACAGCTAAACACTTTTCCCCAACAAAACTTGAATACAGGATCAATGATGAAAGTCCGTAGAGGATGTTGTCGACATCCACTTGAATGTCCATTTATTGATTGTTGTTGAACAAGTTGTTGCAGGTTTAGAAGTGTGAAACTGAAAATGAACCAATATGCAAATTGGTTATAAAAACGTAGTTATAAAGTTGTGAAATACAATGAAATACGAACGTAAATAATTACATAAGACATAGATGAATTAAGTTACTTACAAACAAAGCTTCTCCAAGGCTTACAAGGATGAATGACGTGAGATAAAAATGTTTCACCGTGTGGATCTCTGGCTCAAATGACAGATCAAAATGGCTGCCGAAATAATGACAGATCACGTCTGAAATCACGTGACTAACAACGTGACTCTTATCAGCCAATGAGAATGAACGCAATATTAAGAATCTACGAAAGAACTGAATACAAGTAATGGCCTGCAGGGGGCTCTAAAGTGCCTAATACAAACTCAAAACGTGTAACGTAACACTACTCCTCCCACATTTATTGACCAATCGACACCAAACTTTGCACACGACATCTTCAGACGCACAACAAAAAAAAAATCGAACACTTTTTTGATCCGACCTTCGACGACGAAACGGTAGCGTTTTGAATATTGGTTTATTAGCTAAATTAGACGTGGAAAATCAAAAATCCAAAAAAATCTAAAATTAGACATCGGATCGAGTCCAAATTATACACACATGTTGGTGCTAACCTTAATGTCGTTCGATAATGTCGTTCGCCATTAGGGGGCGCAATAAACGAGGAAATTGTATATCCTCTACAAAATTTCGCCATTAGGGGCCGCCATAAATGAGGGAATTGTTCATCTCCTAACTGGCCAAAGGAATGTTCTGAAAACGCGTTTGGGGATATATCTCCCACACCGAACCTCCCAGAGTCAAAACCTTTCTATCCACAGGTTCACGGTAGCGTTTTGAACACATGCTTCGCGTTGTGCCGGCGAAATGCACATTTCTTGGACCCCTGCATAACTGCTTGCAGTTCTAGTTAGGGGTCCAAGCCAACAGGTTGGATCCCTATTGTTTTTTTTAGCGATTATTAGGGGTCCAAGCCAACAGGTTGGATCCCAATTGTTTTTTAAAGGATTTTTAGGGGTCCAAGCCAACAGGTTGGATCCCTATTGTTTTTGTAAGGATTATTAGGAGTCCAAGCCAACAGGTTGGATCCCTATTGTTTTTGTAGCAATTTTTTTTTTTATATAGTTACCTCCCTGAAACTGGTACCACAGCCCAAACCGTAAATGGTGCAGACACGCCAATTGCATGACTAGATCCAGATCTCTTCGGACTACACAGACGACAAAATGCAGACACAAACCGGCAGTAAGCCCTTTTCTCAGCAGCCCTTTGACATATCATAACCAACCTTGGTACATAGACCCATGACCCCATAAAGGTGACACTGAATGAATTTGGTGACCATTGACCTCTAGGGGGCGCTATAATTAATGAAGACGTGTTTTAACTCCTCTTTCTTCACATGAGTACATTTCAAACTTATTCTCAATGTTTGATGATACTTTCAGACCTCCTCATATAGCTTATACATTATTTCTCATGGCAACATCAGAACTTGGCCACCATGTTGAAAGTTGTCAAAATCAGTTGTAAATTTCCACAGGCCACAAATTATGTCCAATCTTCATGGAACTTGGCATGTATGATCTTCAGACCAAGCTGAACAAATGTATCAAACAGCTTTCTCAAATTCAAAACCGTTTGGCCGCGAGAGCCAATCAAACTTGACGGCGCTCATTAATGGGTAGACACTGCACTCGTGTGGCGTTCATTAATGGGTAGACACTGCACTCGTGTGGTGACAAGCGGTACTTAATGTATAATGCAACAATGACTATATTTCCCATTCCGCCCACCTACAATATAAACTGCAATTCCCACTGGATTAGATGCTTCACGAACCACCTCCAGAACGGATGCTTGTTTACATTGTGTCTCTTTTTGGGATATTGTTCCAAATACCCCTATGTATTTGTGACATTTGTTCTGTCAGGCAGACTGTATTGCGCCCTTACCTCTAGGTGGGGTCCTTTTCCCATTTGGTAAACATTGACGCGTACTCGCATAATGCTCATCCCACCGGCTGTCGGTATTGCCGATTTCCGAGACGGTCGTCATGTAGCCCCCTGGCCGATTCCGTCCATCCGGCAGAATTAGCCCACCGAGTCTCATTATGCTTGACACCCACATATTTGGGTGTCAAGCAACAAAGTTGCGAGACAACCTATTGTTTTTGTACGAATTCTTATTATTGGGTGTCAAGCAACTATGTTGCGAGACAACCTATTGTTTTTGTACAAATTCCTATTATTGGGTGTCAAGCAACTACGTTGCGAGACAACCTATTGTTTATGTATGAGTTCTTATTGGGTGTCAAGCAACTATGTTGCGAGACAACCTATTGTTTTCGTACAAATTCTTATTGGGTGTCAAGCAACTATGTTGCGAGACAACCTATTGTTTTCGTACAAATTCTTATTATTGGGTGTCAAGCAACTATGTTGCGAGACAACCTATTGTTTTTGTATGAATTGGGTGTCAAGCAACTATGTTGCGAGACAACCTATTGTTATTGTACAAATTCTTATTATTATTACGCTGCCATGGGAGTCTATGGCAGCCCATAGAACCGCTTGGTGAAAAGTTGTGAAATTTGGCACAATAGTTCAGGACAGCCCCATTAGCCCATTAAGCCAATCTCAGGTCGCTAGCCCAGCAGCTCTAGCGCCACCAACAGGTCAAAGTTGCACATGCATTCATGTTCATAACTTTCGACTTATTTGACCAATATTCACAAACCAGGTATCATTGGATTCCTTGAACCAAGCCCAGTTCAACACACCCTATGACGTCATTGCGCCATGACGTATATTCCCGCCATCTTGGTTTATGTCAAAAACCTTCAAAGTGCTACTCCTATCACAAAGCCCTTTGACATATCATAACCAACCTTGGTACATAGACCTAAGACCCCATAAAGGTGACACTAAATGAATTTGGTGACCTTTGACCTCTAGGGGGCGCTGTTATTAATGTCAATGTGTTTTGACTCCTTTCTCCTCACATGAGTACATTTAAAACTTATTTTCAATGTATTGTGATACTCTCAAACCTCCCCGTATAGCTAGTATATTTTTTCTTGCAGAAATATCCGCGACAGCAAATGATATTCGACCGCGAAGCCCCCAAACCGGAAACACGCCAATATCTCAGCAGCCCTATGACATATCATAACCAAACTTGATACATAGACCCATAACATCATCATGGGGACACTCAATGAATTTGGTGACCATTGACCTCTAGGGGGCGCTATAATTAATGAAGGCGTGTTTTAACTCCTCTCTCTTCACATGAGTACATTTCAAACTTATTTTTAATGTCTGAGGATACTGCCAGACCTCCTTATATCTTATCAATTATTTCTCATTGCAACATCAGAACTTGGCCGCCGTGTTGAAAGTTGTCAAAATCAGTTGTAAATTTCCACAGGCCACAAATTATGTCCAATCTTCATAGAACTTGGCATATATGATCTTCCGACCAAGCTGAACAAATGTATCAAACCGCTTTCTCAAATTCAAAACCGTTTGGCCGTGACAGCCAATCAAACTTGACGGCGCTCATTAATGGGTAGACACTGCACTCGTGTTGCGACAAGCGGTACTTAATGTATAATGCAACAATGACTATATTCATCATTCCGCCCACCTACAATATAAACTGCAATTCCCACTGGATTAGATGCTTCACGAACAACCTCCAGAACGGATGCTTCTTTACATTGTGTCTCTTTTAGGGATATTGTTCTGAATACCCCTATGTATTTGTGACATTTGTTCTGTCAGGCAGACTGCATTGCGCCCTTACCTCTAGGTGGGGTCCTTTTCCCATTTACTCATCCCACCGGCTGTCGGTATTGCCGATTTCCGAGGCGGTCGTCATGTAGCCCCCTGGCCGATTGCGTCCATCCGGCAGAATTAGCCTACCGAGTCCAATTACGCTTGACACCCACATTGCTGCTCGCAGCTATATTTGGGTGTCAAGCAACTACGTTGCGAGACAACCTATTGTTTGTGTATGAGTTCTTATTGGGTGTCAAGCAACTATGTTGCGAGACAACCTATTGTTTTCGTACGAATTCTTCTTATTATTATTATTTACCTGACATGGGAGTCAATGGCAGCCTATAGAACCGCTCGGCGAAAAGTTGTGAAATTTGGCACACTGATTCAGGACAGCCCCATTAGCCCATTAGGCCAATCTTAGGTCGCTAGCCCAACAGCTCTAGCGCCACCAACAGGTCAAAGTTGGACATGCATTCATGTTCATAACTTTCGACCCATTTGACCAATATTCACAAACCAGGTATCATTGGATTCCTTGAACCAAGCAGAGTTCAACACACCCTATGACGTCATTGCGCCATGACGTATATTTCCGCCATCTTGGTTTATGTCAAAAACCTTCAAAATGCTACTTCTATCACAAATCTTGTCCAATCATCTCGAAACTTGGCACACATGATCTTCTGGCCATCCTTGATAAAAAACATTGAATAGATTTGTCAAATTCAAAACCGTTTGCCCGCTAAAGCCAATCAAATTTGGCGGCGAACCCGCCAAACAGGAAGTGAGCCGATTTCTCAGCATCCCTTTGACATATCATAACCAGACTTGGTATATAGACCAATGGCCTCATAAAGATGACACTGATTGAATTTGGGGACCTTTGACCTCTAGGGAGCGCTGTTATTAATGTCGATGTGTTTTGACTCCTCTCTCTTCACATGAGTAAATTTAAAACTTATTTTCAATGTCTGGTGATACTATTAGACCTCCCCGTATAGCTAGTATATTATTTCTTGGAGAAATATCCGCGACAGCCAATGATATTCGACCGCGAACCCCCCAAACCGGAAACACGCCAATATCTCAGTAGCTCATTGACATATCATAACCAAACTTGATATATATTCCCATAACATCATCATGGGGACACTCACTGAATTTTGTGACCATTGACCTCTAGGGGGCGCTATAATTAATGAAGACGTGTTTTAACTCCTCTCTTCACATGAGTACATTTCAAACTTATTTTCAATGTCTGATGATACTGTCAGACCTCCCCATGTTGCCTATGAATTATTTCTCATGGCAACATCAGAACTTGGCCACCATGTTGAAAGTTGTCAAAATCAGTTGTAAATTTCCACAGGCCACAAATTATGTCCAATCTTCATGAAATTTGGCATATATGATCTTCAGACCAAGTTGAACAAATGACTGAAACAGCTTTCTCAAATTCAAAACCGTTTGGCCGTGACAGCCAATCAAACTTGACGGCGCTCATTAACTGGTAGACACTGCACTCGTGTGGCGACAAGCGGTACTTAATGTATAATGCAACAATGACTATATTTACCATTCCGCCCACCTACAATATAAACTGCAATTCCCACTGGATTAGATGCTTCACGAACCACCTCCAGAACGGATGCTTGTTTACATTGTGTCTCTTTTAGGGATATTGTTCCAAATACCCCAATGTATTTGTGACATTTGTTCTGTCAAGCTGTATTGCATCCTTACCTCTAGGTGGGGTCCTTTTCCCATTTGGTAAACATCGACGCGTACTCGCATAATGCTCATCCCACCGGCTGTCGATATTGCCGATTTCCGAGACGGTCGTCATGTAGCCCCCTGGCCGATTACGTCCATCCGGCAGAATTAGGCTCCCGAGTCCCATTATTCTTGACACCCACATTGCTGCTTGCAGCTATATTTATGTTTTGTTTTTGATAGTAGGCAGTGTGTTGCAAATACAGTGTACGTGGTCCTAATAATGTTTCCTTGATTTTGACGTGTGATCTAGGGATGCTAAGTCTCTGTCCATGGTTCTGATGATGATTTTGCGTTCTGTCGTTGTGGCGGCTGTTGGCTTAGTACCTATGGGGGAGTGGATGCATTCGCGTTTGTGTGTGTGTGTTTGTTTTTGTGTGTGTGTGTGTGGGGGGGGGGGGGGGGGGAGGGGGGGGGGGGGGGAGGGGGGTGGGGCCCAGCGCGATCTTGCCCCGAGGCCTAGCCCAACTAAGCTACGCCACTGCACGGACGGCAGTGTAACGTCAAGCTTGAATGCTTACTACGGCTGCATGTTTTATTGAACTGTTGAACTGTGAACATTATCGGTAAACGTTATCTTTGTTATTTTTGTTTCATTGTTATGTTTACTGGTAATGTGATTGCAGCTAATTATATGATATAACTAAACCGAAGCTCACTGGTTCCGTTAGCATATAACTAGCAACTAGAAAACCAAATATCTGATTACTTGATTCTAAATTGGCCTATTGCAGCTATTGTAGCTATTGCAGCTATTGCAGCTATTGAAACTTGACCCATTGAAATTATTGAAACTAATTAATTACAAATTAGAGCATAATGATAATGAAATAGGAATTAAAAATACATTTAATGCTAATTACAAATAGGATTTAAAGAAAATCTTGTTGATAATGATTTAAAGGAACTCTTATTTAAAAATAAGATAACCGTTGAATTAAATTGAGTTAACTCTGAAACTAGAAACTAAATAACTTTAAATGCAACTTTAAAGGATACCTCACTTGAAGAATTTCCTTGAATTTAATTGATATTTCTGACAAGAGATTTAAAAGTGTTCCAATTGCATTTAATCAATGTATGTGTATGTAATGCAACTATCTTAAGGTACCACTTTTCTATTTGTTTACTTTTCTACAAACTTATATAAACAAGCCGGCATTTAAAACTTATCTGATGGTCTGTGGTGTTATTTTGCTGTAATTACTGTGTTAACTTCTACTGCTCCCTACGTAACCTGGAGACTGGTCCTAATTCACTCAAACTTAACTGCAGCTCGTTGTAAGTGTTACACTTTCCCCAAAGATCTGGGACTACGTCGAGAATGGATTATTAAAATCAAAAGAGATCCTGGTCGTCATTTTAAGGTACGTTTTATGATGTGTCTGGTGCTGCAAGCCGGTCTCCGTATCGGGGAGCGTGTTTATGGCCGTGTCCCAATTCAGGGGACGCATCCTTCGAAGGGTGCATTCGAAGGGCGATTGCGTCACTGCGATGCGTCAAGGGCTGTCCCATTTCGAAGGCTCCTTCAAATGCGGCCGACAAATGCAGCCTTCTTTTCCCGGATTTGAAGGATACACCATATGTATCCTTCACGGCCCAACGTATCCCAAGATTCATTGCGCGTTGAATTTTTTTCAGTCAGAGAGCGGAAGCGGCAGTTGCAGCAAATTACATTATTCAATGACAAAACTATGTAAAAACATTTTTTTGTATTAAAATAAAGTTGGGACTATTTTAAATTTGTAACTTTAAGTTCAATTTCATTAACACGAGCCATATAACGTTAAACTAATTAACGTTATATTTTAAATAATTATTATGTAACCGAATCAGGATCAGAATCAGAAAAACTTCATTGATCCCCGGGGGGAAATTGTTTTGATCCAGGTGCTCCGTACTAATAGAAATTACAAGCATAGAAGATAAGATTATAAAAAATAGAAAATTATGAATAAAATACAATAAAATAAAAGTAAGAATAAAGCAAGAAGTGGACATCTAAGTGAAAGTGGACATCTCTGAATGGGTTATATAAAACGGCTCCATATTTCTCCTCCGCCGTCCGGTTTGAACCGCAGCTGTCAGGGTTGCTAGGTGTCAGGAGCGGCGCGTCATCACGCAAGGTAAAGGGTGTTAACGGCTTGTTACGCAAACTTGAAATGCTCCGTAGGGCAGACCGTCTCATTTAAAAACGTTCGTTCAGCCTTCGGCCCGGCCTTCATGGTCTACGAAGGCCACACCTTCATAGACCGCGTCCTTCGAAGGATGCGTCCCCTGAATTGGGACACAGCCTATGTTCCCCGGGTCCTATGTTCCCCTCTTTGTATGAGACTGGGGAACATAGAACCCATTTTTTTAAAAAGGGTCCTTTGTTCCCCGCTTTTCCCAAAAAGGGTCCTATGTTCCCCGATATGTATGCGACCGGGGAACATAGGACCCTTTTTCAAAAAAAGGGTTCTATGTTCCCCGGTCTGTTACTTTTTCCACCATTACTGCCAAATTCCGGCCGAGTTAACTACCATTGCATGTCTTTACCTTTTGTGGAAGAGGAAGAGACGTCGGAGAACCTGACGCAGTCTATTCATACGCCGGTAAACAAACCCCGAGAAGCCCAATCCCTACGAGAGCTCCATGCGCTACGGCCATCCGGAGGCGCACAGAGCTTTTGGCCGTGATATTATTATACAATTATATTATATTGTATACTATATATATTATATAAAGAGCTCCGGAAGTTGCAAACGGCAACAATCACTTCTCCTCCATGCTTCAGTTCACCCCAGACTGCACTGCACTGAGTTGGCCGGTTGAACGCTGATTGGCTGTTATACATGTGACAAGATTGAAGGTAATAACAAAATTGCAATTTTTTTATTGCAATTTTGTTGTTACCTTCAATCTTGTCACATGTAAAACAGCCAATCAGCGTTCAACACATGTCACTCAGTGGCCACGCTGTTGAACGCCGATTGGCTGTCATCATGCGAATGTCGCGTCAAAGTTTAAATATTTTTAAAGATTGATAGATTGCGGGGAACATAGGACCCTTTTCCCAGAAAAGGGTCCAATGTTCCCCGCTTTTCCCAAAAAGGGTCCTATGCTCCCCGGTATGTATGGCTACAGGGGAACATAGGACCCTTTTTGGGAAAAACAGGGAACATAGGACCCGGGGAACATAGGACCCGGGGAACATAGGGATGACCCCCCGTATCGCTAGCAGTTAGCCAGGCTAGCAAGAACTTGCCCGTTTTAGTAGATTGATAGGCAGAGAGCACAGTTGTTGAAATGTACATGTATAAAATTAAACATGCAATAATGTTTATATGATTACGTTTTATTTGCTGATGAAGATAAACACATGGAGGGACGAGAATGGAAGCTACAGGACTGCTGCGCGAAGTATCTTAGCCAAGCTTCATGTTCCTTGCCAACTTAACTCACAAAGTCCTTGCTCTATTGCAGTGGTTTTCAAACTGTGGGGCGCGCCCCCCCTGGGGGGCGCCAGAGTTCTTCAGAGGGGGCGCGACGTGAGAAAAAAATAAACCCGAAAAAAAACCTGAAAGTCGATGATTCAAATCATCAGTCATTCTTCAACTGTAGAAGTAACATAACTAAATCAATTGTCAACCGTTTATCTTCGTGCAAACCATTTAACAAATCTACACACTTGTATCTTCAATAATATCTAAACAGAATTTCGATATCATTTAAAATTTCTTCAGAATCTGTTTTAGTTTCATACCGCTGTTTTCAGCTGTTTTCATTGAAGACGTCAGCCCATTCTGATACACCTACTTCTAGACATCGTAACGTAACTCATTCATTCAACTGTTTACCATCGTTCAAACCATTAAACAAATCTACACACTTGTATCTTCAATACTATCGAAACAGAATTTTGATAGCATTTATACTTTTTTCAGAATCACAGTTTTAGTTTCAAACCGGCATCGTTTTCAGTTGCTTATAATAATTTAGGTCACCATAGCAACGCCGGTAAACAAACCCCGCCGAATAGTCGAATCTCTGGACTGAAAAGGCAGATCTGATTCGACCCTGAATGAATCTGTGTAAACTGGCAGTTTACACAGATTAAGATGTTCAAATGTATTTAAAAAAGGTTAAGCTAAAACATGCCTAGATAAAGTTGTTAAATTGTGTTAAGAAATGTGTTTAAAAACGCACAAAGATGTTTCAAATGTTTCAAAAATATGTTTCAAATGTTTTAAAATTATGATCAGAGATGTTTAAAATGTGTAAAATAATTAAGATAGCTTTCAAAACACAGGTATTTAGAAAAAAAAAATTGGGGGGGGGGGCTCAGCGGAAATTTCTTCTCTGAGGGGGGGCTCACTCTCTCACACTTTGAAAACCCCTGCTCTATTGGACCCACCGAACAAGCTTCTCCAGAGAGAGGACTCTGATCTGCTACCGGGTTTAAGTATTGTGGCGAATGCAACAGTATGCATTAAAAATCTCTGTTGCGATGAAGAATTTAGGAAGGTGCTCGATACTTTTACGGCCACCAGCAGCGAGAGACCCAGGCCCAAATGGAGACGCATAGAGAGCACACTAATGGATGGTTTCGTTGTTATGTAGCCTACAGGAGCACATAGAGCCACATGTGATGATGACTTGAAAACTGAATTTAGGAGATTGTACTACTACATAATTGATTTGGTGGTCGGGGAAATGGAGCGTAGATTCAGCGAGCGCAACTTACAACTGGCAAGTGCACTTACAGCACTTAATCCAGAAGCCGACAACTTCCTTGATGTGAAGGCTGTGAGACCTATTCTCGACCTGTCGCATTCGATTGTAACTGACGCTGAGTTCGAAGTTGCTAAAGAGTTTTTAATCTCAAAAAAGCAAGCAATGGAGGGAGACTGGACCATACAGCACATCATCTCAACGTACCGCATCCAACTCAGTGCCATGCCCAGTGTGCTGACTGCTTTCAAACATGCATTAACGTTGGTGCATCCACAGCAATGTGTGAGAATTCATTCTCCACTCTGAGAAATGTTTTTTCGGAACACAGACGTACAATGCTACACGAAAGAAAGGCCAGGTTGGTGCAACTTGCATTCGAGAAAGACTTGACACGCAAATGCACAAACGAATGGAAGGACCGAATACTCAGACGTTTCAGCAGTAGGCCTATTCGTCGCCTGCAACTCTTCTGACGGTAAGCCTTTGGTTTATTTCACGTATTGCTCATTATAAGGCTTACTAAGCAGGTGGATTGTTGATTGATGTTTGCTGGGTCTGTTTGCCAGAGGTGGGGGTAAGTCATTCATGTGCAAGCAAGTCTCAAGTCATAACCTTCAAGTCTCAAGCAAGTCCCAAGTCACTGTGGTGAGAATCAAGCAAGTCACAAGTCAAGTCATTGCTCAGGTCAAGCAAGTCACAAGTCAAGTCATACAAAAATCTGATGATCTAACCCAGTTTCCACATTTAAAAATCGGTAAAGAGAGTGGTTCATAAGTTGAGTTTTATTTCAACATTAACAATAACAATGTCTTAACAATAACTTAAACTATTCAAAACATTCCAAAACCATTATTTGCATAGTTTGAAAATGTTTTTTATGATCATTACCTCCAACCTATGAACAGAATCAAATATAACCTCTAGGTAGCTGTATACGACAACAGTTCAAGTCAATCACTCAATCTCCCTACATGTTGTAGAATATTATTTGCAGCACATGGCATCAGACATGAAAAAAAATAATATTTCAAAAGTAATATCACATACACATACTGTAGGAAGGGGAAATAGTAATACACAAGCCTGAAAGCTGGTAGCAATCTTGCTGCCTCGCAACATACATCGACTTACAATGCATTGCATTTGCAAAAAAAATAATTTGACAGTAGGCTACTTTGTCACTGAGTTCTGAATGATGCGGTCACATTATCACCCCACCATGGCTGAACACACGTTCAACAGGTGCACTTGATGCAGGGACTGCTATAACTCGTACCTCCACCTTGAACAAAAAGACACTTAAAACCACTGAGTTAGAAGTAGCCTACTGACATGAAAATTAAACAAGTTAATCATCTGTGGAACGGGCAGGGCTCGAAAAACTCCTGCCAATGATTTTCAGAAACACTGAGTGGCATTGGACAGTAAGTACGTCAATCAAACGGTCGTACTGCACTCCCCCTCCCCCCGCGCGTGACCTCTTCGTGCACGTACTCAAAGCTCGTGACCCAGAGCAAGCTTCTGTTTGTTGTTATCCTGCGGTAGCTACTGGAGCTAGTTTACTAGTGTGGCAGGTTGAGTGTTGCTCCTCCTCCACTCAGGTGATTTCTGGTGGGCAGATTGCAGAGTGGTTTCACCTGTATAAGTGCTGCGCCTTCTCTGGCGCTCACACTGCTGCCTGGCACTCGTGGCGAGGACTCGGTGTGGCGTCCGTTAGTTGTTGGTTTGTTGTCGGTTGGTGTGGCGTGCTTCAGTCACTTGAAGGTGAGTAGGCATGACGCTACTTTCGTGCAACTTTATGATGACAAGCAGGTGCCCAGTGATCGCGAGTGTTTTTGTAACTTTCCAGCGTTGTGGCCGTGTTGTTCGGGGGCGGCATTGTGAAGAGTGAGGGGAGTGTGGCATCCGCTCTGTACTGTTGCCGCAGCCGGTGATCAGTTTCGGGGGCGTAAAGCTCTCTTCGTTCGGGTAAGCGTGCTCTTTTGTTAACCTGCTGGTTGTGTTAGCTTTGTGCTTAGCCGTCTGCTCTCTGTCCTGCTGTAGCTGTTGGAGCCGCAGCGGTGCTTTTGCTTTCCTTCCTCCTCCTGTGCTCTGGTGAAGCTGCCCTGCACGGCTCTGTGACGTAGCCTACACCTGGCGATCCCCAAACGTAAACCATCCACGGCCTCCGGTCCTGGGGCGGCCGCTCCGTCTTCTCCATCCACTCCGTCGTCTTCATCATCTTCGGCTGCTCCGGCACCGTTGCCTTTTTCCACACAGTCCGATGTGGCGGTTGCATTCCCACGCAGCGCTAAGTTTTTAGTCCCACCACAATTCTTATCGGTTTGGTTAATTGTCTGCTTTTCCTTTCATCTTTTTGTGTTTGTGTTCTTTAGTTTATTTGTTTGGGTTAAATCCTATACATACATATATTTTTGTGTTGCGTTCTGTTGACCCATTTGGGGTTAAGCATATCAATATTTTCTTATTATTTCTGATCTATTGCTTTGGGGTTCAACGGATTATTTTCTGTTTAGTTTGACATAGCTGTTGGGTTTGTGTATGTGTGTGTTTTATTATAGTCCTCTGTTTTAAATGATTGTCGTAACAACCTGAGTGTCTCGCCACAACAGTAGTGTAATTTTGTGCTTCTTTCTTGTGTTTCCAGGACAGGAGCTGGTGTAGCGGGCGGCAGGCTTTGATTTGGTTTGTAGTGGTTCTTTTGTGGTTTTGAGTTTATTTAGTCTGACCGCCTCGCTACCGCCTAGCTCTGTGCCTGTTGTATTTATTTCTACTTTGACTTGACACTTCATTGGTTGTTGAGGTCCCTGAGCTCTTTTAATTCTGCTTACCGTAGATAAATAAAATTACATCTTTTGTAAGTCCGTCTCTCATCCTTTATACCAAACGTGCAACGAATCTGTGTGACCTCTGGTTGGCCAAAGTACAGGGCCAAGGTTGTATTTCCTGGGGTGCAATTCCCCAGGTGGCGTTGTCGAGCAACTTTCCCCCCCCCTTCTCTCCATTCCGCCACACTAGCTAATCCACATTTGGACCTAGCGCTAGAATACAACCCTAAACACCAACCTAGCTAGCCTGCCCTGGCCCACTCTCGCGCATCTGTGTTCGCGCTCTTGTGTGATTGCGCGTCCATGTACTTGGAATGGGTGGAGTCAGAGTCAGCATTGAAGGAGAGGGGGTAGGACCATTTGAGTTGCGTCTTTTCAAAATCTGCTGGCGTATCGCAAATCACATATCCAACCTATAATCTAACTTTAGAAAAGTCATTTCGAGTCATCTGTCTCAAGTCTAAGTCAAGTCTCAAGTCATGAAGTCAAAGTCAAGTCGAGTCTTTTATCAGTGTTTGTCAAGCAAGTCTCAAGTCCTCAAATTTGCGACTCGAGTCTGACTCGAGTCAAGTCATGTGACTCGAGTCCCCCATGTCTGCTGTTTGCATTTGTGTTTTGTAGGCTACGTGACTGCAGAATGTTGTGTGTCAGTTCTGCCTGGTGCGTGGTTACTTTTTGCCCGAACGCAGTGCTTCTATCAGCGGTTCTGATGTTGCCCAAGGGTATTTTTGATGAGTGTGGAGGCTGTTTTCTAATGTTTATAACCCTGATGTTGTCCAGGGGTGTTTTTGATGAGTGTGGAGGCTGTTGTCCAATGTTTTGACCAGTGGCAGGCCTTTTTTTTTTTGGTGCAATAAACTGTTGAGAGATAAATAAACTATTTCTGACTTATCATACCTGTGAAACAATTGCATTAATTAGCGCGTTTAGTGCCCTCCGCCTTGTATTATCGTCTTTGTGCGTGTGAATGACGAATGGCGAATCCATAGCCTCAACAACAGGAACACAATATTGTAGATAATAATAAAAATACTACTACTAATAATAATAGTAATAATGATAATAATAAATAATTAGCCTAATACTAGTAAAGAAAAACGTGTGCATTTCTGCTGTGTTTGACTCCACTGCGTTAAAATATTTCTCAAACGAAAGTGCACCCCCTACTGGTGACCTGTGCCCCTCCAGTAGATGTGCTCTGGCGCCGACTCTGAAGGGACGCCCCCTCCGCACCCAGACCACGAATATGCTGCACTGCCTCCTTCATTTCAAGATCAACTTGAGGAAGCCCGCAAGACCATCCCTGATCAAGAAATTTTAATTGCAGAGCTTCAACAACACTGTTTGGGGTTTCAAATTTTCAAGGTGATGATAAACATATCATTTTATACAGGGTTCCCGGATTATGCTACATTTAAAGCTGTGTTTATGGCCCTGCAACCTACTGCAGAAAATATGGTGGGATGGAGTCAGGCTCAGCGACTTAAACATACTATGTTTAAGTATGGGGAGGTAATTCGTCAAGGCTTTACTGCCTCTAAATTGTCCACTATGGACCCGTTCTTTTTCTTTATGAATCTATACAAAACCTTAACCTTCATTATTGTTCATCTTTACAAATCAATACAATCTGAACTTGTATTGTTACCAGAGCACCTTATCATGGTCAATGTATCACATGATCAGTCCCTGTCAGACTTTGTAATCATTTCACATGCTCTTTACTTTAATATACCTGTGAGGTTTTTTATTACATGTATGTATAAGCTACGGGATGTCTATCTAAAGAATAAAGTACAATTGTATTACACATGTATGATGTCCTTCATAACTTTATAACTTGATATACAGGAACCAGAACAGGTTGGAACATCAGAAAACATTCCAAAAACATTGATAGGCACACTAGGTTTGTAAAGGTAACTTTGTACATAGAAGTTGGTATGGCGGAATAGAGTAAAATGGCCTGCTTGTATACTTTAAGCGTGGAAAAGGAACCAGAACATCAGAAAACATAGCCAGTGAGGTCTTGATATTCGGCCACAGCAACAGGCTCCAGCTCCCAACCTCTCTTCATCCCCTTAGTCTGCACTGATTTATTTTTCAAATTGGCAGCTAATACATTAAAGTTTGCCACCCTTGAACAAATCCCCTTGAAGGAAGAGGAGGTAAGACGGTTGGCTTGGACCTTATGCCAGGTCTTGCTATGGCTCTGTTCCCTTGTCTCAATTTCCAGCTGTATTGCAACAGCCTGAGTGACCACCAGGCCACCATAGTAGCACGCCTCATTGTCATCCAGGACAGTGTAAAATGAGCTTGGCTGTGATGGTAAGGGAAAGAGGTGATGATCATCAGCACTGGAAGACTGTGTTGCGTGGTATGTAAGCACAGATCCCCTTGGATGGTCTCCAAAGTCTGTTTTTTTCAGCCTTTCCTATTTGACTTAGGTTTCAGTGTAGGCTCTCTGCAAAGGCATTTGATGGAAGCGGGAGTGGCAAAGGACAGTAGAGGTTTGACATCACCCCTTCAGACGAGCGTTGCCTCTTTGGCGGGGGTGCGTTGGTCACCGGTGGTTTTAGCTTTGAAACACTCAGAGAGCTCACCGTTCTTGGACTGACCCCCAGGGCCCTTGATGGAACGTGCCAGGCTACAGGCAGTGACGTCTTGCTAGTAGTTAGGGGAACAGATGTGTAGCCCATCTTGGGGAAGTGAGTGAGAGTGTAAAGCAGCCTGATTAGATGATTGCACTGTCCCAAGCCAGCTTTGCAGTTGCACTGCATCTCCCTTATGAATGGCTGCTCAAGTGACAGCTCCACCTGAAAAGATAATCAAACTTTAGACACTTGACACTTCAGAGTTGCTATTAACAAATAAATAACACACACATATAAATATATATATACACAAACGTACACTGAGGGCCCTATCGTGCATCCGGCGCAATTGACTTAATCACTGGCGCATGTGTTGTTGCTAGTTTGTAACTGGCGCAGAGCGTTCTTTTCCCTCCTGGGCCACGCGTCGGTCAATTAGGGAATGATCTTGCGCCCGAAGGGGCGGCTCGGCGAAAAGACGAGGCGTGTCCTGGTGCTATCTTGCCGTTTCAGAAACCACTTGCGCCACAAACCAGAAAATACCTGGTTTAAAATTAGTGGCGCGTCGTTCAGATGCTATTTTAAGGGCGCATGCATAATGTTGCTTGTGCACCTCGCGCATACACTTTACTTCTCTCATCTACCTAGCCACACATTCTTGGTAAATTATTTGGGAAAGAACAGCTGATACAGCGGTAATAAGTTGTACTTTTAAATCAATGCAAGTGCAAATACCGAACAGCATATTTTCTTGACACAGACATCGTGTACATGCCCATAACTTTTAGGATTGAGTATTTGAACGTGAGAAAACATTGTTTTACCGCGAGTGAGTGTTAAAAAGAATGAATGAATGCGGGCGCGCGTGTGCGTCCGTCTGTTTAATCACACGCAAACTAAACACGTAACGCATAATAGCCCATGGCAATGTATATTAACGGGCGGACACATGCATATTAGGAACACAAGTCGATGACCATAATGCATACAATACTGATAAGAAACGATGTTTATGATGTATTGCGTATATCATTAAATAGGACTCAGTATTTCTGAAGTTGTGGAAGAAAACCTTATTCCCTGTGGGAATTAGGCCATATTATTTGGCCATAAACTGAGCCATTTGAGTTTTGAATTCATGTGCATCTGTCTCATCGGAGACTGCAGACGCGCTGTCAAAATATCAACTTGTCAGATTCAAATGCGCTCATGGCCCTTAAAGGGGATGGAAGCTCGCACTCTCATTGGTTTATTGCATGTTACGCCTAAACCACACCTACGGGTAATGAGGCTACTTCAGACCAACCCTTTTCAGATTTGCGCCGGGTGCGAGAGTAATTTTTGCGCCGGTAAACTAGCAACATCACCGTAGAACCGCCCACAAAGCTACTTGCGCTTGGTGCTTCTCACTTGCGTTTCAGACAGTTAAAAATATAGCCCATAATCTCATTGGTGGGCCAAATTCTCTGGGCGGTCACATGTCCCCATATGACGACATTCAGGGAAAATTCCAAATTGGCTCGTCTGAGCTGTTTTTTTTCAAAGGCAGACCAGGATACCTAGTGCTCGTTTTACACATAACGCAATTTTTAGCTAAAAATTAGTTCCCCTAGCAGGCTAGGGGAACTCATATTAATGTTAGAACACCTCATAAAGGGATATTTTCATGCCATGCGACCTTTAATACATGTGAATTCAGTTTCATCTTCCAGTTTCTTTCAACATTATGCATTCCTAGCTTTCATACTCCCAAAATTGATAAAAACCACTGCTTGTGCTATATCATATGTTTTTTCTTTTATTTGTATCATATACAGCTCATTTCCTCTACAGCTCTCACAAAAACTCTAACTTTCCATAAGTCTAAGGGAAATCATCATTGCTTTGTTGCTTCAGTGGCAGCAGTCATCGACGAATGTCTGTCGAGGGTGCAGTAAACGTTCCCATGGTGACAGCAAGCTAGATGTTGGCCAAAGACTTTGTTTGTGCGGGTCAATATGGGACAATGTGGGATACCAATTTATGGTAGTCTAAAATAAATAAAAAATATATAAACATTTCTATTCTGCCCCTTTGCTTATAACATTACTATGCTTTGCCGTCTCGTTGATTCAGTAGCACATAACAGCCTGCAAATAAAAACGTAACAAATCTATCTTATTTAAATGCAACTGTCCCCTATGCATAGACTGGGAAGCCTCCTTTTGAGCAACACATCTCGCATTGTCTGTGTTGTTTCACGTCGTATTCACCTCTTCCGTAATGGAAATGGAAAAATTCCTTCCTCCATGTGTGCTGCCCGACTTGCATTGTTTCTTGTTGGTGGGCATGCCCTTAACCTGCGTCCGCGTCCCAGTTTGATTGACATGATCAAACAGCTTGCCCGCTCCCTGATGACAGCCCTCACCGCTTTCTCCGCACGCAGCTATTTGATTAATGCTAGATTATAAAACATGCATTTCAAAAATCGAGTCTGACTGTCAATAACAATGCGGGACAACGTCTCAATTTGCGGGACGTGTACAAAAAAATGGTAATGAGTGACTTTCCCGCACAAAGCGGGACATCTGGTCACCCTAGCTCCACCAATCAAAGACGTCATGTTACACTTTAGGATTATGGGTAGTGTAGTGGTTTCAAATGCCATAGCGAATTAAACATGTTTTTCTATAGTTTCACAATATAGTGGTGCGTGATAAGTATACTTTGGATGGTTACGATATTATTGCTTTTTATTAAAATTAATGGGATTTTTACTTCCGGAACCGCTTTACAGTAATTCAACGAGACTCATTAAAATGAATAAACTGTATATACGTTTATTGGCGTTACTTGATTTACCTCATGATGGCAGCTGTGTGACGTTACCGCAATGAGGAGGACATTGTTGCTGATTTATTATCTACGCCATTTTCTAGGTTAACTTTATATGAAGTTAGTTAACAGGAAGTTAATAACAGGAAGACCGACAGAGCTAAAATTGGTTCAGAGAACGTAAGCTTTGAAAGGCATTTCAACTCAAACTATCGCGATACCCTTGAATGACGCGATTAGTCAAGCAGCTAACGCTTTACTTTTGGGATTGTTTGATTAGTCTGCTGTCATGCGTTTTGCACCCCAGCCCGTTGTCTATATGTATACATATATATGTCTATATATTCTACTGAAATGCATACACAGCATGTGTGATGATGTGATTATTTGTAAGGAGGATTTGCATTTTGCTTTAGAGCTGTTTTTCAGTTTGTGATAATTCACTCTCTCTGTGTTTGCCCGTTGCATTGCTAAGGCTGGACTAGGGTATTTGTTTTCCTGTTATTTGGGGGTCCGAAGGCCAAGGTCTAAGATTCATGGTTCACTACTAGTTGTGTAATCCCAATTGTCGATTTGTGTGTCCTTTCAAAATCCATGTGTGTGTTATGTGTGCACTGTCTGCTGTGAGGTCTCTGGAATTTGATTTTGAGATGACAAACATGGAGCCAAGCTAATTAAGGTCTCAGCTAATAAGTTTACCTCAATATACTAAAACATTATGGCCCATTCAAATATTTGGGTTACGGACTCACTGAAGACTGTGGACAGAAGCTAGTTGTTTAGTTTCCTTCATAAACAAAAAATCCAGTGTTCCAAAATATAAATGAATGTATCAAAAAGCTTTTAGCAACCTAGAAACTTAGCATAGCAAACCGTTAGCATACCATAGCGTTTCTGGTAATGGCCTGAGTGGCCTCTCACAGGAAATTGGCCTAATCAAGGCCAGTTGGACCATACCACCACCATGTGAGAACATTTCCTGGCCAAGGCTAGATGGAATGAACTACTGCTCCTTACTGCGGCAGAAGTCAAATTCCAACCATCAGTTTGCTGGTTAGTGTGAGGACAGGGAGAAGGGGTTTCACTTTCTCACATTTCCCTCCTCCTCTTGAGTCTTGCCAACAGGGTGGCGAGACAAAAAAGAGGCTCAACACTGGTTCACAGAGCCTCTAACACATAGACAGACTCCGACGGTTCCTTCTTGGTGGACAGACTCCGACGCTCGGTTATGGATGGACAAACTCTGACGTTTCATTATGTGTGGACAGACTCCAACGCTTCTTTATGGGTGGACAGACTCTGATGCTTCGTTATGGGTGGACAGACTCTGATGCTTTGTTATCGATGGACAGACTCTGACGCTCCAAGATGGGGAACTCTGACAGTTCCTCAACCTCTCCTAGCTTGGGGATAGCCGCCCTGGGCCAGGTCACAGGCGCTACTGGTACAGGTGCCGGGGCCGGTGCAGGTGCATGTGGAGGTGCCATGTCGGTGCTGGAGCTGGTGCAAGGTGCAGGTGCTCGAAACGGATCAGGAGCTGCATCCGGACATTCCTCCAGCGCTGCTCCTGCTTGGAAGACCGACATGGTCACCCCGAGTAATTGGGATACGGACTCACTGGACTGGAGAGTGTAGACAAAAATGAAAGGTGGCAATCCCATTTGGAAAAAAAGTGAAGATTTATTTCCTTCAAACAAAACCAAAAATAAATAAACAAATCAATCCACGGTTCAAAATAGAAATAGCAATTTAGCCTAGCTTAGCATAATCATAGCATAAATTGGCATGGATTACTTTAGGGTGAGCATAACATAACCTAGCGTTTCTATTACTGGCCCCACGTCAAGCCAGCACCTATCCTCACTCAACTCAACACAAAATGGGGGAACATTTCCTGGCCAAGGCTAGATGGAATGACCTACTGCCCACAACTGCGGCGGAAGTACAATTCCAACCATCAGTTCGCTGGTTAGTGAGACAGTGAGAAGGGGTTTCACTTTCCCACAGGGGGCCATATTTGAAAAATGAAAATACCTCAAGGGCCGACTGCCTCTCCAGTCATATTTGGACCATAACAATGTCACATACAAATGCATTGCATCTCGTCTTTTTTTTGCAACTACATGCAATAGTCTTTTGAATTCAATTTGACGGTAACAATGTTACGGTACGGGAAACTGGGATCCAAGTGCTGGACAGTGCAGGGAGGTGGAGACAGGGTAAGGGTAAAGGAATTTAATGGTTGATCGTTCGGGAAGTCAGGTGGGCGGGGGTCTGGTACCGGGCAGGCAATCAGGTGGACACGGGCTAGACAGTGGACGGGTAGTCAGGCAGGCGGGGGTCTGGTACCGGGAGGGCAATCGTGCTGGCGGGGGCTAGGCGAGGGACGAGTAGTCAGGCAGGCGGGGGTCTGGTACCGGGAGGGCAATCGTGCAGGCGGGGCTTGGCGAGGGACAAGTAGTCAGGCAGGCGGAGGTCTGGTACCGCGTAGTCAGGCAGGTAGAGGGAGAACTAGAGGAGGGGAAAAGGGATTACCAGAGGGACAGGGAATTCAAGCAGGACTTGGCAATAGAGCTGGTTTGACGATACGAACTTGCTAGTAGTGAACGACGAACTGGCGCCGGCTGATAGGAGATCCCCGGCTGAAGTAGGGAACGTAGATTGGAGATTACCGACAGGTGGGTTGAGGGAAGGGGGACCAGTTACGACCTACAGCCCCTAGAGGTGGGTGTTGGACCGTGTAGTGGGACGTGGCGTAACAGTACCCCCCCCTCGACGGACGCCTCTCGGCGGACGCCCCACCACAGCCGGGTGATCTTGGAGATAGTCCTGGATGAGTGATGGGTCCAAGATGCGGCTCCGGGGAACCCAGGAGCGCTCCTCAGGACCGTACCCCTCCCAATCGACGAGGTACTGGTGACCCCGCCCACGGCGCCGCACATCCAGGAGTCGACGGACTGTCCAGGCTGGATGATTATCAATCACCCTAGGCGGAGGTGGGATGGGTGGGGACAATGGGCTGGTAGAGACTGGCTTGATCTGAGAGACATGGAAGGTGGGGTGGATGCGGCGGAGTGCAGGGGGGAGATTCAGGCGAACCGCAGAGGGATTGACCACCTTGGAGATGGTGTAGGGGCTGATGAAGCGTGGGGAGAGTTTGGGAGGAATCCCCTTCAAGGGAAGATCCTTAGCCCGCAACTAAACCCCTTGTTCGGGGGCGTACTGGGGCGCAGGTCGACGCCGCTTATTAGCCTGAAGTTTGGAGCGAGAGAATGCATGGAGTAGTGCAGTGCGAGTCCGTTTCCAGATGCGCCGGCATCTGCGCAGATGGGTTTGGACAGAAGGGACTGCAATCTCTTCCTCCAGATCAGGGAACAGGGGAGGTTGGTAACCCAGGTAGGCCATGAATGGGGATAACCCCATGGATGCGTTTAAAAGTGTGTTATGGGCGTATTCAACCAAGGGCAGCTGAGAGCTCCAGGTGGTGGGGCTGGCGTGGGTGATGCAGCGGAGTGCCGCCTCCATCTCCTGGTTGGCTCGTTCCGATTGGCCGTTAGATTGGGGGTGAAAACCAGAGGAGAGGCTGGGAGTGGCGCCAAGAGCCTTGCAGAATGCCCGCCATACCTGCGAGGTGAACTTGGGACCCCTGTCTGATACAATGTCTGCGGGGATGCCATGCAGGCAGAATACATGTTTGACGGGCGGTGGTGATCTCCTGCAGGGACTGATCGTGTTGGCCCAGGAGAGCCCCTTGGTGGGAGATCATTCCCCTGAACGCCTCTGTGTCAGCTGGGTTCATTATGGCCAGTTCGTACTGTTACGGTACGGGAAACTGGGACCCAAGTGCTGGACGCAGGGAGGCGGAGATAGGGTAAGGGTAAAGGAATTGAACGGTTGATCGTTCGGGAAGTCAGGCGGGCGGGGGTCTGGTACCGGGAGGGCAATCGTGCTGGCGGGGGCTAGGCGAGGGACGAGTAGTCAGGCAGGCGGGGATCTGGTACCGGGAGGGCTATGATGCAGGCGGGGCTTGGCGAGGGACGAGTAGTCAGGCAGGCGGAGGTCTGGTAGCGGGTAGTCAGGCAGGTAGAAGGAGAACTAGAGGAGGGGAAAAGGGATTACCAGAGGGACAGGGAATTCAAGCAGGACTTGGCAATAGAGCCTGTTTGACGATATATACTTGCTAGTAGTGAACAACGAACTGGCGCCGGCTGATAGGGGATCCCCGGCTGAAGTATGGAACGTAGATTGGAGATTGCCGGCAGGTGGGTTGATGGAAGGGGGACCAGTTACGACCAACAGCCACTGGAGGTGGGTGTTGGACCGTGGCGTAACAAACAAATGCAAAAGAGAAAAGATAAAGTGTCTTTCACAATATGCAGGTCACAACAAACCAAAAACAAGCCCAGAGAAATAGTGTGTCTTCCCAGGTTCATTAGATAAGACTAAGCCACAAGATGAGATTAGGTCTCTACAAAACAATCTCTAGAATGAAGTTTTTTGCAGATCACACCACACAAGGAACAAGCAGTGAGAAATATCCTATCTGCCCAGCTTAATTTGAGAAGACATAAATTAGTTTCCAATGACTACTTTTTGGCCGTACCAAAGTAACATGAACTGCATTAGTAAAGTAAAATAACAATATATTATTTTGTTCAAATGGCAGTGTATCCAAGCCACAAGGTGAGAATAGGTCTCTACACAATAATTCAGTGTTTCTTTCACATCTGTATTGTACTCTACTGTACTGTACTATTCCCTGCGGTCTCCCTGTGAATTTGTCGTATGCATCATCATTAGTTGTCTGGTAGGGTCTCTTCACATTCAATTCTTTAACAACAACAACACTCTGTTTGAGAATCAGGCTGACGCAATTGTGTCTGCTTTCAGCAAAGAAATATTGTAATTTCCATCACTCCTGGAAGTGACCCTTCTCATTATCCACCTTCCTCTTTTTAGCTATAGAGCGGCCATGAGGTAGGAATATGTCAATGCTAACGCTTATTAGCCTGTGGCAGGGAGGGGTCTGGGAGGGGTTATGGGGGTCGCGTGTGTGGCTAGCCGCTAGAACCGAAATGGTGCTGCCACCATGAGGTGGAAAGCAAAATTGCATCCTGTACTTCCGTTTGGCAGCTGGCGGGTCATATATAATTCCTATCATAAGGGGCCCGCGGGCCAAGATGGGTACGAGGGCCAATTTGTGCTTGGTTTAATAGCCGTGCTTCTCACATAAGTCAACTTCCCCACTATACTGTAGCATGCCCTACTGCCAGCATTTATTATTAAAATAATTGTAGATGTTTTCACTGATGTCTTATTACCTTTTCTTATTTATGACACTCGTTATAAAACCATTTCAAGAAATGTATGCATTATTTGCTGTTCTGAAACAGATCAAGCCAAATCAAAAAGTTACGTCATCCTTTTTCCCTGAAGGATAGCTGACTCTAGCTACAAGATACAAACAAGGGGAGGCCCTAGTATCTGACCCAGGGGACATGAAAGGTCCTCATTACAAATATACCCTCTATACGACTCAGTGGAGCATAGACATGGGAGACATGCAATCGAGTATAGACTGGAAGCATGGCCCATAGCCTCATTTACATGTAGGCCTACTTGCAAGTGTATTACTTTTGTATGTATGGTTGTTTGCAGTATATTAGGCCCATATCTGTGGACAAAAGAATGTCTGTGGATACAAGAATGAACAAATGTAAATGAGATTATGGATAACATTTCATAATTGTTTTAGTATGGATAATATTCCTTAATGGTTCATATGTTCTTGGCACAGAGATTTTGAAGGCTGTGAATGAGTCTCGACATGTAGAAGAACGCAAGTATCGTGGACTTCCTGTAGAGTGCAGTGTTTTCTTCTCTTTTGCCTGCTCCTTCTCAACTGTTTGAGTTTATCTGACCAACTATCCGACCTTCACATCTCCATAGCGTAGACCTACAGATGATTGAATTAAGTCAGATTAACTTGAATAGTATACAGATAGTCACTTGAAGTTCTCGATAGCCCTAACATAGTTTACAACTTTTAGTTACGTAGGCTTTACATACTATTCTGATAATAGGCCGAAAATAGTCCCAATATACACATATTTTTAACAATATATATTTTTCTTAAATATGAATTTTTTGTTTCATTT
This sequence comes from Gadus morhua, assembly GCF_902167405.1. Classification (NCBI taxonomy): domain Eukaryota; kingdom Metazoa; phylum Chordata; class Actinopteri; order Gadiformes; family Gadidae; genus Gadus; species Gadus morhua. The sequence goes on along the minus strand of NC_044060.1, from coordinate 26,430,980 downwards.
GGTTGGTTACCCTGAATTATAGCTAATACGAATGACAGTTCCTTCTGTTGTTCAATGTACAAATTGGTCCCACACCCGCTGGGCATATGCTTATATGCTTTCCTGAGGGACTTTAAGCCGCGGTACGACAGCCGGCCACTTATCATGAAAGGCTTGTTCTAAGTGTTCCTCTGTTTAAATACAAAAGGTTTAAGGGCAGCCATTGCCTTACAATTGTTGTAGAATCCCTTTTGTTTTGTGAAATTACGCTCATTAGAACATATGCCATGTATTAGGGCATTAAAAACGGTAAAATCTCTGTGTGTGTGTGTGTGTGTGTGTGTGTGTGTGTGTGTGTGTGTGTGTGTGTGTGTGTCTTTGCGTGTATACATTTCAAGCTTGTGTTGCTCTCAAGGCAGGTCAGGGTGAAGGTGGTGCAGGCTGCTGTGTCGTGTCGGAGGCAGGGGGCCCTGGAAGCCACGAAGGGACAATAGTGGGAAGTCCCTTGAGGGACAGCCGGCTAGGGCCACTTGTCTGAGGCTTTGGTTTATCCCATTTAATCAGGACCCTGAGAGACTGGCACGGCCTCCATTGGTCATAATGCCGCGGGTCAACGTTGGCTCTGACTGAAGCCCATGTAGACAATGCCTTTGTCAATCAGCCTTAACCAGAGCAAGATACTTTCTGAATATAGTTTATTTTTGTAATTATTACTTTGATAAATGCTAATACTTATTTGTCAGAAATTCTCAGAAAAACTATCTATAGGAACTCTTAGATTGGACAATAAGGCCTACCTACAAATGGTAAAATATTGTCCTACGGATCATGCAACAGCATTTTTATATTTTTTCTGTGATGGAACAGTTGCTGTCAATGTGAAATTAAGTATGAAGTTCATCATCTCGTCATGTTTCCTGGAAATTCATTAATCTAAAAAATACAACCTGATAATAAAGAAACGTAAGGAAGGTTTCAGTGCTTTGTAGCGCTTCCGCTTGGCTTGGACCATAATTTGTAGTTGTTTGTATGGGACATGCATGCAGTAGGGGTGTTGTAGCAATAATGTTTCGGGGGCTTCTGTCAATCCAGCGCTATTATAGATGACGAGTGAGACAGGCTCCTTGGCTGGCTCTCAACACTCTTCTGGCTTGTCTCCCTCTTCCAAGTGCAGCTAGTTTGAAGCATTCGCCCTAGCGTTCACCCTTTTTTTTTTTATCTTGTGCGATCTGTAGAACGCTGCTTGAGATGCAGAAGCTGCAGTTACACTCAAGAGCTGTGATTTAGGTTTCTGCTTGGTGAAGGGCTTCCGTGGTGGTGACGGGATCGCAGGTGTTGTTTTCGAGCCCCTGTGTAAACATTTTACTATGCATACTTCGGGGTCCCAGCAAGCACAAGGGCTTACATATGATTTGGAGGTTGGGATGGTTCAACACATTTTAAAATCCATCTGGGGGGCCTAAAGTCTCATAAACAAAACACTCCGATACACCATTTCCAGCCAGGCTATAATAACAGCATAGGGCTAACATCTTTGTACTTTTCACAGGATTTAATTAACCTTGTAGAATTTTTTATATATCTCAGCCTAATGTTAGCTTTGACAGTAAAATGACATATTCCAATACACGGCGTGATTTATTATTGCAGCAAAATGCGAAAAATTATTTTTGCATTTTCGCGATTCTGGAGTCCGTAGGCTGATAGTAGTTAATGTGTGTTTTAAAGCTGACCTTTCCAGTTTAACATTAAATGACAAAATACAAGCAGGCTATATATGTATAGTCCTAGTTAATTTCACCTATGCCAGTGTTTGTAGGCCATTGGCTACTCATCATCTGTTCAACCAATTTATGTCTACATGGTTTTCACAAAGCACATTCTTTCTTTATTTTTTCATAACTTAAAGGGAAACTTCACCCATTTCCATTAAGCTTTGTATCGTTAGAAACCCACTCATATTTTTGAATGGTCGTGCATCATTCCCCGTATTTTCTGGAGAGACTGGAGAGATCCGTATCGATCTCCAACACTTCCTGTTTAAGATGACGCAATATGACGATTTTTGCGTAGAAGTAAATAGGAAGTGTAAAAGGGGCGGATTCTCGTAAGACTACAACCCACTGACGCTACAGACCTATTAGAGCAGTGCCAGTGGGTGGGACTTCACCAGCAGAAACTAACATCCACAGCGTCTGAAGCTAAGCTAACAGAGGCTGTTGATAAAACGAAAGTTACGAATGTAACTACTGTTCTATGAATCCTGGATGACCTCTCTGGCGGTGCTTAAAACACTGGATCTCCACCTCGTGCATGCGCATTTCGAGTTCCTAATACCAACATAGTCACCTGTGACGTCACCCCCACGTGACAACGGGAAGGCTATATCTTCCGGTGTCATTAGAGGATCTGTTCCTAGAATCTTCTCGCGAGAACACAAGGATTCTGAGTGACTGAATGCTCTGGCGGTCATCCAGGATTCATAGAACCGTAGTTACATTCGTAACTTTCGTTGTATTTCATCCTTACTGACCGCCAGAGGCGGTGCTTAAAGCACTGGATGACCCATACCAAAAAGCTCACAAAGAATCCAACACCCACCACACTCATTGGAGGTAGCAGAGCTTGGCAGTAGGACCACACTCATCGGGTGGGGACTGGCGACGTTGACGCGGTAAAACTTTGTGAAGGTGCCCGGCGACGTCCATGATGCCGCGGCACAGATCGACTCCAGGGGTACACCTCTTAGTGCAGCCCACGATGTCGACACGCTTCTGGTGAAGTGGCACCTCAACCCGGATGGCGGGGGGCGGCCACTAGCCACATAGGGGTGTTTAATGGTGTCGACGACCCAGTGGGACAGCCTCTGTTTAGACAAGGCACAACCTCTGTTAGGGCCACTGTGACACACGAACAGTTGCTCGGACTGCCGTATACCGGCCGTAGCAGCAATGTAAGCCCTAAGCGCCCGTACCGGGCACAGCATGTTGGACTCATTCCCCTCAGATGGGGAGTTGAAACGTGCCAGCTGGATAGGCTGGTTAAAATAGGTGCGTGAAAGCACCTTGGGCAGGAATGCCACATTGGGCCATAAAACCGCACCTGAGCCATCAGGGTTCCACCGCAGGCATGTATCTGCCACGGATAGGGCGTGCAACTCCCCGACCCGCTTCGCAGTGGTAATGGCGATCAGAAAAGCCACCTTCATGGACAGCCACTTCAACCCTATCTGGGTCAGAGGCTCAAAAGGAGGTGATGACATGGCCTCCAGCACCAGGGGCAGGTCCCAAGCTGGAGTCCTCAGGGCCCCCCTAAGGAAGAGGGACACCAACCTGTGGCAACCCACTGTGGCTCCGTCCACCATCTCATGTCGGGAAGAGATAGCAGCCACATAGACCCTCAAGGTGGAATGAGAGCGACCACCATCCAGGAGGGACTGCAGAAACTCCAGAATGGTGGCCACGGAGCAACGTGCTGGGTCTACTGTCTTACCCCTACACCAGTCAGAGAATAGCTTCCATCTGTTGGCACACTGTGCTCTGGTAGATGGTGCCCTGGCACTCAGAATAGTATTCCTGACGGTCTCAGTGCAAACATTCAGCAGTGAGTCGGGCCCTGCAGCGGCCAAGCCCAGAGCTGGAGGCGACGGGGATCTGGGTGCCAAATCTGACCCCCCAGCTGCGAAAGGAGGTCCTTCCTGCAGGGGAGGCGCCATGGAGAGCTGCAGCAGAGCCTGCGCAGCAGTGGAAACCACTGGCCAGTAGGGGGCCACCAGAAGTAGCCTGTGGCCCCGCGGAAACATCCTCTGGAGTGTGGGGAGAATCAGGGGCAGTGGTGGGAAGGCATACAGAGGACTCCTGTGGCCAGTCGTGAGCTAAGGCATCCTGTCCGAGGGGGCCGGTCACCTCCGTCCAGGATAACCAGAGGGCGCAATGTGCGGATTCCTCTGATGCAAAGAGGTCCACCTCCGCCCTGCCAAAGAGACCCCACATCGTCTCCACCACCTCCGGATGAAGCCGCCACTACCCCGGTGGGGGCTTCTGCCGCGATAGAAAATCTGCGACCTGGTTCCGTTGCCCCGGTATGAAGACCGCCCGTACGCTGGCCAGGCGGGGATATGCCCAGGCCAACAAGTTCCGAGATACCCGGAGTAGCCGTGAAGACCGGGTCCCCCCTTGGTGGTTGATCTGGGCAACAGCTGACCTGTTGTCGGATCGAACCAGCACATGCTTGCCTCTCAACTGAGGCAGAAAATGATTGAGTGCTAGCTGTACCGCCCTGAGCTCTAGCACATTGAGGTGAGCGTGGTTCTGGGCCGGCCACTGCCCTTGGGCAGTCCTGCCCTGCCAAACCGCGCCCCATCCCGATAGGCATGCGTCTGTCGTGACCAGCTCCCGGAGTGATGGAATGGTGCCCATGGGTACACCCACAGACATGTACGACCCCTTTCTCCATGGGGACAGAGAGAAGAGGCACTGCCGAGACACTCTGACCTTTCGGTGCCTGTGCCACTTGGGGTCCAAGTGGAGGCTGTTCAGCCACATCTGCATAGGGCGCAGAGACAGCAAGCCGAGAGGCACCACAGCTGAGGCAGCTGTCAGCTTGCCCAAGAGCTGCAGGAAAAGAATGAATGGCACCATCCTGCCATACCCGAAGAGGGGGAGGCAGAGGAGGATGTCGGTCACACGCTGAGGTGACAGATAGGCCCTCATAGTGTCCGAGTCCAGGACCATCCCCAGGTATGTGACCCGTTGGGATGGGTCCAGGCGACTCTTCACAAAGTTTACCGTCAGGCCAAGCCGGGCCACGTGCAAGAGTAGTCGTCCAAATACAGCAGGACCTTTGTGCCCTGCTTCTGCAGGGGTGCGAGAGCTGCCGCAACCACCCTGGTGAATACCCTCGGGGAGAGGGAGAGACCAAAGGGAAGTACCCTGAATTGAAAATGCCGGCCGCGAAAGGCGAACCGGAGGAAGTGCTGATGGCGCGGTGCAATTGGGACGTGGAAGTATGCGTTCCTTAGGTCCACCGTGGTGAACCATTCTCCCCTTGCGACCACCCGCAGCGTGTCGGATGCGGTGAGCATGTGGAATGGTAGGACCTTCAGGACCTGTTGAGTCCCCTCAGGTCGAGAATTGGGCGAAATCTGCCATCTTTCTTTTTTACGAGAAAGTACCTTGAGTAGAATCCTCTGGGGTGCAGCAGAGGATCCACTGGCTCAATTGCCCCCTTGGCCAGGAGGGTGGAAAACTCCTGATCCAGAGCTAAGGCCTTTGCCGGGTCGTTGACGACATTCATTTTGACCCGGCTGAAGGCTAGGGGCCGGCGTCGGAAAAAACTGCAAAAAAAACAATACGTCTGATAACATCAACTTGTAAAGTAGATCAATTAAAACAAGGCCCACTCCGTTAGTTAACACATTATCAGAACAAACTGGACGTTTATAACGCTGAGCGGTCAAAACTGGTGATTGTACTACATGGGTACCTACCTTGGGTCCAGGTGGAAACCACCCAAGGGTCTGAAGTACAGGCAGCCCAGTAACTGAGCTGCTGATGGGAAAAACACCCGACGCCCGGCCCTGAGGGCCTAGCGCCTGCCCCCCCGGCCTCCTGAGGCTCTGGGGGGGCGTCGGTTGGGTTGTGGGGCACGGAGCTGCCAGGAAGGTAGGCGTTCGGGGGCCCGAAAGCCATCCGTGGGCTGTTGCGCAGGGCGCTGAGACCTTCGTAGGCCACCGGAGTAATCAGGTGGCTGAAGCGCCGCTGGGGGACTGCCGAGGGGCCCCCGGGCCTGCTCGGAGCGGACACACTCCTATTTAGACCGGACAGCTGCTGCCTGGTCTGCCTAGCTCGGGCAGCCCCCTCCAGTGCTTCCAGGGCAGCTGACCCAAAGAGCTCCCCTGGTTCCACCGGCACCGCACGAAGGACCCTCCTACATGTCTCTGTCAGGGGCGACTGCGCAGCCCAACCTGTGCCGCATTCTGCATGGCAGCCAAGGTCCGGGCATCCGACGTTGAGTGGGATAGGGCCCTAGTGTCCCTCCAGCAAGCATGGAGCTCCTTCAAGTACTCCTCTGAAGGAGGGACGGAGAATGTGGCCGGGACAGGGTTGCGCCTGAAGAAGGCGCTGGCCTGGGCTGACTCCGTCTGCGCCGCATCAAGCTGCAGGCGAGCCAGAGCGGTCCGCAGGACGGCCGCCATGGAGGTGTCTGCTGCCCCCTGCAGGGAGCCTTGTGCAGAGGAGCAGGAGGCCTCATCCAATGTGTGGCAGAGGCATCGCCCTCTGTCATAACCTCATTAAAGAGGTTAGCCGAAGCCGCCAGAGAGAGGGCATCGTCGAATTGGGAGGAGGGAGGGCCAGGCTGTAGCCCCGGTCCCAGGCTGAAGGGCCAGGAGGAGGGACCGGATTTGCTCCATGTCGGACACCAATCCGTCCACCCTGACAGCCAGCCCGCCCCTTGCCTTCTTTTTGGGGGGGGCACCCATAGCCGCAGCCCCATCATGCCGCCCCGAACGACCGGGCTGATTGGGAGGGAGGCTCATTAAGGCAGAGGGGTCGTTGGCTGCTGCCCGATTCTCCAGCTCTGCCAGCCTAGCCACTCTGAGCACCCAAGGCAGGAGGCTGCAGTTCATGCAGGCGCTGTCCGTGAGGCTCTCCCTCAAATGCTCGAGACCGAGGCAAGGAGGGCAACTGTCGTGGCCGTCCTCAGGCTCAGAGGAGCCGCACAGGCGACACATAGGTGGGCCATTATGGAGGCAGCCACCGGCAGCGTACTGGGAGCGGAAGCGAGAGCACCTCCCTCGCCAGTAAATTGAAAACCGAAACTAATTAGCCTGAGCGTGATCGCTGCTACTAATTGTCAACCAAACAAGGGCCAAATGCGGCGTTACCCGGAGCGAGAACACTGCCTTCATCAGAAAATTTAATCGACCGATATTAAGTAGCTTGAGCGTAAGGGCTGCTGCTAAAAAAGGGGGAAACCAAACAAAAACGTTACTGGGAGCGGGAGCGAGAGCACTGCCCTCACCGGTAAGTTGTAAGGAAAAAATAAATTGATGGTTAGAACAGAGCAAAGCTAACGGCTAACACAACAAACAATAACAGAGCAAAGAGGCGAACGAGTGCTGGGAGCGGGAGCGAGCACACTGCCCTCCCAAACAAACGCCGGCTACTCTTCTTATAGTTACTTTTTTTCACTAAATATCTGTATAAACTAGCCACAGCCTCTGGAGGACGGGTTACCCGCAGCTCCGACCTAGGTCACGAGGCTGCACGTAGTGTAGTGTATTTTAACCGAGACATAAAACACTTCGACTAATTTAAGAGAGAGTAAAAGAAATCGAGGGGTCCGGAGCAAGTATTGACAAAAGACTTTATCGTTAAGAAAAAACAACAACGATAACAGCCGGTTGGGTCTGCAGAGTCACTCCTCGTCAACAGATTCCAGCCTCTCCTTATACACACACGAGCACAGTACTCAACATTTTCTTGTTTTAGGTGTCCACACATAATCAATAACAAATTCTTTTAACCAGATGGTCACCGAGATAGTCTAGGACCCAGGAAGTGGAGTCAGCATGCATTGTCTCAGTAGCTTCCTGCTCCTGGGGGGTTGCGCCCCAACCCCTGCTCTTAATCCAGGACGCTTTAAATATTTTCTACCATTAGATATACAGGCCTAATAATAATCATAGTTTACCATAGAATATAATCATTAATTTCTACCACAGTAGCCAGCTGTAACAAATTTCCTTCTTTTTTCAAACAAAGGTTCAATACCATACCTGCGCAGCGAGAAGATGTAAAGGAACAGATCCTCTAATGACACCAGAAGATATAGCCTTCCCGGTGTCACTTGGGGGTCACAGGTGACTATGTTGGTATTAGGTACTCGAAATGCGCATGCCCGAGGTGGAGATCCAGTGCTTTAAGCAACGCCTCTGGCAGTCAGTAAGGATGAAATAGAACTGAAGTACAATGGCGGAGGGTACTGGATCTGACATAGAAGATGGCACCATGCAAAAGTTCACCATTTCGAAAGAAATACAAACGAGGTCTACCGTATTTTCCTCTCTATAAGGCGCACCGGATTATAAGGCGCACCTTCAATGAATGGACAATTTTATAACTGTTTTCATATATAGGGCGCACCGGATTATAAACTGCATAGAATAGAAAATAATGCAGTCAAAAATTTGATTTGCGTTATGCATCGACTAGATGGAGCTGTGCTAAAGAGAATGTCAACAAAACAGTCAGATAAAGTCTAACTTTATTAAGCGTTCTGACAACTCCGTTCACTCCCATGGTAACGATGTTCAAACGTTAATGTGCATATTAACAATATCTCCCAGCCTTGTTCAGTTGTCAACACGTAAAAGAAACAGTCTGATACCGCTAATTCAAACGTTAGTGCATGACTCAACATTGTTCAGTTACGTATAACACGCAAGGCTCTCTTTTTCAGTTCATTCCCCATCCACGAATCCCTCGAATTCTTCTTCTTCAGTGTCTGAATTGAACTGTTGGGAGAGTACGGCATCCAACATGCCCGGCTCCCTCTCGTCATTATCCGAGTCAGTGTCGCTGCGGCTGCATGGCAGTTGGCATGGCAGTTCAGTGATTATTCCTGCCTTCGTGAAAGCTTGGACCACAGTTGAGACTGATATATCAGCCCAGGCATCCACGATCCATTGGCAGATAGTGGCGTAAGTCGCCCGGCGCTGTCTCCCCGTCTTGGTGAACGTGTGTTCGCCTACTAAGGCCCCGTCCACACGAAGCTGATTTTTTGGTGAAACAGTCTTGTCCGTTCGGCCGACCGTCCAGACGGAGCCGGCGAATCCGGTGCCCGAAACCGCACATTTCTGAAACCACCCTCGGAGGTGGTTTCAAATCTATCCGGACCTATGCGGTTTTGTGTTAAGATTCGTGTGGACGTCTGAAACGCTTGATGTCATTAGCCCCCCCCACCAGCTGGGGGACGTCAGAGTTGCGTTGAATTTTTTATTTATTATTTTATTTGTAGTCTTTTTGGAGCTTTAAATAAAGCCCCTTGATAATTGTAATTACTAACATACATTAACGTACATTAAAAAGTATTTCTGCTCAATTTAAAAGGTTCAATCTCCTCGTGACTGAATGTTTGTATACAGAGCGCAGGCTTGATGCGCTCCACTTTTTTCTGTAGAGAACCAGCGCCTTGAATGTTTACTACAGCGTTTCTACACCTCGATGCGGTTTCGAAGTGACTCCGTCTTTACGGAGATATCCCTGAACCTCATAAAACGAAATCGGATCGTTTTCACCAACTTATACTCTTCACTAGAAATGTTGTGTGAAATGATTTTCAAACAGTCTTGCGGTATCAGCTTGGTAGATGGAACAGCGAGGTGTCCGATAGGCGGAGATCTAGATCAGCGGGAGTGGCCAGCGAAGCTGTGCATCGTGGTGCATGGTGGGAGTTGTTGTCTTCAATCCACGAGCGCCAAAAAGTCACTTTCTGCCTTTTCTCGGTCAAGACAGCACCAAATTAGAATTTTATTTTGTTATTCGACTACCGCAGCTCTCACACACATACACACACGCACACGCACGCATGTGCAGACACGCATGCGCAGACACACACGGCACACACGCGCGCACGGACCCAGACATTGCAAGACAACGGCAAGATCGAGATAACAGACCCGCCATCGACACACTCTTCCTGCTGAGACGTTATGTCTATAGACTACACTTTTTTGCAAAATGTTATTTTTTTAAAAATATTATTCACCTTTGTAACGACCCAGGTGGGTCTCTCAAGACTCCACTCATTTGTGCTGCTTGCCTGTTCTGTCACCTCCCTTTCTTGTCTGCAGGTCTCAGGTGTGTGCAATGACCCTGCTGATTGGGGAGGGTAGAAAGGACCTGCCGTGCCAACATCCAGGGGCTCTCCTCTCCTGGCTTTAGGCTTTTGTTTGGTTGTTTCCATGACTGATCTCACACCACACTTTTGGTTACATCACATATTACTGACTTACACCACATCCCATTAACTTTCCCTTAGTTTCTGTTCAATCTTATCTTATTTTGTTATTCCTTTACCCTGTGTGTGGCCTCCCGTTTATGTTCATGCCAGAGCCAAGCATGTTACACCTTCCTAGGCATCCCGCAATGTCTTGCGATATTGATATCCGCCCTCCCTCCTTCCGACTGTTTTAATGGCCCCGCCGTCGACAAACTCTACCAGGTAAGCATAAGACATGTCTATAGACTGAATAAATTGCGGTAAAAGAAGTGAAGAGACAATTTCTCAGGTCAACAAAACAACGGCATGTTGTTCAATGTATCATAAAAAAAACGTTCGATTCAAACGTTGCACCTGCTAGTGGGTCATATGTCAACGCTTCTTGTATGCATTTTATTCATTCAAAGCTGCAAACTTGTCGCTTTCGGCGACAATTGCCGTTTTCTTGGTCAATTTGGTCAATCACGTGAATCGTGTAGAACGATTCATTCATGTGAAAAATGATTGGATCATTCTTATAATTGACATTTCTCTGGGCCAATCGGAATCTCAGCACTTGCTTCAGAATCTTTCTTAAAGCACACAGCGCCAACTGAGCTCGCCATTGGATGAGACGGTCGCCTGGCTACCGCGCATGCGCATCCGCATGCGCAACCGCATCCGCACGCATGCGGCCAAACGATGCAAGAGAGCTTGCGAAACACTCGTCCAGAGGGGTGTTCCACGAACGGAGGTTTAACAAACAGTGAGTTAACGCTGAACTGTAGGTTGATTTACCCTGTGCCGACTAACCCAGAGTTTTCGGTTCCACAGCAGCGGTTATTGGTTAGTTGTTAAATCAACTCGGGGTTGGTTAACACAGGGTTGTGCGCGTCCATGCCAAACCTAAAAAGACGTGATGTATGGATCATGGAAACCCTGATTGAAATGACGACACGGGCCGCTTATTTCAATGAAATGGAACTTCAGGTTCTCCTGGAGAGCTATGACGAGGAGAAGGACATTATCACAAGAAAAGGGAACGCTAAAGCCTCTGCAACCCGGAGAACCAAATCCTGGCCGCGGGTCGCTGACAGCGTAAATGCGTTAGTTACACGTCAAAAGCATGATCCTTAATATTTGAGCCATGAATATATAAATGTCCCAGTTAAGCATTCTTAAAGATCCTACCACATAACCCCTTTCTTCTACAAAAATATGTACTCCGATGGCTTCCAAGCGGTCAGCGGATCAAGTATAAAAATGATACAAACTGGTAAGCTTTTCCCACCATCGTATTGGTATAAATTTAAAAAAGCCATTTTTTTAAGCCAATCGTGAAAAGGCCTACAGTCGGCAGACTGGATCTGGCCCTCAGATTGTCTTGACCCCGGTGGAGGAACTTTTAACAAACATAAATTCAGGGCGCCCTGGCATGTAGGGGGTACCCCACTGGTTGAATGTAGGTTTTTGTGTTTTCTTGTATTTTAGATTTTTTTTGCACTTCGAAGTAACACATGCAAACCACGTGCTTGCCACAGCGCATACTATTTCTAATGTTTCTTTTTTTGGTAACTGGGTAGAAAACCTAAAAGTGACAATTCATCAACTTCACAGATCAGGATGGATTAGTGCGTGTAAAGATCAAACATTCTGGATGCAAGTCCGTTAGGACTATTTTATACTTTGTGTTGTAAGTGCCTCTCGGCATAGTACTCAGACAATCATATTGCTCTTTGTATGATAGGAGGCCGATACAAATCTTGGATGGATCATCTGAAAGGACTGAGATGTGCTCAGCATCTCCAACATTATAGCCTAGATAAAACTACCATTTGCAAAAAACGGAGGGCTACGCAAATAGTCTGGAGTAAACTGAGGCCAGGTCCTCGATTGGTAGTGTTGGCTATGTAAGGCTATTTAAATATGTTAATGATTTGCGCGAGAATTTATCTATCTAGGCCTATCTCTTTACTCCAGCAAAAAGTCATTTTATATGCCAAGATGTCGAGCCTTGGTCTTATCAATCGCTCCTGGTGGATTGCACGTATAATTTGCGCTCCGATATCAGCAGTTCTCTCATCAAAAGGGCATGCCATTGTGAACACATGAAATCTGCGGTGAACGCGGGTTTAAATACCCAAAACCGGGTTAAAAAAAAAAAAACGTGACACTGTCACCTTTTTTCCTCTGAGGAGTTTGCAGGTCTGTTCATTAGTAAGCTACATGGATATGCTTGGTGCTGGCCAATGAAGTCGAACGTCACCACTGGCGGCAATCTTACCACAGTAAGCTGCTCACCAATAACATTGGCTAAATCCGAATACTATATAGCATGGCAGCCAAGGTCCACTATATAGTATGCATTTTGTAGTACGCCAAAAATATAGCGCGTCCGAATGCTCAGTACGCATTGTGTAGTACGGAAGACGTTTCCGAATGCGTACTACCGCCAAAGTAAACCACGGAGTTCACTACGCTATCCCACAATGCATCCGGAGTCTGGTAACGAACGAAGAAGAGATGGCTGACCCGACACCAACAGAAAGACGTCATAGAAAGCGGCGAAAAAAAGAGACATTAAAAAGAGTAAAATAGTAAAGTAAGTAATTAAGTAAAAAGAGACATTTTTAATTTAATAGCAACGATGACAAGACGGAAAACAGGTAACTTATCAAGGTAATTTTGCCAGCATCCGAGGGGAGATACGTCATCTCCAAACATCCGGTGGAGTTTCGGCGACGTTCGGAAGCGTTCGGAGGCGTTCGACGCATAGATTTAGACCGTACTACACTGTCAAGTGTAGTACCGTCAAGTAGTAGACACTGAACAGAAATAGTATGTACTAAGTATTCGGATTCAGCCATTGTCTTGGTAGTGATCCATGTACTTTTAAAATAACCATAACTTGCTCAATTTTCAACCGATTTTCAAACGGTTTGGTTTGTTATAAACGTCAGATGTAGGTATGACAATACATACTTATGAATAATTGTTAGGTTCTAAAGAAGTAGAATAATGTTCTAAAAAAGGTACAAGATTTCCCTTTACAAATATACATCAAGAAAGGCTGCATGTTGAAATCCCCACCCTGTGCAGAGATATATTTATGTAATTATATATAACCATGTGTTTTCATATGAAATGAACATCAAACAGAACAGATAGGTGCAATAAATACACACATGCACAAGGTATTCATGTTATTTATGTTAAATCAATATATGGTCTACTAAAACTCAGAAAAAGCAAAAGTTTGTAAGAAACCAAACCGTTTGTAAATCCGTCAAGATTTCAGCGAGATAAGAGTATTAGCGTTTGTGCAGATCACTGATTTACGTCCGCTACAACAGATTCCACCAGAAAGCTTTAGGCGCCGTGTCCACCAAAAGCCTTTTTAAAAGGCGGAGCGCTCCGTGCACTGCTTTCAACGCGTTTGTGCGCGCTGCTCAAAAAAGGCGCACGGAGCGTTTTTCGTTTCCGTCATTAATACGCATCATCGCTTGTATCCATAGATATACAGCTTCTATCTGTTGGCTCCATCATCTGGCATCTGACACCTGAACGTCCTCTCTGGTTGCTCCTACAATTTTATTACAAAATGAATGCAAGATTAATAGCGCTTCTTGCCGTGGCAGCGGAGGTTGCGGACAATCCCCCTGCGCCTGTCGTGGTTGCCCGGAGGAGAGTGTGAGTCGACAGCATTAATCACGAATCGTGGCAGGAGGCAGTACGGGGAATACCACCTTTAACGTGAGGTCGTACAGGACCGGACACTCACTCACAGCTGTTATTAAACTTTCGTCCGACATATGTCAGTTTGTTTCAGTTTGTGTTCTGTTGATACTTTTAGCCTTGCCTCCTCCTCGATTTTGATTGGTTGTTCGAAAAAAGCGCCGATGACGTGGAGCGCTTTTCTTCAAAAGTTAAACTGTTTTCAACTGGGGCGCGCGTCTAAAAGCGTGAGGCGCGCAGAGCGTTTAACCGCCCCGGGCGGCTTTTTAAAAGGCGCGCTGCTTGCGCGTCCTGCCATAGAGAATGCATTGCAGACAGGCGCTCCGCCTTTTAAAAACGCTTTTGGTGGACACGGGCCATTACTGTGGTAAGATGGCGGCCTATGGTGCCGTTCTAGACGCCGCCGTAGGGCATCTAGTTAATATATATATCTATGGGTGCAAGGTCCAATTTTTGCTGGAGAAGGAGGGGTGTGCAGCTGAAAGGAGTCGTAGTGAAACAAATGTTGTTTCGACCTGGCATCCGAGAGGGCCTAGTTCAGTGCTCCGTTAACGTGTCCGATTTTTAGACTGGTTCAGCTGCTGCTCAATAACTCTAACGGTCCTCTGCTTGCGATCATTGTGATTCACCATATATTGATCCATTTATTCAAAAGATCCTAAGACAAAGAACAGGTGCATTACGGTATCATTTTATATTATTGTTAATAGTCTAATTAACATTTCGGCGTTGGTATTTAATTTTTCATTTGCTTGTTAGCTACCTATGTATGACAGTTAACAATGTTGGTGTATTACAATAATTTATGTGTGTAGGCCACTCCAACTTCGTTGCTGGTTGAAATGTAACCATTTATTTGTACATAAGTTATTGATTGCATTTTTTGTAAATAGTCAGTTGGAAGGAATCTGTTTCTTAAGCAGTGTGACACTTGGAGCTTGCATGACGGAGCACAAGTTGGCACAAAGCACTCAAAACTACGAAAAAAGCCATGGTTCAATGGTAGACTTGGAGCTTGCATAACGGAGCACAAGGCATAGTTTAATAGTGCATTTATTTTTGAACAGCACATCCAATCAGTGACCTCTGTAATTTTTGTACATTTAAATGTATGCCCATCACTAACTGAGTTAAGCTTTATCTATTATTACTTTTATTTTCTTCCCTTCTTTTCTTAATGTTATGGGTATTTTGTTTTTAAGATAAAACAAGAGAAACCCAAACATATCTTATGGTCTCGTATTTATGTAAATGTTTCATGTATTTATATGTTTTTTACATGTTGTGACTGTCTGAGTTTGTGATGTGGGTCTATGGTCTCGTAGTTATGTACATGTTTGTGTTTTTTTCATGTTATGACTGTCTGAGTTTGTGATGTGAGTCTTTGTTCTATGTTCCCACTCTTGGTCTGCACCTTGACGTGGTGAGTGGGCTTTAAAGGGACACTGTAATATTTTAAGTCATTTATTACCTCAAATCAATGTATTCATTCATATATAAGTCCTCATTGGTGTAAAATTATCTCTGCCAAAAATCTCACTTAACCTCCTGAGCGAAGAATAATTAATATGTAGTTACATATGACGGGTAAGCTTCATGGAGGCTTCCATGTTCTTCCGGTCTATGAACTGCCGAGAGGGACAAAAAGCACTACGTGGAACAGGAAATGCAAACGCGTTTTCACTCTGAGCCAGCGTGAATGATGACTGAAATAATTCACTATCCTGCTCGAGGAATAATTACTCATACATCATTAGCTTACACTAATGATTCAATGCATTTTGAAATTTGTTTGAAATAACGAACCTCATCATCACTCAAATGACTCGATGAGGTAGTATTGGATGTCATGACACAGCTTCTTGGCCCATACCGTCCATCGTAGTTTTTGAACAAGCGAGCACTATTAGTTTGAATGCAATATACAATTGTACCACTAGATGGGAGTAATTTTTACACAGTGTCCCTTTAAACAAAGACTTTGTTTTATTTTTTTGTTTGTTATTGATTGTTTGTCACAGTCTATCTTACTAACTAAACCCCTTCTCTTCTGTTTGCAGAAACTGGAAACTTCAGAGTATATTTTATCTTAAGTTAGAAAATCTTTGTTTCCTCATCAGATCCCAGTCCATCATGCTCCTTTACTTGTCTGCCGTGCCACCATCTTTCACATAAGTGACAAACACGCTCCACCCAAGTGTTTTTAATATTTTATTAATTATGCGAGTAGGGTGTGCTTAAGTGGCCTGAAAGGTGACCATCAAGTAAATGCTTTTTATTAATAAAACATTATGGCTCCATCAAAAGCAAAGTACACCTGCCATTTACAGTTATCGTTTAAACTATCCTAGACATCTTTAATCTTATTTACATAGGCCTACAGTAGGCCTGATTTCCTCTGAATGTTTAAATAAAAAAAATCCCTGTCCATGTCAGATCCCTGTCCATCATACTCCTGTTGTTGTCTTCCTGCACACCTGACTGCCTCCTCCATCGATTGCGGCCACAGCCCTCTCCCTGTACAATATTTCATGTTAAATACATTTCAGGATCAAGTTTGAGATTCAGTTTCAGTATTACTTGTTTTTGAAACCTGACGTGGGGCTGATCACCATCATGTCTGTCTTATATATTGCACCCACACATAATAGGTCCATGATACCATGTGGGGTCATTTCAGACTCCTTTGCTTCCTAACACCTTGTGAGTTCCCTGGGTACACCAGCTGATGGGTCTGTGTATATATTGGGCATTTGATTCTCGTTTCAGAAACAAATATATAAAAAAACGAGATTATTTTCGCTTATGATGCTACAATGCTAATGCTGCTATCCATTTGGATTTACGAAGTGGTAAAGTCGCAAATCTCCCAGCTTTCTTGCGGCATTTCACTGAGGCACGCCCCCTTTTGGTCATAGTATCTCGTCGCTTTCAAAGTAGAGCGAGCAGAGCTGTACAACTCGCAAAGAAGATGGCTGCGCCCATAGTTAATGGGGGATGAGATGTATTTACTTTTACGTTGGTGGTTTTAATGTCGTTTTTAAAACCTCTTACACACTTGATTTCATTGCTGCTTTAATCCGGTCACCAATCTATGCATTGCACGGTCTTGCTTTGCGTGCAATTCAATGTAAAGTTTTGTTTTGAAGCTTGTTTGCTAAAGAGGCTATGTTGCTAATGATGACTAGCCTGCTACTACTCTCCCTCGTGGCTCGACAGAAACACAAATGGCAAACTGGAAGGCTGGAGCAAGGGAAATACGTCACGTTCTCGCTGAAGCTCGTCGTTCGTACCAGCGTACCATCCAAATGGAAAGCAGCATAACAATGCTAAAAAAACAGAATATTTCTGCATCCGGTACGTCATGAAGTAGGGCGTGGCTATGGACCCATGATGCGGAAGCATATCTCTCCTTGATGTTGCCCTGCGCCATTGAGCAGTTTACATAGGAATGAATAGGCGCCATTTTGGAATCCGTTGTCCATTTTATAATATGTCCATGGTTGCCCTGCGCCATTGAGCAGTTTACATAGGAATGAATAGGCGCCTTTTTGGAATTCGTTGTCCATTTTATAATATGTCGATGGTAGAGACTAGTAAGAGTGTTCAGCAGATTATACAGATAGACAAATACATATGATATATATATCTGTGGAGGCTTCTCCATTGAGGAGAGGGAGGAAGATCCTCCCTAACATTGTTGAGAAAAAAAATGTAGATTGCCCAGAATACTGTAATGTATTAATGCCCTTAAAGGCCTACGTGCAGGTTAACCGGAAGTTTTGTCTAATGGGCCTTTCTTTACCAAAAAGAACCAAGAGCCAGTTCCGGGCTGGTGCTAGGGCCAGTTCAAAACAGGTACCAGCCTTATCCAAGTTATGAACCAGATGGTTTCACACAGGCCAGAGCAAGCCATGGAGCCCGCGAGAGCAACGTCATGACGTCACTGCAGACGTCTCCGCTTTCCCAGCAACCCTCGCGCCTTGCCAAAACTGTACAATAAGAAGAAGAACCCTCACGCCAATTTCAAACACAACAATTTCGTCTTCATGTAAATTTGTGAATCCGTGTATGGTTTGTTCTTTAAATATTCAGATTTAAAACAAAATCAGAAAAAACAAATAACAAAGTCGTTTTATTTTTTATTTTCTTGGTTTTGAATCGGAAAATGGGCAAAAGGAATAAACAAATAAACTGCATTAAGGAGCAAGGTACGTTTTATTACTCTCTTTTGTGGGAATAATTGACATAAGCAGAAAGCAAAAACCAGCCGGTTCTTCTTCTTTTTGGTTCTTCTTAACAAAACGAATTGATCGCAGCTCATCAAAGGAGCTGCGATTGCGGGCTGCAGATTTCCTCACAGCCTGAGAGCTATGAGGAATACAAGTGATCACAACACATTTCTGACAGCTGAAAATTGCGTATTTGTTGACCTTTATCCATTTACAGTAAACAAATATTTTTTTCTTGTTGAAAGATATTTTAAATAGTTTTCATATTATTATTTACTGATGGTGTTTACAGAATGCGAGTGCGTGTTATATTGAAAGCGAGGCTGGGTGTGCCTATGAATATAGGCGACAGTAAGTTTTTTAAGGTGCTGTACAAGCAAATCATATTGTCTACTCTGTACAGTGACAGGGAGTGTAAAGTAACCTACTTCATTCAATATCGAATAGGCTACTGCAGCCTACAATATGTACAAATGGTTTTGCTCTTTGCTCATGGCAGTTGTGACAGTCATTTTAACATGTCAGCAGGCAAGCTTCACTCATTCCAGGATGTATTATGCTTTGTCCTATAGCCTACTTGGAATGTGTTTTGAAATGGATCTATAGTAGCCTATAGAAATTTGTCAGCTGGAATACAAAGCAAACTCTCTCTCAAATGCACATTCATGGAAGTCTTGTATTTTCATCCCCAAATAATGCTGCAATGTAATAATATACATCTCTAAATGCACAATAATGAGTCATTATTATTATTATGACTTATCAAATATTTGTATTGGCTCCCAGAATGCAGGTCTGTTAGTGACTCCCAGTATCTCTAAAAACAGACAGGGAAGTAGAGCATTCAGTTACCGGGCTCCTTTACTGTGGAACCAGCTCTCCCCATGTGTCAGAGAGGCTGACACTCTAACTAAATTTAAGTACAGCCCCCCCCCCCCCCCTCACCTTTCGCACCTTGTAGTTTGGCCTTGGCGTCTCGCAATCTCTCTGTGTTTCCACATATTCTCCACAGCTCCATCCCTCTGAACCAACTGCGAATTTTCCCCTGTTAAAAGGGTTTTCCTGGGAGTTATTACTCAGTGGATGTGAGGGTTTAAGGGAAGAGGATGTTGTTATGATGCTCATGCTAAGTAAAGCCCTTTGAGACAAACTGTAAAAACGGGCTATAAAAATAAAATTGCCTAGCCTTGCCTAACCGGCTTGGACTGTAATTCATATTCATGCTACTAGTCATTGACTGTCTACATGAATAGTTGCACAGAAGAGATTCTTATAGAGGTCTTATAGTCAAACGGTATAGGGATTTATACACATTTGATGTGTTTAGGCCATTTATGAGATCTAACATCATTAAAACATCATTAAATAATTTTAACATCATTAAAAGTCATTTCCAAACACATTAAAGAAAAGAAAAAAGCAAAAGCAAAGAGATTTTGCAGCAGTAGTACACTTTTACTTAAACAGAATGGGATAGGAATCAGGTTAACAAAACATCTAAGAACATCTAAACTGTCTAACACATTACCAACGCAACATTAAAACATAATAAAACATCACAAAAAAAACAGCTGGAATACAAAGAGTTTGCTTTTTATTCCAGCTGGCCTGTTATGAGCAAATTTCTATAGGCTACTATAGATCCATTTCAAAACATGTTCCAAGAAGGCTATAGGACAAAGCATAATGCATCCTGGAATGAGTGAAGCTTGCCTGCTGACATGTTAAAATGACAACTGCCATGAGAAAAGAGTAAAACCATTTGTTTATAGTGTAGGCTACAGTAGCCTATTCGATATTGAATGAAGTAGGTTACTGTACACTCTTTGTCACTGTACAGAGTAGACGATATGATTTGCTTTTACAGCACCTTAAAAAACTCACTGTAGCCTATATTCATAGGCACACCCAGCCTCGCTTTCAATACAACACACACACTCGCATTCTGTAAACACCTTCAGTAAATAATAATATGAAAACAATCAAAAATATCTTTCAACAAGAAAAAAAAAATTCTGATCTCATCTCATCTTCGTCTGCTTATCTGGGGTCGGGTCGCGGGGGGAGCAGCTCAAGCAGGGGGCCCCAGTCTTCCCTTTCCCGGGCCACATTGACCAGCTCTGACGGGGGGATCCCGAGGCGTTCCCAGGCCAGTGTTGAGATATAATCTCTCCACCTAGTCCTGGGTCTTTCCCGAGGTCTCCTCCCCACTGGAC
Organism: Gadus morhua; assembly: GCF_902167405.1. NCBI lineage: Eukaryota > Metazoa > Chordata > Actinopteri > Gadiformes > Gadidae > Gadus > Gadus morhua. Next base: position 26,410,834 of record NC_044060.1, on the reverse strand, counting down.
GTGCCTGAAACACCTCCCAAGGGATGCGCCCAGCGGGCATCCTTGCCAGATGCCCGAACCACCTCAGCTGACTCCTTTCTAAGTAAAGGAGCAGCGGCTCTAATCTGAGTTCCTCACGGATGGCTGAGCTTCTCACCCTATCCATAAGGGAGACGCCAGCCACCCTTCTGAGAAAACTCATCTCGGCCGCTTGTACCCGCGATCTCGTCCTTTCGGTCATCACCCAACCCTCATGACCATAGGTGAGGATAGGAACTGAAGATCGACCGGTAGATCGAGAGCTTTGCCTTGCGGCTCAGCTCTCTTTTCGTAACAACGCTGCGGTTAAGCGAACGCAATACCGCCCCCGCTGCTCCGATTCTCCGGCCAATCTCACGCTCCATCGTACCCTCACTCGCGAACAAGACCCCGAGGTACTTGAACAACTTCACTTGGGCTAAAGACTCATTTCCTACCCGGAGTAATCAATCCACCGGTTTCCTGCTAAGAGTCATGGCCTCAGATTTAGCGGTGCTGATCCTCATCCCAGCCGCCTCACACTCGGCCGCCAGCCGATCCAGTGAGTGCTGAAGTTCACAGGCTGATGATCCAACGAGGACCACATCATCTGCAAAAAGCAGTGACGAGATCCTCAGACCACCGAACTGCAACCCGTCCCCACCACGACTATGCCTCGATATCCTGTCCATGTATATCACAAACAGGATCGGTGACAAGGCGCAGCCCTGGCGGAGACCAGCACCCACTGAGAACGAAACTGACTGGCTGCCGAGGACGCAAACACAGCTCTCGCTTTGGGAGTAGAGAGATTGGATGGCCCTGAGGAGAGACCCCCTTACCCCATACTCCCGCAGCACCTCCCACAGTTTCTCCGGGGGACCCGGTCATACGCCTTCTCCAGATCCACAAAACACATGTAGACTGGATGGGCATACTCCCAGGCCCCCTCCAGGATCCTTGCGAGAGTGAAGAGCTGGTCCGTAGTTCCACATCCGGGGCGAAAACCGCATTGTTCCTCTTCAATCCGAGGTTCGACGATCGGCCGAACCCTCCTTTCCAGCACCTTGGAGTAGACTTTACCAGGAGGCTGAGAAGTGTGATACCCCGGTAATTGGCACACACTCTCTGGTCCCCCTTTTTGAACAGGGGAACCACCACCCCGGTTTGCCACTATTTTGGCACTGTACCCGACTCCCACGCCATGTTGAATAGGCGTGTCAACCATGACAGCCCCTCAATCCCTGGGGCTTTGCCAGTGGAGAGATGTTTGACTACCTCAGTGACCTCCACCAGGGAAATTGACGACGAAACACCATCAACCTCGAGCTCTGCCTCCAACATAGATGGCGTGTTATTCGGATTCAGGAGTTCCTTCCAACGTCCGACAACCTCTTCAGTTGAGGTCAACAGAGTCCCATCCTTACTGTACACAGCTGGTTCCCTTTTCCCCCACCTGAGGTGCCGGATAGTCTTCCAGAAACACTTTGGTGCCGACCAAAAGTCCTTCTCCATGGCCTCTCCGAAATTCTCCCACACCCACTGCTTAGCCTCCGACACGGCGGCAGCTGCAGCCCTTCAAGCCTGTCGGTACCCTGCAACCGAGTCAGGAGTCCTCCAGGATATCATATCCCGGAAGGCCTTCTTCTTCAATCGGACGGCTTCCCTGACCACCGGTGTCCACCACGGTGTCCGAGGGTTACCGCCCCTTGAGGAGCCTAATACCCTGAGGCCACAGCTAGCCACCGCAGCTTCAGCAATGGAGGCTTTGAACACCGCCCACTCCGGCTCAATGCCCGCAACCTCCACAGGAATGCCAGAAAAACTACTCACCACCAGATGGTGGTCGGTTGACAGTTCCGCCCCTCTCTTAACCCGAGTGTCCAAAACATGCGGCCTCAGATCAGATGACACGATCACGAAATCGATCATCGATCTTCGGCCTAGGGTACTCTGGTACCAGGTACACTTATGAGCACCCTTATGTTCGAACATGGTGTTCGTTATGGATAATCCATGACTAGCACAGAAGTCCAATAACAAACGACCGCTCGGGTTTAGATCAGGGAGGCCGTTCCTCCCCACCACGCCTCTCCAGGTGTCTCCATCGTTACGCACGTGGGCGTTGAAGTCACCCAGCAGAACTACGGAGTACCCTACTGGAGCCCCATACAGGACTCCATTCAGGGTCTCCAAGAAGGCCGAGTACTCTGAACTGCTGTTTGGTGCATACGCACAAACAACAGTCAGAGTTTTCCCCCCTACAACCCTTAGGCGTAGGGAGGCGACCCTCTCGTCTACCGGGGTAAACTCCAACACCGCGGCGCTCAGCCGGGGATTTATGAGTATCCCCACAACTGCCCGGCTCGTCACGCCCTCGGCAACTCCGGAGAAGAATAGAGTCCAACCCCTATCCAGGAGTACGGTACATATAAATAATAAATAAACGGTAATACTGAATAATCCAGTTGCTTGTTTTGTTTGCGTGATATTTAGACAAAAGCGCAATGAATGCCAGGAAAAGGGCACGCGTATTAAAAAATAATACATATAAAGACGTTTCAAACGTTCCATCGAGTCTCTCGCATTATACAATGGCCAGCTATATTGTTTTCCGTGGGAGCCGGCAACTTAGTCTGCGAGTGGACAATCTGAAACTAAATCGGAAACTATATTTGTTCTTCGAAGGTTGTGCTCCACACAGAACCTCCTCACCGTCATAACGGAGCACTTCGGGGCACCAGATTGCTTTAGAGCGGTACTGATCGCGTCGCAACAACTCAGCGTAAGGCAGGCACGGTCCAACGCCCCCCCCCCGCCCCTCAACAACTCACAACTTGGGTGCACCATAAATACGTGCTGGTGCACCCAAATTAAAAATTTAGGCGCACCAGTACACCCAAGGAAAAAGTTAGTCTGGAGCCCTGCACAAAACACAGACACAAATAAAATGCAGTTTATTTGTATATTCCTTTTGCCCTTTTTCCGATTCAAAACCAAATCAGAAAAACCAAAAAACGACTCTGTTAATTGTTTTTTCTGATTTTGCTTTAAATCGGAATATTCAAAGAACAAACCATACACGGATTATTCACGTCCATTGTTTACTTCTGTGTTTTTAAAAATGCCGGTCTTCGTTGGTCTTCCTGCTTATGAAGGTAAGCATAACCCCGACCCCTGCCCTTGGCGTAAAGGCAGTGCTCGTTCTAGCCCAGCTCAATCCTGGGGCTGGAGTTTAACAGTTTTTTACAGGCCGGTGCCGGTGTTACACCAAATTCTGCGACCCGCCGAAAAGTGTGACCCCAGGGGGCGCCTTGGACAACCTAATGGATCACTTGGATTGGAATCCCAAAGTCGCACCAGGACCGGGCCGCAAAGGAACAAAGCAACTTCAAACCAAACAAACTCCGGCGCAGCTTGTAGGACTCTTCTAATTTGCAACAATTAAGAACGACTCCTATAGTGCTCCATGAGCCGAGGTTTCAAGGATTTCGTTAGAAAACTATTTTCATTTGAATTATGGACTGACTTTGAAGCAAGTTTGGCGGACTTTAAGTTATTAGAAGACGTTTTGAAGACGCAATAGCCTGACGCACGCAGTGGCCAGCGCAATTACCCCAAGTAGGGAGTAATATTATTTATTGGAAAGGTTTGATTTATTAAGAAGGTTGTAGTTTATGGAATTGATATGGCTGATGGCTCGGAAATTGCCGAAGACCCGGTTGTGCAAACCAATACTGAAGATATGGAAAATGTTGTTGAAAGGGAGGGTGCTTTGCGTAATGCCAGAAGGATAAAGCTTGGCTGGGTTACTTGCCGAATGAACTTGATTGAGGACTTGATGAGTGATAAATCAAATGTTAAAAAGGTTATTGTAAATGTTAATAAGTTTGGAGATTGTTAATTGAGTTGGAAGCTTTTCATAAGGAATATCAAAATACATTGAGGGAAGAGGATCGCAAATTCGATAATAACTCGTGGTTTAAACCCAAGAGAGAAAGCCCCATGATATTTATGGAGGGCGTAGATGATTGGCTAATGGCATGTGAGAAGAATGGCGATAAAGGTGAAATAGGCCCAGAGGACAGCATTTCAATAACTCATTCTAAAAACACGTCCGACGCAGGATCAAAGGCCTCAGTCACCTCCTCTGCTGTGGGTCGCGCGGCAGCGGAGAGGGCCGTGCTAGAAGTCAAATTGGAGGCTCGTTGATGCCGAAGAAGCAGAACTGTCTAAGAGACAAGAAAAATTGAGGAAACAAAAGGAAATGTTAACCCTCAAATACGAATTGGAAGCTGCTAATGCCAAACTCAATATATTGAGTAAAACTAAAAGCCATGGCTCAATAGGAGATGGAATGAACGAGTATTTTGAGAAAACACTCAAAACAAAGGAACTTATTGGAAAGGAATATGAACCAAAACTGGAAAATGTTCATACTAAAGGAATCCAACATGCAAGTGTCAGACTTAAAGCTCATGCTCCACAACCAGTCCAGCTTCAAGCCCTAAAAGTGCCCCATTTTCTCGGTACAGTGCGCCGGTCACCCATCTGGCCAGATCAGTCAAAGTATATGTCCTATGCCCAACCTATGCATTCTCATCCACAACCCCTTAAGAAGACTTCTTATGAGCCTTTACAACCCCGCCTCCCCTCTAGCCAAACAAGGCCCTCACAAACGGCTGAACAAACCCAAGGGCCTCCATTACGGCCTCTCTCAGGAAGATGCCACACAAGCGATGCACCAACGGCTCCTCCTGAACCTCCTATTGGAAACCCACAGGATACCGCTCATCTCTACAGCATTCAATAGAGACAAAATTAGATCGCAGCTTCACTGGTGAGGCAACAGGACAAATCATTTTTGCCACGAAAAGAGATGAAGGTATTTAATAATGATCCAACTGAATACATCTCGTTTGTCACCTCATTTGAGCATATCATCGAGAGCAAAATTGAACATGTAAAGGATAAATTGTATTATTTAGAGCAATATTCATCCGGTCAGTCTAGAAGGCTGGTTAAAACGTGTCTTTTCTTAGACCCAGATAGAGGCTTTGCAAAGGCCAAAGAATTGCTCCACAAGCACTTTGGAAATGAATACCAAATAGCCAGTGCATACATCAAGAAAGCATTGTCGTGGTCCCCCATTAGAGCTGAAGATTCCCAGACACCAAAAGTCCTTTCGTCTGTATCTCCGAGGCTGTTTAAATGCCATTAATGAAATAGCCTACATGGACGAATTGAATTTGGGTTCTAATTTGAAATTATTAGTCTGCAAATTGCCTTACAAGTTAAGAGAAAGATGGAGAGCCGAAGCGTGTCGTTTTCAAGAATCAACCAATCGCAGAGCCACATTTAAGATCTTAGTAGAGTTCATTGAAAGACAAGTCAAAATCTTGATGGATCCTGTCTTTGGTGATATACAAGACCCCTCACCAATAGCTGTAAGGCCCACACACTCAAGCCAAACTGTAAGGCCGACACACTCAAGTGTTGTGAAATCCAAATTCACAGACAAAAGCTTCACAGCCAATGCAGCAACCATTGATGTCAATCCCAATTCTCCCCAACAAAAAAGCAATGCTGCAACAGTCCAACAGAGGCCATTCTGTCTGTTTTGCTCAGGAGAACATGCGTTCAGTAGCTCTTCATGGTTTAAAAAGAAACATCACACTGACAAGATTTCATTTTTGAAGGAAAGAGGAATTTGCTTTGCATGTCTTGTTACTGGTCATATGAGTAAGGACTGCATACAGCGTCTCACCTGCATCATCTGCAACAGGTCGCATCCTACAGCACTGCACATAGGAAAAGTGGAGCAGAAAAAAGGAGTGGAAAAGCAGGAAACATCTAAGGAAACAAACAAGGAAGAACCTAAAAACGTGAACAAAGGACAGATCTCTCTCAAAGCATGCAACCATACTGGGGCCGGTGAAGATCAGTGTCTGATGTAAATTGTACCTGTGAAGGGAAAATCTAACAAAGGCAGTGCAGTCATACAAACATATGCGTTTCTTGACCCTGGCAGTTCTGCCACATTTTGTACGGATAAATTAATGCAGCAGTTAAACGTACAAGGAAAAAGGACAAACATTCTGCTACGTACAATGGGTCAGGAGAGAACTGTGGCTACCAACATCATCACTGGCTTGGAAGTAAGTGGACTTCAGGACGATGCATTCATAACTTTGCCAGAGACATACACACAATCAAGGATTCCCGTTACTAAGAGTAACATACCAAACCAGAGAGCTCTGTCAAAGTGGCCTTACCTTAGAGAGGTCCAAATTTCCACTATTAATGCAGGCATTGATTTGCTAATTGGCACACAAAGCAATAGAGCCTTGGCAAATTATAAACAGTGAAGGAGACGGCCCATATGCTATAAAAACATTGCTTGGATGGGTAGTGAATGGTCCATTAGGGGCAGGAACGAGCTATGTCATGCCCTCTCACACAGTCAATAGGATATCAGTACATAATCTTCACGAAATGCTAATTGCTCAGTACAACACTGATTTCAGTGAAAGTTGTGTGAGGAAGTAAAGGACAGGAGCTTTCTGAAAATTGCAGATGATTCGGCCGAAATTCTGGATGGACATTCTAGTCTTAAATTACCTTTCAGGAAGGATGACACAACATTGCCTAACAATCGATACCTGGGCGAGCAACGTCTACAAAGCCTGAAATGGAAATTGAACAAGAACCCATCATTTAAAGGAGAATACGTCACATTCATGACCAACATGATCAGTAAAGGAAACGCTGAAAAGGTGCCAGAGGGGCTGCTAGCAATACCAAAGGGAAAGATGTGGTATCTGCCACACCATGGGGTATACCACCCAAAGAAAAAAAAGTTACGAGTAGTCTTCGATTGTGGAGCATCCTTTGGTGGAAAGGCACTGAATGCAGAATTGCTCAAAGGGCCCGACTTAACCAACAGTCTCAGGGGTTGACACTAACGGTTGCCCGCTTGCTCTGGGCAACTAAAAATAATATTTGGGCAAATTGAGATTATTTCTGGTTGCCCGAAAGGGCAAGTGCATTTTTTAGGGTTTGTTCATATATATTTAAGAGTTTCTAAAAACTGCAAAGCAACCATTCAATTGATCAGCGCGCTGTCTTCTCTTCTATCGGACAGCGAGTTAACAGACACACAGCGCTACAGCGTGAACATAGCCCCGCCTCCTGTCACTCACTCGCAGTGCGGTCTCTGGCAGTGATTCGGCAATAGTCTCAATGCCCTGTGTGATGGTGTTAGTTAAAGGTTAGCCAATACAGCTTGCATCTCAAGTGCAGCGCCGCCACGACCGTTTTAGGTAGAGAAGGTAGACGGAGTAGTGATGGAGGAGTGCGGTTTGGAAGTACTTTAGATTAAAGCAAATTACCAAGGAAAGTCAAATTAATCATTTAAAGTCATTATGCAAATGCGGTTCGGGGTTTCATAACTGTGCACATGCACAGCAACAGCGATCTTTTTCACGAAATTGGACCTGCACAAACTATATATTATATGAAAGCTGAGCCTCCGCCAATTCCGACAATCTACGCCATATCATTCTGGGACTAAAACTCGCAAATAACAATTTAAGAAGAAACTTCCCCTTTTCTTTTAAAAACCAAAAATGAAATTTTACCTTTGTGATTTTTGTCCACAAAGTTGAATCTGATCTCATTAAACCACCATGAACAGATAATCCAGTGGCCAAATTTTGCAACTAAACATGGTGTTTAAATTAAATTACTTGGAGAAGGTTTCTTAGGAAAAAGGTAAATTGCCTTCAATCAGAAAACATGTTCTTCAGCGCAATCTAGTGGCCATATGTGTATTTGCGAATGTTTGGCTTGGTGTCATTCGATTAAATTTGCCCTGAACTTTAAATAGAGGTTTCAACTGTCAAAATGGTAAGATATCTACCCGTTTGTGTCTCATAGTACCACAGTGATACCAAGTAGCTTTGCTACTACCTTGGACACTTCATGGCACGTTGTGACCATTTGGTAGCCTAAATAAGTAAACAAAGAAGAAGTTTGTTATTTTTTAAACACATACTATGGGGAAGCTAACATTCAGCTTCAGTCTGAGCTAGGATGAGTTTTCTGAGTTCCCCAAAATTAGCCCAGGTGCCTGGCAAAAAGAGGCCGGTTCACGATTCTGATTTTAATTATGGCAAGTGAACATTACATTCGGGCAAGTCGAACATGATCTGTACTTGCCCAATGGGCAAGTGCTTTTGAAACCTTAGTGTCAACCCCTGAGTCTTATAGATGTGCTCAACAGGTTCCGCCAGGAACCAATAGGACTGATGGCAGATATCACTGCCATGTTCCACCAAGTGAAGGTCTCCGATAGGGAAACGTGTCAAAACCCCCTGTGGACCATAGAATGACTGTTCACCTCTTTGGGGCAACATCATCCCCAAGCTGTGCGGGCTATGTGTATTTGTATTGTACTTGTGTATTTATGGACTTGAGTCTGAAATAAAGTTTTATGCTCTTAGGAGATCAGCCACGGACAACAAAAAACACTTTAAGCCAGAGGTAACTGATACAATACTAAACAACTTCTATGTAGATGACCTGCTCAAATCGGTACCCACTGTACAGGAGGCAGTACAGCTCATGGCTGACGTCACAGCCGTCTGCCAAAAAGGAGGATTTCATCTATCAAAGTGGGCCCCAAACAGCAGGGAAGTGTTGTCTCTCCTTCCTGTGGAAGATAGAGCCAAAGAGATGATGGATCTCAATCTTGACAAAGACCAACTCCCCACAGAAAGGGCCTTAGGTTTGCAATGGTGTACAGAGACTGACAACTTCACCTTTAATGTACGACCAAAATCACAGCCACGGCTTCTTAACTCCCTTCACACTGACAGCAAAGTTCTTGCTGCAGGAGCTCTGTAATATGAACCTAGGCTGGGACGAGGAAGCACCCCTCAGCATCCATGAGCAATGGACGAAGTGGACAGCTGGCTTGGGTCAAATCTCTGAGTTCAAAGCCCAACGCTGCTTCAAGGATAAAGGATTCGGACAAACGATGCATGCACAGTTACATAATTTTGCTGATGCAAGTGACAAAGGCTATGGAACAGTAAGCTACATGATACTTGTGAATACCAACAACAATGTCCATGTCACCTTTGTCATGGGAAAAGGTCGGGTAACGCCTATCAAAGGAATTACCATCCCAGGCTATAACTTGCTGCTGCAGTTTTAGCTGTAAAAGTGGACAAGCCGCTGAGATCCAGCTTACAGCTGCACCTAGCTCAATCCATGTTCTGGACGGACAGCCAATCCGTACTAATGTACATAGCCAATGAACACTCAAGATACAAAACATTTGTGGCCAATAGAGTTGCAACAATAAGAGACGCCACTGAGTTATCCCAGTGGAACTACATTAATTCAAAATCCAACCCAGCGGATGATGCAACAAGAGGCCAAAATGCAAACAAATTCATAAACAACAGGCGATGGCTCAGTGGTCCGGACATCCTATGAAAAGGGAAAGAAGAACAACAAAAATACCTTGTAAACTTTAAAGAAACCATTCCAATCTCACAGGATGACCGAGGTAAAAAGAACACACACAGTGAATGCAATCTGCACAAAGGAAGAAAACGCAACTCAGAAACTGATGACACATTTTTCTGAATGGACAAAACTCCTAATTGCAGTTGCATGGTACCTGAAACTCAAGGAAAGTTTAAAAACACTGGCGCTAAAAAGAAAATTGAGTGAGAATAAAATGATCACAAGAAGTAAAATAAAGGACTTACCTGACGTTACACTGGGTGGACAGCAAATAAGACTTGAAGACCTAAAGAGAGCTGAAATGGCCATTGTTCAGTACACAACTTCAGTTCTTCCCGAGTGAAATGGAAATGCTTACCACAAAGACTCCTGAGGTGAAGAAGAAAAGTGTCCTGTACAAGCTTGACCCACAGGTGAAGGATGGCCTACTCAGAGTAGGAGGCAGGTCGAGTAAAACGACCATAGGAGAAGAAAGAAAATTTCCAGTCATAATCCCCAAACACTCACACCATCCACACTAATCTTGCGGCATGTGCACAAGACCACAGGTCATGGTGGGAGGAATCATATGCTTTCTGAACTCCGCAAAAATATATGATAATATTGGATAACAAATGCAAATTCAGCAGCCAGAAAGATTCTCACCAAATGTGTTGTGTGCAGGCGACACAGAGCCAGAATTTGAGAGCAAAAGATGTCCGACTTACCACAGGAAAGACTACTGCCTGACTAACCCCCATTCACCAACCAGTGTGGACTACTTTGGTCCTCTTGAAATTAAGCGAGGAATAGCAGTAGTGAAAAGGTGGGGCGCAATATTCACATGCATGACCAGCAGAGCCGTTCATATTGAAGTAGCCAACTCCTTGGACACAAGTTCCTGTATCAATGCTCTCAGACGCTTCATCTCTAGGAGAGGACAAGTGAAGCGCCTGCGCTCAGACAACGGCACGTGCGAAGAGAGAACTCCAAAAGGCATTCTCGGCAGTAAAACAGGACCAGATACAAAAAACACTCGGAGAACAGGGCATAGAGTGGACTTTTAACCCACCAGGTGCATCACACCACGGAGGCATATGGGAAAGGATGATCAGATCAATAAGACAGGTCCTCTGTTCTGTCTTGAAAGAGCAAACCGTAAATGACGAGGGGCTTCATACAATAGAGAGTAGAGGCAATCTTAAACAGTTGCCCTTTAACAACTGTCACTTCTGACCCTCAAGACTTACGTCAACTCACACCGAATGATCTCCTGTTACCCAAATCAGAGCCAACTCTCCCACCAGGCCTATTTGAGAAAAGCGACCAGTACACCAGACGCCGCTGGAGGCAGATTCAATACTTGGCCGACCTTTTTTGGAGACGCTGGATGCTTGAATACCTGCCGCTGCTCCAAGAGCGCCAAAAGTGGAACACCAAACGGAGAAACTTTCAGTGTGGAGATGTCGTGTAGGTGGTAGATCCAAACGCACCAAGAGGCTCCTGAATTCTGGGCAGGATCATTGAAGTTTTTCCGGATCTAAAAGGACTTGTACGTTCTGTGAAAATCAAGACCCAGAACAACATCCTAGCAAGGCCCATTACTGTCACGCTCTACTGAGGAGACTGGCAGATTAGAACCCAAAAGCACGACTCAGAGACAAGGAAATACAATGATATTCCGATCTTTACTTCGTCAAGCAAATCAACGAGGACGGGGTGGAGAACGTAGTCGGGGACAGGCAGGATCGGGAAACCGGGACAGAAGACAGGCGAACGAGGATCCAGAGGGACGAGACGGGGAACGTAGTCGGGGACAGGCAGGGTCGGGAAGCCGGGACAGGAGACAGGCGAACGAGGATCCAGAAGGACGAGACGGGGAACGTAGTCGGGGACAGGCAGGGTCGGAAAGCCGGGACAGGAGACACGCGAACGAGGATCCAGAAGGACGAGGCGGGGAACGTAGTCGAGGACAGGCAGGATCGGGAAACCGAGAACAGGAGACAGGCGAATTGCTGGACAGACTTGCATGAACCTAACAGCGAAGACAATATTGTAACAGATGAACAGTGTTCAGCCAACTTAAAGGCTCCACTAATCACCTGACGCAACCCAGCTGCGAGGGTGAAAGGGGCGTGACGGACAGACCGTGACAATTACAAAGCTATGTATGATGTTGGAATGTGATGAAGAGGACCCCTAGAAAATGAAGATAACAATGGTCTGGTATTATTTAGTCTTTCTATTTATACCTGAAAAGAAATGAATACGTTTCAAAGCCCCTATTCTGATTTGATTAGTAATTGTTTTGATTGCCAAATACAATTAGGGGCCGGTTATGTAGGAGCCATTTTAGCCACTAATTTATTTGCTTAACTTTGATTTCAATGCATGCCTCTTCTGTATTACTTGCTCGAGATTTTGTGCCCTCTGCAGGTCAAAGGCTATAAATAGGATGGAGACCGGGAAGGAGGTGTGGCCGACTGAGAGCACACAGCTTTTTGACCTTGTCTTTGCTTTTTTGCTTGTTTTGATGCGCAGGCTGCTCATTGTAAATTCTTCAATGAGCAGTTTTTATGTTTTTCACAAAACATGCAAGTACCTGGCAGGCCAAACTCCTCGCCGATCTCTTTCCAAGCCTGGTTGGTTTTGTTTTTATCTCTGTATATGTCGATCCTCATGTTTCAAAGTACCGGTCTCCTAAAAACGGCCATTATCATACGTTCCCCCATTTTTGGCTGTCCGTAAATAAATTCATGTCCGTACGTAAAACACTAGCGACCCCTTCCGTACATTTACGGAAGCAAGGATACGAAAAACATACGTATATGGAAACGAGGCGTAAGCATTGTGTAGTACGGAAAACGTTTCCGAATGCGTACTACCGCCACAGTATACAACGGTAGGTCACTACGCTATCCCACAATGCAACCGGAGTCTGGTAACGAACGAAGAAGAGATGGCTGACCCTACATCACCAACAGCGGCTCCCGCAAATTTCGAAACATCGAAATGTAAGTACAAGTATTAAATGTTTCTTTAATCGGTAATGACTAAAAGAGATATTTTTAATTTAATAGCAATGATGACAAGACGGAAAACAGGTCACTTATCAAGGTAATTTTGCCGGCATCTGAGGTGAGATACGTCATCTCCAAACAACCGGTGGAGTTTTGGCGGATACGCATAGCTGTAGACCGTACTACACTGTCAAGTGTAGTACGGTCAAGTAGTAGACACTGATCAGAAATAGTATGTACTAAGTATTCGGATGCACCTGTCACGTTAAAATTGGGCCGGGGGCGAAAATTGTACCGGGTACGTAATCAGTTGTCTGTTGCCAGGCAGGTTTCAATAGCGCTCATGTTGCCGAAGACGAAATAATATAACACAGATAACGGAACGCTAGATAACAGTTGTTTTTACTTTATATTTGTATTGCATTTAATTGTTTAATCGAATTTAGCTAGTAAACTGAGTGTTTAATGTGTATCATAGTCTAGCTAGCTTGTGTTAATTGAATTTCCTTAATTTAATTTAGAGAATAGATTATAGGTAATAGATAGATAGAAAGATAATAGATGGGTAGATAGGTGAGCAGGCATTTACTAACTGGTAAATGTTTTGTATTGTAGCGCCGACCAGGAAGAACAGGGAGTCAGGCTTTTGGTCAACTAGGGGTTCTGTGCCTCATACACCGCTCGACTACAGAAACACCCTCTTCTATTGACTCCCCAACACGTACATAGAACAGCACACCTTACTAACACACAAGTCATTCTCGGTGATGGTGGCAACAACGACACACAACAGAACAACACATAACAATGAACAATCCCAACCCATTAACCCCACTGATCATTAATAACACCAACAACTTGCAACGGGCCCAGAACAACAACAATAACAGCAACAATAACCGCAACAACATGCGCTCCGAGAATCCCCGGCACCAACCCGGAAGAGAACAAACACGTTGCGAACACTGGTCGTTACACAGCTCCCATCTGAGGGGTCAGTCGGACGACCCCATCACCCGCACATAGTCCTTAAAGTGTTCAGCGGCCGAACCGGCAGCGCCCCTAGGGCGGGGCGACAGCCGCAGGACCAACGGCCCCATCCGGGGAGCCGGCAGGGACAGAGGAGCTGGCAGGGGAACCACGAGGAGGTCCGCCTCCCTCACCAGCAACAACCGGGGCGAGGGGGCGGTAAGGCGAGAGTCTGTCCTGGTGCAACACTACCACACGCCCCCGGGCGCCCGGCATCCTCAGCCGGTACACCACCTCGGACACCGGGCAAACATCTCCTCCACCAGCCTCTCCGCGGTGGTGGCAGCGCTCTGATCCGGCACCGCATACGCCTCGGGCCATTTGGTGAAGTAGTCCATACAGGTGTCGCAGCAGTGGACATGCAACTCCACGTCCCGTCGACAGCCCGGCCAGTAGAACCGCCCCCGCAGGCGATGCAGGGTCTTGGCGTTCCCGTAGTGCCCCGCTCCCTCCCACCGAGCCGTGGACCAGCTGCAGCACCTGGGGACGAAGCGCACAGGGCACCAACAGCTGCAGAATGTTTTTCTTACCCATAGGGTCCTGCCAGCTGCGGTGGACCACCCCGTTGTGGTGCCGGAAGCATCCCCACTGGGAGTGGGAGGCCTTCACCTCAGGCCCTCGTGCCGACACCTCCGGCCAGCTGGGGCGCTGCCCCGCCTCCAGCCAGTCCCTCACCAACGCCAGGGTCTCGTCGGCCCACAGCTGCTGCTCCAACTGACTCGCCGTCAGCAGGAGCCAACCCTCCGCCTCACCGATGGAGAGCCGCCACCATCGGAGACTCGTGGACCCGCTCCTCCTGTCGCAGGCAGTAGCGACACTCCAGGACCGCACAGGGCCGCCGGGAGAGTGCGTCGGCGTTGTTGTGGATACGCCCCGCCCGATGCGGGGCGTATCCACAACAACTCAAAGTCGTATTCCTGCAGAATCTCCAGCCATCGAGCCACCTTGCCCTCAGGGTTCTTAAAACTGAGGAGCCACGTGAGGGACGCATGGTCGGTGCGGACCAGGAAGCGCTTCCCATGTAGGTACGGCCTGAAATGCCGCACGGCCAGGACCACAGCCAACAGCTCCCGTCGGGTCACGCAGTAATTGCGCTCCATCCGCACTGAGAGTGCGGCTGAAGTAGGCGACGGGACGTTCCCCCTCCCCCACCCCCTGGGAGAGGACCGCACCGACCCCCATGTTACTGGCATCGGTGTCGAGGACGAAAGGGCGACCAGCGTCGGGGTACGCCAGGACCGGGGCCTCGGTGAGCACCACTTGGAGTCGGGCGAAGGCCGTGGCGCAGGCGTCGTCCCAGACGTACGGCCGGCCTGCCTCAGTTAAGCGGTGGAGGGGGCTGGCGACCGTAGCAAAGTCTTGGAAGAAACGGCGGTAGTACCCCGCCAGGCCCAGAAAACTCCACAGTTCACCGGTGTTGGTGGGGGTCGGCCAGTCCCGGACTGCAGCTGCCTTGGCCGGGTTAGTGGCTACGCCATGCTCGTTCACCACGTGCCCCAAGAACAGCGTTTCCCTGGCCAGCAGGGAACACTTGGCAGGGTTCAGCCGCAACCCGGCCCGGCGGATGGCCCCAAGAACCTCCCGCAGGTTCGCCAGCGCCCCCCCCGAAATCGAAGGCGTGCACCAACAAATCGTCCAGGTACACGACACAACGACTCCGGGGGATGCTCGCCAGCACCCTCTCCATCATCCGCTCGAACGTCGCCGGCGCGTTGCATAGTCCGAACGGTATGACACGGAACTGCCACAGCCCCTGCCAATGGTGAACGCAGTCTTAGGTCTGGCCTCGGGCGCCAACTCCACCTGCCAGTAGCTGCTACGCAGGTCCAGGGAGCTGAACCAGCTAGACCCCCCGATGTAGTCCAGGGCGTCGTCGATCCGTGGAAGCGGGTACCCCAACGGTTCAGCAGATCCAGGCCGATGATGCACGAGTCCCAGATGTCGGCGAGCCAAAACTCATGCATCACCTCCCGGTCACCCACCCTGACGGCCAGCCGCTTCCTTCCCCTCACTCCGGTCTCCTGTCCCGTAACGGTCGTCAGGCGGACGCTGGTCGCCGTCCACCCCCCCCCGAGAGTGCGCCGGAAAAACGCCCAGACGCACCAGGGAGATGGTCGACCCAGTGTCCACCAGGGCCGTGCAGGGTCGGCCGTCGATCCCGCAGCGGAGGTAAAGGCCCCTGGCGCGGCCCGGGCCGCCAACCAGAGCGCACCGACCGTGGAGAGGGGCAGGAATCCGGAGCGGCGGTCCCCTCACTGGGCCCCTCCGCCGCCGTTTTCCCCCGGACGAGATGGTCTAGCCCGTGGTGTCGGTGCCGGGCAGTCACGGGCCAGATGGCCTGGCTCATCGCATCGGAAACAGCGCCGGTCAGCTCCGGACCTACGTCTGTCGTCGGGTGGTGGACGCTGTGGTGGACGCTGCCGGGGCGAGGTCAAGGCCTGGAAACACTCTTCTTCGTCGTCCTCGTCCCGCTCGTAGTCCGCCTGCCGGACGTGAGGTCGGGGGGCACCGGACGGCTGTAGGTCGGACAGCTCCCGCTCCGCCCGTTCCGCCAGCTCAAGAGCCACATCGAGGTTCGGGGGCCCGGCGAGGCGGACATGCCGTCCCAGGCGCGGCGGGGCAAGTCCTTGGAGGAACGATTGAAGGGCTAGTTCCTCCCTAGCCGCAGCAGGGAAGTCGGGGTAGCTCCGCTGGGCGTACAGCAGTACGTCCGCTGCGTAGGCCCCCAAACGTTCCCCCTCCCGGCGGCGGCGGCTGTTCAGCAACTCCCGGCTGTGGCTCACGACCCTCCGCTGCCCGAAACGCCTCTCCAAGGCCAGGGTCAGGGCCTGGAGGTCCCGCTGGTCTGCTGGGGCCAGGTCCAGCAGAACCTGCAACGCCGTTCCCTCCAAAGCTAGGGCAAGCTGGGCGGCGGACTCGTCTACACCCCAGCCGTAGTATCGCGCGGCAATCCTCAACTGCGCCAGGTAAGGTTCCAGTGGCGTAGCTCCAGAAAGCTTGGGCAGCCTGGCCACCAGGTGGCAACCGACCGCCGCCGATCCTGCGACACCACCGTGTCACCCATAGTCACCCATGACCCGTCGCTTAGCAATTTATTGGTCAAAATATTATTAATAAATATTCGAATATATTCGAATATTAATATTAATAAACAAACAAACTTCGAATATGATTTTTGGGAAAAAGTCAAAGCCCGTCACACAATTTAATTAATTTACTGTTTGGAATACTGACATTAAAATGATCCAGAGCCCTGTTTCAGGTAGCTGGTTTTGAGGCAACCCCGAGTTTGTTCGCTCTGAGTTAGTGGAAACTCTGGGTTTTCCGTTTCAGGTAGCAGGTTCAGCGCAACCGAGAGTTAGTTGCTGCGGCAACATACGCCGTGGACCTAACCTGCTCGGGAGGTGGTTAGACCTACTCTGAGTTTGTTGTCTATAAGGCTGAAGGCAGCTCTCCGACAGAAGGAAGTGTTAGAAATGGCATGTCCTTTTCTACGAGAGCCTGTGGACGTAGAGGCTGCGATCCTCAGAAGGAATCTCCGTGAGGAACGATTATTAAGACCCCGGTTGGATATACTTTATTTTCCTGATAATTTTCTTCACGAGCGCTATCGTTTTTCAGCGCAATCTATCATTTATTTAGACCACCTTCTCAGCCCCCATGTTAACTGTCAAACGCACCGGGGGCATGCTTTAAGTTTATTTTTATTTTTTTTATCGCAATTAACGCATGTGCAGAATGATCCGCCCCGTGCATCCCACCTGCTCTGTACTACAGTCACTTCAACGTTGTGGCTTTCCCATGATCAGAGTAGCTGACTAACCACGGACTTATAACTGCTGCAAGTCAAGAAACTAATTTTAAGAATGCAAGGCAGAAAAGACCCTGGTACTGTTTTTAACCAGATGCTGTTCTTCTCTACATGCACATGCTCAGCATAATCGTCTGCATTGTTCACTGAAGTAAAACCCTTTGAGTAAACTGTTCAACAAAATAACTTGTCTCACCACAGCCCATGTTCTAATAAAGACAATCTACTTATTATGAGGAAAACACGACAATTTACCCAGTAATTAAGCTGAAACTGTACTGTAAAAGGAAGCCTCGTTTGTTTCCATGGTATTACCAGGTTCTTACCATATAATTTGTAAGACATTATTCCCTTTTCCATTCAGTCAACACAAGCCCGATTAAATCCGGATATTTTAATAAATTCGATGTTATAGTTTTTAAACAACATGTCCGAGTTATTTGAATGACAGAAGCTCCGCTAGCTCGATGCTAAATGGCTAACCGGAGCTAACAGCCTGTCCCCTCCCGTCCTATTAACTGTATTTATGGCTATGCCTTTTTCTCTTTTCAATATGACCAAACACAATGGCCAGAGGACCAGCATCCTTTCTTAACTGATAAACAAAATAATCTTTGAGTTCTACATGTTCTAGAAATGTTCATTAATTGACAGTCCTAATGTTTATTTTCTTGTCTTCTGATACTTTATTACAGTATGGAAGGGGAGATTTGGAGGTACCTGGTCAGGTCTTGGTCAGCCTTCAAATCCCAGATGTGGAGACTGCAGGGATACCTCACAGAGAAGACACTAAAGAGTCATCTCTCATTCATCGAGTGGACTCATTGGTTTGCGAATGACCACAAAGATGCTCCCATAGGCAGATTGCTGCATGGCATTCACCACTTATTCAAATTGTAGAGGTTGAAGCAGTCTTCCTTGTGGTCACTTGCCATAACACTGTCATGTGTTTTATGAAAACACCATCAGTAACATTTAAATTGAGTTGATGCAGACAGCTCTTTTTTTTGTCTGATTTCTTCAGTGTTCAGTGCTTGTTTGTGAGATATGCATTGTTTGAAAGATAAGCCTTTGATTTTGTTTAATTTTAATATGCCTTTCATCAACAGTTGATTGGGGTTTTATAACAACAATTAAAGTGCTTAACTACTGGTGAACGATGTTGCAGAACATATATGGTTTGTGTTGATTGCATGGAGAAGGGAATAACCAGTTACAACTTGTATGGTAAGAGCCTGGTAATACCATGGAAACAAACGAGGCTTCCTTTTACAGTACAGTTTCAGCTAACTTACTGGGTAAATTGTCGTGTTTTACTTGGTAACGTCGCAGAACGTACATGGTACAAGTTTGTGTTGACTGCATGGAAAAGGGAATAATGTATTACAAATTATATGGTAAGAACCTGGTAATACCATGGAAACAAACAAGGCTTCCTTTTACAGTACAATTTCAGCTTAATTACTGGGTAAATTGTCGTGTTTTACTTGGTAACGTCGCAGAACGTACATGGTACAAATTTGTGTTGACTGCATGGAAAAGGGAATAATATATTACAAATTATATGGTAAGAACCTGGTAATACCATGGAAACAAACAAGGCTTCCTTTTACAGTACAGTTTCAGCTTAATTACTGGGTAAATTGTCGTTTTTTACTTGGTAACGTCGCAGAACGTACATGGTACAAGTTTGTGTTGACTGCATGTAAAAGGGAATAATGTATTACAAATTATATGGTACGAACATGGTAATACCATGGAAACAAACAAGGCTTCCTTTTACAGTACAGTTTCAGCTTAATTACTGGGTAAATTGTCGTGTTTTACTTGGTAACGTCGCAGAACGTACATGGTACAAGTTTGTGTTGACTGCTTGGAAAAGGGAATAATGTATTACAAATTATACTGTAAGAACCTGGTAATACCATGGAAACAAACGAGGCTTCCTTTTACAGTACAGTTTCAGCTTAATTACTGGGTAAATTGTCGTGTTTTACTTGGTAATGTCGCAGAACGTACATGGTACAAGTTTGTGTTGATTGCATGGAAAAGGGAATAATGTATTACAAATTATATGGTAAGAACCTGGTAATACCATGGAAACAAACAAGGCTTCCTTTTACAGTACAGTTTCAGCTTAATTACTGGGTAAATTGTCGTGTTTTACTTGGTAACGTCGCAGAACGTACATGGTACAAGTTTGTGTTGACTGCATGGATAATGGAATGTATCTATTATGAATTATATGGTAAGAACCTGGTAATACCATGGAAACAAACGGCTTCGTACCCAGTATTTAAGAAGATGTACCATGACACTAGAGGAAAACAGATTCCTGCAGAGGTTGTTACCAGGTAAGTAATTCCATAGTGGTAAATCGAATAAACCCTTTCTAAATGGGTGTAGCTATGAATAATAACTAAGAAAAAGTATTTTATTTTAAAGTACTATGCTAATTTCTAGATAGTACATCATTAAATTTGGGCTGTTACCAACATAAACCTTGGATAATGGGTGTTTCTAAGAATTGGTTGCCTAATTTCGTAGGAAGTACACAATATCGGAGTTATTACCAACCTAAAACAGTTACAACTACACGCTACTTAGTTGAGTTGATGGGTAATAGTGAAGGTTTTACTTGGTACATCAGCTGTAATTCCTCTGTATTTACCCTCTTATTACCAGTGGTAATTACACAGTAATACACTATAATTTACCGGATAATTCCTCTGTATTTACCTTCTTATTACCAGTGGTAATTACCCAGTAATACACTATGATTTACCATGTATTTACCGGGTAACTACCTCTGTATTTACCTTCTTATTACCAGTGGTAATTACCCAGTAATACACTATAATTTACCATGTATGTACCGGTAAATACCTAGTAATTAGGGGACTGTAAAAGGAAGGGTTACCAGTGGATCTACGCTTTTGGTCCATGTTTGATCATGTTATCAGAGATCCATTGATGATGGCTCTTCATAGTCAACAGGCACGCCCTCAACCCAGAGTGAACATACTCAGAGTTGATTAACCTAACGCTGATCACCTGTTCTGAAACCGAAAACCCAGAGTTGCTTTTCAACCCTGAACTCTGAGTCAACCAACTCAGAGCGCAGGATTAAACTCAGAGTATGTTAAAACAGCTACCTGAAACAGGCCTCAGCATGAACTGTGATCCATAGTACCGCGATAAGACATGGCTGTCGGTGTCGTCCGTGGGCCAGTACCTCACATGGATATCCATCTGTTTGCTTTTAGTGGTTTTGTTCACTCATCGAACATGAGGACGTACTGTTTATCGTTTACGCTGCGTGACAGCTCTCTTTTTATGAAAGATGCGATCCCGTATTTGGCAAGATAGGCCGTTTTGTTTTCACCGCAGGTGAACGACTTCGCAAACTCAGAATCTGGGAACATAGCAGCCAAGACGTTACTAATGCCCTCGTTCGATTTGAAGGGAATTATGTCTGCTCACCGTGTGGAGAACCCACAATACCTCCGCCTTCTGGGTTTCTGGTGGCGACACAAAGCCGGTTAACGCCGTCTGATGTGAAGTACTAGCCACGGATGCTGAACTTTTCAGTCCACTTCTTTCAAATAATACGGGCAACGGTGTAATCCCACTAGCTGCCACGGAGTATCGGATATATTTCTGCAACCCCATGTGGGACTCAAGAGCTTTTGCTCCCATGGTCCCTAGTATGAATGCCTTTCGGGATAAACGACACCTTGCCTCGTAGTCACCTTCTCCAACCACCCCCGAAACGCATCCTCCTCAAACCATTTCTCATTGAATTTGCACTGTCCCATCCTGAAAGTACCGCAAGTTGGCCTAATGATGTCAACCGTCACTAGCTAAAAGTAGCGCCAGCAAGTTAGCCTACAGACGCAGCTGCAGGCTGCAGATGCAACCGGCCCCCCGATGACTGATCAACGTTAACGTAACGCAAAAACTCCTGAAAATGCCGTAATTAAAAGACGCACTAGGTGATTTGTTGTGCGCGACAATTTCCCCTAGTCTTAAAAAACCCTCTGCAAAATTTAATACCTAGAGCAAATTTACAGTAAATTTAAGGCAATTTATGGCCTTAATTTTACGCAAAAAAAATTAAGACTTTTTAAGACTTTTTAAGGACCCGCGGGAACCATGCGTACACAAAGCACACCGTCCAACCCGGCGGATGCTGACAGACAACCCACAACAAGCCAAACATCACCACGGCGGGTGTGCTCTCTCTCTCACTCTCGCCAACCGTACTACACAATCACTCCAACTTATCGAACTCCAAGGCTAGGCTGCTTCACTAAGACCACAACTAACCACAAGGCCTTCATAACCATGCAGTATGCCGAAGCCGAAAAGGACACACGCACAGTCGCACACACTCATCTTAGGCCTATGCAAAACAATCCGTTTTTTATCATCAACTCAGTCACTGCAAAGATTTGAAGACTAGCCTCTTACCATAAGTTAGAATGGACCCAAAGTATGTGATTGATTCAGTCTGGTTCGGCTTTCGCTTGCTATCCGTTTTTAGTATGACTTCTCAACATTACGTCTTGTCTTTCTTGTGTTAGGCGCACATGGCTAATTTGCATGCGCGCACAGGATTGGCTGGCTCCGCAAGGCATGGGGGGGGGGGGGGGGTGGTGACCTTGGGACCTTGAGTGGGGGTTTAAGTCTGCAATAACAGATAATCCCCCCCCCCCTTGTCCATTCTATTTAGAAACATGTTTGATAAACGTGTTTTATTTCACTTATTTAGTTATATTTTCGTCCGACTGAAGCCGTCCGACTGAAGAAGGAGGCCTTCCGGGATATGATATCCTGGAGGACTCCTGACTCGGTTGCAGGGTACCGACAGGCTCGAAGGGCTGCAGCGGCTGCCGTGTCGGAGGCTAAGCAGCGGGTGTGGGAGAAGTTCGGAGAGGCCATGGAGAAGGACTTTCGGTCGGCACCAAAGTGTTTCTGGAAGACTATCCGGCACCTCAGGGGGGGGAAACGGGGAACCATCCAAGCTGTGTACAGTAAGGATGGGACTCTGTTGACCTCAACTGAGGAGGTCGTCGGACGTTGGAAGGAACACTTTGAGGAACTCCTGAATCCGAATAACACGCCCTCTATGTTGGAGGCAGAGCTCGAGGTTGATGGTGTTTCGTCGTCAATTTCCCTGGTGGAGGTCACTGAGGTAGTCAAACATCTCCGCAGTGGCAAAGCCCCAGGGATTGATGAGATCCAGCCAGAAATGCTAAAGGCTCTGGGTGTTGAGGGGCTGTCATGGTTGAAACGCCTATTCAACATCGCGTGGGAGTCGGGTACAGTGCCAAAGGAGTGGCAAACTGGGGTGGTGGTTCCCCTGTTCAAAAAGGGGGACCAGAGAGTGTGTGCCAATTACCGGGGTATCACACTTCTCAGCCTCCCTGGTAAAGTCTACTCCAAGGTGCTGGAAAGGAGGGTTCGGCCGATCGTCGAACCTCAGATTGAAGAGGAACAATGCGGTTTTCGCCCCGGACGTGGAACTACGGACCAGCTCTTCACTCTCGCAAGGATCCTGGAGGGGGCCTGGGAGTATGCCCATCCGGTCTACATGTGTTTTGTGGATCCGGAGAAGGCGTATGACTGGGTCCCCCGGGAGAAACTGTGGGAGGTGCTGCGGGAGTATGGGGTAAGGGGGTCTATCCTCAGGGCCATCCAATCTTTGTACTCCCAAAGCGAGAGCTGTGTTTGTGTTCTCGGCAGCCAGTCAGTTTCGTTCTCAGTGGGTGCTGGTCTCCGCCAGGGCTGCGCCTTGTCACCAATCCTGTTTGTGATATACATGGACAGGATATCGAGGCGTAGTCGTGGTGAGGAGGGGTTGCAGTTCGGTGGTGTGAGGATCTCGTCACTGCTTTTTGCAGATGATGTGGCCCTCATTGGATCATCGGCCTGTGACCTTCAGCACTCACTGGATTGGCTGGCAGCCGAGTGTGAAGCGGCTGGGATGAGGATCAGCACCGCTAAATCTGAGGCCATGACTCTTAGCAGGAAACCGGTGGATTGCTTACTCCGGGTAGGAAATGAGTCCTTAGCCCAAGTGAAGGAGTTCAAGTACCTCGGGGTCTTGTTCGCGAGTGAGGGTACTATGGAGCGTGAGATTGGCCGGAGAATCGGAGCAGCGGGGGCGGTATTGCGTTCGCTTTACCGCACCGTTGTAACGAAAAGAGAGCTGAGCCGCAAGGCAAAGCTCTCGATCTATCGGTCGATCTTCGTTCCTATCCTCACCTATGGTCATGAGGGCTGGGTGATGACCGAAAGGACGAGATCGCGGGTACAAGCGGCCGAGATGAGTTTTCTAAGAAGGGTGGCTGGCGTCTCCCTTAGGGATAGGGTGAGAAGCTCAGCCATCCGTGAGGAACTCGGATTAGAGCCGCTGCTCCTTTACTTAGAAAGGAGTCAGCTGAGGTGGTTCGGGCATCTTGTAAGGATGCCCACTGGGCGCCTTCCTTGGGAGGTGTTTCAGGCACGTCCAGTGGGGAGGAGACCTCGGGGAAGACCCAGGACTAGGTGGAGAGATTATATCTCAACACTGACCAGGGAACGCCTCGGGATCCCCCCGTCAGAGCTGGTCAATGTGGCCCAGGAAAGGGAAGTCTGGGGCCCCCTGCTTGAGCTGCTCCCCCCGCGACCCGACCCCGGATAAGCGGATGAGGATGAGGATGAGGAGTTGTATTTCACAATTAATTAAGGCTGCCACCAGAGGGCGCTTCCAACGCATTTGCCGCCCTAGGCGATCGACTAGGATCGCCTTTGCATTGCTTCTTGTTGGTGCGCGTGCCCTTAACCGGCGTCCGCATCCCAGTTTGATTGACATGATCAAACAGCCCCAAACAGCCTCCGAGACCGAAGGTTTATTTGTTGTTATCAGCTGACATTTTGCGATGAAAACAATACGAGTTTGAGATGTCAATCATGGGATATTGCCCAATATCCCGAGATAGCGAACCAATCAAATTGCGCCATCTTAGGAGGTTCATGTGCAGCATATGCTAACTATATATAGTATCTATGTATTTATCTATGTATCTGTATAATCTGCTGAACACTCTCTTAGTAGTCTACTCTCAAGGGTCTCAATCTGGCTTTGATCTGTGTCTCCCCAACGTGACGTTATGCAATGCATTCTGGGGGAAATGAGAATCAATAGCAAGCTGCTAAAATAGTACCTACTTTTTCGTATTACATTCCGTTTTGTGATACCTAACAACATTAAATACAATTAATAACAGTTTAAATCTTAAATACCAACTAGCAAATTGCACAAATTCGTTGGAAAATAAACCCTGCAACACAGCCTTTAAATATGACTACTTTAATGCCTTTGAATATATAATGTTTGTTTCCCTGGGTAAAGGGACAATAGCACCCCATATCGCCTATTGACAATTACTCCTCCCTCAGCCTCCTTGACTCCCATTAATTCCCCCAAAAATACTGGCGGCCAGTGAATAACATCGGTTTCAATGGGAGAGAGGAGGAAAGTCGTCCTCTGAGTGAGTGTGACCTTAACTGTGCGTTCACAGCAAACGCGACGGGGCGACAAGATCCCATACAAAGTGAACGTAGAGACGTGTATCGGGCGAATTTTTCGCGAGAGAAAACCAGCGACAAGTTTTGATTTGTCGCGCCATACTTTCGCGGTGCACAGGCGAGCGCGTACACAAGGATTTCTGCCGCGATAAATACGCTCGAGTTGAAGTTTTCAACTTTGACGTGAATTTCGTGTGATGACAGCCAAGTGATTATTGCCATTTCCGACTAAATCTCTTTCTCTCTAAATAATAGTATATAATATAATTGTATATATAAGATCACGGCCAAAAGCTTGGTGCGCCTCCGGATTGCCGTAGCGCGGGGAGCTCTCATAGTGATTGGGCTTCTCGGGGTTTGTTTACCGGCGTTGCTATGGTTTCCGGTCTTGTGTGTTCCAACGGTTTATTAGGTAGGCCCATCTAATAAATCTCTGTCTAATCAATACTTCATTCACTGCCTCTTCCGTGTTCATTACAATATTATGAATAGACTGCGTCGGGTCCTCCGACGTCTCTCCCTCTTCCACAAAAGGTAAAGACAGGGCAATGGTGGTTATCGTGTTGTGGCGCGACAAATTCGACAAAACTTGCAAAGCGACAGATTATGATTTGACCTCCATCACTACAAGAATGCCCTCACCACTGCCAAAACCTCATACTACTCCAACCTCATCAACGCTGGTACAGGCAACAGCAGAGTCCTCTTCTCAACAGTCAGCCACTTACTTCAGTCTCCTAAATCTCTCCCTCCAGACATTTCCACCACCCAATGCACTGCGTTCCTTGACTTCTTCAGCTCTAAAATCAACACCATTCACCAACAACTGGCCTCATCTCGCACCCCCTCTGATGACCCACCCTGGATGATCACCTCTGGCCAACCTCTCATCAGCTCCCTCTCTGACTTCACCCTAGTAACAGAACAGACCGTTTCAGAACTCATCCGCAAAGCAAAAACCACCACCTGTCAGCTCGATCCTCTTCCCACCTCCCTTGTCAAAGCATGTCTTCCGTCCATCTCCCCCATGATCACCAACATAATTAACTCCTCCCTCACTACTGGTACTGTACCCCCCACTCTCAAGCTGGCTGCCATCACTCCCATCCTAAAAAAACCTGGTGCTGACCCAACTGACCTTAACCATTACCGGCCCATCTCCAATCTCCCTTTCATCTCAAAAACACTTGAAAGGGTGGTTGCCGCACAACTACAGTCCCACCTCGACACTAACAATCTCCAAGAACCGTTCCAATCTGGCTTCCGTCCAAAACACAGCACTGAAACAGCCCTAGTCAAAATCACCAACGACCTCCTCCTTGCAGCCGACTCTGGATTACTCACCATTCTCATCCTCCTCGATCTCAGCGCAGCATTCGACACCATCTCCCACCCTCTGCTCCTGGACCGCCTAGCTGGTATTGGGATCACTGGCGCTGCACTCTCCTGGTTTACATCCTACCTCACCGGCCGTCAACAATTTGTTCAACTAAGCAACCACAAGTCTGGGTGTTCAGGTGTCTCACTGGGCGTCCCCCAGGGGTCATTCTTGGGTCCACTCCTCTTCACCACTTACCTCCTCCCGCTGGGCACACTCCTCCGTCACCATGGGGTCCATTTTCATTGCTACGCTGACGACACACAGGTCTACATCTCCACCAAACCCACCGCTGCCATCCCCCCCACCTCCCTCATCACGTGCCTGGAAGAGATCCGGAGCTGGTTGAGCAGGAACTTCCTGAAACTCAATGGAAACAAGACCGAGGCCCTGCTCATCGGATCCAAATCCACCCTCACTAAATCACAACACACCCCAGCTCCACTCATAATTATCGATGGATTCCCAGTACCCTTCTCCTCCAAAGTCAAGAGCCTCGGCGTCATCCTGGACAACACCCTCTCATTCGCACCCCATATTCACAACATCGCCCGGAGTGCATTCTTCCACCTCCGCAACATCGCCAGACTCCGCCCATCACTGACCCAATCCAGCGCTGAAATCCTAGTTCACTCATTTGTCACATCACGCATAGACTACTGCAACGCCCTCCTCACCGGACTCCCCACCAAACTTATCAACAGACTGCAGATCATTCAGAACTCAGCCGCCCGGATCATCACCCGCACGAAATCATCTGACCACATCACCCCTGTCCTCATTCAACTTCACTGGCTCCCAGTACACTACCGCATCCAATACAAAACCCTACTCCTCACCTACAAAGCTCTTCACAACCTAGCCCCCAGTTATCTCTGCGACCTCCTCCAAGAATACACTCCCTCCCGCTCCCTCCGCTCAACCTCTGCTGGACTACTATTTATCCCCACATCACGACTCACTTCAATGGGTGCCCGGTCATTCAGCTGTTCAGCACCCAGGCTCTGGAACTCCCTCCCCCCACACATAAAACAGTCAGACACCATTTCAACCTTCAAGTCACAGCTCAAAACTCACTTGTTCAAACTCGCACACGTCTAACTGATCACTGTTTTGATTTTTTTTTTTTTTTTATTATTTCTTATTGCTTATGTTTATTTATTTATTTATTTTTTCCACAATGTCTTGCTTTTTAAAAAATGTATGATGACTATATGCTCTGTAAGGTGACCTTGGGTGTCTTGAAAGGCGCCTCTAAATTACATGTATTATTATTATTATTATTAACATTTGTAAAACAGATGACCACTCATGGGAAAGGGGAAGTCAAACCTGTCCCCTTTCTTGGTGATCATGTGTCTCCCTTCTTGAATGTCACTGTCACTCCTCCGTTTGTTGCCCTTGCCACTGAGAAGATTTTGTGTGGGTAGGTTAGCATATACATTGCCTCCTGTAGCTTCGTTCTTTGTTGTCGTCCCTCGTTGTCTAGCAGGTAGATCACCGCCGTCCCTCTGCGTTGCGCCATCCCACTGCACTCGGTCCCTTGATCCGCCAGCTCGATAGAATGGGTGTCGGGCTGGAATGTGTTGTCAAAGCTCTTGAACTTGGCGATGTCGTTCACAATATGAGATGTCGCTCCGGCGTCCACCATTATCCCTGTAGATTCAAAAGGTCTAATGGGAAGCTTCAGCTTGACGCTCCGTTTTCCCTTCGACACATACCTCATCCAATATTGACGAAAATAATCCACCGGACCACGACGTGATTTTTAAAGGGTTTACTTGTCCAACACAAAATACAAAAAAATCCTTTTCCACAATGAGGTTATGATTAGAGGTAAGAGAACGAGAGAGAGAAATTGAGATGTCAAAAAACTGTGTGGCTCCAAGCTTGTTATCCTGACAGTCTGACCCCGGTGGTTAAAACAATTAAGTTCCTGTCACACTTCAAAATAAAGTAATTAAATGTGCACGTACAACAAAAATATTGCAAGTGAATTACAAAACAAAATTCTATGTATTCGAAATTAACACAATTAACTATTGGCGTGATGACGTCACTGGCGGACACTGCAGGTGCGGTCGGTGTTGCTCCGGTTTTTAAACGTTCTCGATCAAAACCAGAGATATACAAGACTATTGATGGCAGGGTAATTGTGGAGGATGAACTACTTAATTTCCTAGCTGTCAAGATTAAGACTCTAAGTCAGGATGAGATCGTGTTACTGGCAACTAACACGTTCGACTCTGCGGCGATTGAAGCCTCCAAGAAAGTTTTGTTTGAGCTCTGTCCCGCTACTACACAGCGGTGCATTGGTCATAATGGACAGTGCAAAGATATGAACAATATAAAACTCTGCCTTAAGGTACTGAATGAATGTGGGGAGAACATTCCTAGATTTGTATCTCACTACCTGGATGAACTGCCACCAGTGACGTTCTCCAGCTTGGATGTCTCCTGTTTGCTACGGAGAATGGAGCAGCTGTGCGCTGAGGTGGGTGTTTTGAAACACATAAGTAAGCTCCAGACGATTGTATGTGAGGAAGTTCGGGCCGGAGCTGAGGAAATCAACCGCCGAGTGATTGTGACTGGGGCTGGGAGCTGCTGATCGACCTGCCCGGGATAACCACCTGGAGGAACAGGGGGAGCGAGGAGGGACTGCGCCGTGCGTTCTGGTCATGCATGGAGCAGCTGGCTTGGGATCTAGGGCTACACCGGACCTGAGCACAGGGGTGCGTCGCGATGAGAAGGTGGTGACAACCGTTGGCCTCAACGTGGGAAGTGGTGCAACGGGAAAAGACCCAGCTGGGTCTTCGACTGGCTCCCCGCGATGGAGTAAAGTTGTTAA
The DNA here is from genome assembly GCF_902167405.1 of Gadus morhua. NCBI lineage: Eukaryota > Metazoa > Chordata > Actinopteri > Gadiformes > Gadidae > Gadus > Gadus morhua. The sequence goes on along the minus strand of NC_044060.1, from coordinate 26,381,660 downwards.
AGATGGGCGGTCTCGTCAGAATCCACGGCGGAACGTCGCTGAAGGCTCAGGGGCTTGTGCTATTTCCATTGGAAGAAAGAGGACTGGACCTGTATTAATCGTCGGCACTAGTGCTGTGAGTACTATACTAACGGTGAGGACTAAATTAGTGAGTGTGTTTGCTACTAAATTCTCCCCAGATCTGGAGGCGGAGACGCTTTCTGAATATCTTAAAAGCAAACTTATCAAAGTGGTCACCTGCCAGAAAATTCAAAATGAACGTAGCAGGTTTGGATCTTTCAAAGTGACTGCTGAATGTAATGACATCAGTGAAATGTACACTCCGGAGCTGTGGCCTGAGGGGGCCCTAGTACGGCGTTATTATGAACCACGCAAGGCCAGTGCTGTTGGGTCAAATAATGTGCCTTCCGTAGGAGAGGTAAATGTGCCCTCCGGTGTCAATTCAACACTATGAGTAGGCCTATGTCCATTCGGGTACTTTCTTACAACTGTCGTGGCATGCGCCTGGGGATGAGTGCAGGGGATAAAGCCTGTCGCATTGTTATTGACAGGTTGCTAGAGGAATGTGACATCTTATGCCTGCAAGAGACTTTTTTACCTGTCCAAGGACTGGAAAAACTGAACTCTTTTGACCCAAAATTCCTTGGAGTGGGGGAATCAACGACTGATCTCAGCACAGCAGTAGTTAGAGGCAGAATACCAGGGGGAGTGGCTGTGCTTTGGGACAAAAAACTTGATGCTGTGATGAAGCCAATTAGGCTGGATGTTGATTGGTGTATTGGTCTACAATATACATAAAGATAATAGTTTTGTTATCCTCAATGTATATACACCATATGAGTCTCGTGAAAATGAGGAAGAATATCTTAACAGGCTGGCTTTTATCAATGCTTTTATACAAGATAACGATACATCCAGCGTATATGTTATTGGGGATATGAATGCTGATATTGCACACAATACCTCTGTATTTGCTAACCACCTGGCCCACTTCTGTGAGGAAAACAACTTTTTTTTTTGTCAAGCAAACTGCTGCTGCCCATTGACAGTTACACATACATAAGTGAGGCCTGGCACACTACATCTTGGCTTGACCATTGTATTAGTACAGCCGATGGGCATATGGCTTTAGGTAATATGAGCATAAAGTATGGGGTGGCAGTGACAGACCATATACCCCTTGCATTTACTGTAAATGTTGGTGATATTCCAGTCAGTAATGAAAGTGCTTTGAATAATGAGTTCACTGCAAAATTGGACTGGTCATCTCTCCCTAAAGATAACTTGTTGGCTTATTATAACAACACAGACAAACTTTTAAGTCATATATACATCTGCCTAAAGAAGCTATTTTGTGTAAGGATGCCAATTGTAAGAGGGTTGAGCATAAGAGAGACCTCTGTTCCATGTATGACAATGTGGTGTCGGCCCTGTATGATGGTGGGAAACCTTTTTATAAAACTGACACGCAGAACAAGAAAATTAACATTAGACCCGGCTGGAATGAGCATGTAGCAATGTATCATACTGAGGCTCGTGAAGCATATAAACTCTGAGACATGGCTGGAAAACCTAGGCAAGGCCCTGAGCTTGAGCATAAAAAGCTTGCAAATGCCGGATTCAAGTATGCTGTGTGTTTCATATCCAAATATGAGCAAGTTATGAGGGCTGATTCTATGGCCAACAATTCTATGAGTAGTAATACCACTGATTTTTGGAAAGAGGTGAGAGCTCTTAACAAATGTAAACCATCCCTCCCATGTAATGTTGAAGGCATTTCTGGTACAGAGAACATTGCAGCATTATGGAGACAGCAGCTCCTTGTTTAACTGCATAAAGAGTGATCCATACGTGGTTGACTCTGATATGAGTGTTGAAACAATAAGTACTCATGCGGTTTTTGATGCCATCCATACACTGCCAAACAATAAAGCATGTGGTTTGGACTTTATTTCAGCTGAACATCTCAAAAATGCCAGTTTGAGGCTAGCTCCTCTCCTAGCACTCAGTCTCACTGGTTTTATGATCCATGGCATAGTACCGGATTCAATCCATCTTGCTGGTCCCGGTGCTTAAGGACAAAGCTGGGAGAGTAAGTTGCATGGATAATTATAGGCCAATAGCGCTAGCAAGCATTCTATCAAAAGTTGTGGATAGAATCCTACTTGATAGAATAACTGGGTATGTTTCTTCTTGTGACAATCAGTTTGGTTTTAAACCAAAGCATGGGACAGACATGTGTATATATGCACTCAAGGAAATAGTGAACCTGTACAGGGCCAAAAATTCATCTGTCCTTTTGTGCTTTATCGATGCCTCCAAAGCATTTGATAGTTAACCACAGGAAACTGTTCATGAAGCTAACACAAAGGGGCGTGCCTGGGTATATTGTAAGGGTTCTGATCTACTGGTATGCTCACCAGAAGATGCAGATTAAATGGGGAGGTAGTATATCAGCACCCTTTGGAGTTGGCCATGGCGTTAGGCAGGGAGGAATATTTTTTTATTCCAATTTTATTCAACTTGTATGTCAATGATTTGTCCATGCAATTGAGAGCCTGTAACACAGGGTGTATGACTGGTGAGATGTTGGTGAACCACCTTATGTATGTAGATGATCTGGTCATTATGAGCCCAAGTAGTGCTGGACTACAGCAACTCCTTAATATCTGCACTGAGTATGGATTTAAACATGACATTAAATATAATTCTAGCAAGAGTGCTGTTTTAATATGTAGAACCAAGCAGGATAAAAGGCTCAATTTCCCTGCGTTCCAACAGTCTGGCAATATTCTAGATGTATCTAGAAGGATAAAATACCTTGGACATTTTATAAATGATCAGTTGAATGATGATGATGATGTGTACAGAAAATGCTGCAAACTATACGCCCAGGCAAACACAATTGCACGCAAGTTCAGCTTTTGTTCAACAGAGGTGAAGGTAGCCCTGTTCAAAGCATATTGTACACCGCTTTAATGTGCTCAATTATGGTCAAGCTACAAGAAATCTAGCATGCAGAGGCTGAGAGTTGCGTACAATGATGCTATGCGCATCCTTTTAAAAATACCCAGAGGGGGCAGTGCCAGCCAGATGTTTGTCACTTCAGGAGTGAGCACATTCCATGCACTTTTAAGAAATCTCATGTTTAAATTTATGAAACGTTTGGAGGAATCTCGGAATGGTATCATTGTGGTACTTGTAAATCCCACTCTGAGCTGTGCTCGCTATACCTCCAGCCTGAGGGTGCACTGGCTGAAATGTTTGTATATTAACTAGTGCCCGACCGATATTGATTTTTGAGTGCCGATGCCGATTATTTTCATAGAAAAATTACGATTACGATTTAATCGGCCGATTAAAAACAAAACAAAAAAAAGCCTATAAAACGTAGTTTTTGTGAATTGAATGCAGAACCTTTGAGTGTTTAAGAATACATTTACAGTCAAAAATTAGTAAATGTATGTAAAATGTAAAATAAATAACTAACTCCCAATGTGCTGCGCTCGTGAGCAGTGACTAACACGTGCGTGCTGAGCAGTATGGTCTCACCGTTAGAGTCTACAGTATAACAAATTAACATGGCCTGGGACCTAAAGAAAAACAGGCACAACATGCTCAAACAACGCGTCTTGTGTACATTGGTGAGGTGAGTGCGCAGCTGCCTGAGCGAGCGTGCTTTCATGTTGTACGATAAAATTCAATCTCCTCTTTTTTACTCCAGCTAAAGTTGTTAGTTAGCAAGGCGAGTAGGAGCGCAATCTGCAGGATACTAAGCGCAATAACATTTCTAAAAGAAATCGGTTGTAATCTGCGTCTTTTTGGCAGATGTTGATTATTTTCAAAAAGGCTATAATCGGCCGATTAAATCGGCAGGCCGATGAATCGGTCGGGCCCTAATATTAACTGACTTTTTATATTTTTGTATTGTATTTTTTATTGTACTTGCTATTTATGGACTTCAGTCTGAAATAAAGTTTTCATATCATATCATATCATATATTACTTCACTTATGAAAATCCAACCGTCATTGTAAAATATGAACTTAAATAAAGCAAATAGGCATTTAGGCTCCTACAATCCCTTTCTTCTTCACGTTGACAGATGGCCTCTCGTTTTTTTCTCTTTTTCCTGCATAGAGACTCTGCGTGTGTGTTGCTCTTGCAGTGACTGCACCACACTTTCTTGCTACACCTGCTTCTGATATGTCCTTTTTCTCCACATTTGTAACACATCAGAGTGGCTTCCCCTTCCTTCCAGTGTGTCTTGGTGCCTTGTTTGTGCTAGTCTTCATCATGGTCTTCATCACACTGTCTGCAGGTCCGGTTGTCCTCATCTTCTCAGATTCTTCATAGACGCTCAGTCTTCTCTTGAAGTCCTTGAATGTCACGTTGTCCTCATTTTGTGTAACATGGACAGCCAGTGGTCTGAATGAGTCTGGCAGTCCATTCAAAATGGTGGCTACAAGCAGCCCGTCACTCATGTTCTTTCCTGCATCACGCAGAACTGAAATTATATTCTCAGCCCTATATTATCATATAATCAGTCTGTCTCATTCCCTTCCATTTGCATGGTGGTCAATGAAGTGTAAGTAAGTAAGTAAGTAAGCTTTATTTGTACAGCGCCTTTCACAGACCAGGGTCACAAAGCGCTTCACAGTTAAAACAAAAATAATAACAATACACAGTTAAGAAGTACATACAAATTTAAGTTTAAAAGGCCAAGACAACTAGGTGACAATCATAGCAGCCCCAAGACAGCTAAGCAAAAGCATGAGCAAACAAATAGGTCTTTAGTTGCTTTTTGAAGGAGTCAACAGACTCCATTGAACGCAGAGAGAGCGGAAGATCGTTCCAGAGCCTTGGTGCAACAGCCTGGAAGGATCTGTCTCCTCTGGTCTGGATTCTAAACGTGTACACGTTTAGAATCCTGGGCTTGCTTTTTCCAGAATAATGTTCTCTTAATAATTTCAAGGCTTTCCTTCCATCATTGGCGAGTCATGTCTTATCAATGATAGGCTCTTATCATCTAGTGCGGGGGTCACTAACAGGCAGACCGCGGTCCGGGTCCCAGACGCCAGTCCTATAAGGACCCGGACCTATAGTCAATCAATTATAAAAAATATTTTTAATTTTGACGGGGCGCTTCTATTTTGACCGGCGCAGCGTTTCTGGACATTACGGTACTGGTTTAGGGAATCAGGAAATCCATTGACCCAATTGCATTCGAGTTAAGCCATCCCACGTGATGCTACTCAGCCAATCGAATCTGTGCATTCCCGGCACAGGCTGCCTGACTCACAGACAGTGAGCGATCATGCGAAAGATGACAGAGAGAAGTGCGAGAATTACAGAGAAAGAAGTCAGATAAGAGTGAGTAATACAGCGGGAGAAGGCAGATAAGACAGCGGGAGAAGAGTGAGAAAGACAGCGGGAGAAGAGTGAGAGACAGCGGGAGAAGAGTGAGAGACAGCGGGAGAAGAGTGAGAAAGACAGCGGGAGAAGAGTGAGAAAGACAGCGGAAGAAGAGTGTAATACAGCAGGAGAAGAGTGAGAAAGACAGCGGGAGAAGAGTTAGAAAGACAGCGGGAGAAGAGTGAGTAATGCAGCGGGAGAAGAGTGAGTAATACAGCGGGGTAAGAGTGAGAAAGACAGCGGGAGAAGAGTGAGAAAGACAGCGGGAGAAGAGTGAGAAAGACAGCGGGAGAAGAGTGAGAAAGACAGCGGGAGAAGAGTGAGAAAGACAGCAGGAGAAGAGTCAGTAAGACAGTGGGAGAAGAGTCAGTAATACAGCGGGATAAGAGTGAGAAAGACAGCGGGAGAACAGTGAGAAAGACAGCGGGAGAACAGTGAGAAATACAGCGAGACAGACCGAGTGAGCCGGAGACAAAAAAATAAATACACATGGCGCTCTCTAAGAAGAGAAAAGTGGACCGCGAAAACAGCTTTCAACCCAGAATGGACAGACTCATTCATGTTCATTCTTCCCACTGGCAACACAAAATCAGGTTGTCTCATATGCTCAGAGACAGTGGCACTCATAAAAAGTGCCAACGTGAAACGTGATATGAGACAAAGCACAACGGTTTTCAACAAACGTACCCACTCAAGTCTGAACTGCGGTCACAGAAAAGAAGCAGTCTCAGAACCCAATATGAACAATCCAACCGGATCCTAACCGATTCCTTCACTGCCCAACAACGTGCTAATGAATGTTCCCTCCGAGTATTTTGGGTCAAGACAAAAAGCCATTTACTGATGGAGGGGTTGTCAAGTTATGCATGAGTGCAGTAGCTGAAACCTTACTTGAGGGGAAAGAGAAAGAAGAACTCTGTGACAAAATAAAGCAAATACCCATGTCAGCATCATCAGCCACAAAGAAAAGTGAAATGTTAACCCAGGACGTGCTAGCCCAGCTGGATGAAGCCATTCATAAGGTGTGTATGCTTAGCTGTAGATGAGTCTACTGATGAGTATGACAATGCTCAGCTGATAATTTATGTAAGGTTCTTCAACCAAGGAAATGAAGGGTTCTGTGAAGATGTGTTAGGTGTAACTCCCCTTAAGACCAGTACAAAAGGACAGGACATTTACCTGGCCATTAGGTATTTAAACTCCTGGCAGGACAAGCTAGAGCTCAGTTCTCTCACTGAACAACAGAAAGTGGGGGAGTTGGATAAAAGAGGGAAAGAAAGAGAAGCTAAAACTGTTCAATTGTTAAGATGTGTTGTGTTATGTTTTTGAAATTGGTTGAAACTGTTAAAACATTCACAAAGAAAGAGGGGGAACTCAAGCAGCTGCTATACTTTATTTTATCTTTCAAAAGAAAAGTATATATTTGATCTATATTTTAAGATTATTATTTTTATTTTTCACCATTTTGATTTTAAATGTAGCCCTTCTTTTCCTTGAAGAGATTAGTTTCAGTTGAGTCAGTTGAACCTCCTTTAATAATACATATCTTCAGTATTATTGAGTATAATTGTATAAAAGTGACAATAAACATTGTCGAAATGTTATTGAATTGTTCTACCTGTATTGATCTGACAGTCAGTTGTTGATTACATGCAGACGTTGATACAACTACTAGGCTATTTCAATATATATAACACTGAATGATAACGCAAGTTAGACATTATGATTATCCGGACCTTTACTTGAGGAAATTTTCTCTAACTGGACCTATTTGAATTTTAGTTGAATACCCCTGATCTAGTGCATTCACTAGTTGAGCAGAACAATCTGCATTCTTCGCTAGATCTGCAGCTATGGCAGCCTCGCCAGCGGGCTCTCTCAAAATGGTGTCTTTCAGCTTCAGAATGTGTAAACGGATCATACTTGTCTTCTGTTCCATCGAAGACAATGTGCTGTTGTAGCGTTCTGCTACAACAGCTGCTCCGGCCATTTTCACTTTTATTCTTTTTTATAGTTCGCAATCCCCAAGACGTTGCTCAGGTTGTGGCTTGTAGAGTCCTCAATTTTCGCAGGGGTCTCTCGGCGCCATCTTTATCCAGGCTCGTCTAGTAGCTTCTCTTGGCTAACAGTTCTTCTTACTTCTGTTTCCTTGTTGTTGCTCTAGACTTGCGTTCCGGGGCCCTTAACCTGATGAGCTTAGTGCGTTGCGGTGGAGATGTAATCAAACTCTCATCAGACACATTTTACCTTTAGCCTTGTAGGCATATTTATTGTATCGACAGGCGGGAGTAACGCAGCTGTGCTGCCACTCTCCTCGGCATCGTCACATGTAATAACTTAGACACCGGAACAGGTAGTGTAGGTGTCAGGTAACACAGAGGTAAAGTCAACACTGCCATCTAAAGGACATAATGGGTAAGGGTGTACAATAGTAATTAATAGTAAAATAATTACACTTAACAAGTACTTTTCTAAGACTGACATTCCCAAACTTTATCTGATGTGTAAAGAATCTGTGCAACAAGAAATCCTGTCAGCCAGGTACTTTGCCACAACTTCTGACCTGTGCTCAAGCCGTACTTCAGAGGTATACATTAGCTTGACCATTAATTTCATAGACCAAGAATGGAATCTAAAAACAAGATGCCTCGAAACAGCATATTTCCCTGACGATCACACAGGAGAAAATATAGAAGAAGGCTTGAAGGAGGCACTGTTGACCTGGTCTCTAATTGAAGACAAAATGGTGTGCATCACCACAGACAGTGGGGCAAATGTAGTGAAGGCAACTTCACTGAACGGCTGGACCCGGCTACAGTGTTCTGGCCATCGTTTGCACTCTGCTATTGGTGAGTAGCATTGTAATTTTGATGGTACTCATCCATGTTGGTTCATGTATTGATTTTATTAGCCAATACATTAAGATGATATAATTATTATCAAGATGATATAATTATTATTATATTATTGATAGTTTTTATTATCATTATCCATGAAAGCAGCTTTACACTGACTGACTGACTCAACCTCATCTATTATCTGTAATTTACGCTGTCTTTTTCTGCAGGTGCCGCAGGAAAGGACAAAAGAGTGGACAGGGCTGTAGGTACTGATGCATCCCAGCCACCTGTAGCCCCTCAGACAGAATTTTTAGTACTGGGGGTAATATTGTTACATGCACCAGGGCAGCTTTAAAACCAGAGAAGGTCAACCAGCTGATGTTCCTAGCACAAAACCTTGATTGAAATATACTTGAATAGTTCAGATGTTACGTAGGGTTTGAGAGACTTTGATGTGGGAGGGGAGTGAATTCCAAAGGGTGGGGGCAGCAATTGAGAAGGCCCGATCACCCCAAGTCCGTCGCTCAGTCCGTGGAACTTGTAGCAGGTTGGCAGAATTGGACCTGAGGAATCGGGAGGGGGCGTGGTGATGGAGGAGGTCGGCAAGGTAGGGGGGGCTAGGCTGTTGAGGGCCTTCTAGGTGATGAGTAAGATTTTGTAGTTGATTCTGTGTTTAATTGGAAGCCAATGGAGTTCACGGAGGACAGGTGTGATGTGTTCTCTGGAGCGGGTACCAGTGAGGAGGCGTGCAGCTGAGTTCTGGACATATTGAAGTTTTTTGAGGACTTTGTTGGTGGTGCCGTAGAGAAGACCATTGCAGTAGTCAAGCCTGGATGAATTGAAAGCGTGGATGAGTGTCGCAGAAGCGGTAGTTGACAGGTTGGGGCGGAGGCGGATCCATTGCACGGGTTTCCGTGCAATGTTACATTTCTACATTTTACATTTCTTGCTTGGATGCTTTTGCATGTGCTATGGGATCAATATTCCGGAAAATCTGCACCAAATTTGCTGCTCAAGACCTAATAACTTTTCCAGATCACTGCCGGAACGGCTGTGATGTGAAGAAATCTGACCTCCGACATAAAACACTTTCATATGGAGAGAGCGAACAAATCACAAGCACCAATGTTTATTTTGTGATTTGACAACAATTTCAATGCTGTATTTTGTTTGCAAAAGAAAAAATAATTCAAGAATTTGAGGACACTGGACCAATTCCGAAATAAGGGTCCTGCCTTCAGTCCATCGGATTTAAGGTCCTTTTAGATCAAACGTGGTAAACAATGGGGAAAAGCTGATTAAAAACGGACAAAATTGTCCCTCAAGAATGAAATCAAGTTGCTCGCCAGTTTCCTGAAACTTTAGCTATATTTCTCAATAGTCTAAACACAAAACTGAATAGAGTTAACCATTTTGTCAAAACTCCACAAATCTCTTGCAAAATGAAACACTGCACTCAAAACCACGTTCCATGAAAATCTCTTACAGAGCATAAATTATACACTGGTGTGATCAATTTAAAACACCATCAAAATACTATTTATGTATTGGCTTCCTGAGGCTATGTTACTTACAGTTTTTTTCACTGCTTGAACACATTTTGCAAAACTTGGCTCACTGTGTCATAACCCAACACACAAGCAAATAAGACGCAACACTGAGAAATATACCATTCACATTTATGTCAAATTGAAACTCTTCTATCGAAACCTAACAATCCTTTGTCAAAATGATACACACTTGCATCATACTGTCAGATTAGCAGCAACACACTAGTCTACTTTATATAAAACACAGTATGCAGTCTTCCATATTCACTGTTTTTATTCAGTTCCACAGAGGGCACGTTTTCACAAGAACCAAAAACTCTAATACTGAATACTTCACATTGCAATACAATAATTTACAGTTCAATAAATTCAGTTTAAGCTAAAATATAACAAACATTTACCAAAAATACACAACTGTACTGTTCAATACAGTACGCTGTACTGGGCTTATGGATCCTCGAATTGTGTGCCGAATCCATCCATGGATTGACCTTACCTCAATGTCTCCGCAGGCATGTTCCATTTCCTGCAGAAGAGGCATGCGGGCATGTGGTTGTTGGTCATATACACTACATCCTCAAGCCAAAAAAAAAACCTTCTATAGGGTGTAGAAATGGCGAGTATACGACTTCAAATTGTTTATGGTTGGTGTACCAGTTCCGGACCAAAACAGCCCGATGGAATTGAACATTATCCCAGTCAACAACAAACCTGGGCTGCTCTGATATGTCCTGTTCAGCTGCATCATGAAGTGCATCTAGAAGTGTGATGATATGTTGGTTATTGTAGGGACCTATTTTTGCATGATGTTGCAGTTACCCTCGAAGGCTTATGGCGGCACACAATGATATTTCCCCCGCGCTGCCCGGGACGGCACAATTGCCCTTTGGCCTTTTTGTAGCTGGCTGATAGGTGTTCAGTTTTGTAAGTAAGTGTTTTGAGGTGTGTATTTAAGTTTTTTTTAATTACCCAATGTGTTTAGTATTTTGAATAGATGTGTTTTCCCAATGATATACTGAGATGTGATTTTTTAACTAAGTGTCTTATGTTTGAAATAGTGTGAAGTGTGCAGGAGCATGTGTGTTGCAGAAAGGAGCAAGTGTGTTGCAGATTGGCAACCACTCAGCGCAGCTTAAACTTGGGCAGTGAGACGGAAGCCAGTAGCGCAGCTTTGGATTCAATTGTAGCATGCCCATCTCGCAAATGTAGAGTCTGACTCTGCTGCTGCTGTCATATTCTCCTCTAGCAGTAAGACGAAGTAAACATTTGCACAGGTTTTTTTCTCCTCTGCGAATCTCGTGGTGTTGGCGAATTTGTTTAAAAACAACACACAGTTAATTTTGGGTTAAAAATGCATTGTAACGCGCGTTACTGAGATTTGTACCGAGTAAAATATTACCTTTTTTTTTTTTGTAATGCCTTACATTACCGCGTTACAGCAAAAAGTAATACATCACAGTAATCACATTACTTTTGTAACGCGTTACTCCCAAAACTGCTAGTTGATACTGCGACATTGATATGAGAATACACCAATATTACCTATTTTGGCAAAACTCACAGTACAGTAATTGCACTGATGAGTAAAATGAAAAACACTTCAGTACAAAAATGTTTAGACTGTCTTTCGGGGGATGTAATGATGAAATCAGTGCACAAGTACAAAAAGGTAACAAAGCAAATATTTATTTATGCAAACTTCCGTGGAACTGACTGCATAAAAAGCTTTCCGTAGGCCAACAAAAATAAAAGTAAGAATATAAATGAGGTGAAACAGATCTACATGTAAATCAGTCTGTATCCCACCTCCGATCCTGATCAGGCCAGAGAACCATATCTACCACACAGCAGAGCTCACCTGAGGCCTCTTTTATGCTCTGACACATGATTGAAGTGTTTTTTTCAGTTGAGTTTGAACAGGTGAGAAGTGAGTCAGACTTATTGGTAATTAGTTGTTTGAAGGCCAGTGTTGCCAGGTGAACCAAGCGTGCTAAATGATGAGATTTGTGCTTAGAGTTTTGCAAAAATGTGATTTAGAATTTCTTTATATGTGAAAACAGTATAATCGTGCTTAGAGTTTAGCATTCTGGAGTCTTGTAGATGAAACATGAGCTTCAAGTTTTCAGAATTGTGTGCATAGTTTGTGTGTATACAATGGAGGAAAACTGTAACCTACCGCAGTGCAAGTGAACATTGGCTTGTAGCGCTGACTGCTATGAGATAAATGGTCATTACATGTAATAGATAGCGATAATTATAGGTCTATGAATCTAGTTTACCACTATGGATGTCTGTCTGTCTGTCTGTCTGTCTGTCTGTCTGTCTGTCTGTCTGTGTACCTGAACTGTAATCTTGATAGACTGATCACAGGAAACCAGAAATAGAGTGAATTACCTATGTCCTACTTAAAACGCAGCATCAGGCCAGTAAATCAGACGGACCCTGGGTGCCCAAAGGAAACGTGTTTGAAATATAATATATTTTAGCAAATATTTTCCCAAAATGTAACCCTTCCAATAGGTTGGTTATGTAGAAAATATAAATCCATTTGTGTTGCATCTGACTTATGTTTGATTCACTTTAACATGGATGTGTTTGTACACTTAAAATACAACCTATTGATGTTATTATTTAGATTGTTAATCAGGTTAATCTAGTGTATTCATGTATTGCAATAAATCATGCAAACATGAAACACCCGAACACTGAAATAATAAGGGCTCACCAGGAGACCCCTATAATATCCAAGCATTGTTATACCAAACAGAACTTTATAATTCCTTTGAGGAATTTATTTCAGGACCAAGGGAGGAGGGTTAACACTGTATATTTCCGTATCAGTGTGTGATACGGAAGTGTGGGGAACATGTCAAGGAACCCCAAGGTCAGTGTGGTATTCCAAGGCAACCACTTTACATTGATGCATAGCAAATGAACAGCTTCAATCAAGTCGGATAGGGAGGATGGCTACATGCACAGTAGCACCACTGAGCACTGAGAGTAATGACTTGGGTATAAATCAATCACAGGAAAGAGAGACCAGCAGTTCTTCTCTCTACTACTCAAAAATGTGCTCTTCACTCACAATAATAGCGGTTGGACACACTTTATTTTTCTTAATTTCCATATTTTTCTCTGCATTACTGCATATTTTAGTTTAATATAATTCAAATGGAATTCAATGCCAAACTTAGTTCTGTGTCACAAATATACATAATGCCAGAAAGTGCAGAATATTATGTATGCATTCAGGATCATTATCAAAAGGTACGTGAATAAGGCGTACTTTCTGGTTGTTTGCCCTATTTTTTGCATTTAAAGTCTATAATGATGAATGATTAAAAAAATAATTAAATTGAACTTTATTTTGTGGAGCAATTTGTCTGTTCTCTTTGTTCAGTGTCAGCTGACTCTCACTTCCCTGTTAACTTTGTGTACATTGACACTCAATGAGGATATCAAGGACATATCCAAATATATCTAATTTAGTGTTTTCTGACCATAAACTGAGTTTCATCATATAATCAACAAGTGTTAAAGGAGCATTTCACCGGTAGAGGCATGAATATGTATTGAAATTGGGTCCTATATGTAGTCTAATAATAAAATAAAATTCTAATTTGGTGCCGTCTTGACCGAGAAAAGGCAGAAAGTGACTTTTTGGCGCTTGTGGATTGAAGACAACAACTCCCACCATGCACAGCTTCGCTGGCGGCCACTCCCGCTGATCATCTCCGCCTATCGGACACCTCCTTGTTCCATCTACTAATGGAACAACTCAGCGTGGAGCTTGACCCGACGTCACTGGCAGAGAGTAGTGACGCTTGCACAGAAGCATACGGCCGGCATCTTTCTTTATTCTGGGTGGAAATAGTAACATAGTTACGCCATTAAATGCGTTTATGTAAACATTTGTAGCGAGAAATGTGCATTTTACTTTCATCATGTTCGCTCGTTGAATGTGAAGGATGTTTGGTTTGATAGTTATGACGAAGAGGGAACGCTCCATTCACTTGCATGGACAGCGTCTCTGGTTGCTAAGCAACCTCAACGTCTTGGCGGACTATCTGCTGATCAACACTACGAATGCTGGAAACACACCAGACACACCATGTGAAGTTATTTAACCCGATTATTGTTATTTATATCCGAGATTATTTAATCTAACCCGATCTAAACTCTATCATGCACCCAAACACGGCGGCGTTTGGGTTTCCTACCTCAGACTCCTAAATCCAGCGCAGCCACAGGCGCGTTGGCGCGTTGAACCATTTTTGTGACACACAATGATCAAGCGTCAAGTTAGGCACGTTACACGCGTTTGGTGTGGCCGTAGCATTATACGGTTTCACCCAAAAAATCGGCTTTGTGTGGACGGGGCCAAGAAGGCGGACATCACGTCACCAAGTCACCAAGACGGGGAGACAGCGCCAGGCGACTAACGCCACTATCTGCCAATGGATCGTGGATGCCTGGGCTGATATAACAGTCTCAACTGTGGTCCAAGCTTTCACGAAGGCAGGAATAATCACTGAACTGCCAGGCAACAGCAGCGACACTGACACTGACTCGGATAATGACGAGAGGGATCCGGGCATGTTGGATGCCGTACTCGCCCAACTGTTCAATTCGGACACACAAGAATTCGAGGGATTCGTAGACGGGGAATGAACTGAAAAGTGAGCTTATTGTTAAGATATATTGATATTGATCAGATATTGATGAGATATTGTTAATATGCACATTAACGTTTGAACATCGTTACCATGGGAGTGACCGGAGTTGTCAGAACGCTTAATAAAGTTTGACTTTATCTGACTGTTTTGTTGACATTCCCTTTAGCACAGCTCGGTCTAGTCGATGCATAACGCAACCCCAGTCAAACGTTTGACTGCAGTATCTTCTATTCTATGAGCCTTATAATCCGGTGCGCCCTATATATGAAAACAGTTCTAAAATAGGCCATTCATTAAAGGTGCGCCTTATAATCCGGTGTGCCTTATAATGCGGAAAATACGGTAGTCCTCGTTTGTATTTCTTTCGAAATGGTGAACTTTAGCATGGAGCCATCTTCTATGTCAGATCCAGTACCCTCCGCCAATGTACTTCAGTTTTATCAACAGCCTCTGTTATCTTAGCTTCAGACGCTGTGGATGTTAGTTTCTGCTGGTGAAGTCCCACCCACTGGCACTGCTCTAATAGGTCTGTAGCGTCAGTGGGTCCCACCCCCCTCTAGGGGACCTACTAGTGCCCACTAGTGGTTGTAGTCTTACGAGAATCATCCCCTCTTACGCTTCCTATTTTCTTGTACGCAAAAATCGTCATATTGCGTCATTGAAAACAGGAAGTGTTGGAGATCGATACGGATCTCTCCAGTCTCTCCAGAAAATAAGGGAATGATGCTAGACCATTCAAAAATATGCGGGGGGTTCTAAAAATACAAAGCTTATGTGAAATGGGTGAAGTTGCCCTTTAAGTGAATAGAAACTATCCATTTACAGACATGTTTCAGATTCAACTTTGTGCATAATGAATATCTACTGGTTGTTGTTAGGTATTCATATACGTATCACCTAATTATAGACCCCTATAATATCCAAGCATTGTTATATATTTGTTTGTTCTAAGCCTTTACATTTTTACAAAAACATGTGCATGCCTTTATAGAGCGTAACAGTGGCCACCCCTTTTTGAACAGGTCTGGTTCCGGAAGTAAATTTCCCATTCACTTTCCCCGTTGACATATGCTAAAATCGTTTTATAATGAGTTTTATTCCAGGAATCTAGGTAGTCATGACCATAAAACATTTGATTCGGGGCAAAACATTTTTTGGAAAACTGAAGAAAAGGCAAAGGTAACAGACTGTGTACATTAATTTGTGAAAGCACGCTACCCCAATTAAAGACGTTTTTTAGAATTTACTTTAGGATTAATGGGTTGAATAGTGTTTTTAATGACTAGATGTTCCCCGTTTAACTTGTGGCTTCTGAAGGAGCCTATACCATCTATTCACAATATAATGGCAATTACTGTGGAGGAAATTAATGGAAATTATACTTCCGGAACCACACTGTAACCACGTATTTGCGCCATTAAAGATATTACGATATTTTTCAAACCCTAACCCCTTTTTCAGACAATTCTAAAAAATATCAAAATAATAGTACGAGTACAAAAACATTAACCATGAGATTATTAAATTGGGGTTTGAAATAAGTTTTGCCTTTCCTGTAATATGTATGTTTCAATATCATCCTATTTCATAGACATCCATGATTATAAGCTAAACTGATGGCAAGCTATAAGCGCTAAAATTATCAATGGTTCAAAAACACTGCGATCGTGGCTCCAAACGGGACCTATTTGGAAGTGAAGTGCAG
Organism: Gadus morhua; assembly: GCF_902167405.1. Taxonomy (NCBI): domain Eukaryota; kingdom Metazoa; phylum Chordata; class Actinopteri; order Gadiformes; family Gadidae; genus Gadus; species Gadus morhua. The sequence continues at coordinate 26,365,474 of NC_044060.1, read as the reverse complement.
ACAGGAGGAGAATATTTTGAGCCGAACTGCAAAAAACTGTGAGAGTGAACCGAGCAGATGGGGTATGTTGTGGTATATGGTGATGTTCTTACAAATGAATCCATGAAACCGTCGCATCTCAAACGTCATCTAACAACCGAACACGCAGTGCTGACAGACAAACCAGTTCATTTTTCTTGTCGGATTGAAGCAGTCAAAGTCTACGATTCAATAGTCGGGGACAACATCATTGCGCACCTTGTCTCGCTCAAACAATAGTTTAGAGAATATTTTTCAGTGACAGCCTAAGTGAACAACTGGATGGGAAACTCGTTCAGCATCGAAACCTTTGAAATGTTACAGGAGCTGTTGGTGAGCAGGAGAGTTAAACATAATTGTCATGAGACAAAACATTGAAGTCTGATTCCAGAAGTTGTTGTTGGACTTTTTGAAACAGCAACACAGTGAATACCATGTGCTTTCGGACAACGCTGTGTGCTTTCTCCTCCTTTTGTGACCACATATAAGTGCAAAAAAAGCTTCTCTTCACTCGCCATCATAAAAATGAAACACAGAAAGATGATTGATGCTGAGCACACTTGGTTGAGCGCGTTGTGCTCAATCAAGTTTTAATTAAACCCATAGCTATAATGTGGAAACGCAAAATTTATGAGCGCATAATATAATAACATTTTGCCTATAATATTACAACGTATAACATTTGGTTAAACTATTCCGTAATGAAGCAAGCATAATAATTTTCTCCTTACATTATGAAGCAAGCATAATCATTTTTTACTAATAAGCCGTTTTCACACATGTCCTCTGCATTCTTGCCGCAGTTTTATATGTGATAAATGTTGCTAAAATTATTATACATTCCGTTGCATCAACAAAATCTGAAGCATCGATTGATGAAAGATTGGAGCATGAGTTATGGACAAATAGAATAAATGACGAAGAAGAAAGGTGTCGCAAACGACGGAGAAAGAGATAATATTTTTTTGCTTAACTTTAGGCACATGCCCATATTAGATTCTCATACATTCAAGCATTACGTACAAAAGAGTTAAATATTAAACATCACAGTTATATGAGGTTACATATTATGCATAACAGTTATATGAAGTGAGGTCTTTGCTTAAAATCCATTCATCGCCTTGCTTATTAACCTGATCTTAAATCGCCAGGACATACCACATGTGTTTAAGAGATGAGCCCTGTGAAAGCAATATTAATTTTAAACAGTAAAATATGCATTTGTAATCGTGAACAATGCCACTTTATTTTTCTGTGGAATATACCGTCATAATCCTAAAGCTGGTAGTGTCTGATTTTAACCGGGGTATGAAGCCTACAGAATATACATTCTAAAGCCACAGACGAGAAACCATAGGAGTCCGTCTCCTCTCCTCTCACCGTGACTTGAGCCAGCCTTCTTGGGACGGGGCAACAATTCTCCAAATCCATATGGGGAGGGGGGGAGATGCTTGTGGACAGTAGGGTTGTACACTAGACATAAATAGGAAGCAAACTCAGGAGAAGGAATGACCTCTCACAAATATTTATTTAATAAATTGTTTCAAATAACCCTGCCTAGTTAAATCAATGAGCTTGGTGTTTTGCTTTCAAAAATAGGTTAGAGAAGAAGTCTAAACTGCAGAAAATAAAAACATCCAAGCTGCCTTTTAAGGATACCTTGGTATATCTGTCTATTTTTTAACCATCGGATCCTAGTTTACGACAAAAACCACACAATTGACGGCAGCTCCTTTGCCGCGTGGTTTTTAGAGCCATGTAAGTATTAGAGGGGTGGTCGATAGCAACCACCATAGCAACCATGACGGTCAAGGGACTGGATGCAGCCCCGTTGAAAAAATAGAATACCACCCTACACACTCAGGAGATTAATGATATTTAAATTATTATGACAATGAAGTCTTTATTTGCATGGGTTTACATTTCGTTCTGTGTAGCATGGAAAAATCGGAGAAACACTCCCATTTAGAATGCATTGGTTTGCATTTTGTTCTTTGGAGCACGGTTATTTTTATTTATTTTTTCATTTTCTGTTTTTGAGGAGGTGCTTGAAAGATGCATTTTTTTCTGCCATAATCCAAAGTCCAATGGAAAAACTCGTTGGCTTTTTGTCAAGGGAACCCAGGGCGACGCTCACTTCAGGCTTGGTCAACTTACGTCATCCCTCCACCACTCTATATTGTAAAAAGACATATTCAAGTTGAATGATGATAACAATAATAAATATAGCTGCGAGCAGCAATGTGGGGGTCAAGCATAATGGGACTTCATAAACAAATTTTGCTGGACGGACGTAATCGGCTAGCTGGCTACATGACGACCGTCTCGGTAATCAATAATACCGACAGCCTGTGGGATGAGCATTATGCGAGTACGCGTCAATGTTTACCAAAAGGGGAAAATGTCAATACAGTCTGCCTGCCAGAAAAAATGTCACAAATACATAGGGGTATTCGGAACAATATCCCTAAAAGAGACACAATGTAAACAAGCATCCGTTCTGGAGGTGGTTCGTGAAGCATCTAATTGGAATTGCAGTTTATATTGTAAGTGGGCGGAATGGTAAATATAGTCATTGTTGCATTATACATTAAGTACCGCTTGTCGCCACACGAGTGCAGTGTCCATTAATGAGCGCTGTTAAGCGCAACTGACATTGATATAAATGAAGTAGTGTTCTTATTGTATGCTGTATGTCTGATTTACATGATTGAATATGATTGATATGTTATAAGTTGGTAACACTTTATAATAACCCTCCATAATAAACCATTTATGAAGCATTTGTTCATAGTTTGTTCATCATTTACAAATTGTTATCCCAACATTTACAAACCTTAGTAATGTATTTGTAAATGAGTAGTAATGTATTTATGAACGTGTTTTCTAATGATCTATAAGAGTTTTTTATAAGGACATTAGTTAGGGATTTATAAATGAGTATTAATGTATTTACAACCATGTATTAATGTATTTACAAACATGTTTCAAATGATTTTCTAATGATCTATAATATCATATATAAGGACATTAGTAAGCTATTTTTAAATGAGTATAGATGTATTTATGAACATGTTTCAAATGATTTTCTAACGATCTAAAAGATCATTTATAAGGACATTAGCAAGCTATTTGTAAACGAGCAGTCATGTTTGTATGAACATTTTTCAAACCATTTTCTAATTATTTATAAGATCATTAATAAGGTATATAATAATGGTCTGCTCACATTTTACAAATGATTAAGCAAGCAGGTTTCAATGAGTTAGTAATGATTCATAATATCCTTTATAAGGCATGTGATGATGGTCTGCTCACAATTTATGGGTCATCATGAATAACCTTTATTTAAAAAATTCCAGTCTGACCCCCCTAAAAGTTAGCGGTTTCACAATAACTCTCAAAATGTTGCAGTTTTCGGCTAACGCTTAGCTCAAAACCCTGTAGAAACCCATAGTAGCTAGCTAGTCTCGCTGCTAATACGTAACGTTAGCGTGCCCACAAAGGCAAAATTATGTTTGCCTCTCTGTTGTTATGTGCATTACGTTAACTGCATTACCCCGAATGCAGTAGGCATACTGGCAGTAGACTGTGATATACATGTAAGTCGCCGAGTAAAAGTTATAGTAAATCCCACGATGACCGTGTCAGCCTTTTATTGTAGAGTGCACTACACGGTATAACAGCCTTCATTCTCTTTCACTGTCGTTTTATTTAAGGTCAGCCATTCTAAATAGGTTTTAAAATACATGAAATACATTCCCTATTTAACGGATAGAGAGCAACCAGCATTACTCCGTAGCAAATTACTTTAGATGTCAAGAATGGAATTTAGAATCTAAAGCGTTACCAATTCCTCAATGGCAATAACACACGACAAAACAACAAGGAAATACAGTGAAATATTTAATTGTACATTTTAGAAATGTCATACAGGAGCCGACCAAGTACCCCATGTCTGTGCTTTTTCCCCAGCCATTCACTCCACTACATTACATTGAGGTGCTCAGAGAGCAAACTCTCCGTTCTATTTCCACATAGCCTCCATATCTGCTCCTTGTAGGTGCGCCATGCCCTCTCTATGTTCTGTGTATGGGCACCAGTACGTGGATCCACGTACCACCTGCTGTGGTTTACCGTGAAGTGGCGGTATCCTAATGCAGGGAGGACACGATAAGCCCGCCACTCATCACTTACGATGGAGGAGCCCTGCCTCACATGACGCGTAATCATTGGTAGAAGGTGTCTTCTGGATCTTGTTTCGACCAGCCGCAGTATTGGCTTACCCTTCTTTCTCCCGTCATTCCTCACACTCAACATACCAAAGACCCACTTCTTCCTCTTCCATCCTCCAGCCATTCTTCCTCTTCCATACTGTTGGATTAATGTAATTAAAAAAAGCAAACAAAATGGATGAGAGCAAAGAACGAAACATAACGCAAATACCCGAATAACTGTGAATAGGCTTCATAATTGTAGACCCAACATAATTTTTTTTGTGCTCAAGCAGCCAATTGCACTCCACCTATGTATTAAAATTGGACGATATTGCCACGGAAAGAGATGCGGCGCAAAAAGACAAAACACACCTTTCTTTTATGTCGGAAATGGCTCTCATCAATCTGGACGAATTCTCTCCGTCCACCAATGACCTGTCCTCTCCGTCTTCTAAATTTTTCAATCGCTGTCACACAGACCCTCCGCAACTTTTTAGACATTTTAGTGAGGGTAGCAGAGCTCCCTGCTATGTCGTCAGCCATCATATCGATTTGTCTCATGCGTAGTCCCTGTGAAAATCTAAATAAACATAAAGTAAACATTGATTTAAATGTATTTACTGTATATTGTCTGCAATGTGCACCGAATGCAACAATTGTATACAGTCATACCTGTGAATGAACCGCATCCAGTCACAGAGAGAGGTTTTCGAACGGCTGAATATGGACCTGTGCCTGACAGATTTCTGTCTCTTATGCCCTCTGTGCACTGCTCGTTGACATATCCTATTAAAATAGTATAAAACATTGTAAATAGGCATATTGGGATAACAGTAAACCAGGATAGATTTGGGATAGTGCATGAGACAGTCAGAAGCATGTTCACTGGTAATGCGCGATGGCTTTATGATAGGACTATGAAGCATGGGGACATGCTTCCCAGAAACAGGGGGGGGGGGGGGGGAGCCTAATTAATGTACTTTTACTGTAGTCTATACATATTTTATCAATTAGCTTAGGCTGTCAATATGCATCAATAATCCACATTGATATTAACACCTTTTCTTACCAAGTGTAATTGTCTCCTCCCTTGTCTTCTTTCAATTTCATCCTGCGATTGCAGAGATTGCATTTCATTTGTGGCCTTAACAGATGTTTTTCCTATTCAATCTATTCATCATAAACTAGTATTCCAGCACACGCACTTATTTGGCACACAGACCAATGTTTCCTCTTACTAATGCGTAATGGAAGGAAGGAGAAGGTAGAGTTTTGGTAAAGTCCCGTCAACGGTGGTTGTTCTTCACCCACAAATGTCTCACCAAAAAACAAAAATAACTAAAGTTGGCTAACCAGCAATAAATTGAAAAGTTGTTCAGGAGAACTTTCCAGTTTATTTAGCGCATATTTCCATCACATGAAACAATTAAACATGTAACATGAAATACTCTTATTGAAAACCCATTCATAGTTCCTGCAGTGTTGAGCAGAGGGGGACAGCCAATCAGGTGGGCACTTAGATTCATCACACGAGGGAGTCGGAACACAACTGCCAACTAGTGATGGGAATTTCGATTCACTTAGAAGATTCATAGTCATTTGAGTGAATCACTAAAAAGATCTGAATCTTTTGAGTCCTTTGAATCTGAATCAGTTGAAATTTTGTCGCTGAATGAGCCCAGCAGCCCACTCCCTAGTGCCTAATGCGCACGCTCACAGCAAACCACTGTAATGCAGTTTTGAGGATATCCAGGGGAAATACGCGAACATATTTGAATATTAAAAAGGATGCATTGCAAACATCGGAGATGTCGCCAACGTGACAAAAACGTATGGATTAATTTTTTTTCTCTTCGAAGCTCGTCAAACACAGAAATATTCTGAGAGTTCACATAGTCAGCAAACAACTTTATTTTTAATAAGCTACTTTCATTTTAGAATACAATCTCTCGTAAAATACTGCCTTTGTAACAAAAGAGTTTAACGATTTACATTCAGTACGAGCCCGACCCATTTAGTATGAGTCCGTTGAGTTGGTCTTTCACTCAACAGGATATGAGTCCGACCCATTCAATATGAGTAATTTGAGTTAGTCTTTCACTCAACCGGATACGAGTCCGACCCATTTCAACTGAGTCCTTTGAGTTAGTCTTTCACCCAGCCGGATACGAGTCAGACCTATTTCATCTGAATCCTTTGAGTTAGTCTTTCACTCAACCGGATACAAATCCGACCCATGAATTCGCTCAGTCTATGGATCTGGATCTGTGTACAGCTCTGTCTACAGGAAGTTCTTATTCAACCACGCAGCTGGCAGCTCCGGGTCCGTATGCTTAATCTAAGTTACTATGCAGATGAAAAACGGATGTGTTAATGTTGTTATAGACCTACAGTTTGATGACATTCGTGCATTGTTTTAATAATGTCGTCCGTAGCAGCCAGAACCGAAAGATTCGGGTTAATTGAGACCACGGACTCGTGACTCATGGGTGAATGTAAGGATTCGGATCTTTGAATCCGATTGACTCAGATTCAACCACCACTACTGCCAACTTGTTGCAGACATGAGACGTGCTGATACCTGCTCTCGGTCTAAACGTCCAGCGAACACGCTGAGCTCGGCAAGGAATACCCCTGCCGCCGGAGACGAATCGGTTGAGGAGGAAGCGGCGGGAACGTCTTCCACCGGTAAGTTGCAAGGCCAAGCTAATGCACATGAGAGCCGCGGTGGTAAGCTAGCTAACCAGCTGTAAGAGCTAGCTAGCTTGCCATTGACAGCTATTGATAGTTAGCATCCACGTGTTCAGCTGTCTCACGCCTGAGTGTCGTTCGGACAGGCATTAATGTACAGATGTACCACCTAGCTAGTAACCTTAGACTATCAAAACGATTTCCCTTCTTGCTTAATGTGCATATGATTAACCTTCATTATTGGAAATGAGCGGTGTGAACATTTTTATTGAAAAGTTGTATTCTTTCCCCCAAACATTAAGCTAGGACCACAGTCGCTCCTAATGCCCAACTGGCTTCAACGAGACTGCGCCATGAGCTGCAGATGGCCAGGCAGAAGTCGGACTGGCAGCAGGAGCTGGTTAAAGACTTGACCAAAGAAAGGGACTTCCTGCTGGAACAACTGGCTATGAGTAAGTCAATTTGCCATATTTGACAAAACACTTGCTAACTTGAAACCTTTTCGTGCCAGCCCAATTGTGCCCTCATGGTCTAATACCACGTGCTTATAATCTCTTATGCTAACATAAAGTTATCATTGTGTTGCCGTATGCGTTACTGATGATGTAAGTGCATAATTGTATGTTCCTGCTAGCATTAGCCTACTCTCTTCGTGTTTATGTTGATTAACATTATTGGTTAAATTCTAGTAATTTCCTCACGTACGTTTGCATCGACCTGTGCTAGCCTGTCTCCTACACCGTGCCACGGAGATTCGCGTGTTCGGATCGTGGTGGTAGCTGGACATAGGCTCCTAGGCAATGCCTGTATTTTCCATTTGTGGTCTTAGAGCGCCATTTTGTGGTATATTTATGTAACTGCATTGTAATTCTAGTGTTTATAATACAGTGAGTGCAGGTGATTGGTATAACAATTATTATTATTATTTCAGTTGATTGCATAATAGTGAATTATATATTATGAATTATTAATATGTAATTGCACAATAGTGAATTATATATTATAAATAATGAATAATTACTATGTATATTGTTAAATATTAAGGATATTGGTACAGGTTGCTATTATGTATATTTATTTTCTGTATTCTGTATTTCTTTATTCTACAGAAAGCCAAACTTTAATTAATAATAACTAATGAATTATGATATTTTTAATACGGTAAATAATAAAACAAAAAACAGTAACGGGATGATTTTGAACTCAGAAAACTATCTTCCAAAGACCATCACACTTACTAGTGTGCCACGCACATGCCTATATTTTCCACTAATCATCCTCGGTCATTGTCTGTTTTTAGCAGCAAGAAAAAAGGACAAGGGCAGTCCACCCCAGGCGAAGAAGTGCCAGTCGCAGGGAGCCGACTCAACCGTCTCGTCCAAGTCGGGGCCTGATTCTTCCCACTCTTCTTCCGACTCTTCCTCCGACTCTTCCTCCTCGGATGAGGGACGGAAGAAGAAGAAGAAGAAGAAGAAGAACAGCAGGGGAAAAGGACGGAAGCAGGGGAAAAGGGCAAAGAACCGGAAGGGGCAAGGTGTTTACCAGCGAGGTAATAAGAATATACAGTGGCGGGGGAAAGTGTACACCCACTTTCAAGTGTATCAAGTTTGATAATACAATTAGTAGTATATGTATGATGTGCGCTGTACTCATTTTACCTTCTCTCATTTGAAGCTAAAGATCCTGAAGAGGTGGTGGCCCGGTACCGCAAGGTGCTGAAAATCTGCAGGAAGGGAAGAACCATGGGGGCAGCCTTCAAAGCTGTGGGGGTCGACCGCAACACCATTGTTGTAAATGCCCCCATGGCAGAGCTGTGCATTGCTGCCCCAGAGGCGTATGCAGAGCTAAAAGAGAGCGCCCCCAAAAAGGAGAAGCTCTCCAGTTTTGCACAGAGGTGCAAGGATGCCATAGACGTGGACGAAAACATTGTTACCCAAATCAAAGAATATAAAGACTCTGGCAAACTTTTGCCAATTACTAAAAAAAACTAGCTGATCCCCTTATTTAAAGTTACGTTGTTGTTGTTGCTGTTGTGTTAGATATTAGATTATTAGAATGCATGTTTAAAGTGAATTTATTGTCAGTGTGGTTTTTTAAATAAATGTTTTACAATTTCACTTCATTCCCTCGATGCTGTGTTGTGTGTTTTTGCCATTGATATGTTTAACAACCTAACGTTTGAGGTCATTTTTGGAGTTGTTGCTGCAGAAGTGTCTTCTAATGGTATGTCCCTCAGTAACAGGCCATTTGTAAATGCTTATAAAGTATAGACAGTGCCAACTTCATATCAACCCATGCAAAACACTTTACTTATGGTAAGTAAATGGTTTCTATAGTATGTTCCTCAGTTATTGGCCATTTGTAAATGCTTATAAAGTATAGGCAGTGTCTACTTTATATCAACCCATGCAAAACACTTTACTAATGATAAGTAAATGCTTTCTAAAAACCTATATTAAGCATAAACTAAGGTGTTACATGTGCTCACATATATTATTTCACTTATGAATTGGACGATAGCTTATGCTTGACAAAGGTTATTCATGATGACCCATAAATGGTGAGCAGCCCATCATCACATGCCTTATAAAGGATATTATGAATCATTACTAACTCATTGAAACCTGATTGCTTAATCATTTGTAAAATGTGAGCAGACCATTATTATAAACCTTATTAATGATCTTATAAATAATTAGAAAATGGTTTGAAAAATGTTCATACAAACATGACTACTCGTTTACAAATAGCTTGCTAATGTCCTTATAAATGATCTTTTAGATCGTTAGAAAATCATTTGAAACATGTTCATAAATACATCTATACTCATTTAAAAATAGCTTACTAATGTCCTTATATATGATATTATAGATCATTAGAAAATCATTTGAAACATGTTTGTAAATACATTAATACATGTTTGTAAATACATTAATACTCATTTATAAATCCCTAACTAATGTCCTTATAAAAAACTCTTATAGATCATTAGAAAACAGGTTCATAAATACATTACTAAGGTTTGTAAATGTTGGGATAACAATTTGTAAATGATGAACAAACTATGAACAAATGCTTCATAAATGGTTTATTATGGAGGGTTATTATAAAGTGTTACCTATAAGTTTTATATAACACAGTATATGATATGACCATGAAAAAATACAAGTTATTGGCAAATGGGTATCACAATGAAAATACATTGAAGTTGCTTTCTAAGGGCTGGAATAGACTTTCTGCTAACAACGCACCCCTGAAAGTCAAATCACACCAAATTATTTAGGCATCATCAGGATAGGGTCATAAGACTATGAGCCAAGTTTGGTTTGGATGCATGAAGGCCTTGCAGAGATATGAGCTCACTTCCTGTTTGACGTGCCCCTGAGTTCAAAGGTCACCAAATAGTTTGGATGTCCCCAGAAGGATGTCATGAGTCTATGTACCAAGTTTGGCTATGATATGTTAAAGAAGTGCTGAGAACAGGCTTACTTCCTGTTTGGCTGCTTTGCCGTCAAGTTTGATTGGCTGTCACGGCCAAACGGTTTTGAATTTGAGAAAGCTGTTTGACACATTTGTTCAACTTGGTCTGAAGATCATATATTGCCAGTTTCATGAAGATTGGACATAATTTGTGGCCTTTGGAAATGTACAACTGATTTTGACAACTTTCAACATGGTGGCCAAGTTCTGATGTTGCCATGAGAAATAATTTATAAGCTATATGGGGAAGTCTGACAGTATCATCAGACATTGAAAATAAGTTTGAAATGTACTCATGTGTAGAGAGAGGAGTTAAAACACGTCTTCATTAATTATAGCGCCCCCTAGAGGTCAATGATCACCAAATTCATTGCCTGTCCCCATGATGATGTTATGTATCAAGTTTGGTTATGATATGTCAAAGGGTTGCTGAGAAATTGGCTTACTTCCTATTTGGCAGCTTCGCGGTCAAATATGATTGGCTGTCGCGGATATTTCTGCAAGAAATAATATACTAGCTATATGGGGAGGTTTGATAGTATCACCAAACATTGAAAATAAGTTTGAAATATACTCATGTGAAGGGAGAGGAGTTAAAACACATATACATTAATAACAGCGCCCCCTAGAGGTCAAAGGTCACCAGATAATTTCGGTGTCCCCATGATGATGTCATGGCTCTATAGGGATGGCTAGTCACTACGTCATCATATCCAAAAACGTCACTTCCGTGTCCACTCGCTAACATTCTAACAGTAAAATGGTGCAGTGCTGTGTCCCGTGTTGCAATAACCGCAACGACGTCAACAAAACAATCTCTTTTTACCGATTTCCCCTCGATGAAAAAGAGAAGAAGAGATGGCTGAAGTTGATACCGTAAGTTGGATCTCAAATGATGAACAATAATAACAGGCTAGTGGTTACTAACGTTATGAGCTAGGTACTACTAGCGAGTGCTAGCTTTGTTTGTTTTGTCAGCACTTCAAAATGCTTTCAAGGTTATCGTTATCGTTCTTGAACTGCTACCAGTAATGTTACATATGCTAAGGAAGACAGCCAGTGTCTGTGCTGCATAGGAAATCATTAGACTTCTAAGTGAGACTGACTTTTACTCTAGTAGACCTAGCTACGCTGAAGTTGGCATCCGATTCGGCAGTTGCTGGTCCTTAAATCGGTCCTGATTGAAAACCACTACACCTAGACTCTTCAAATCTGGACTAAATTATCACAGTGAGGCTATACATTATGTAAAACATAGTTTCAGATTTGTGAAACCTTTACCCTATTTGTGAAAATGCAATACAGGCTCATTTGAATGCTTTTTAGGGGTCCAGACAGCATTGCATTTTCACAAATAGGGTAACGGTTTCAAAAATCGGAAACTATGTTTTACATAATGTATAGCCTCACTGTGATAATGTAGTCCATTATATTTTATTTGTTACTAAAATATATATTTTAGTAACAATTAACAAATATTAACAAAGGGTTAGGTGATGACTAGTTTGCTATTTATTATGGAACTTTATTATAAAGTGTTACCGTAATATGTTAATTGACTTAGTTAGTTTATTTTCTTCTCTTTTTTTTGCAGGCGTGACAAGTTCACCCCGAACTACAACTCCAGGGTCTGTGGGTGGCATTTTCCTGATGGCAAAGCAGCTGGGCCAACACGGTTTGCATGGAATGACGGAAAGGCTTTCCCCGACCACATCCCCACCAAACGTAAAAAAAGAATGGTCCCTGCGAGCGTGGAGGATAAAGGAACAGCTGGACCAGGCCCAAACCACCTTGGCATTGCTCCACAGACCCCTGGTACTTAAAGTGTTGTGCTTGAAATTGAGAATGATCTGCTCAGAAAAGAAAATGACCAACTGAAACGAGAATTGGAGAAACAAAAACAAACATTTTCATTCAGTCAAATCTCCTCACACCATGACAAAGTTAAATACTACACTGGCTTGACAGATGCTGCCACTGTCTTCTTTTTGGAAGCCCTTCTCTCCAAATTTGATCTCCAGTACCACTTTAATTGGAATGTCCAAATTATGCCCCTTATCGATCAGCTACTCCTGACTTTGATGAAGCTCAGACTGAATTGTGGCATCCTAGACCTTGCAACAAGATTGAATTGCTGCCGTGCCACAGTCACCAACATCTTCACCACAATCAGCAGTGCACTGTATGACATTTTGTATGTTGGCATGATGGAAAACAACATCCCCTCGAGATTCAAGAACCAAACATCCCTCCCAGATTGCTTCCAGCCATTCCCCGACTGTCGGATTGTGCTTGACTGCACTGAAGTGGCCGTCTCCAATACAGAAAGACTGGACACCCAGAGTCATCTGTACAGTCATTACAAAGGACGCACCACACTTAAAGCTCTGATCGGTGTGGCTCCCAATGGAGTTATAACCTTCGCCAGTGACCTATACGGTGGAAGTACCTCGGACAAGGCGATAACAGCTGACTGCGGAGTACTCCAACAGCTAGAACCAGGTGACATGGTGATGGCAGATAAGGGATTCACTATTCGTGACATTTTGCCTGAGGGAGTGTCACTGAACATCCCAACGTTCCTTGTCAATGGACAGTTCACAGTGGAGGAAGTAAACCACAACAGACTCGTTGCCTGTGCAAGGATTCATGTAGAGCGTTCCATACAACGTCTGAAAACATTTGGCATTTTGACGTACATCCCGTACCAGCATAAGAAGCATGCCAACAAGATCCTAAAAGTATGTGTTAGTCTTGTGAATTTACAGAAGCCCATTCTTCAAGAAATTGCATGAATAAATGTCATTGTTTTACTCGTGTCTATCTCATGTCTGTCACATCAAAATCATTCAGTTTAAGCCACCATCAGTTGGGAACTACTTGGACATACACTTTGACAGGCTAGGTGCAAAACAAGCTGAACTAGCAGACAAATTTGAGTCTTCACACAGCTGCTCCCACTCCCAGTCAGTTTATTGTTAACACAAACAATGTAACAAAACAATAATATAGTGAATGAATAGTGAACATGAATGAGGCCTTACCCTTAAAAGGTCCCATGACACGGCACCAGGTGTTGTGTGAATAGCTTACAAGCTGTTTTGGAAATCTGCCCCTTATGACATCACATGTGGGCGTGTCCACCTAGATGTGTGCTGGATAGATCAGTCTACCAGCCAACACAGTAGACTGCAGCAAACGTTGCTCATCTATCCGTCATACATCTAGGTGGACACGCCCACCTGTGATGTCATAAGGGGCAGATTTCCAAAACGGCTTGTAACGGCTAATCACACCACACCTGATGACATGTCATGGGACCTTTTAAAGAGACTAGGAGACTAGGCGTATCAGTGTAAATGGCATCTGACTATGTGTAGTGTGTTATGTACTGTGTGATGAGAATGTACAACAAAACAAAAGGATAGATACCTTGGTGGCCCGGCAAGCTGCAGAAAAAATAAATCCTTCACTAGAACAGATCATGAATGCAGAAGTATGCGAGGAAGGAAACAATCCTTATACAATGTTTCCAGAATGTTAATGTTGCTAGCCCATGCTGGGTCTTTAGGGATGAGCAGGATAACAAGGTCAAGAGGAGTCCACACCACAAGATGACAATTGTTGGCTACTGTCAGGTGCAGATTGCCCTGAATCTGATGCCAGTGGCTGTGTGTTTGCTTGAGCTTCAGTAAGCCAGTGACTTCATCCAGTTCTAGAAAAAAGTCCTTCCTCTCCGCTGCCTGCAGGTTGGTCTTGGTTCTGGCTGAATAGGGACATTTCACCTCAATGATGAAGTCATCAGCCACCGTCCCATCTGGAGAGCCACCGAGCAGGCCGCTGTCAGAAAGGAACACTCCCCTCTCCTGGATGGTCACACCAGTGTGCTCCATGTATTCCTGCTTTGCCTTTGGCTCATGGAGGATTCCCCAATCACAAGCCTGGGGGCAGGGAAGGAAAAAGGTGTAATCGTGAAGACTATCCCTGCATTCCGTATCGCATTCTAAATGACACAAAAGTGGTGGCTTTGCATCCTACAAAATTTGACTGGACGTAGTATGCATTCCTATACTCTAGGCATAACATTGACATAGTATTATTATTAATATTAATTTATATATTCATGTATTTTCAAATGCATACAATTATATGTATAATATGGAAGTATGCTTCAATTCAAAACACTTAGTGCCCACCACTTACATGAGATCCTTGTTTGAGGTTGTATTGGCCAAGCAGGGTTTTGAATAAGGAAGGTGGGTAAGAGTTCCGCTTCAATGCTGCCAACACCAAACCGAAGTTGCTGGCTGTGATTCTTTTGTGGCGATATGCCATCCTGTTAAAAGAAAACCATAACAGTTAACCTCATGCCACTTGCAACACAGGTGCATTTTGACCATGTAGCACACAGGGATGTTTCCAGCACTAATGGAGAGAAAGCTAGTCAATACCGTACACCTGAAATCAATAGAGACTATCTTTGTATGTATCACCATAAGGCATTCTTAGTTTGCCCAACTGTGGCTCTCTCAATGGCTTCTTTCGCTTGTGGGCTGACAGCAAGCGATGAAAGCACATACAGAGCTTTGTCCTCTGCATGGCCATAACCTGAGCTGGTCACTACCCCATCAAAGGTCTTGATAGGGACGGTCTAAGTAAAACAGACAAATATCATGAAATTAGACAGAAAATGTTGGTTAATGATGTTCAGTAAGTCATGGACCACATATGCTGTTTGGCAACACAGTACAAACAAAATACATTCAAAAAGGACAGAAGTCAAACCTGAGGTGTTTCTGGTGCCAGAATCCAACCAAGACCTGTAAAACGGCCCAGCTGTGCCAAGGAGTTCAGTGTCCATTCTCTGTCCTCCTGGGTGACAGGTCGTTTAATTCCCGCTGAAATAATAGATTATAGTGTTCTCACTTGAAACCATCTCCTATCTCACATACCTGCTGTCAGTAGCATCACCATTCATTTATAACACTAAAGCCAGACAGGGCGTAGCTTTTAGTATTCAAAGAAAACCTGACCTTGAGATGTGGAAGGTGCAATCACAGACACCCTCTTCGCTGTGACCTCATCTGTTTTTGGTGCTGGGGCCCTCTTCCACACACACTCGACATCCGTGCGGGTTAGGTTCTTTTCAGCCCAAATCAGCAGGGCTGCTACATGGTGACACTTGGCCCTCCCGATAGCACAAGAGCAGGTACTTGCCTTCACCTCCTGTCCCTCAACGTGTACCTGAGTGAAAACAACTCAACTAGCTAACCCTCATCAAACCCTAAGACAGCTAGACAGCTAAAGGACTATCAGCAACGCACACCCTGTGTTTACATTAGATAGCTATCGCTAGCTTCCAATGCGAAATTCACTAACCTGTCTAGCTATGTTTTAAAGTTGTATGTTATGCTATTACGCTGAAAACAACTAATCTAGATAACCCTCACCAAACCCCAACACGGCTAAAAGACAGCCCTGTGTTGACATTAGCTATCAACACCCTTACTTTCTCACCTCAACATCGTAGCTTTTTTTTTTTCATTGACGCCTGGACTTTCCCTGTCAGACTTCCACCTGACATTAGTACTGATACTACCCGATTCGAATTGTAAGAGTTAAGACCCTTTTGGACAGACTTTGGGATGTCGGTAAAGTATGCCGTCACTGTATAGAACGTGACCGGTTCCTGTGCTGCTGTAGCCATCATTGTTAGCGAATGGACACGGTTTAGCGATTGGACACGGAAGTGGACGTCTGACGTCACAGTAGCCATCCCTATGTACCAAGGTTGGTTATGATACGTCAAAGGGCTGCTGAGATATCGGCTTACTTCCTGTTTGGCGACTTGGTGGTCAAATTTGATTGGCTGTAGCGGGCAAACGGTTTTGAATTTGAAAAAATTATACAATGTTTTTTATCAAACATGGCCTGAAGATCCTGTGTGCCAAGTTTCAAGTTGATTGGAGAACATTTGTGATAGGAGATGCATTTTGAAGGTTTTTGACATAAACCAAGATGGCGGAAAATCCATCATGGCTCAAAATGACATCATAGGGTGCTTTGAACTCGGCTTGGACCAAGGCTTCCAATTATCCCTTGTTTGCAGTGCTTAATTTGAGGGGAGCAAGGGGGAGCGCGCTCCGGAAGCTCTGACGCGCGCTCCGGAAGCTGGATCTGGAGTGTGTGTGTGTGTGTGTGTGTGTGTGTGTGTGTGTGTGTGTGTGTGTGTGTGTGTGTGTGTGTGTGTGTGTGTGTGTGTGTGTGTGTGTGTGTGTGTGTGTGTGTGGCTAATACTGTGTGCATTTGTGTGTTTTGTTCAGATGTGCAGCAAGAGAGGTTGGACTTGGAGTGACGCGAGTCGGTTGAGTGATGTGTGATAAATCTGCGAGGAGTTAGTGAAAGTGGCTGCGGAGAAGAGGGGCAAGAAGGCCAAAATTAACTTTATTATTATTATGGTTTTTGTGGTATTCTGGTATTGTTCTGGTTAATAATATGTATCTATTTGTTAACGTGGCCAAGTTGTCATGCCAGATTGTTGTTCTAACTAGGCCTACTATAAACTATGAGGTAGCCTATCTATTTGTTTTCATCTTTTGATGCGAAGGAGATCCATTTTCAAGGACTTGGTGTATTTTGTTGTGTTGAGAATACAATGACTCAATGACGCACCTGCGAGTGCATGACATTATTCCTCAACTGTTAGTAAACAACGGTAAACTTTATAACGTGTGGCTGTGTGTCTCTCCAACCTAACATATGTTTACTATTTTTTCTGGGTACATCCCCATTCACAAGGCTTTAGTAGGCTAATTTCTTGCCATGTTGACTAAATAAGTGTGGGTTGTTCGAAAGCGCCCACCAAAATCCACCCAAAATGTCCTAGAAGCAGCCCAAATAAAAAAGATATTCCATTTTGGCCAATGTTTTGAAAGTAATAATATTTGAGGGAATATATATATATTTATTTTTTAGCAGCAAAATGCATTGTGTGTGTGTGCGTGTGCGTGTGTGTGCGTGTATAACACGCTATCATATGTTGAAATGCGACGTAATCCAGTGTAACGTAAACGTACACTGTCAACGTATGCTTTTGGCGACTGGGTTGGCTCTCAGATATACACGTTTCTAACAAGATGATATCATTAAAAGTTACATAAAGTAACGGTTTAATAACACAAACGCAGGAAACACGTGAGCTGCTAGTTTAGCGAAAGCAGCGTCCCTAGCAACCTGACGTCGTTGAAACATGTGAGCGAGCCGATAAGATCTTCCTAATAACTATAAAACTAAAGATCAGACACAATCACCGACTGAAGATTATGCAAGTAAAAAGTATATTTCTCGCTAGAAATCTTATTAGAAACACGTTTAACAGTGATTCGGTCCTAAAATATTGCATTTCCCATTCAGATAATAAAGATTGATAAAGATCATACACATTCACTGACTGAAGATTATTCAAGGAAAAAGAACATTTCTCCCCAAAAATTCTCGTTAGCAATCCCCACTGGAAGCGGCACAGACACGTTCCGACTGATGGCTCAAGACGTGCATAATAATAATAAAAAATAATATAATAATATATACGGGAGTCATTCTTGTCCGCTCAACATATTTATTATTCGAAATTCGTCCCAGCCTTAATACTACAGATACACTATAGGTTCAATAGCATATAACCACGTTTTTTGATTACAGTTTAATGCATTTTTCACAATTTACCAGCTCTCGTTTTGAAGGCTGAACAGACAATTTGACTGGAACTAGAGCTTAGATCGGGCCCAGAAAATCGAGCCCGTGCACGTTCTGTCCGATCCCGGCCCGACACATTAACTGTGTAGGCCTAATTATGAGACCGAGCCCGATTTCAACCCGACATTTTTTTTTAATACATAGGCTATGTAACTTTGTACACATTTGTTACTAGGCCTACTCTGCTAAATATATATGTAAGGGATAAGGTATAGAACGCCGGTCGTTATCGGGAAAATAAGCCCCGCCAGGGCGAACAGTACACCGACGCGCAGCGAAGGCGTCTTGCTTCGCCCTGAAGGGACTTATTTTCGATAATGACAGGCGACGTTCTAGACATTATCCCGCTTATTACACGGCTACTTGCCAAAACGAAAAAATAACTTCACATGCTGTGTCTTTTTTACAATTTATTCATGACCAGCATTCGTAGTGTTGATCAGCAGAGAAATAATTTGTCCGCAAAGACGGTGACACCGCTTAGCAATGGAAGACGCTGGGGTTGACAAGTCACCGGACTACTACCCATGCAAGTGAACGGAGCGTTCCACGGTATTGAGAAGACCCGTGTAATGAAGGCCTATAATATTTCTGTTTATGGCATTGATTTCTCCTCAGATTAGGCCAATAAACCAATGATAAAATAAAAATAAAAAACGCTTGATCAAAGGCCCGGGCCGAGGATAGTGGTGGGAAATATGGGTCGGGCTCGGGCTCGGGCAGAGAATCTAAACACTGACTGGAACTACTTAGCAGGTGTCTGTAGGCCTATATCAGGAGTTAATGCACGCCCTGCAGCAGAATACTGCAGGGCAGAATACTGAAGGCAGAATCAGAATACGAGTATTCCCCCAGACCGTGGTATAAACAATATTATTCACGAGTTATAATCAACCCCTACTGTCAAGTTGTACGGTTTTGTTTTGTTTTTTGGTGAGTTTTTCAGTTTTGTTTGGTTGGTTTTAAGCACTGTGTTTTTTCCCCAACTCGAAAAGGATGTGACACTGAAGGAGTTCTGAAGGCACTGGGTTTCACTCAAGGATTGGACAGACAACAGTTGTTTCCGTTTTTGGTCTTTCCTCTTTTTTTTCCTTTTTATTTAGAACACAGAGCACAAGTCCATAGGGTTGCAATGATTAACAGTTAGCACCAGGAACCACTTTCTTTTGTCCTCTTAGTCCTATTAGTTTCTAGGCCCTTAGGTAAAAAACCTAAGATAAACAGACATGAAGATAGACAGAGCAGTAGTTAGTTGCCACTTAAATAAATGTGCAAAATGCAAATACATGGATGAAATGTGCAAATATGCTATAATCCTGTGCGAATACATGAATGAAATGCAAATATGCTTCCAATAAATATTTACCAAATTTGCCATGTTACCACACTAGGAAAAATAAATATTAGCAATATTTCATTTAAGATTTATAGAAAAATAGTAATCTGTACAAAGTGAGTATACATTAAATTGACCAGAAACTACCCAAATTCAATGAACATGAGCAACCCCACTATGAAATATGAAGCGCCCGTGCCCGACTGGAGATGCGTGGTTAAAAGAGTTACAGCCATTTCGCTAAAACCACAATTAATAGACTGCAAAGTCTCAGATGCAATGTGCCCAGGCCATTAAGCTTTTCGATCAGTTTTTAACCAACATTAAAACACTACAATGGTGACAATCAGTGCAAACACCAAGCTCCAAACATGCCGACCGTATACGCCACAAATCAAATCAAACGAGACAAGCGCTTACCGGCAGCCTCTCCAATTTTCAGTGTTACGTTTCCAAACAGCACTTCTTCCAAACTGAGAGCAAGCACAGTTGAATTTTCGTGTTACTCTCACCAGTGTGTCTTACCAACTAAACGCCTACCAGATAAATAAGCACTGTGAGCTGAATCTGCAGCAAAACCAAATCAGTAGAACAGCGGACAGCTGACACTCATTAGTTGACTCGCGCTTCTCTTAATCAACTCGCATTTACCGCGGCTAACACACCACCTATTCTTTCTACTTTTTAATTTTCCTCCCGTGCATTTTTCCTGTGAATTCAAAACAAACCGCTGCAGACCTAGGCCCTGTACCACGAAGCTCGCTTAGAGGGTTAGCGAGGTATGTTGAGCTCCAAGCCTGGGTTAGTTGTACCACGAAAGTCGATCTCTTTTAGCGTCGCTTTATCACCATGGTGACTTATGCTCGCAACCAAACCTGGTCGGGAGCAGTTTTTCGGCTTAGTCTAGCCGGAGATCGGCCTCTTTAAATCGGTGTGCGCAGCTTCCTAGCCCCTCCTCTGACAAAGGCGTCACCATTTGTGGGTGTTCCCGTGGACCCCGGCGCACTTCTCGTATAGGCGTCTCTCCGGAGACAGAGGGTTTTACGGGACAGAACCGATCCCTTGGCATTGTCTGACGATATTCAGATTTCAGACTTTATTGTCATTGTGCAAACAACGAAATTCATGAGAGATACAGATTCTCATCAGAGGGTGTTCGTTATTTGATCGTCCTTTTGGACCTTATGTAGACAATGATTACTTTTGCGCATTGTGTCTCCGTGACAGTGTGCTAGAGTGGAGGTAGCGCGTCAGTCTTGAATTTCTGCGCGGGGGGTTCGACTCCCATGTGATGCAAATTTATGTGAAGCTTAAAAAGTCCTAATTCTCATGCATATGGAATACTTATTCACTAAAGCTTATGGAATTATATTTTTGTGCTTATTTCGAACTTGAACCCATATTTTCAAGGCCGTGCTGGCACCACATCTATGGGGGTAAAATGCATGATGATAGACCGGCGAAATTGAACCCCGGTCGCTGGCGTTCGGGTCTTATACCAATCCATTACGCTAGAGCCGCTGCCTCTCAGCAGTCGAAAACATGCCCTACATTTCTTAAATAGGGTGTATTTAAAGTGAATTCCCTAAAGGATAGAATAAGGCAGGATGGACGTTGCTTATGCGTTTTTAAATCATCATCATTCTATTTGGATTAATGGCGAACAATTCTGCATTTGGCATAGTTATTTTACAGACAATATGCAGAATATTTTCACTTATACACATATAGACTGCTTGATCTATCGTAAAGGTGAGCAAAATGACGCAAAAAACGCCCCTTTCACGTGAACGCACACTGAACCTAAAGCGGAAAACCTGGTTCAACTAATTGAATCTAAAGTGAGCTTCGTGGTACCATTTAACTCTGATTGCGAGTTGCGGCTCTGTCGAGCCAGGTTTTCCCAAGAAAGCCTGAGTATGTTCAGCGAGCTTCGTGGTATAGGGCACTGGTCTGACGCGACACCTACACATCAATATTAATGATAACCCATTCAATACGGTATGATTTCTAGATGTCATGGCAACGTCCGCTCGCGACACTGGACTTACGAGGCATCAACGCGGACTTTCATTCACATAGCCAAAAACAAGACAATAGATGGCTAGATAAAATGAACATCAAGACATACAATTCTAATAAGAACAGATGAAGCAGCTACCCTTAATTCCTTTGCGGTTTGCCTACAGAGCAGCGCACCTGCATTTAATTTATCCGTGAATTGTCACAATTTCTCAGAATCAAAGGGGAAAGTAGATATGGGTGGCCAAAAGCTGTCATATTGTTAGTTATCACAGACAATTTTAAGTAGAAACGGGTGGCCAAAAGCTGTCATATTGTTAGTTATCACAGACAATTTTTAACAATAAATGTTCTGTATGGAGCTCCTTAAGGGACATTAGGGAGAACGCTCCCCGCTAGTTTGGAAGTCGTGCTTAGTGCACGACAAATACTTCCAATTGTAATAAATGAGTTTGAAAGTTGAATTTTTGACCCGAAAATTTTTAAAATACGTGTCCCTGATCACGTTGCAATAGATTAAATAACGTGACAGTGTCATGTCATTTCGTGAGACCGGGTTGGAATATCAGTGTCATTTACTTGCATTGGAGCAACTTCCGTGAAAAAATCACGGACAATTTAAGTGTTTCAGTGAGACGACCACCACGGATTTTGAGTTAAGCGCCCGTGGTAGACTCGCTCGTTGAAACGGGGATCTTTGTGTGTGCCACGGAATAACAGTGTCTTTAACTTGCATTGGAGCAAATTCCGTGGCCACATCACGGACAATTTAAGTGATTCCGTCAGACCACCACGGATTTTGGGTTAAGCGACCGTGGTAGACTCGCTCGTTGAAACGGGGATCTGTGTGAGTGCCACGGAATAACAGTGTCATTAACTTGCATTGGAGCGAATTCCGTGTGCAAATCACGGAAATCGGCGTGTTTCCGTGATGATCCCACGGATTTCGAGTTAAGGGTCCGTGGTCTCATCTCATCATCTCTCATCGTCATCCGCTTATCCGGGGTCGGGTCGCGGGGGGAGCAGCTCAAGCAGGGGGCCCCAGACTTCCCTTTCCCGGGCCACATTGACCAGCTCTGACGGGGGGATACCGAGGCGTTCCCAGTCCAGTGTTGAGATATAATCTCTCCACCTGGTCCTGGGTCTTCGCCGAGGTCTCCTCCCCACTGGGCATCCTTACCAGATGCCCGAACCAGCTCAGCTGACTCCTTTCTAAGTAAAGGAGCAGCGGCTCTACTCCGAATTCCTCACGGATGGCTGAGCTTCTCACCCTATCCCTAAGGGAGACGCCAGCCACCCTTCTGAGGAAACTCATCTTGGCCGCTTGTACCCGCGATCTCGTCCTTTCGGTCATCACCCAACCCTCATGACCATAGGTGAGGATAGGAACGAAGATCGACCTGTAGATCGAGAGCTTTGCCTTGCGGCTCAGCTCTCTTTTCGTAACAACGGTGCGGTAAAGCGAACGCAATACCGCCCCCGCTGCTCCGATTCTCCGGCCAATCTCACACTCCATCGTACCCTCACTCGCGAACAAGACCCCGAGGTACTTGAACTCCTTCACTTGGGCTAAGGACTCATTTCATACCCGGAGTAAGCAATCCACCGGTTTCCTGCTAAGAGTCATGGCCTCAGATTTAGCGGTGCTGATCCTCATCCCAGCCGCTTCACACTCGGCCGCCAGCCGATCCAGTGAGTGCTGAAGGTCACAGGCCGATGATTCAATGAGGACCACATCATCTGCTAAAAGCAGATGGTCCGTGGTCATTTCACGGATTCCTGTGAGACCAGGAGCAAGGTATGTTTTATTACTCTGTTTTCTGGGAATAATTGACGCAAGCAGAAACCAGAAAACAAGCCGTTTTTTCGTTTTGTCCAAAAAACGAAAATCAAAATTTCAGTTTGTTTATTTGTTTATTTCGTTCTTACTTAACAAAACGAATTTACCGCTCAATATCTGGTTTCCGTCGGTGGGGGGGTCCTCTTATTGGCTAGTGTGCTTCGTTGCCCTGTGCTCTTCAAAATAAAAGTTCTTCCGTTTGATAATGTAGACAAAAATATTACTGTTTTATAGACACTAGCAGACACAGAGGACCACACCACCCACAGTCAAGACTGACACGGCTTCAAATAACAATGATAGCATTCATAAACATTTGAAAATGAGAACTTATGAAGTTATGATGACTTCAGTGCAGTTGATGTTTAGCCAAAGTTAATGCATGCAGAGTAGACCTGAGGGCTTTACTGCAACATTATTGTCCGGCTCTGGGGTCTAATTTATAACCGTTGCGTACGCACAAAACGGGGGTGAAAGTGGCATACGTGACTTTCCACGCCAAGGTTGTGATCTATAAAAAAAACTAACTTGACGGGAGAATGTGCGCAGCCCTAAGCAAACTCTGACCCATGCGTACGCATGGTTTGGAGGAAAAGGAGAATTGGCGACACAGGGGTGTGCTGGTGAACTGAAGTCAGACTGAAGAAATGTAGAGTGAGAAGAACAAAGTTCTATCATCGCCCTTCATAAATTGAATTTCAACCCGTATCATGCGTTAAATCTATGTAATCAGAAAAATGTAAGTCAACTGCGTTATTTCTCAGTTAGGTCTATAAGAAACATCTCCTTAGAATCTCTATATTTAATCCCGTCACTCCATACTGTCAACTGACGGTGCGACTGCATGGAATAAAGCATCTGTCCAACATGTGTCAATAACATAATACTTTTATGTGACACTGTAAACACATGTCAATTAAATCCCAAGTGTGGAAAACCAAGCCACATACTAACCCTAACCCTCATCACAATCGTTAATATTATTGTCCGCTCCTCTTGATGCTTTTCATGACAAATCAGGCATTAAAAAGGGGTAATGTTCTAGAACATTTTACGTGGGTGATTACAAACTGATTATCCAAGGTGTTCTCGGTCTGTCTTATTGCCATAAGGTAACCCTATAAATACAGCGATGAGCCCCATGCGTAATGGTGCACCATGGTACTGCGGGAGGACCATGCAAATGGCAGGATTCGGAGGGAGAGCGTCTTCAGGGACCATAACGATTTATTGGTACATAAAAATATGTACATTTATGTCAGACAACTTCTTTTTTAATTCTGGAACTGTACGCTCCGTGCCACTGACAGGGTTCACTGCTGCAGCAACATGTTGCCACTCACTCTGCTTTTCGATGTTAGCGATCCCAATCCCGTGTACGCTATAGTAGCCTATAGAAATTTGCTCATAACAGGCCAGGTGGAATACAAAGCAAACTCTCCCTCAAATGCCCATTCATGGAAGTCTTGTATTGTCATTCCCAAATAATGCTGCAATGTAATAATATACATATTTAAATGCACAATAATGAGTCATTATTATTATTATTATGACTTATCAAATATTTTTATTGGCTCCCAGAATGCAGGTCTGTTAGTGACTCCCAGTACCTCTAAAAACAGACTGGGAAGTAGAGCATTCAGTTACTGGGCTCCTTTACTGTGGAACCAGCTCTCCCCATGGGTCAGAGAGGCAGACACTAACTAAATTTAAGTACAGCCCCCCCCCCCCCCCCCCCCCACCCCCTCACCTTTCACACCTTGTAGTTTGGCCTTGGCATCTTGCAGTCTCTCTGTGTTTCCACATATTCTCCACAGCTCCATCCCTCTGAACCAACTGCAATTTTTCCCCTGTTAAAAGGGTTTCCCTGGGAGTTTTTACGGGGCCTGCCCGTAATTCCGACACCTCATTGTTCCGACGTCTCAATGGTCCGAAATATTTCCCATTAGATCGACATGCCACTATGCCGACGGTTCAATGTTCCGAAAACGGAACCCATTGGTCCGAAGGTCCGTTTGTCCGACATTTCAAAAAGGAGGCGCATTAGGCCGACGGTTCAATATGCCGAATAGGCCTAGATATAAAGAGTTTTAAACCTCGCTCGCGCTCTCGCGCTCTCACACTCTCTCACTCGCTCTCCAAAATACAACATAGGCCTACATATCACATTAACGATGAATATTGTAGAGCAAAGTGACAACGCTTCACTTCATTTCGACCGGGTGTTTCCGCCCCATGGACAGAGAGCGTAGGTCTAATTCTCAACACGGGCACGAACACACACACACACACACACACACACACACACACACACACACACACACACACACACACACACACACACACACACACACACACACACACACACACACACACACACACACACACACACGACGGTAAGAGGTATAAGTTTGACCAAATCAATACCAGCGAAATTATTTAGTCTAAAAGCCCACTGTAAACACAGTAAACAACACATATAGGCCCACACACAGCTACTAAAGATAAAAATTGTATTTGTTTTTCACTCACCGTTTGACTTCTTTACGGGAAAAGTATTACTCCTTGTATAACGTGCGCTTCATAAATTCACCTCTTTTGACCGTTCAAGCCCACAGCAACAGAAGTGCACTGCTGGAACTTAGCCTATCGTCTTTTATTTTTGGTTTCATAATCACACATGTGGAATTGCGCCTTGGCCTATTCGGCATATTGAGCCGTCGGCCTAAGGCGCCTCCTTTTTGAAAAGTCGGACTAACGGACCTTCGGACCAATGGGTTCCGTTTTCGGAACATTGAACCGTCGGCATAGTGGCATGTCGATCTAATGGGAAATATTTCGGACCATTGAGAAGTCGGAACAATGAGGCGTCGGAATTACGGCATGGCACCGTTTTTACTCAGTGGATGCGAGGGTTTAAGGGAAGAGGATGTTGTTATGATGCTCATGCTATGTAAAGCCCTTTGAGACCAACTGTTTGTAAAAACGGGCTATAAAAATAAAATTGCCTTGCCTTGCCTAACCCGCATGGACTGTAATTCATATTCATGCTACTAGTTTTATCATTGACTGACTACATGAATATTTGCACGGAGGAGATTCTTATAGCGGTCTTATAGTCAAACGGTATAGTGTATATATATATACACAAATTTGATGTGTTTAGGCCATTTATGAGATCTAGTTAACATCATTAAAAGTCATTTCCAAACACATTAAAGAAAAGAAAAAAACAAAAGCAAAGAGATTTTGCAGCAGTAGCACACATTTGCTGAAACATAATGGGATAGGAATCAGGTTAACAAAACATCTAAGAACATCTAAGCTGTCTAAAACATTACCAACGCAACATTAAAACATCATAAAACATCACAAAAAAAACAGCTGGAATACAAAAAGTTTGCTTTGTATTCCAGCTGGCCTGTTATGAGCAAATTTCTATAGGCTACTATAGATCCATTTCAAAACATGTTCCAAGAAGGCTATAGGACAAAGTATAATGCATCCTGGAATGAGTGAAGCTTGCCTGCTGACTGCTTAAAATGACTGTCACAACTGCCATGAGCAAAGAGCAAAACCATTTGTTTATAGTGTAGGCAACAGTAGCCTACTCGATATTGAATGAAGTATGTTACTGTACACTCTTTGTCACTGTACAGAGAAGACGATATGATTTGCTTGTACAGCACCTTAAAAAACTCACTGTAGCCTATATTCATAGGCACACCCAGCCTCGCTTTCAATATAACACACTCTCGCATTCTGTAAACACCATCAGTAAATAATAATATGAAAACAATATAAATATCTTTCAACAAGAAAAAATAATTTGTTTACTGTAAATGGATAAAGGTCAACGGATAGCCTACGCAATTTTCAGCTGTCAGAAATGTGTTGTGATCACTTGTATTCCTCATAGCACTCAGGCTGTGAGGAAATCAGCACCCCGCGATCGCAGCTCCTTTGATGTGAACGCGCACAGAGCGCAAAGCTCAAAGCCGGACAATGATGTCCTAGCAAAGCCCTCAGGTCTACTCTGCATGTATTAACTGTGGCTAAACATCAACTGCACTGAAGTCATCATAACTTCAGAAGTTCTCATTTTCAAATTATTATGAATACTATTATTGTTATTTGAAGCCGGGTCAGTCTTGACTGCGGGTGGTGTGGTCCTCTGTGTCTGCTAGTGTCTATAATACCGTAATATTTTTGTCTACATTATCAAACGGAATAACTTTTATTTTGAAGAGCACAGGGCAACGAAGCACACTAGCCAATAAGAGGACCCGCCCACCGGCGGAAACCAGATATTGAGTGGTAAATTCGTTGCGTTAAGAAGAACCAAAAAACGAATAAACGAACTGAAATTTTGAATTTCGTCTTTTTGGACAAAACAAAAAAACGTCTGGTTTTTGGTTTCTGCTTATGTCAATTATTCCCAGAAAACAGAGTAATAAAACGTACCTTGCTCGTTGTCCCTCCTTTTATTTAAAATGTCTGCCCACTCTCAACAATGTTTAGATATAACTTACAGGCAGTTTTATTTTTCTGTACCATTTTACAAGACACCATTCGAGCAGTCCTAACACTCTCTACTTTTTCAGCCTTATTCAACTTCAAGACATCCGATACAAATGCACATATGTCCGACGGTAAAACACTCCCCGTCTGAGAAATGGTTAAATATTTCAGCTAGCATTAGATCGGTAGGCTTATCATACAAGAATTTTATGACCAAATCATTCCAATCTTTATACATACATTTGATATAAGCATTATGATTGATAAACGTATCATTTTCTGTAACATTATACATCAAAGTGGCTAGCCTATTTGATACAGACTCGCTATCCGCATCATAAGCATAAGAAAACAAAATGCCCATTATAAACTGCGGTTGACACCCTCCCATGTACTACCTAACGACAATGTAGGGGAGAGCCGGGTCGATTGAAACGCGGGATGATTGAAACACAGCGATTTCCTCGAAAACCACGCAATGCTTTCACGTCAAAATTCGTCACTACGTTGGAGACTGACCAACCCCGGGAAATTTCGTGTAATGACGTCACACCGTTCAAATGTCATCCCGCAAACCTGTTTTTGAGAGCTGTAAAGGAAAATCCTTCCTGCGGTAGTTTTTTTGTAATAAATAGTTGTATTTTTTTATATGACTATACAACAGATGAATTAGTACTTAAACCTGTGATAAAGTGTGCAATGTCAGAGTTTTGAAGTTAAGAGGTAAAAAAGATTTAAGTGTCAGTAGTCGCTGTCGGGACGATTGAAACACTTGTTTCAAACGTCCCGCACATCACCATGCGTAATTGCGCGCACATTGCACGATCAATACCTGTATAAATTACAGAATTAATAAATGTTTTGCAATGAATAACTACTGCTTTGAATTAATAACATATTTTGAATGAACAAAACGTGTTTAACACATGCATCAACTGATTACTGAGAGAAAAATGCCACGCGTCAGAAGGAGAGCCACCTCCCGTGGGCTGGTTCCTGCATGGGACAACATCATGTCACGTTGTCACGCTACATCAAGGGGAGGGCAGAGGAGGGCAGTGAAGCCATTTATTTTGGGCTCACCCCTAATGAGGTCAGTGTTGTGAAAAGGGCTACATACATTTTTGGACAGGCACACATGTATGCTATGCACATAGTCCTCATCCTCATCCTCATCCGCTTATCCGGGGTCGGGTCGCGGGGGGAGCAGCTCAAGCAGGGGGCCCCAGACTTCCCTTTCCCGGGCCACATTGACCAGCTCTGACGGGGGGATCCCGACACCCGCCCGGCGCCTCACGCCCTCGGCAACTCCGGAGAAGAATAGAGTCCAACCCTTATCCAGGAGTACGGTACCAGAGCTGAGACTGTGCGTGGAGGTAAGCCCCACCAGATCTAACTGATAGCGCTCCACCTCCCTCACAAGCTCCGGTTCCTTTCCCCACAGCGAGGTGACGTTCCACGTCCCCAGAGCCAGCTTCTGCCGCCCGGGTCTGGTCCGTCGAGACCCCTGACCTTCGCTGCCACCCATGTGGCTGCGCACCCGACCCCAACGGGTCTTCCCACTGGTGGTGGGCCCATGGGATGAAGAGAGGGGGGGTGCCACGTAGTTTGTTCGGGCTGTGCCCGACCGGGCTCTGTGGCAAACCCGGCCACCAGGCGCTCGCCATCGAGCCCTCCGTCTGGGCCTGGCTCCAGACGGGGGCCCCGGGCTTCCTCCGGGCCGGGTCATTTCTCCTCTTTTTTCATTATTCATTGGAGTTTTTGAACCATTCTTAGTCTGGCCCCTCACCTGAGACCACTCTGCCATGAGTGACCCTACCAGGAGCACAAGGCTCCAAACAACACAGCTCTCAGGTTCACAGGGACACGCAAACCTCTCCACCACGATAAGGTGACGGTTCCATAAGGTGACGGTTTCATAGTTTAATTAATAAATATGAACAAATAACAAACATAAATACACAAATGTACATCAACTTTTTACGATCCCGTGCATTTCAGCTGCCCATTCCCTGCATCCTGGTCGAGGAAGAGCATGACGGGGAAGGACTGGTTCACCTCCTTCATGGAGCGCAGTAGCAGCCTCCCCCTTCGGCGTCCAGAGGCCACTAGCCAAGAGGCCACTAACGGTTGTCCAGCTTCAATCAAAACAATGTCAACTTGTTCTACCAAAATTTGAAGACAGTGCTGGACCGGCACCAGTTCCAGGCCAAGGATATTTGGAACATTAATGAAACCGGTATTTAATATGAACTATATTAATATAAAACACAACTATATACAAATAACTACATTTATAAAAATAAACTATGCTCACAACTATATAGATATGAAAAAAACGATATACACATAACTAGATATCTAAATAGAAACAATGCTAACAACTATATACATATAAAAACAACTATATACACATAACTATATACATACAACTATGCTCACACAACTATTTACAGGGGTCACCACTGTCCAGGTGCCAGACCGTGTCGTCGCCCAGATGGGGCAGAAGCAGATCGGGTCAGTGACCTCAGCGGAGAGGGGGACCCTGGTCACAGTTGCCCTGGCAGGCAATGCGCAGGGCGACCTTGTTCCGCCATTCTTTATCTCCCCCCGTAAGCGGTTCGAAGACCACTTCCTGAGGGGTGGACCCGTTGGCTGTGCTGGCAACGCCAACCCAACTGGCTGGATGAAGGAGCCAGACTTCCTCCTGTACCTGGCCAACTTCACCAGTCACACCCGTGTCCAAGGAGTCCCCTCCCACTGCACCCGCAGGTTGCAGCCAATGGACATTAGTGTCTTCGGCCCCCTAAAGGGGTACGTAAACAGTGCGGCGGACAGGTGGTTGAGGAGCCACCAAGGGATTAACATCTCGATTTAAGATGTGCCCTCCATCGTTGCTGTAGCCTTACCTGAGGCTGCAACAGTGAAGAGCATCACCTCCGGGTTCTCTAGTCCAGGGATCTGGCCTTTTAAACCCTCCGCGTTTGAGGAAAAGGACTTCACCGGATCCTATTCCACAGACCGTCCTCCTCCCCAGGCTTCAGGTGACGAGGTCAGCGCTTTTCCAGGTGCCACTTCAGGTAGGAACAGTTCATCAGAAGCAACAGAGGATTAAACAGAGTTCATAATACATAAGTAATTAGTCCCATAAGTCAAAGTTCATAAAAAAAAGTCCATAGGTTAGTGGATGGCAGAGAAGCTGCTAGACCACCAGGCTACAACTCTCACATCAGGGTACTTAACAAGGATCAGAAGGGTGGGTATAGAAACATTTTTTTATTTAAAAGTGTATTTTTTAAATGTGTCCTTCGGCAGGGATGGATGTACCTGGACGAGCTGCCGGGCCTGACGAAGCTGTCTGGCCTGAGGAAGATGCCCTCGAATTCAGCCTGGACATCGTCCGGTCTTACCCTAAGGCCGGGCCTAGAAAGATTACAAAGAGAAGAGGGAGAAAGAGGCAAGTGGAGTTACTCTTGCATCTCATATCTTGTCCGGCCTTCCTTTGTCTACAGTCATGTAGACCTACCACATTTCATCTCATCATCTCATCTTCGTCCGCTTATCCGGGGTCGGGTCGCGGGGGGAGCTCAAGCAGGGGGCCCCAGACTTCCCTTTCCTGGGCCACATTGACCAGCTCTGACGGGGGGATCCCGAGGCGTTCCCAGGCCAGTGTTGAGATATAATCTCTCCACCTAGTCCTGGGTCTTCCCCGAGGTCTCCTCCCCACTGGACGTACCTGAAACACCTCCCAAGGGAGGCGCCCAGTGGGCATCCTTACCAGATGCCCGAACCACCTCAGCTGACTCCTTTCTAAGTATAGGAGCAGCGGCTCTAATCCGAGTTCCTCACGGATGGCTGAGCTTCTCACCCTATCCCTAAGGGAGACGCCAGCCACCCTTCTGAGAAAACTCATCTCGGCCGCTTGTACCCGCGATCTCGTCCTTTCGGTCATCACCCAACCCTCATGACCATAGGTGAGGATAGGAACGAAGATTGACCGGTAGATCGTGAGCTTTACCTTGCGACTCAGCTCTCTTTTCGTAACAACGGTGCGGTAAAGCGAACGCAATACCGCCCCCGCTGCTCCGATTCTCCGGCCAATCTCACGCTCCATAGTACCCTCACTCGCGAACAAGACCCCGAGGTACTTGAACTCCTTCACTTGGGCTAAGGACTCATTTCCTACCCGGAGTAAGCAATCCACCGGTTTCCTGCTAAGAGTCATGGCCTCAGATTTAGCGGTGCTGATCCTCATCCCAGCCGCTTCACACTCGGCCGCCAGCCGATCCAGTGAGTGCTGAAGGTCACAGGCCGATGATCCAATGAGGACCACATCATCCGCAAAAAGCAGTGACGAGATCCTCAGACCACCGAACTGCAACCCCTCCCCACCACGACTACGGCTCCCACAGTTACGGTGCGTTTGCTAGAGTCGAAATTGTCACAGCTCATCTTGAGCATCTACTGTCTCCTGGTACTGCCCATCTTGTGCTGGGTAATTAGCTCGGATGGCCTGGACAACACAGGAAGCCGATACTGTCTAAGAAAGAAAGAGAACAACATTAGCAAAGCAAGATAAATTATGCCTTGAGTATGCCTTCAAGCTAACGTAACGTAGCCTATGCTCTGCCAATAAGATCGGCTACTTTCGGATAACTACATTGTGTCACGCCGCGTCCTGCTACGCGGTCCAACACCCCCCATCTAGTGGCCACTTGACGCAACTGTACCTAATTTTTCCGTCACACCTGTCGTCAATCATCAATCTCCTCTTCCTACTTCAGCAGGGGATCTCCATCCAGTCAGCCCCCGTTCGTTGTTTACAACTACCCAGTTCGTGTCGGTCCCTACCAGCATTCTCTAGACCCAGTTCAGTGTTCCCGTTCTCTTGATAACCCTCTCCCCTCTTCCCTAGTTCTCCATACGTCACTCTGACTACCTGTCGCCGTACCCCTGCCTGCCTGACTGTCGTCGAACCCCTGCCTGCCTGACTACCTGCGTGTTGTAGAGTCCTTGCCTGTCTGACTGCCTGCCTGACGCTGAACCCTCGCCTGCCTGACTACCCGCCTGTCGCAGAGTCCTTGCCTGCCTGAATGACTCCCTGTTGCCGAACCCTCGCCTGCCTGACTACCGCTTGCTTCACCCCAGCTTGTCACCTAACCCGTGTCCCAATAAACCCTGTTTCCTTTTACCCTGTCTCTGCCTCCCTGTGTCCAGTGCTTGGGTCCCCTCGCCCCGTTCCTTAACAGTACGAACTCGCCAACATGGACCCAGCTGACACAGAGGCATTCCGGCAGATGATCTACCGCCGGGGGACTCTCCTTGGTCAACACGACCAGATCCTGCAGGAGATCACCTCCAACCTCCCTGAGTTGTCCATATCGGTACACTCCCAGCGCCCCGGAACCCCGGAACGCCCAGTCCCGGGTCCATCGACTTCTTCTCAGGAGTCGTTCATTCCAGCTCCCGAACGCTATGAAGGGGACTTGGGATTCTGTCAGTCCTTTCTTCTTCAGTGCTCTCTAGTGTTCGAGCTGCAGCCCCAGACCTACCCTACCGACAAGTCACGGATCGCTTACCTGATCGGCTCCTTGCGAGGTGAGGCTCTCGCATGGGCAGCGGCCGTGTGGGAACGTGGTTCCGCAGTCTGCTTTGATTATTCCGCCTTCACCGAGGAAATGCGGAAGGTCTTCGATCAAAGACCTTCCGCATTCGATCAAAATGCGGAAGGTCTTTGATCAAAAAAGCATTCGATCAAAAAGCAAAGCGTTGCACTGCTTTTTAATGTTACAATAGCGATTTTATAATGATAGAACGCCCGTTCTGAATGCGTGAAGTATCCCTTTAATAACAATATCTCTACTTGAACACAAGCCTACCTGTTCAGCATGAGCATTTAAAAAAACGTTCAACAAGAAGCATGTTTTTGAAAGTACTGATTGTTAGTATTGTTCTGATCATTTTACTTCTCACATTGAATAAAGTATGAAAGGCCAGCTTACATTGTGTTTGTTTTACTATTCAGAGGAAGGAAAATCAATGAGATAGCCTGTTAACTGCGTAAATGCATTTATTTGGGCTCATTTATGAAGCAACATGTGTATTATGTTTTTTAATAACACGTGCATAAAAAAAAAATTGATATCTCTTCGAAATGTCTGGTTCAACATCATATATAAGGTGTTGAAAAAAAAAGAATGGTAATTTATGGAAAAAAATTATTCTTCTCACGATTTATACCTCAAGCCTATTGTTAATTGGCGATGGTTTGGTTTGTAAGTCGAAAAAAAGGGGGCCCTAGAAAAAAGTTTGCGAAACACTGCTCTAGATCATGTCTTTGCCTGTTCTCCAGAAGTAGACCAGCCTTCTCCCGCCCTGGTCTGGTCCGTCGAGACCCCTGACCTTCGCTGCCACCCATGTGGCTGCGCACCCGACCCCAACGGGCCAACTCTATCGTCTGCAGGGTTGGCTTTTGTGTTCACATATCGCCATTGCGACATCTCTCGGGCCTCCCTATGCTGGCGATCCTGTAGGCAACAAATGTTGCTATACTTGCATACGTATATAGTTAGATATATACATAGGCTGTGCCCTTCCACACACCATGCAGAGTCCCTCTGCCGCTTATGGGAAAAGTGAAGGAGGAGATAGACCGTATGGAGAAGATGGGCGTAAGATTGAGTAGTCGACTGATTGGTGTGCCGGGATGGTGGTGGTGCCGAAAAAAGCAGTAGATGTTCGCATTTGTGTGGATTTCACAATGATGAATGAATCAGTATGCAGAGAAAATTGTATCCTGCCTTCTGTTGAGCACACTCTGGGCATGGTAGCTTCCGCAACAGTATTCAGCAAATTAGATGCAAACATTGGCTTTTGGCAAGTACCATTAACAAAAGAGTTTGCCAAATACACCACCTTCATCACGCCTTTTGGGCACTACTATTTTAACCATCAACCCTTCGGCATAGCATCAGCCCCCGAGCACTTTCAAAGGATGATGGTGACAAAAATGGCCGGGGGAGGGGGTACTGTGTCACATGGATGTCTGGGGACAGACGCAGGAGGAGCATGATGTGCGGCTACATGCGGTGCTAGAGAAGGCACAAAAGGCTGGCATTATGCTCAACATGGACAAATGTGAGCTCACATGACACACAGTCAGACTCCTGGGTCATGTTATTGCAGCAGGTGGAGTGAAGCCAGATCCAGAGAAGACAAGAGCAGTACAAGAGATGGATTCACCCAAAAATGTCAACGAACTCAGGAGTTTTCTGGAAATGGTCAATCAGCTGGGCTGCTGCTTGCCTAACCTTACTGAAAAAGACTGCGCTACGAGACATGCTGTCCAAGAAGAACCACTAGTACTGGCGGACAGAGCAGCAGGCCACCTTTGATCAGTTAAAAACAGCTGTCATCCACAGCGGTGCTCACACTATACAACCCAAACAGTGCAATACAAATCTCTGCTGATGCCTCTTCCTTTGGCCTGGGGGCAGTCCTGCTACAGAAGAATGATGCCATGTGGTCACCTGTGGCATATGCGTCCAGGTCAATGACACCAACAGAGCAGCGCTATGCTCAAGTAGAGAAGGAGGCATTGGCTGCAACGTGGGCATGTGAAAGGTTCAGCTGTTTCATCCTGGGAAGACCATTCGGGCTGGAAACTAACCATAAGCCATTGGTGAATCCCCCCCACTATTTGAAACACGAATTTTGTCCCCACCACTTTTAAAAATGTGCAAACCCATTGCGACTGAAAAAATCCCCACATACTCAACCGAAATCGTCGACTCTAAAATCATGCGATAGGCGCGCACCAAGACATCATTTATTAGATAGGCCTACCTAATAAACCGTTGGAACACACAAGACCGGAACCCATAGCAACGCCGGTAAACAAACCCCGACTCCCGAGAAGCCCAATCCCTATGAGCTCCCCGCGCTACGGCCATCCGGAGGCACACAGAGCTTTTGGCCTTGATATTATATATACAATTATATTATATTATATCGCAAACGCCAACAATCATTTTCTCCTCCATGCTGCAGTTCACCCCGGACTGCACTTCACTGAGTTTGACGGTTGAACGCTGATTGGCTGTTACGTTACACATGTCACTCAGTGGCCACGCTGTTGAACGCTGATTGGCTGTCATCACGCGAAATTTGTGTCAAAGTTGAAATATTTCAACTCGAGCGAATTTGTCGCGCCACAAATCCTCGTGAACGTGCTCGCCTGTGCACGGCGAAAGTGTGGCGCGACAAATCAAAAAAATTCGCCCGATACACGTCTATACGTTCACTTTGTATGGGATCTTGTCGCCCGTTGCGTTTGGTGTGAACGCACTGGAGAAGTTTCAAGACAGACAGCCAAAATTGACATTTTTATTCAGAAAATAGCCGGTCCTTTTGCTTCCTATAAAAAGCATGTTTGTGACACTGGATAACGATATGGATGCATTATCCAGCCTGCATGTGGAGGGCCACATAAGGAAAGAAATTGGTTTACGTAAACTTTGCTGCTGGTTCTGTTTGCTCGTGATGACCTGGCCAAAGGTTACCCACGGTCCTAAGCGATTGTGATCGGATTCTGGTTGGTGCTCCAGCTAATATGCATTGTATATATAGATTGCAGGTAGTAGCAGCTACACACGGTGCGATTGCTATGCCAATGTGGTTATAGTTGTTATGTCTGATTGAGATATGTGACGACTTGGAGTCTGGTAGGCCTATCCTGACATAAATATGTTTTCGCATAACCTGTGTGATTATCCTAAACTGTAGGGATTTTATTTGCGGGCAATTTGCTTATGATGTTGTAACGAGTGAAGTCTACATTGGTCCTTCGCAAGTGTTTGCTGGTGGTCAGGATTTGGCAGATGCAATTCTCCTCTGGGCGTTTGTTTTTTTCTTCTTTTTTTAATGCAGCATAACATGCTACCAGCAGCCCTTGCTCGTCTTCAAAAGGCTGATGCTCAGTACCTCGTTTCATTTCGTACCCCCTTTACAGTCTGGCATTGTTTTTCTGGTAAACTTTGTTGATGTCAAGATAAGTGTTAAATTGCCAACACTGTTCTTTGTCCTGTGTGTATTAGTATTACATATCCCGAGCCAATACCCTGGTGTTTCCAACGCCGTTTTGCAAAACAAGCCAAAACAGAAACTGTGGTTTTCAACTTTTATTGTTCGAATAGGATTTTCAACACCTGACCATACACTGTAGAGCATATTGTAATGCAGCGTTGAATGGATGAATAGCTTACATAAGGGTACCCAGCACTTTTCAAACCACACTCAAGCTTATGGTTATTGTCCCCACCACTTCTAAAAACAAACTGACGCCCTTAAGTGTCCATCCACAATCTTGGAGTCTTCATCTTCATCTTCAATCTTCATGAACTGTTGGTTCTATAGACATTTATTCATCGTCTTCATATGATTTTTCATTGAGTTCACTATTGTAATATGAGACCAATATCTTATGTAGGTTGACCAATGAAATCCTATTGGCAGAGATTAAGTGATTACTGTCACCTTTTTCTTTTCCCCCTCTTAATGGACCCCTAACCACCCAGCCTAGCAAGGTATTTACTGCGTGTGAACCCTCTTGCTCTTTTATTTACCCTCTTCTTGGCTGTTGATGATCTGCCATGGTGACATTACTTTTTTAACCTTTGAGGTATGGCCACTTGGAAAGGTCATTTGGGTTTGGGATGTTTTGGTTTGTTACAAGGTCTTCTCGGTGTAAGCATCTGGGAGGGCTATGAATTTGTTACCATGTAGCTCACTCACCTCCACACCTGAGACAATATGACTGCCTGTTATTGATCCATTGTCCATCCATAGGTCCTAATGATATACATTTTTCCTTTTCCATGCTACCTATATGAAGAACAGTTGGGTGTGTTTGAATGTGCACTTTGCATGAGAGACGCCTACTAAAGTCTTTGCTCATGTGCCCTGAGACACGCAAAACTGATTCCATTTTCCTTTAGGAAGCTGTTCTTGTCTCATGTATTGTCTTGTGCATTTTTCTTTTGAGTTGTGGACACATGTCCATTATGTGTCCACTTGAACAGAACAGACGCATTGGCTCATGTGTGAGTTAAGATGAGATAGCTGCTATCTTGAGGCTGTAGTGACCTTGAATTGGCATTAATGTTCTCTTTCTCCTCTCCTTAGACCTAGTGTTGCAATAATTGACAGATTGATCTTAAATGTTGCCGAATACAGGGCCTTTTTTATGTATCCGTTTGCGATCTTGGCAGAGTGGAAAGTTGTTATTTCTTGACAAGAGTGGCAGTAATGTTAGTTTGGCTCTTCAATATGTTGTACAAAGCTGCCTCTTGCATGGGGTTCAATTGGGTTGAAGCACTTGGTTTTCTACGTGTGATTGGGCTTGCATAGGGATTCTTTCTTGTGTTTGAACTGTGTGGTGCGGCCCATCAACCTCCCCTTGAGCTAGGTGATGCAGTGAATGGCTGAAATTAGGTCCTTTCTTTTGGACGCACAGTGAGTGTGTCTGCATGTCTGCAGCGCCCCTTTGCACTGGTTCCTTGTGGTTGAAGCTTCTTTTAGTTTCCATTCCAGAGATTTCATGTACATTCTCCTCATAATACCCATTCATTGCATCCACATGATGAGTTTTGATTTGTGTTTCCATGGTTAGGCTTAGGGTTAGGGTTAGTAAAGATCACCCTTGGGCTCACTGGGTATCGGCTACATTAGACGCTTGATGGTTTGCGATAAAACTGAAGATTTCCAGATGAGATGTAAATAAAAACATCTTCATTTGCTAGCGAGTCTGATTCCATAGCTGATTCAACCAAATATTAAAAAGTATTAAAAAGATCATTGTTGTAAACAGGACACTTAGGACAAGTGAAGACGAGCGTGGCCGAAAGAATATGTGCTTTTCAAGTCCAAAGGTCCTTTCCTTTAAGGATAACTGGCCCTGTAGAGGGAGCCCACACAGTATAAACAATAAGAAAATATGTGTCAGTTTCTATCACAACAATGTCTTCTCATAATGAAAGATAATTTCACTCATTTCTATACAATTACACAAATTCTTGCTAGGCTTCCAAAATGAAGGCGGTCATTGCAGTGTGACATCATGATGTACAATGTCCTATAGCCTATCTTCAACGTTGTTCCAGTCCAGAAATAAACAGGAATACATCTCACAGATATTAATTTATAATAACTACATCCATCTCCTATACTTACATTATCTGAAGTTTGCGGATTTTATATAATTCCCAAGAACTACCAATCCCCCAGTATTTTAACAATAAATACATTATCTTTTGTGCAAAGTCTAAATGGCATCAGATCTTTTTCTGCATATTTTTTTACTACTAGTTGTGTGAAACAAATTACCGGTAAAAGCCCGATCAGTAAAGTACCAATTGATAAGGGAAATAAGTTGACTTGCGGCAGTGTTAGGATGGACCAGTGAAAAGTCACTACTGACCCACTAGTCCCTGCGGCTCATCTATCTCCCACTACTGGCTGGTGGTAGATATCCCCCTCCCCCTGGTCGTTGATATATGGGCAAAAAAAAGAAGTATTTTGATAAAATTGAGAGATTCAGTGCCGATAAATCCGGATCTTTACATTCAGGTTTCTGGCTACTTTCACATTCTGGGAACATCAATAAAAGAGCAACCTGAAGATGACAACTAATCAATAGCTTTATAATATTCTGGGGCAGTTTTGAAAAGCAGTAACGTTTATATTTGGAGAAAAAGTGGTGAATCATTGTTTACAATTGAAAGAATGCCTTGAAAAGAGGGTCTAGGTTGAAAACAATTGAGTTTGTACTCCTGTCTTGATATAAAATTAAACCCTTCCCCGTATTTTTGTTTCAACTTATATATTGTAAACCAGCCCTATTTTATGTAAAATATGATGAATGATGTTCTTGGCAAAAGTCACAAATCTTGATTAATAAATGTTGATAATTGTTGTTGTGGATAATTGTTTTCTTCCATATACATGAAGAGTCAAACATATGATGGATATAAGCTGAAACTGTGTGTGGGTCGCAGAGAAATCTAGTGTTTGTGGGTGTGTGTTCTAGTGTGTTTGGGATCAGGTCGGTGTTTGTGTCTGTGTGTGTGTGTTTGTGAGAGAGAGATTTTATGTGCGTAAGTGTGTATGATCTAGGTGATCTTGTGGGTTCATGTGTATTTGTTTGTGTGCATGTGTGTGTGTGTGTGTGTGTGTGTACATGCGTGTATTTAGTGTGTGGGGGTTTGCGTGAGTATGTGTGTAATCTTGTGTGTGTGTATGTGTGTGTGTGTGAGCGTGTGTGATCTATTATGTGTGTGTTTGCATGTGTTCTAGTGTGTGTGTGTGTGTGTGTGTGTGTGTGTGTGTGTGTGTGTAATCTAGTGTGTGATCTAGATACAAGTGTGTGTGTGTGTGTGTGTGTGTTTCCCCCAGCACATGCTCCAGCTGACTGCGTTTGACAAGGCTCCTCAGTCCGAAGGATTCAACGTCAGATGTGTATTTGGTTTCTCATTCTTTACAATGTAGGTAAGAGCAAAACAATGTGTGCTGTTGCTTAGCACAGGTGTTCCTCGGGCCCAGATAAAAAAAAAAAAAGTAAAAACAAGTACTGTTCAACCGAGATGACAATTGACTCATATAAAAGCCTACTGCTGATGCAATACCTCAACACAAAAAAGATCTGCTGTGCAATTTAAAGTGATTCACTGTTTTTGGGGTAATATAATGGAGTGATGACCACCAAATAGACACATCTAAAGTCAGAATGAGGAAAAATGATACAGGGAGCCACTTTCACTGGAGGGATAGGTGATAGGATGTTGGCAATCACAGTAAACCGAAAAGATACTTTGAATGGATTCATTTTAAACAAAACAAATGCCTCCCAAGACAGAGGGAGGGGGCAGAACTGGAGACAGACCAAATAGGGGAGCTAAGAAGCTGACTTTAGCTTTTGGAATAGGACAGGAAGAGGAAATGTAAAGTATGCCCTTAAGAGGGAGCCGATAAGTGAGGGCACATCCAGGTGAACCCCCTCTTTGAAAATGTCACTTAAGAGGGTGTGACTATTCTCCGAGGAAGAATTCATTCACAGCGCCAAAAAAATAAATAAGTTGTTGAAAATGTTCAAGCTGGTTGTGATTATAGAATTCAATGGGAAAATCACATTCCAGAACTGCTAAACGTATTCATTAGACCAGATAGCATGGCTTTATTACCATCTCCATCATATGTTGTGTGTACCTAAAAAACAGGTCAACATATAAAATCGGACGCGGATGCAGAATCTTAATCTGTTTAATTATTTACAGCGCTTTTAAGGGGCTGATGTGATTACAAAGGAGGAGTCTTCCCTCATATTATTCTAGGCTATGGTTTACTGTTGGGGGGGGGGGGGGGGTTGAAGAATATGCATTTGCTCAAAGATAGACTGCTTTTCTGATTCCTACAGCTTTCCTTGACGCAGAAAGGCTATGTTAATTTAATCTTTCCTGGACCAGCATGAAGTGCCACCAGAGAAGGGCGGGGGGGGGGGGGGGGGGGGGGGGGGCGGTAGAAAGGAAAGATGCTTGTCCTTATCTTTATAATCATACTGCAGAGGCCACGTGCCCTCCTTCGCCCCCCATTATTCCAGACACTAATCTTTCATTTCATCTCCCATATCACACAACACAAATGGCTCAATTTGCATGACAGGATTTGTAACACGGACCAATCAGGTGTCAGAGCCCATTAAACATGACACCGCAGCGCGCTATCATAATCAGCCGTCTAATGAGCACGGCCGGAGGTGCCAAATGCCCTGGATGGATCAAGCAGAGGGGCTCTCCATGCTGCCCAGCGGGGGCTGAGTCACTTGGGGGATTACAATTTTGAGGTGTGGCGAGGAGTCCCTCTCTGGTTCTGAGAGAGAGAGAGCGAGAGGAAGAGAATGAGAGAGAGAGAGAAATTTCTCAGCGACAAGCCGAGGTGGGCCACACACAGGTTTTTTCTTGGGGGGGGGGGGGGGGGGGGGGGAAGAGAAGAACTGACCTGGAAGAAAGAGAGTAGAGGCTGCATCGGGGGACTGATTATTCCTCCTGGGTACGTCCAGCGTTGAATACTAATGCATATTGGACCATAGTAGAGGAGAAGCCCTCTCAGTATTTCAATCTAACAGGCTATTACTGAAATATTTCAAAAGATGTCATTTTTGCGATGTATGCTTTGATAATACCTTTATTCAAAGATGCTTCACTTTCCTGTTTAAGATAGCCGTCTCATGATACATATCAAGACTAACTGATTGGTAATCCTAAATTTTTTAATTCTTTACAATAATTACAATTGTACCATGAACAGATTGGTCAGATCGGTGTGTAGCTTTCACCTCACAGACCAAAGATACTTCCCCTTCCATTTATCACCTCCCCAATCAACCCTGAGCAACAGGCTGCAGCCCACCTGCCCATGCCTCCTCTTCTACGGCTAACCCCCACCACCACCACATTTGGGGGTGACCTGGAGTGGTGTTCTGATGGTCCTCGCG
Source organism: Gadus morhua (assembly GCF_902167405.1). NCBI lineage: Eukaryota > Metazoa > Chordata > Actinopteri > Gadiformes > Gadidae > Gadus > Gadus morhua. Next base: position 26,323,049 of record NC_044060.1, on the reverse strand, counting down.
CCCTAGAAGCTGTCAGTGGCCTTCGTCCTTCCCATGAGGAGAACACACAATAGGGAAAGGGCTCTGGCTGAGAGGTTCAGTAGCCATTAACCCTTACCAGCTGTTCCTGCCCAGGGTATTCTGTGCCACAATACATGCCCCCGAGGGGGCCCTCACGTCCACTAATCTAGCCATTGTTGGCCAGGAATGCTGACAGAAGAAAAGATTTTTTTCTTGTGTCCATGCAGGCGTGTGTATCCATGTGTGAGAGCTGAGAATCGTAGGGCTAATTTCTATAGTTGCCCGTGAAGAAGGGGGGACCATGAAGAATACCCTGTTTAGCTGCTTGACAAAATTCTTTTGCTTAGAAATAAAGGAGAAACAATGCCAATTGTTTTGAGAAAGCACTCCTTAACACTATCCATGTCTCACCGTTGAAATGCTTCATATTCTCAGAATGTCTGCCCTTATAGTGATATAACTCTTTGAGACTTGAAATAATTAAGAGTTTTCCGGATTTATTTTAAATGCATGAATGGACAAACATCCCGAAAATGAGCTATATTGGTTTGAAAGCAATTTCTAATTACATTTTGGGAAAATTATTCAATTTTAAAGCTTTGCACTCTGAATATATTAGCAATTAGTCCATTTCAATTAGCATGAAAATTAAACAGCATTTTCCAGTCAATTTAGCATTGATCCATTAGGGTTTTCTGGTTTGCTGAGCAATTTTAGACAATACAGAAGATACTCTTTGTAATTTGCAGAAAATGTATGGGTTTTATTTAACTGTTTAAAAGCAAATAAAATAAGCTGAACACAGACTACAGTGATTTGAATTGGGAATTTATAAAATGTTCCTTAAAATAAGGAACTGTGATGAGATATTGAAGAAAGCCTGTTGGAATAAGGAATTGTGTTCATAAAACTGAGGCCCAAATACAATAACCAACAAACAGAGTAAGTCACACAGGGGTTAAGCTCTGTACAATCAACAACAGATTCTCCTATCAGTTTGTTTCTCCCTCCATGGGTTAAAATCAATATATGCAATAGCAACAGTGTTGACAGCAACAGGAAGCTGCTCCCCATAACTTTCAACAGACCAAGAGATCCCTTATTAGCATAGGGAAGCTAACAGCAGCACCTACAGAAGCAGTACACACATTTTCATGAAAATTAGATGCGTCATAAAAAGAGAAATTATTTTTTTCCCAATTTATTATTTGCCCCCATAGCCTGTGCATTGTTGTCACAGACGGAGCAGCTACGTCAGTCAATTATATGTCCCAAAGACTTTTGTGCTAATGAGCCCAGGCTAGCCATCGGCAGACTTCCACTGTTGCCCAGGAAAGATCACTTTCATCGCTTGCAGAACTAATTCAGGGCACAAAAGTGTGAGCTTCACCATTGCAGCCTCTTTTACTGCTCCTTTTGTGGTGGCTTTAGAAGTACGCTGAAGAGAGGGTCTAATGTTCAGGCCTCTTCATCTCCAGTCCACTGGCTGTCATTAACATACATATCCATATGAAAAGTGGGGTACGGCCTGAACAGCTGTCCAGTAAAGAGCCTGGTGGTTCCCTTCACCCAAACACTGAAGGAAGCCTTCAGCTTTCCTGGGGCAATAATAAACCAAACCATTTAAACAGTCTTTCAGGCAGTGAGAGAAAGCCACAGGACCATAATGCTGCATTCACTCAGCACATCCATTTGCTCCCATTGGCTCGCTACAGTCTCCAGTGGATACCGTTTAGGAGGTAGCAGGAGAGTATCAAAGAAACGCAGGGACACATATGAAATCCATATCCATACTGCCATATAACTATCATGTGTGTATTGCTTAATTTCCAAGGCACTTTGAAATTTCATAAATGTAACTGTTGCAAGATTTAGAACATTTATCTATTCACTTGTTGCCCTGTGCTTGGAGATGACCCTGAGCAAAATGATTTGGTCCAGAAGCACTTTGAAGAGTGTATTGGGATGGAACTGATCAATCCCCTTGTTTAAACTTGGCTGTTGAGCATGGAAAAAGGGGTTAAGTGCCCCAGTTCACAAGTGAAGTCATTAACCTAGGATGGATTTTATCACCAAACCCTTATATCTCCACTGACACTAAATAGTTTGCATAACATTTGATTCGTTTTTTGGGTCATTATAATATTTAAAAAATATATTGAAAATACATAATAATCTTATTTCTTCATTCATTTTAGGACTGATCTCCTTGTATTGGTGTGCTTGTAAAATTCACTCTTAATCTAAAACATTATCAATCATTATTTATTTATTTTGTTTGAGAAATCAAGTCAAGCTGGAGTCACTGAGCTCCGAGCGTATCGATGCCTTATCCAGAACCACGCTATAAAGATCCTTTATGAATTTTGTTTCCTTCCATTGAGTGGATTTCTATGCTTAAAATGCCCCCTTCTCCCAAACAAAAGGTGGTAAGGGAGAAACCCAGTATCCGGATCTAATGAATAAGAAAAGCCTTTCTTTTAAAGGGGACTGGTTTGTCTCCTCATGGGTCGCCTTTCATTCAGCTTTAAAAAGCAGAGGAGGGCTGATTGATAAATCCCCTCTTGGCGTCTGTGACTCCTGGGTCATCATGACACAATGCCCTGGCACCTTAAGGTTTCCAAATCTGTTTCTCTGTTTGAAAAATAGAAAGAGCGATTCTGTGTTCATTCACAGGTCTCTGACGTGCCTTTATTGCGTGGGTGATTATCCCCAGCCTGCATGCCCCAGCGGGCTACCAGTTAATATCTGCATGGTGTTTTTATGTCCTATTTGATCCTCCTTGTTCTCCTCCTGCACCTCCTCGCCTCGAGATGCATCATTAGAATCTAAAAACGGCACTGTAATTGTATTTGTTGCAGACATCCCCCCTCCATAGAAGCAGCATACTTTTTTCTTTCTAGACGACCAGCCAGAAGCCTCAGACCAGCGGCTCACCCCTTGCTGCCCAGCCTTTATTTGTCATTGTTAGCTTGTTTGTTGTCTCTGCATAGTTTCACCATTCATTCAAAAAGGAGGAAATTTGGGAGATGAGGGGAGCAAAGGGGAAAAGGGACAGGAGCAGCAGCAAACTAAGAGGAGGAAGGGGTAACGTGGGAGGGATAAGGATGACTTCTTAAACACATTTTCTCCCCTTTGGCTGTAATTACACAAAGTAGGCCAGTGATTAGTGCAGCGTGGGGAGCAGAGAAAAAGACACCCTTATTTCCCAATGGAAGCGCCTGATGGAGCATTACTGCCTGACAATGGCCCAGTTTTTACTGAAACCTGCTTACCCTCCTGTATGGCTAACCATGGGAACTCCAGTCAGGTGGAAAGTGCTTCCCCTTTTCTTCTCACTCTTTCTCTCTCGCGCGCACGCGCCCTCTCACTCTCTCGCTTCTCTATCTCTCCCTGGTAAGCAAGGGAGCCATAGTGCAGGAGCTCTTGGTTCTGGCTGGAGGCACACTACTCCCCCATGGTAACTGAGATGTTTGAGGATAAGCTCTTATTTTTTGGGGGGGGGGGGGTGGGGAGCATGAGCTCACACTTGTCTGCTGTTGTTGGAACGCAGTTAATGATGAGCTTCATCTGTTTTTTCCTCCACCTCCCTTCCCTCTCCCCTGTCCTCCTTCCCCTGCTCCGCCTCCCCCTTCTCCACTTCCCCATCTCCACCTCCTCTCCTCTCTGTCCTTTTCTCTCCCTCCCTTCTTTTTATTTGAAGCTAAGCGGCTGTTTAAGTGGAGGGCCTCCTCCCTCCTCTTGGGAACGCTCTCATGGGGCTCTCTACTGGCACTGTGTGCATGACACATAATGAAAACAATTTTACGCTGCAGAGGGAAGTATCCAGGCAATTACTGAAGTGACAGCCACCTGCAGACACACCACCCGTCCCTCCACCAACAACCCCCCTACAGTCACATATTGCTCTCTCTCTCTCTCTCTCTCTCTCTCTCTCTCTCTCTCTCTCTCTCTCTCTCTCTCTCTCTCTCTCTCTCTCTCTCCCTGTCTACTGACTGACATGCCATTGCTGCAACCAGCGCCGCATCCCCCCATGCACACACACACACACACAAACTACTCCCCAGCCAATGGCTTCATGAATATGTGATGTCTTGATGATGTTGTGAATGACCGGGGGAAGGTGAGGGGGATGGTGGCTGGTTGGATGGGGTTGGTCATGTTGGAAAGGATGGGAATAGGATGGGCGAGAAGAGAGGGTAAGTGAGAAAGAGCAGAGCTGTAATAAGTTACCCAGCTGGAGGTGGTGTTGTGTTGCTGTCGCCCAGTGGCAGTCCATAGAGGGAGCCCTCTGGGGGATCTGACCCCAGGACCGGGCTCCTAAAGGGGGAGCCAGGGGATGAAGTGACAGGGGCGTGCAGGGGGTTCCCCCAAAATCTCTTGTTGGCCAATTTTACACATGAAGCCTGGCCCAAAAGCCAGAGTGGCAGGCCTAACAGAGCCCTGATTTAATTTGATAACCCGCTAAGCGAATGTGATTTAAATGAGTATTTCACATACAAATTATCTCTTTGGCCCAAAACCCACAGAGAACCACTTCTCTGGTTGCTTTATATACCCCCCCAAAAATTCTGGTTGCCCTGCACCATGTGTCACTGATGTTAAATATGTCCCTGCTTTGTTACCGTCACATGGCACTTGCTTCCACACCTTCCTGTCTCTTGCATCGTCCCCAGTGACCTGAAGATTATCTGTCATGCATCCTCTCTGAACTCTTTGTAGTATATTTAAATTATTTTGTTTCACTTAAATCTGTGCTTATTTCAGATAATTCAATGAAAGGCATCTAGAAATGCATCACAGCCCAAATACTTACATGTAGCGCCCAATGCTGGCCTGAACCGGGCCGCGTTGCTGTTCAACTAATGGTTCCGTAAGCGTCCGTGAGAAGTTGGTGATAATACAGATGTACTCATTAGTAATTCTTGAACTTTTAAACATTTAATAAAACAAGGCATCATTTATTTTGCAAGCAATTCATTTAGACGCAGAGGCCTTCAATTATCGTTAATGGACTGAGAGCGTATTGTGGAAAACAGTCTTATTAGTTATTAAGTGATGCCAATGTTTATTTCTTCACAAGGCTCTATTACTCGCAAACCTCTAATGTAAATTAGCCTATTCGCTCAAACGCAAATCATTAAAAACGTTTTTGTTTTAAAATATTTTTTTTAATGCACCTTTAAGACGCAGTGCAAAAAAGCTGACTTTTTGTATTCCCTGGATTATGATTCTCTACCTTATTCTCTGGACCCCCATTCTCTGCCTGGCTCCTGCCTGCTTTGTTTTTCTCTGATTTGATCGATCTTCTGATTATGATCCTTGCCTGTTTATCGATCAAACCTTGTTGGATTACCCTTTGAAACTGATCATTTTGGTGTCTGGCTTTTGGGTTTGTAATGTTTTGAGTCTGTGATTGAAACATTATGTAAGGTGAACCCTGGGGTATATAAATCTAGAGAGCTCCCTGCTGATAGCCTGATCTATCCTAAATGGCCCTGTTGAACTGTGGAGACAAGCAGAGTGATAAACGAGTGGACCCCGAGCTGACACATTACAGAAAGATAGAAGAAAGATGTGCTTGTACTCACACATTCACAAACTTGCACACTCACACACACACACGCGCACACACGCACACACACACACACACACACACACACACACACACACACACACACACACACACTCAATGTCTCACACACTGACACATACACGTTCACATACACTCACATGCACAGATACACACACACACACACACACACACACACACACACACACACACACACACACACTCACAGACATACACACACAAACACACACACACACAGAAACTCTCTGGTACTGTGTGAACATGTACAGTGATCAAATGAAACATAGGATGGCATCCAGGTGACAAATGGTTGACTTAAAGTTGATGTTATGCAACGGTTTCTGTAACCATCAATCCAATACGACTTTATTCTCTCAGTGCTGTTGGAGAGCATACTAAGATAGGTTAGGAGATCAAGGTTGAATAAGAAAAAATAAGTAAAAGCAAGATATTTTGGCATGACAAAGATCAGACTCTAATCATGTAAATGAGCAAACCTGTTGCCAGTACCGATTTGTTATAACAACTCAAGACAGATGACTACAGTTAATTCAGGATATTTCAGCACATTCAGGTAAAGGAAATGCAAGAAAGACTATACCTTTCAATTTCCTTTCATATATTTTATATTTCATATTTTAATAACATCATATATTCATGGGGGGGGGGGGGGGGGGGGTTGGGGCGCAAGGGGAATTTCATCCATTTCCCCTTGCGCCCCGCAAAGGGAAATGGATGATTTGTAAGAAATCTAAGTACAATAATGAAGGGCTTTCGGCAACAGGGATTGCCACAGCGGACACATGTGGGATGGAGGCCGTGGATACAACCTTAACAAAATACAGATTCAGACCAGAATAATGAGGCTTGAGCATGTAACCGATCTGTGGAGTCTTCATTTATTTTCCTGTTGCAACTCAACTTTTCCAACAATGACAGTGTATGCTTATCGATTTTACACTCAGAGATCAACTTTGCAATGACTCAGAGAAAAAGAACAGCTTACCCCATTATTAACACACTTCCCTCCGCATTCCATTCACCCACATTTGTTTGGGTTGAGTAGAGAAAAGTTTATATTGCCCCCCACTTTCTTCACACACACACATGGAGAGATATAAATCTATCCACATATCACAAGAATAAAAAAACATCCAGATTTATTTGTTCCACATTTATACATTTACATGATCACACACGCTGAACCACACACACACACAGACACACACAGAGAACATATCCATCATGCAAACACAAGACAACAGTGAGAAGTATCCTTTCTTCCTCTTCCGCCATCTTCCAAAGCATTCTCATGACTCTCACTAACACCTCATCCTCCCCTGTCTGTCCCCAACTACTCCCGAGCCTGTGGACCTTCCATCAGCTGAAAAGTGCGGAGCATAAGTACTTGTTTGTCTGTGGTAAATTATTTGGTGCATTCTGTAGTGGAGAGTCACAAACCCACTCAAACTATACGTAAAGTGTAGTGCTAGTTGGTCTGTTCCCCATAGACTAGACCTAGAGGGTCCAGCTTGACGTTTTTTCACAGACTAGACCTCAGCAATTTTCCCATATGAACTCAAACCCTGCTCAGGTCATGTGCATTCTTTTATACTCTGTTACCTCCATATAGTGACTCAACAGTCCTCTCCTTTTCCCTCCCCCTTGTCAGCCCTGCTTAATGTGGGTGCAGATGGAGGATAAGCCAGAGAGCAGCCATCTTGTTGACCCATTCAGGGAGGGCAGGGCCTTGATCACATCCCTGTCTCTGGCAGCGGTAGCACACCAACACCAACTGTTCTGAAATGACCACACTGTCATAGGATGGGACTAAAGCATGCCAATACCAGGTCGATTGGGACTTGGCATGGGGCTTACAGACATTAGCTAGGGCTATTACTTTGCACTCAGGTCGGGTGGGTTAATCCAGGGTTAATTATTTTGGCCCCTCTTGTTGGTAGGGGGTATGACTGACTAGCATAATTGAACAAAGTAATAGTGCACTTCAATGTATGGGGATAGCTAAATACCATATTGCATGAGATGCGCACAATGATATAGCATGATTGAACGCATATGTATACACCCAAAAAGTCTGGTCAAATACTGCTTTCTAACCATGTGACCAAATATTTTTATATTTTCATTATTTGTAACACAGTAAAAGGGTATTATGGGCAAACAGCTGACAGATCCAGAGAAAGGATATTTGTAAGGGAGACTATAACCAGGAAATTTCCACAAAAACGGTTGCTTAACAACATGACATCAAACAGATCACATTTTTTCGTCTATCACTGTAATATAACCAAACTGAAACCAGAAAGTTCATTTTCAAAGGACTAGCCTTTGCAATCGCAGTCCTAATGCAGTAGTTGGAGGAAAGGAAGGGTAATTGGTTTGGTAAAGATCGCTTTCCGTCGCACCATAAAGCACTACACAATAGAAAAGGTCGCCAATTAAGCAATCATGAATACCAAGTACCATAGCTGATGAAAATAGGCCAGTGGTTTAAATAGATTTGCAAGCAATTTACCTTTTCACAATGTTGGCAATCTAATGCAATTTGCTGGCAATTTTGTGTGCTTTCACAAGCACTTTGAGCTGACACTACAAAGTGCAAATGGCAAGAGGAGACCACATAGAAAATGTAAAACTATCTTGGCCACATCAAGGTATCAGAATGGCGCTTCATCAGGAAAATTACAACAATTAGCATAAGTGCTCCAAAATCAACACTTTAAATGTCAGCGCCAAAGGTTGGGCCACAGATGAGGAAGGGTGTGCAATGTCCTCCAGGATAGACTTGCCCTAGAACGCAAAGCAATCACCCATCATGCCCGGCCAGTGATGGCCCCACAATTGCTGTGACATTCTCCCAGCACTGTCATTCTTGGTCACAGACTGTTCTTCCTTCTCTGCGTTCATTTTCTACAAAAACGGCATTGAGTGCCTCTTATTCTCCTGCTTTTCTCTTTTTTATAATATTGTAAGTTGCAGGTTGTCACAGGTGGCTAGCATGTTGTTTTGCATTATGTTTTATTGGATGTGTCAAAAAGCAACATCAACACAAACAATTAATAACCAATGCATTTCTTGATATCATTTGGGATTCAGGTACACAGGTGGCATTTTTCCATTGCCACCGCACCATGACGTTATCAGCCAAACTGATATTTTCCCCGAGATGGACCTTCTCCGAGGTCTGGCCAAAGTTGGCTGTGGTGACGTCAGCCCTGGTTGTCGTTCAGAGTGAGAAGTTTCTCTCAAAATGTATGAATATAGACTTATAAAATACAATAATCTCTGTGCTCTTGTGTATGAGACTCATCGTAATGCACGAAGAGTATGGCTATGGAGGTCTCAACAGCTCTGAACTTTATTATTTGTTTGTTCCGATAACTATATAAGCCTTATTATAAAGGGCAATTTAGGATGGGGGTTTAGTTTTTTTCCCCTCATATTAAGGACATTGTGTGGGACTATTGGAAATATGTGTGAAACATTGTCCAATGTGTAACTGGAACTAATCTGAATAGCTCTCAATGAGCAATTGAGATTAGGATGCAAATACAGTATATTGAATGTCAAACTGAATTTTTCATTGCGAATATCATTGTGTGTCTTGCAGACTCTCTGAATTAACCCACATTTATTAAATGTGTCTTAAACTAATCAATCCGATTGATTCTATGATATTAAACTAAATAGGCATGAAAGTGTGTTGTTGAATCATCGACTCGAGACAATTGTGTCATCAGTTGAAGACATTCAACCTTCAGGGAAGCCCGGTTGTAATGGAAATGCAAATCTCAGACACACTGGTATATGATATAATTTGGCGCCAAGTCAAACCCTACAGAGCCAAGCCAGTATAGTACTGTGGAAAAACGACCAAAAGCTCTTGGCCTCTTCATGTTCACAGGATTTACGATTAGAGATACAATTTCAAAATGCACCTTCTCTGTCAGTGGAGGCTTCCCCCCTAAACCAGAATGTATTGGCAGTTAGCTTACAGTCAGACACTTAGATGGACAAACAGTGGCATTTCAGGTGCTGCCCATATTTATTTTCATTGTAGCTCTCACAGTGTCCTTTCAATCAGCTCACAACCGATTTTCCATATATTGCAGAAAAAGTTAGGGATTAGAATGATATCATCATCATCATCATCATCATCATCATCATCATCATCATCATCATCATTCTTATCAACATTGGAATAGTTTTAGATTGCTCTCATATCATCTAGAGTTGCCATTGATTCAAAAACATTATTTTTGTCACCCAAGGAATGTAAATTACTGCTTATTACATTATTTCAACAGTTGTTGAAACCATTGGACTGTGTATGGAACTGTAAGGGTTTGCATTATTGAAGCATGTCTCGTTTGCAGTTAACAGATGGAGATTACCACTCAACCTTATCACTGTTTCTGATCTGCAGCCTTCAGGAACTACTCAACAGGAATTTTTTACTTGTATAGTAGTCACTCCCCGTTGTCACTTTTTTTCCCTAGATGAACTTCTCGTAGATTGTCATTGGGGATGGAAGTGTACATGGTTAGGTCATGATGGAAAGATAAAGATAGACTTTGCCGCTTACGAGAGGATGCTGGGAATTTTACTGTTTTACGAAATAAACAAGTTGCATGGTTTAAGGCAAGATTGAAAAAAGCAGTTTCTTACTTGCTTGACAGACAAAACTTGTATGATAGGCCTAGTTTTAGTGGTCTACAGTTGGAATAAAATCGTCAAACAATAAGCTATGCACTTGCTACATTGAAAGTTTATTTAGACAGCATAACCCACTAAACATTAAACTCTTATAATTTTCAAGATGTTTCTAATCAAGTCAATGAATCTAAAAGCACTAGCATTTGATGTTCTTGCTATGCAAACTATATCATATATCTAATGTACTAATAAGATAATAATACGCTGTGAATTAAAGCATAGTATGGTATGATTTATTCTTTAGGTTTGAGATTTAAAGTTCCATCATTATTGTTGTGTTATTTTTGATTGAAGCCAAGGTCTTTGTTAATTTGTCCTTATAGATTTCTGCTCATTCCAATCCTTCTAAACCTGCATTTAGTCAATAGCAGGAAACAGTGTTGTTGAATCATTTCAGAGCGCATTTAATATTTGCCAACGGGAACCTTATTAAACCAAGATGAATTGGCTTCCTCATATAGATTTCCCTTCACCCCAGAATGAAGCAGAACAAAGTTGAATTGAAGAAGGAGAAGGCAGGGGGAGGGGCAGTAAAGTTTGTGGTCTCTGGGTGAGAAGGGACAATTAGTACAGTGGGGGCCTCTAGCTCAGGAGCGGCCCCAAGTGTTGGGGATTGTGCGAAGCTTACTCCAACTGCTGCTGTTGATGGTGGTGGAGAAGGCTGAACAGATGGGCTCCAGGCTGGCACCCGGCTCCTCTCCTTTGTATCGACCCTTCTCTCTAATTACAGCTGATGGCTGTGTATGGGAAAGAGCGCGAGACAGGGAGAGATGAGCGAGAGAGGGGAGGGATAGTAAGGGGGGAGAAGGCAGGGAGGAAAGGGAAACAGTGGAAGGGTTGGGGGGGAGGAGGGGGCAGGGGGACGACACACAAGCAGGTGACAGTGCGTGAAGACGAACCTGTAGCAGATCCAGGCCCCATCAGGCACAACCTAGTCACAGCCTGACAGCTAATTAGAAACGACACAGATTCATCCCAATGTAACAGATGTTGCCTAATCAGTCCAGCTTGGAAGAACCCAGCGCCAGCAACATTTCATGCACAATTTAACCAACTAAAAGGGATGAAATACTTAATGCATTGTAAGGCCAGCACAGCTGTTTGTCTCATCAGGAAATGTCCCAGTCAAAAATATGAATGTTTTTTGTAACTCTAAGTGAGGGTTTATAATGCGTTAATAGAGCAGGAAAAATTGAAATCACACATCTGGCAAAGATTTCAGCCCAACATTGATAGAGCAAAGGACCAATGTAGACTAAACTTTTTATCAAAGGTTGTGTCTGAAATCGATTACCTTGCACACAACAGGAAATCTCACAGACACACATACTGACGTGAAACACTGTATGAATATCAATTAATTACTTATTATGATTAGACATACCCATCAATAATGGGTATACAGAAGTTTGTTTTCGACATTAAAGATATTTTTTGTATATTATTTATCTGTGGCTGCCTTTTATAATGAATTATTTATGTTATAATATGAATGTAATACTTATACTTAAGACATAAATATAATTTATTTAATTATTTTCATTATAATATATACTTTATATGTTAATGTTTTTATTGTTGCTTATTTAATGTAAAGAATGTATCTTCAATTGTATTTAACTGCTAATTTTTTTTCCAGAATGCCTCTATCGTCTCACAATGAACTCACAATATATCAAACACACACATGATCATTCCTAAAATGAAGTATTAGCGATTCTCAGGTATGTTCTATTGTGTTGCACCATCAGATAGAATGTGTAGATTTGTGTCCTGCTGTTCATTTCACATTAGCTGTCTCCATCCAGATCTTTGTCTCTGTATCCATAACAGAATTGCCAATATCTCTGCATGCTCTGCATTTTTATCTGATGCACTAGATGACAGTAATATGGCTGAAAGATTAAACAATTGCACACAAAGAAAAAAAAGAAGAAGAAAAAAAACAGCAGTGCCCTGGCTGATGAAATCTGGGCAGTTATCACACTAACCATTACCTGTCAAGCCCTCACATTCAATTTAAGGCTGCATACATTTTCTGAAGAGGAAATCAAGGCAGAGGAAGAAAAGCAGTGCAGATAAACCGTGAAAAAAATGCCTATTTTCTGCTCCTTTTATTTATGATGGGATGTTGCTATGTGGGGACCATCGGGTGATGGCTTTATCAGGCTGACTGATACATCTCTGATAGCACACACAGTAGAGTCCCGCTGTTGATGGAGTGTTGCTCTTGCCAAATAACATTTTGAACTCAAATGACTTTCCTTTGCCCTGAGAACACAGGGTGACCGAACAAACAAACACAGCCCTTCAAGCCCAAATGTGTTTTTCTTTCATATCTTTAACATCATCCACATTTCAGGTTAAGGCAGATGTTATGAGTTATTGGTATTTGATTAAAAATGGTCTGATGTTTTTATTTATATGCCCGGGGGTGCTGTTTAATCTGTCAATAACAGCTGATTAATCTAATTATGGTTTATCTCTGTCTACACAGTTAACTATCACCATGGGAACCCTAAACTGCTTCTTCCTGATAGGCAAACCTGTTTACTTTCATTAAACACACACAAACACACAAAAACACATACGTACACCCACAAAAACACACATGTGCGCACACATACGCACACACACACACACACACAAAGTCCCATGCATTTTCAAGCATCACCAAACATCAGGTTCACCCGTCTCGTGAATTATTCTAGATTATATAGTCTATATAATTATATATAGAAACATAATGACACACACCTGTTAGGAGCCAATCAACAGATAGAATATGTATATATATATATATATTCTATATATTCATATCATAACATAATATGATAATATTTAATGCTTGAATATTTTATTGCTAATATTTTCTGACACAAAACACAAAATAAAACATAGCGATATAAATTGTTTTGTGTTATTGTGTCAGAATTATTAACCAATAATAACAAATTTACAAAAGTAAAATGTTAATTTTATAAAATGTTAATGTTGATGCTCTGATTGAATACTTGTTCTGTCTATATTGTATTTGCAATATTACTATTACTATTACTAGTTTAAATACACACCATACAGACTGAAATTGCTGCTATTATTTATTTATTTATCTATTTAAAAAATGCACTACTACATGACTTTTTGCTGCCAGTATTGACTGCCTCTTTGCACAAATATTTTTACTTATTTTATTCATACAGAACTCCTATATTTTATGTCATTGTCTATCTTGTCTATTTTTAGTGTTGTCTCGTATATTTGTGTTTGTGCCTTTGCACTTGTTATATGTTCACCGCGGGATAGGGGGAAACGTTTTCTCGATTCCCTCACATGTCTTGTACATGTGAAGTGTTGACAATAAAGCTGACTTTGACTTTGACTTTGAATATTGAAAATAGCAATAACAATTTTAAAATATTGTATCATCTGCTTTTTGTATTAGGTTATATTATAAATTAATATTATGTTTCTATATGTTGATTCGCTCCTAAAAGGTGTGTGTCATTAGAATAATATAATAATCTAGAATAACTCTCTAGCCCGGTGAACCTGATAATGGGTGATGCTTGAACATGGGACTGTGTGTGTGCGTGTGCGTGTGTGTTTGTGTGTGTGTGTGTGTGTGCGCGCTAATGTCTGTGTGTGTGTGTGTGTGTGTGTGTGTGTGTGTGTGTGTGTGTGTGGTGTGTGTGTATGTGTGTGTGTGTGTGTGTGTGTGTGTGTGTGTGCGTGTGTGTGTGTGTCCCATGGAGATACTTATGCTAGTTAACTGAGTAGAAGAAGATTAACAATAATTTGATTCATCAACTTTTATTGACAGAGAGAACAGCACCCTCTGCTAATAAATAATAACATCAGACAAAAGAATACCAATAACTCTAAAATTCTTCCTTAACCATATTAGTTACACATAGATAATTAAATCTTCCCCATGTGTGTATCTGTAGTAACTAGGTGCCATACAATAAAATGTCTCAAGTTTCAAGCTAAGATGATGAAACAGCCACCAGCACGGGGACATGAGTGGGATGGGGACGGTGAGCCCCTAAGACACAATTTGATCCATTGATTGTGTGTATTTTGAATGATTTAAGTCATAAGCCATAAAAGAAGAGTCAACCATTTTCTTGTTTTGAATAAAGTACATCATCGGAGAGAGAAAGGGTGGACTTGTGTATGATCTTAATAAGGTTTGTTTAAGCATGGCTGTATGCTTTATGATATAATATTCTCTACCACTCTACCTCCTCAATCAAAGAAGCCATTATGATAACTATCATAGGTGCTCTCAAGGTCTGCACCATTAATGTTTGACCACTTAATTTCTCAGCAATTCAGAATCAACTGATATTTGTTTGTTACCTGTAAATGCCTCGATTTTACCTCTCCAAATCATATGGACATTATAGCTCACTTGCAGCTTGCAGCGAGGTTGATTCTTTTTTTTTTTTTTCTTTTTTTTTTAATTTAGACTTACACATCCTGTATAAGGCTCTTGTACTCCGTAAGTTTTATTTTAGTCATGGCCTATTTCAGTTCACATTTTCTGTTAACTCATTGCATATTTTAAGTTAATTGTGGTTAATGCAAATCATTACAGGCACGTGATAATTGATAGCAAGGCTAGAAAATATCCTCCCAATCATGTGAGGACATTGTCTAGCTCTATGTATATTCCAATAAAGCGTTTGTCACGGCACTAATGACTCGTTTAGGTGCCAACTCATGAAACTGTCAAACCTGATTGCTATCCTACGTACCACACTGAGCTATTTTCATCTGTTAAACAACCTTTTATGGAAAGAAAATATATTAATAAGTTATTGCTGCTTTGATAAGAAGTTGTTATGAACATGTCTCATATGCAACCAAATATTTTACATACAAAGTTGAAGGCTATCTATTGTAGTGTTTGTTTATTTAAAAAGGAAATATACATTTGTTAATATGGGATTCTGACAGGATGTTATTTAAATCAACCAGTCACGTCTTAACCAACCTAACCGACATAACCTGACAGTGAGAGAGGGAGATTAAAAACATGGTTTATATGTCTTTCATTTTGATCTGACCTTTGAACTTCCGCACTGCATAATGTCTTATGGGTCTAAAAAGCAGTAACATAGACATCCACAAGCCTACAAGCACATGCATACAAAAACACATGTCTGCATGCACACATACAACCACAGACACACATAAAATAACACACACTATGGGAGTCACAGTTAATGGGATTACCCTAGTGGTCCCTTACCTCACCTCCCGGTCCCACTGTGGCAATCAGAGGCAGATGCTCAGGGGATGGCATCCTTCAGACATCACGCAGAGTGCTTATGCTCCCATGTTGTAGGAGCCCTGCTGTCTAACCCCCCCCCCTCCCCCCACCAACAGCAGCACTCTAACTTAACTGCACTGACCTCAGAGCAATATGACTGCTCCCCAGAGGAGAGCTAAAGACAAGGAGCAGGTCATGGCACACACACACACACACACACACACAAACACACACACACACACACACACACACACACACACACACACACACACACACACACACACACACACACATTAACACATTAACACAAACTCACAGTCCTGTGTGTGCGCTCGATACAGCTTAAAAAGCCCTTCCTGTGGCGATCAGAACATATAAACACCCACGCAGGGTCGACCCGTGTCACACCTCCCTGACATTTCATGTAGTGGAACAGTTCAGATATGTGATCTCTGAAGACGGGGTCATATGGTGACACCTCTAATGGACCTATACTTGTGTGTGCGTGCTCTGTGATATGTGCAGTTGACACGCAAAAGATAAAGGCAAATATAATTTTTACGTCTTTTTTTATGCCTGACTTGATTCTCCAAAAACAGAAAAAGGTTAAACATTCCACTCTGTCTCACCCCCCCTAAAAGAAACACCACAACCAAACGTGATTACTTCACGGAAAGAAGCGTAAAATGGAAGCGGTTTATTAAGGAGACATAAGAGGAGGCACCTTTAATAACCTTCCGTCCTGCTCAGCAGGGGAGCCCAGTGGATTACACCACACTGGTTTCGGTGACATCCAGAGAGGAAGTACCCCTGCCGGGTGTGTGAAGAGCGGGGAGGGGAGACAACAATGGCCTGCTAGGGTTCTCACATCCCGCTCTGTGCCCTCACCACCGGGGGGGAAGGACAATGGGTTAAAAAGGCATGAATGTCCTGCCTATCCAGGATATAGTGTAGGTGGCTGCCACAGGGCCTGAATGGCTCTGACAGAGCAGTGAAGAGAGAGAGAGAGAGAGAGAGAGAGAGAGAGAGAGAGAGAGAGAGAGAGAGAGAGAGAGAGAGAGAGAGAGAGAGACAAAGAGGGCCCAGTATAATAAAAGAGATTCCTTGGGTCAGTAAAGCATTGCATTCACAGCTGCCCTCCATGGTCTCTCTCTCTGCTCTCCCATGCGTCTTGAGACAGAAACCCACCAGTGATGGCCCATGGAGGAGCCCATTGGATGTATTTTAACCGACACGTTAGGGGACAGGGATTGGTGAAGGGGGGGAATTATTTAAGTGGAAATTGATTAAGAAACGATTATCATAACATATGCATAATAAATGGTAAACAATTATTTCCATAAATAATTAGACATTTGTTCTTACATTTATGTGTGATCTGTTGAGTTATATATACCGTTTGTTTTGTCTTGTTCTTGTTTTTGTGTATTCTATTAATAAAAGCCATATGTGCCTCTAGCATTGAACTGGTAAATCAACTTTTAAAAGGAAGTGAAAGATGATTGACAGAATCTGGTTGATTGCTCTTTACAAAGCATCAAGGATTCAGTTAAAGGTCGCATCACCACTCCCCTTAAATGCAGAGGAAAGGACAAGAGGAGTTTTACAGCATCAGGTAACATGTCCATGCAGAAGTCGGAGAAATCATTGGCTTGATAATTTCTTATTTTCTTTTTATGTGTTTTTATTTGTTCACAATGTGTGTGCACTAATGTCAAACACATGTATCTGATCATGGGTTAATATCCACTGAGTCCACATACCTCGATTGGAAATCACAAGATATTGCAAATATTTATTTTATTAAGAAAATTATACATATTCTAGGACTGCCAACAGTCAATAGATAATCACAGCCCACATTATTTTCCCATGATTCTCGGATTCACGTCAATTGGTGGTGATATGATATGAAGTGTCCCCAAGATATTCGGAGTGAATCTAAAACATGTTTGATGAGCAAATGCCGTTTATATGTGATTGGTAAGATTTTTTTTGATCTCCATAAGATTCTTTTTTTTTTTTACACATCTTTTTAATTATCCGAACAACATTTAATAAGACCTGTCATGATGACGGGATATGACGAAAACAATCACTGTACAGAAAAGGATTTCCAGACAGATAA
Source organism: Gadus morhua (assembly GCF_902167405.1). Lineage (NCBI taxonomy): Eukaryota > Metazoa > Chordata > Actinopteri > Gadiformes > Gadidae > Gadus > Gadus morhua. Next base: position 26,305,310 of record NC_044060.1, on the reverse strand, counting down.
AGATATATAACAAGATTTAGAAATATTCTAACATTGGGGCGTTTGGGCTGAGCGTTTTTCTTGACAGCAAATTATATCGCCCCCTTTAGGCAATTCGGGAAAATGTTTTTGGAGGGGGAGTGAGCTATAAGCGTTTTAAAATAAAAATAATAAGTATCTGTATGCATTAAATATCCACATATACTCTGGGAAAAGCTAATGATATACATTTACAAACGTGTGAGTATGTAAATACACATTATAATTCTGTAGCTATTGTTCATCTCTCATACTGGGGATCAATCAGAATTAGCAACCAGACAATGAGTGTTTTGCTTTGAGGACAACATGCCTTTACCACTGCCTTAATTAAATTAAAGTAAATAAACTTATAACCAATCTCCTTGGTGACAAATTGTGACAGAGAGGGCTAATTTGCTCCCTCGTAGGGGAACCCGCAACAGATAATACTGTTTATTACAAAAAAGGTCGCCAAGGAAATTAAGTTCAGGAGGCCAGCAAATAAAAGAGAAAGTCTGGCACTCGGAATAACAAGTACACACTGATTACATTCAAACAGTTCCCCCTGGAAAGGACACTGACCTTTCTCCTTGTCTTATCCTGACATAAGATATGTAAACGTGGGAGAAAGCGTGTTGTGTTGTGAGAATAATTCTGCCAGGCAGTCATATACAAAAATATTGCGAAAGGTTTTGGATTGATTTAGGTTCACTGGAAATAAAAGAGGTTCATTGTAGGAGGGCTTTCGATTGGATTAAATGTATTTATGAGACAATATAATGTATTATTTAAAATAAAATGATTTTAGAAAATGTTATAACATTAGGTTTAATGACAAGTAAGTTATTTTACAATACAGATTTATTTTTCCTAAAGATTGAATCTAAAAAAACTAAATCAAACAACAAACAAGGCTCTGTTGGTTATTTTATTATTTTTTGATTGAGCTTTCCAAGAAACTCAAAAGTGGAATGTTGTCTTTTGCCAAATCATTAAAAAGTTTAATTTAATTTCTTTCCTCCAGCCACTCCGTTTAGTCACTGTCTCCTTCTGGGGCCATGATTGATGTTTACAGGTCATTGCAATACTCTTAACTCATTAGTTAGAAAGGGAAGGATGGGAGCACTTGCTGGAGTGAGATATTGCAGGGGAACAGAGGGAGCTTTTCTAATGAAAGACAGAGAAACTTAGCCTCAGTGTGATAATAGCCCCTGAACTATTGCATGTTTCAATCAATGAAGACAGAAGTAAATAAAAAGCAGAGGGGAAGATTCACAGGTATTGATCCTAGCTCAACACAGAGCATGCTGACAATCTATGGTCTGGACCAGTAATGCTCCCAGTCATCCACAAAATCAATGAAACTCATCCTTTCAATAGCATCCAATTATTAGCGCAAAGTAAAGGTAGCCTTCCACAATAAATCACAAAACTTGATTGAAAGGAGACAAAGACAAGATGAATGTTAGTCAGAAAGTGAATAATGTTAAAGCAGTTTCCAGTTGAAATGGGCGGTTAAAAATATTCTGTTTTTGATTGGCCATTAATTGTAAACAAATTCTGTTTGTGAACATTAGCAGTCATACGACATTTCTGTGGTATATATAAGTACATTTTTGCATCTTGGTTGTTTTTTCCAACAAGTTTGGTGAGTTTTATTCAAAAAACTTTTATGATAACAATAGTATCCCACAAGCCAATTAAAACAACTAAAACAAAGCTTTTATTAAAGAAATAGAGAGGAGATAATTCTCTTTTGAAGGCTGAGGAAGATTTCAATTCCAAATTCCAAAAACATCTGCTGTATTAGCGGTCAATAGCCAAAACTTCATCAACTGCACACCATCTTAGTATGCTCCTTCAGAAATCCCTGTACAACGAGAACACATCCAATGTAACCCTCCAATGCTTACAGTTTAGTAATCATACATTTTTCATTAGAGTATGAGCTTGATTAAAAAGGGGTGCAAGTTGAATTGCCATTGCATGTAATTATGTAAGATCTAACGTACACATGTTTAGCTTCATCCATCACCATCTGGTTCCACCATGTATCCCTTGTCTCTAATTATCTGCATTGCTTCATCATTAAATATCGATACAAAACATGACGCTTAACGGAAAATATATTCCCACTGAATAATATCTGTTAATGCTCACAGGAAAACACATTTGTCAGGTGCTTTTTTTGCTAAAGTGTCTTTCTAAAAAAGTGTATCTTTTTGTTAACAAATGCATTCCTATGTTTAACATTGAAATTGACAAGGGTTGGTTTCCATGTGATTTGTTTGTCTTCGCTTATGATAAGTCTGCAATGCAATGTTCTGTAGAAGTGACTAAATAAAAGCAATTAATGTAGAGCTTGTTTATGTGTCTAATCCTTGACTAGACACCCCTCATTATGAATGATAAAAATGATCTATTACTATATAAATATGTAAATATTTATACTATTTATACTATCATTTATATATTTCTTCTTTCAGTATACCTACCCAGGACATGGAGTCTTTGAAATAATAAGTAAACCTCCTTTGGGTAAATGTTTCTCTGTACACACGTTTTTTTTTTCATCTTTGATGTTGAAACACTAATGATAAATAAGTACACACATCAAAGCATACCTTCCTGCCATTCTGTGAATGCAGCTTTAGTGTAGTCTCCTCTTTGCTATTTAGTCAAAAAAGAGAACAAGGAGCAGTTGTTGAATGTCGTGGCGTACGGGAGGATTATGGGTATTACGTTGTTAATTTATGAGCTCCCTCAAAAAATGTCATAAATCCATCGTCTTTAACACCTCATGGATGCTGACAGAACATAAGCCAATGTAAGGTCAGGTAAAAACAACATCAACATAAAATACAAACAAAGACAGCTTCAATGTGGCAAATATTTGTCTGTTCTTCTGGCCAGACTCGAGGTAGTACTGGTTGGTTCATCCTCACAGATTTACGTATCCTGTACATGTTAGTATGAGAATTAGAGTTCATATTAGACCAAAGTAAGTTAGTAAGTCCTAACCACACACACACACACACACACACACACACACACACACACACACACACACACACACTTTACTTTGGTTAAGTTTATATTAAACTTTACTTCCACCACTGGTCATAATCCATAATATAACTGCTCCAAGTACTGTAGCAGATGGTTGGTTGTGGTGTCGAAAGAAAGGAATTTTGTATTAAATTAGTGTAAATTAGCCCAGACTGCAAAAAGATTGGTCTCAAGTGCTGGAGGCTTAATTACGGGAGATTTTCGACTCCTTTTCACACACTATTTAGCGGTTGATTCATATCCTTCAAGCAACATAAATTCCCCATACGTAAACAAATATGTCAGAAAAGAAAACTGCATTGGTCTCCGAGACCTTACATGCATATCTATGCACTTCAGCATATATGGCAACGCTTTACCATGTGAACCTCAACCCCAATCACTGTAAATGCCCGCAACTCTAAAACGCACTCTGTGTGGGGGGAGATTGTATGTTAATGAACTGTAAGAAAGTATGTGAAGAGTTTGATAAAACTTTTTTGAGATTGCTTGTTTCGATCAGGTTCCTGTTGTTGGCATAAGCTTTGAATCAGTAAGTAACAAAAACAAAACACATGTTGACTGCATGTTGTACTTTTCATTAGTTTGCTTATGTGACAGCCTTGATCTGTTTGCGCTGTTTTATAGTCATTGTTATATGTATATTGTGTGTTCCTTTAGGGATAAGCTATACTTACGTTTTGTCATTGTTTTGTGATATAACATTGCGTTCTGCTGTGGTGTCATATTGTGTTGTATTATGCCAGATTTTGAGGAGTTGTGTAGGTAGCATTACATAGTGCAGCAGGTTGGTTAGCTTCACTTTCACTTTAGGATTACAGTCAGGGCTACATTTGGGGTTAATGGTGTCGCGGATGTTAATGCCATGTTTAGTAAAGGATATAGCGGGATAATAAAGGCAAAAAATGTGAAGCACAAGCATTTACTAACAGTAAAACAGACACACACACATCCATCGAGCACTGACACAAGAGTGGAGAGGAGCATTGCCAGGCATGGTGACATGTTAAATTACCTTGGTGATGTATAGCTTAATGAACCCCTTGTGTTGATCATGCTTAACATTAATCAAAAGCAAGGAGCAGATTTCTTTATTTTCTCAATGCTGCCTTGATAAACTGCAATTTCATTTAACCTTGGACAGCAACTTTAATAGCTTCCACAGGACAACTGTCAATACTTCCCTGGGAATACAGTGATTAAATTTCAAGGCAAGAAATGTGTCCCGGCTCTTTGAATCCCACTATTTATCTCTCTCTTTACCCATCCCCCGACCCGTCAGCCCCACTCCTCCACTTCACACAACCACAATCTGTACCTACACTGTGTGCACCGCCTGCATTTAAATGGCTGGCCAAGTCAAACCGGACCGTAGCACATCGAGTAATCATCCAAAAGTGATATGTGTTTTTAATTTTTTGTATTATTGTATGTAGGCCTATACCTCTTGATTCATCAAGTGGAATTGCAAAGATAACTAGCTGACATTATTGATAATAAGCTCAACAAATTCTGGGTTTGTTTTTATGTGTGTTTGTTATTATGTGTGTGGCTTTATTTTCCTTGCTTAACAAACATTGCAAACATTTTCCTATGTGTTTTCCTCTAATACATTTTCTGAAATAGATCATCATTGGTCTGTGTACATTCTGTATTGTATTTTCATTTACCCTGCTAAGTGTCAGCCCATTGGTGAGAACACAGCGGTGACAGCCAGTGACATGAGCCGTGTCAGTTGGGTGTTTAGTGGTAACCTACACCCTTGTCAATTGTGCATAAATTGTCTACCATGAGCAACCCGCTAGCTGATTAAAACCAATTGTCTGGGCAGGAAAGGACAAGGCAACCTCTTTATTGTATGATAAACTAACTTAATGGAGGAAGGCAATCTGCCCTCTGGGAAACTGCGCTGACTGTTAATTAAAACAACTGGGCTGTCCGTGGAAGGGGGTAATCTGTGGTTTGTGCCAACCGCCACTTGAAGGAACTTTAGAGAGCCTTTGAAAGATTATCTCAGATATTGTCTGCATTATCATTTGGGAGGAGAAAAAATATATATTTTATTGAATTGTACATGTTTGACAGATATTAATAACTAACTAATATCCTTGGTACGTAATAAATATGGATGTAAATAACACATAATATTGTGTAAACAAATGTGCATTGGATTATGAAACCTTATTGTTACGTTATGTCTTTATCAAATTAAAATACAGCTTCAAATCAAAATCAAACCAAAAAATGTGTTGGTCACCTGTTTGACCTGACACCCTATTAAGACTATATCATTCACTGCACAGCTTCATCTCTCTTTCACCCTCTCCGAGAGGTGTTTGAAGATCGGCCCTATGCTACTCCATTGTGTGCCATAATGGTGGCACACAATGTCATGGTGATAAAACAAGGAGGGCAAATATTTCTCTGGCCTTGCATTTCGCTGGATTCCTCCAACCACACTTGACACGTGACAGGCATACACAAAGACTTCTATTATTATCCAATACGGCTCGAATGGCTGCAGGAGGATAATTAGTGAAACTTGAAGAGCCAGAGCTAATCCTTACTACTCCACTTTGTATCCCTCGCCCGTCCGTCTCTTAGACGGCCGCTAACACTTGACAAAGTGCAAAGGGCTGGGTGCAGGGAAAGTCAATAAGGGTTTCATGGGCCACAGATGTACAAGTCAGGCCAAATAGCTGCAGACTAAACTATTTCTTCTCTCTCTCTCAAATTGTCAAGAACAAGTACGTTTAAAGATATTGGTCGTTTGCTTTGTACAAGTAGGCCCAAGTTATTTGGAAATCTTTGAAACAAACATATTTATAAGTGACAATGACCAAATTCCTTTCGTTTACTTTTTTTAAATTGTGCAGTTGTTGATCCAGGAAAAACATCCCAAAAATGATATGCAATATGTTAAGAAAAGTAGATTAAAAGTTCAAAAATATAATTAACAGTGCAGTGGAAGAACTCTGGTGACTAATTGAAAGACAGTTGCGAAGAACGCCATGAGCATGCCATCTCCAAAGACTTTTGTTTAACGGCACTCGTCACATTGACATAACTTCACCTCTGTGGACATTCGTAATTTAGCATGCAATTATCCTAACATTGGAAGGAGATCAATTATGAACACGTAAATTACATAGGCGGTCTATAAACCAACATAATGACAATTGAAAGAAGTAAGGCTTTTATATATATACGTAAATGCCAGGAGCTGCTTACAAGAAACGATTTTGATTAAGGCAAAGCAAGTGCACTGATATGTCAATTTCACAACTCATGGAGTTCAAATGTAGTTCAAATTTATTTAAGAAAAGAAGGAAATACCTTCTTGGAAACAAAATGTGTTCAAAGGAAAGGAAAAGCTGCTTTTTAAAGTTAAATTTTTTAAAAAGGAGATGCGGAAAGTGAGTATAAGGTGGGGAGAAAATGATTGTGTGGTTGTGTCGATCACCCCCATTGCACTTTCCAGACCAGAGGATCCCAGGCACAAAGACTGAAGCAGCTGGCTGATCGATAGCCACAAAGGCTCAGAAGTTAGGGCAGTCAAAAGATTGTTAACTAGCTATTTTATCTGCCAGGCATTTATATCATTGTTAATGGTCCAGTGCTCGCCTTCAGCTGTGTGTCTGTGCTGTACACACCTGGGTCTGGGGAATTTGGGATGGAGGGATAATGTCAGGTCCTTGTGGCTTGTAGGACAAGCACTGCACTCAGAAGGGGAGGACATTTAGCGGTATATTTCAGTGACAAGCATGCATGGGCCATCAAATAAATAAGCAGCGGGAAACAACAAACGTGTGTGTGTGTGTGTGTGTGTGTGTGTGTGTGTGTGTGTGTGTGTGTGTGTGTGTGTGTGTGTGTGTGTGTGTGTGTGTGTACATGGGGTGCATGTTTTTGTTTGTGTTGGTGTGAGTATTTATGTATGTGCTCAATAACCTGTAACACATGCTGCACCAATCCCCCCCCCCCCCCCCCCCCCCCACACACACACACTCTGGCTCCAGATCCCTGCAGGCTGGCAGAGGGGGAGACCCTCTCTGTGGCTCATCCAGGCGAAGAGTGCCTTCCTGCACATCCTTTGTCACACCATTTGGACCCTTGTGTCTGTGACTGCCATGCTCAAGACCGGCTTGGCAACCCACCACACCCCACATGGACATCTGCTCCCCTAAAACCACTTCCTGGTCAACAAACCCCAGTATCCAAAAGAGAGAAGGAAGAACAAAAAATGGCAACGATAAGCACAGATCTGTTAACATGATCAAAACACAACAAGGGGAAGTGCAATGGGAAATGGTCCATTTACACAATGCAATACTTTGCCTGCAAAGAAAAAAATACATTCTCTTGAGGAATTACAACTTCAGTGCCCAACAAAGGATTACAAAAAATTGCGTGGAGCAATAGCAGGTTTACAATGCCCCACGCAAATATCCTCCGTTTCTCCATATCTCGTCATTTAACAGGAAGGGCTTCACATTATCTCGTTGCATGAGCAGATCCAAATCTGTACATTAAACGTAAAGTTCTGCATTTACAGCTTGACTCATTTATTCGGGCTCTTTAAGCAGAATGATTCCAAAGCACGCAATATTGAGCACATCTTGTTCTTGCTCAGCGGCCCAGAATAAGTCGGCCATTATTGTGGCGAAAGGGACAGGTTGTGAGTTTGATTTCATGATGGTAATATAGCCCATGTGTGTAGGAAAATAAAGCCCTCAATGGGGACATCTGTTCCGCATACAGTTACAGCCCTGCGAACAACCTGCGAACAACCAGACGAACTAAGGCCTCTTGGAACACAATTAAGAAAAAGTTTGATAATATTTCCAATCCAGCAAAAAATAATGGTGATCTTTACGGACAAATATTTGAATACGACACGGTGTCTCATTGAACATGTTTGTTAAGAGGCTGATAATTATCAATCTGTGGAAAACACTATTCTACTTTTCTTTCTCGGTTTAAAAAAAGACCTGACATGTATCAGTAAAACGCTGAGGCTGTAGCCCTGCACATTAAGGAGAACAAGTGGACAGAACCACTACGTCCTACAAACTGAGGAATGGGCCTTAACCTTTTATTGTGTCTTTATTTATGGGATTCTTTCATTTTTTATTGAGTAGGATGCAATCCGTGCGCCGAGGTGAAGACCCGGCAGCGGGACGCCCTCTCAACCAGCGAGCAGCCGCGGCTCCCCGCTGCTGGAGGACTACGGTAAGAAGACCTTTATCAACAGGATTAAAATGTTATTGTACTATTTTACAATAGCAGTTTATCTGGGGCGAAAACGGTGTAAACATATCGAGTTAAAAATACTAAAGTAGCAGTTAAAAATAATTAAAAGGATACAAATATCTATATCTATATCTATATCTAAATCTATATCTATATCTATATCTATATCTATATATATATATATATATATATATATATATATATATATATATATATATATCCTATCTATCTATCTATCTATCTATCTATATATATATATATATATATATATATATATATATATATATATATATATATATATATGATAAAGACTATATCACAAATTCGGTTTTGTTGCAATACATTTTCAGTAGGCCTACTATGATTGATATTTTTGACTTGGTTGAAGTCATCAGTATTTTCTAGCCTTCATACTCTATTTTTCTATTCATTTTGTTCATATATATAGGCCTTTTTGTACATTCGAAGATGTGGATTTTAATTTTTTTTTATCCTGGACGTCGTCAAGAAACACGCTGTCCAGAGGAACATGGGATTAATCAGCCGCTCCATCCATCAGGTGCGTAATAAAGGAGCGACATGGTGAGCGGAGGATCGGATGAATAATCGCTGGTCGTTTTAATTAACTTTTCGCTGTCCTGTAATGACCAAGCTGGTCAACATACCCAGTCAATAAGCCTGTTAATATCAAACAAATACAATTGCGGATGATTAAAAACCTCCTGCGTTATTAAATTTGAAATTCAAATCAAATGTATGCTTGTGTTGGCTGAATGCTAATCAGGGACAATGTCCGAGATCGTATTATGTAACTGGATGTCTCTCTATTAATTTAGGCCTGCATACCATGTCAATGGCCTGTGCACGGTAACACAAATTAAACGCAATCGGCTAATCAAATATTTTCTCCTACAATCTAAGCATAACCTTCCAAAATCGGGAGGTAAGGAAGGCTTGGGGGGTTCCTTATTATTATTATTATTATTATTATTATTACTCTTATTATTATTATTATTATTGTTATTACTTACAGCCTTAAACATTATTGTGTTTGGTTAACTTCTGCTACATCGTCTTCCTCGTTCTGATCCTCCTCGTTCTCCTCCTGCTCCTTCACCTCCTCCTCTATCATTCTCATTTTTCTTATTTTTCTAGGCTACTACAACTAAGCCTAGTCGTACTACTACTGCTAATACCACTACTAACACTACTACTAGGCTAATCCTTCCTTGTTTCTCTTAATTCAAAAAGGCCTATCAAAACTTTCGAGATAATTGGATGTATTTACAGTAAAACAAAAGTTTGAGACAATTTAATATCCCTTGTTCTTAGTTTGGAACAATACAGCCTTTATATCGATATAATAGTTGTGTATATTAACTGTACTGCATACAAGATACCCTGGATCAAATCATGCCACTGCTATTAAGGACCCTGGAAGTTTATCATCTAAAAGGGGTGCAAATATCTGAAAGTATAAAACAGGATAAAAATAACAATGCCCAAATCCAAAAACCAATCAAAATCCAGCGTACAAAAAGCCATTTATGGCAATCGATATCCTTTACATTTCAATAGGCCTATATTTCCCTTAATTATTTTCACTATTATTTAAAATATCTTCCGTTCTTTTATTATGAATCAGGGTGGCGGAGGGGTTGGAGATCTGTCTGAAGTAGTCTATTGATGACCTCACGTTAGAATTAGGCTGTGTGGTGGTACAGAGGAGCTGATTGGTCGCCGGTGTCACAGCGGTACTTCAAAGCCGGAGAGGACCTACACTTGTGGTGGAATGGGCGGAACACATCATTGTATTGCAAACCTCTAAAAAAAACACTGCTCTGATTCATAAATATAAAAAGATCCTCTGAGGAGGGCACTTTTTTGTGATGGCAACTTCACTTCTAGGGGTGAGTCTAAGGAGTTTCTTACTGGTCTAATTAGTTCATTTTATTGTCCAGCGGATTGGATTAAAATAACTTTGATACACAGCAGGAAAGACAGTGCGATGTTTATATTTTAGTAAGCTGGTTCAAAACGCCCGACGCGGAGATTTGAGAATTCGCCTTCAAAAGGGAGAGAAGTTTCTAGTCGATGCCCAAAAACAATTGCATGTTCTCCGTGATGTCCCATTTGGCGTACATTAGTTAATATTTCGTGACTTTCCCTGGTTTCTTGTCGTCTCGTCCTAAAGGTAGGGGCTATTAATGACCTGTATTGTTGCAATCTGTCGGCTTTGTGATTTTAAAATGCACTATGTTGGGAAACGTTTTATTTGGTCACTTGTCAAAATTGCAGCAAATGTCCGTTCTATTTAAATTGAAATGTTATATTCCGTAACTCCATATGCATTTACTTACTTACTCTTTTGTTATTGCAGGAGGAACGGAGATTGGGATCGACTCCTTTAGCAATGTTAGCTGCAACATGTAATAAAATAGGGAGTCCGAGCCCTTCACCCTCCACCCTTTCGGATAATTCTTCATCTTTTGGAAAGGGTTTCCATCCGTGGAAAAGAGCCAACAGCTGCAGCCTGGGACCCAGCCTCTCCGGGTTTGGTGTGTCTCGCAGTGGATCCGGTGTATCGGACTCTTTCAACGGGTCAACCGGATCCAGCGCCTTCTCCCTGACGCCCGGCACCGCGTCCGGCCCCCACTTTGGAAATGACTACTCCGTATTCCAAGCGTCGGTTTCCAACAGCACTCAAGAGTCTGGTCACCAGCCCGTGTTTATCTCAAAGGTGCACTCGTCAGTGGACAGTCTGCAGGGCATATACCCAAGAATGAGCGTCGCCCACCCCTACGAGTCCTGGTTTAAATCATCGCACCCTGGGATCCCCACGGGGGAGGTCGGTACCACCGGGGCGTCCGCGTGGTGGGATGTGGGCGCCGGGTGGATTGACGTGCAGAACCCGAATGGAGCCACGCTGCAGACCTCCCTGCACTCAGGTGGACTCCAGACATCCTTGCACTCCCCTCTAGGGGGATATAATTCCGATTACTCGAGTTTAAGTCACTCCGCGTTCAGCACAAGTCCCTCTCCACACCTGTTGACCACCGGCCAGCACCTCATGGACGGTTTCAAACCGGTACTGTCTTCTTATCCAGACTCATGCCCGTCTCCTTTAGGCGGGGCAGGAGGGGCTATGCTCTCCGGGGCGCCAACTGCACCTCTAGCGGGGTCCCCGAGGTCCTCTGGTCGACGCTACTCTGGAAGAGCGACATGCGACTGCCCGAACTGTCAGGAGGCAGAGCGGCTGGGTCCTGCGGGGGCCAGCCTCCGGAGAAAGGGTCTCCATAGCTGTCACATTCCAGGTTGTGGTAAAGTTTATGGGAAAACGTCGCATCTTAAAGCTCACTTGAGATGGCACACAGGTGAGAGACCGTTTGTGTGCAACTGGCTCTTTTGTGGTAAGAGATTCACGCGCTCCGATGAGCTCCAGCGACATTTGCGCACACACACCGGCGAGAAGAGGTTCGCGTGTCCGGTTTGCAACAAGAGATTTATGAGAAGTGACCACTTGAGTAAACACGTAAAAACTCACTCTGCCGGTGGGTCTGCAGGATCTGGCTCCGGGGCCAGCGGGGGGAAGCGGGGAAGTGACACCGACAGCGAGCACAGCGCACCGGGGAGCCCTCCGTGCAATTCCCCCGACCTGTTGCTGCCACCTGATGCACACTCTGGAGTAGGAGGCATGAACAGCCTCTAATTGGACTATTAAAATAAACTGAACATAACATTTTATTTGCTAAAATTTTCTGAAGGAACGGGGACATTTCTATATGCAAAATGAGGAATTAGACAAGAAATCAAATTAGACTACTAAATAGCCAGATTTCACAATGATCTTCTTTCGGTGAAATACTTAGGCCTATGCAATATGGAACTGTAATCAAGTGAATTAATTTAAAATGTTAAACTGGTTCCTACTGCCCATCAAGGCATCGAAATCAAGTAGGCCTACATCAGACGACGCCCATGGTCAAGAAGCGGTATTTGTGGCCGGTAAAGTTTACTGCTGGCATAGAATATTTTTCAAGACCAAACTCTGGCACTTTATTGTTGAGCAGGAGACATTATTCGTTAAAGTCACTATCTGTGGTTACTTCGTAAGTTAGCCTAAATATTTCTCTATTCTTATCTATCTTATCCCATCCCAGTTTTGATAACGTGTAACAGTTATAGGTTTATTTGACGGTATTCGCCTCACAGCCTCTGTGCGTTGAACCAAGTGTGTAAGTAGCCCAATCTTGGTTAGCTGCCAATCTGTTGTAAATAATAACAAAGGTATGTTAGATTCTAAATATGCACCAATGTAAAGGTGAGTTATGTATTTGACCAGGAATCGATAATTTTGTATAGTTATTTCTAGCTCTATATGGACAATAGAAAATATTGGAAGCTGATGGAAATGTACTTGGATTTGCTTTGACTTGATATACAAATGTATCGTGGTAAGTTATATTTAACCACACGTTTTCTTGTATGTAGGGGTCCTCAATTAGGCGCACTTTGATTTATTTGTAAGATTTTGAAATAATTTACTGTCATTGATTCGTTTAATTTAAATAAGCATGTTGTAAAATTTACGTTAATTTTCAATGCATTTCTTTTCGATAATGGCAATTTATGTAAGCCACTGAATAAACTCAGTATGAATCAGAATTAAGTAATCGACTCAGTTTATGATTTGATTATTGAGCCAACCCACTATGCATATTAAGACATATTTAAAAAATGTGTGTAGACCCTAACTCATTATTGAATCAGTTACAAATATGCCTCTGTAAAAGAAAATGTGAAAAGGGGCCATTGAATCAATTACAAATATGATTCTGTAATAGAAAATGTGAAAAGGGGCCATTTCAAGAATTACAAACGGGGGACGGTACTTAAAAGGTAGGCTACTTGTGCAGACAATTGTGTTTGATTTAGAGCCTGTCCGAAATAACATCCTTTCCATTGAAAGTGTATTAGAGATGCTAAAAGCGAAAAGTCTATATTATTATGATATAGATAAAGATAGGAATATACCTATAAAATCACAGAGTAGGCTAAGGGACTTTCATAGTAGCCCTAACATTTCAAAATATCATCCCTATCCCCAACCTACATACATAGGCCTACTACATCGGCACTCTTCGCCATCCATTATTGCACAGACAAAAGAGAGAAATATGCCATAAATGGCTACCTTATCCAACATCTATTATGATGTGGTCTATTCAAAGTGAGACACATATTAAACTGCGGGAAGTTGGTGAATTTATAAAAAATAAGATTGGTGGTTTGACTTTGCTTTGTCTAAAAGGGGTTCTGTGTCTAGATGCCTTTAGATTCAGATTCCTCATTTAACTTCAGATTTAAGCAAGTAACCAAATAAAAATAAGGTTAACATATGACCACTCATTAGTAGCCTGGCTTCCTGTCGCCGCCCTTACAAAAGATTATATTTATGCCCTTTATCTGTACTTGTATCTGCCCTTTATAGAACTAGCCACAAACATGGATTCAACAATTATTATATAAGACAATTTATCCGTAATCCCATTACTCCCCACAAATACGTTTGTGGGGAGTAATGGGACAAATCCCACAAATACGTTAACTAAATAGTGCAAAGATCATGTAAAAATGCCCAACAATAAGCTAAAATAATCAGATAGTCTTTTTCTTATTTCTGCAGTACAGCTGTGTTTCTTAAAGCCACGAGGTCCCTCTTATTTACAGGAGAACAAGAAATGATTTGGCCTACTATCAGAAGTTTGCAAGAAGAGCTGGCAAACCAAGAATATTGTGCAAACTTTTAATTATTCCGATTTTTTAATTGTGTTATTGTGATTGGATTATCTCAATAACACAATTTATTGAGATTTTCCTTCATTGGTCTCTATTTAGAGGAAAGTTTTAGCACAGCCCTTCCCAAGTAGGCTATCTGTGAGAAGAAAGTAGGGGTCCCCTCCTTTAAGGATAGCTTGAAAAGAGCACTAGGAGCCAGTTGTCCAGGTCAATGAAAACAAGAAAAAGACCAATGAAAAATAATTTATTAATTTCACTGTGATACAACTGAAATTATAATGAATTAAAACATGCTCCTCAACTGATAGACACCTTGGTCATTTTGGTGAGGGTCGATTGACCCAGCAAAGTGGTCATCCCAGCAAAGTTGACACTTGAATTGAGGTATATCAGCACTGAAAATGTGTATATTGCACACATATATCTATATGACAGTACAATTTAGTAAAACATCAAAGATAAATATCCTTTATAAGCTTCCTGGAAATAACTTATTTTAAACATGTCCAGTGTCGGTGTCCAAGCGTGACTTTCTGGCTGGTTCGAATGAACTATAGAGGAACATCGCCACCAAGTGGTTCACAATTTACATTGCTGACATTCAATGCAGCCCACTGCAGCCCACTATACAATACAGTTTCAATGGTATATATTATGAAGTTGTGTTTGCACTAATAACAGAGATTTGTTAAGGATGAATGGTGGTTGGTTGGTTTATCTTCTGGGGCCAGAATTGTGGGATTTCAGGTCATTTTAGTGGTTTTCATTGTGTTATTAATTCCACATAACCTTGTGTCAATACAATAGGCTATTGCTGCAACGTTAACGCTTGAGATTGCATACCAATTCCGACTTGACCCTGCACTCCTTTGGCCCTCAGCCAAAGGAGTTGGCTTGTTGCAGCTTTCTCAACAGCTTTCTCGACAGCTGCTCATTTCACTCAACACTGTACTTCATTGGGTTCCCAATACAACCGCCAACCGTAAATCATCGATGGATGGTCGAGAAAACTGCAGGACATACACACATACAGAGACTGGTTAAAGTTAGTCTGTCTGATAGTATGATACCCAACATCCAAGGAGTGTGAACTGCAGTTGTAACCAGGTAATAGATACAAATGATATAAGAGAGCAGAAATAATTCCACAGGGTCTGGGATCATTTCACATACAAGTAGAAAGCGCGGATGTGAGTTTGAAGAATGGACACAATTAAAACAAGCAACAATCACAGGGTCCTACAATATGCAGAGTATACTGGCCATGGCCTAATAAATTCAAGATAGAAATCATTGCTTGATTTTATGCCATATCTCGAACCAGCAACACAACGGTAATTTGGCCGAGTCTATACAAGTCAATTACACTACATGGACATGTATATCCCTGAGGTCAGATTGGATTAAATTTTGAGAAATAAGTTTTCCAAACACAGAGGTATAGTGAGCTTGTTAGGTTTGGTAAAAAGGTTTGTATGCCTTAAAAACTGGTTTACCTGAAGTAAGCATATCAAAACAATCACCAACCATGTTTCTATAGCTTACTCTGTGTCAAAACCCACTGTCAAACCAGATGTTTGCGAAACGATGTGTGTACCACTTTTACATTGTTTTCTTTTGCAGATATAAACTTCCAATTTGGCATGGGTATATACTATGGAGTCTCCTTTTGGTATCCACTTACAAAAGCTGAGCCTACATGGTTTTAACGCAATGTTATAGTTTAAAGGTCCCATGGCATGAAAATCTCACTTTATGAGGTTTTCTAATATAAATATGAGTTCCCCTAGCCTGCCTATCGTCCCCAGTGGTTAAAACTTGCGTTTGGTGTAAAACGAGCACTAGGTATCCTGCTCGCCTTTGAGAAAATGGAAGCTCAGGCACGCTGATTTGGAATGTGACCCCATATATTGTCATAAGTGGCCAAGTTACCTCCCCTTTCTCTGCCTAGCCCGTCCAGAGAATTTGGCCCGCCAAAGCGACAATGAGCTACGACCGTGCGAGCGCCACGTGTGTGTGTGTGTGTGTGTGTGTGTGTGTGTGTGTGTGTGTGTGTGTGTGTGTGTGTGTGTGTGTGTGTGTGTGTGTGTGTGTGTGTGTGTGTGTGTGTTTGTGAGAGAGAGAGAGAGAGAGAGATTAAACACACTGTAAAGCAAGTGTTGTACATTTCTTTGTTTGGATAACCGTTCTGCTGTTGGTGTCATGGCGCATAACACGCAGCCGGCAGCCGCAGCCGGCAGCAGATGGATCAGTCTACTTTAGATTGATGTGGAAGTGGATGAAGAACCAGAGACGACGGAGAACCTGACGCAGTCGTTTGTGATCTTAATATCGTCTACACACGCCATCAGTTGGTTGGACAGGAGGATAATAACAAACACAGTAGGCTACAAAGAAAGACAGTAGGCCTACCCGCAAGGTATTTCTTGACAACGGCGAAAGCTTTGTTTATTTTAGAAAATATTGCGCAAAAGTTTGGCGTCCTTCTCGGACGTCCTACATGGTTGCTCTTTGTTTATTGTGTCACGTTCTTCTTTTTCCTTGGATTTGTTAGCAATGCGTCAGGCTGCTAAGAGGTAACGATGCTTATGTAGCTGTCGTGCCTATCGCCATCCGGCTTAAACCCCACTCTACCATAAGGGTACTGTCAGCGGTTGAAAAGCCAGCCGTAACTGAGCTGGGCCAAACCGCACCTTCACTACTGGGCCAAGGCGTACCTGGCCGAAGCGCACCCGCCGTTGGAAACGCGCCATAAGTTTCCAACATGTGTGCCAAGTTTGCAGATTATACCACCTCCGGCACCAAATCATTTTGAGTGTTGACGTTTGTTCAAGTAAAAATACTAATACTACTACTACTAATAATAATAATAATGATTTCAATAGGGTTCCTAGGTTTTCCGTAAGACCCCTAATGAAGGATTTAGTAATTATAAGGCTGTGGCAATAAGTAGTTTGAATATAAACACCAGAAACAGGTTTGCTCAAAAGTATTATTATTATTATTCCTTTGAAATAAGATTGCCATTCATGATTTAATGAACACAACATTCACCTCGAAATATATTAACAATTATTCGAAGTGCCATGTATGAGAATAAACAAATAAATAGAAAAGTCATTGCTGCAGCATGTAAAAGTCATCATTGTGCACCTGGTGTCCGAATGTTCAAGTTCCAGGAGCTTGGAAACTTATGAAGGATAGGTCTTGTGATGTGAAGGAAAGAAGCATCACTGTCCAACTATACTTGTGTTGCAGTCTCTGCCTCCCCCTGGTGGTTGAGTTGGGGGAAAATACGTTTGTGCGGCGCATTAGGTGTGACGTAGTAGAAAGGGTGTGTTGTGGGTAGTGTAAACAAAGGACCGCGCGGGAAATCAGTCGGAGTCGACTGTGCGAACGTGATAGTAGCCTTTAATGCTCGTGAATGTACCACCGTGAAGAAATAAAGCTAGTTCATTGCTGCAACCAACCAACGCCTCACTGTTTGTGCTTCGGATATGTTAACCGGACCACTAGACAAGCAAGTTACCTGCAACGAGCCAAGTAATTGAATTGAAACCAGCTCGCTCCCAACTACGGTTCGGAGCAGGGAAGCTGTAGAGGTAACACTTGTAACAAGCTCAAGCATGCACGAGTCCCATGCACAACCCCTGTCCCTGCAGCCAAGGCAACGCGTCTTCCCCGCAGCACACACTGGCAGCAATAGTTTTAGTATTTTGTAACTTATAAACACACAACCAACAGACGTCCTCTGCTGCACAGAGCCGCTGCTTTGAAACTTATTTTTTTTGTTATCAGTATTGAACGCGTCACACACGCACACACGCACAAGCACAACTTGCGGAAACGGTAGATCACAGAGTTGGCGTGTGACGTTCCCATGGATGACACGCCCCCTCCCTTCAACCCTCAGTCGAAACCGGATATTTACGTCAGAGCTCAGATATGACCTCGCTGAAACTGTTCCGCAGCTGATTCACAAACTTGAGTTAACTTTGCTTTTGTTGTAGCGTTACAAGTTTTATAGAGCATAGTTGTTGCCGGTTGACCAGCAAGTCTACAGGAATTAAAGGTTGGTTAATACTGCACATTTCTATCGGTAAATGTCACTTTCCTGGTTTCCTGTATAGCAATACCTGTTCGCAAACAGGGAAGGGCTGTGGGCATTGTACAGTAGGACATTTGGAGGGTATAATAACACCCGAAAGTGCGCGCATGAATTTGAACTTAAAATACCTTCTATGCAAACAGATGATCGCTAAGTAACGAGAAGAGGTCTGCCCGTCTGAAGAAACCGAGAGGTCTTCCCGTCGGAAGACACTGAGGTAGTACTCCCTGCGAGTCGACCTGGATTGTCAGGGTGTTGCAACCAACGCGTATGGTAAGTGAAAACAATGTTTTATTTATGTGAATGTTGTTTTTTTATTAGATATTAAGTGGCAAATTACCTAAACATTGTTTTATTGAAGTCTTGTGATCAAATAAATAAATCACAGCTTAAATTAAATTTATGGTGATCATATATTTTTATTGTTGCTGATAATGGCTATTTTATGCTTAACAAAATATTGTAGGCTATATTTTAATTTAGGTTATTCTAACAATATCAATCAACAAAGGTCTGATATCTTGTCCTACTTTTGAGATGCACTCTTTTCAGATCTACAGTTTCTTTAATTGTTTTTTGGAATAAACCTTACAGTAGCATAAGCAACAAGAAGAGAAGCATAATGAATGGAAATATGGATACTATCCACCATATGCAAATATTTTATTAATAGTATGTTATGTCTTGTTATGAGCATAAAAACGGACAAAGACAAGATTAACCTGTTTGTGTCACTGGTTTAACAACATCACTAGTGACTGACTCACCGGAGTGGGCAGTGTTCCTTTGTCAAAAAGTGACATGCTGAAAAGTTCACGTTTTGTTTATCTCGCAGGCTTAATCCTCTCTATAGAGATAGACTACAACCAGTTGCAAGTACCCCGCTGCTGACATTATTTGGCCATCCTTATGGAAGTACCAAACAAATGTACCAATGTGAATGATCTTTATTTGTCAAAGTACAGGTACGGGTACATCAAAATTCCGGAGAGCTCCCCCCTGGTGCTTAAAAAAGAGAGGACAAGGAACATATATAATCGTATCTTTTATGTGTAATCATTTTTTCCCATTGTCCTATCTCAGGTTCAGCAACAAAGGACAGGACAGATTGCTACAGTAGAGATCAGATGGGACAGTTGGGACAGAGGTTAGAGCTGTAACCTAATGTGTTTGATTTTTATAGTTTGGCCTATAATCTACTAATCAACTCTGCTACAAACAAAATACCATATTTTTTTACCCTCACTGACACCAAGACTTTTCATTGTTCGTTATGAAAAAAGCATATGAATTACATCTATGCGTAATTTGACTGCTATATTCAACAAACTACTCTTTATTATCACAGATGTAACTATGGAAGCTGGAAGAGCAAGATCTCTCTGTCATGTTGGCAGTCTTATAAGGAGCAGATCGGAGGGGACATTGATTGAACCAGACGATGACACACGCAAAAAATCAAATGGTGAATTGCTTGTACTTGAACTCTATCCGTCTGTTTCATCAAAGAGAAATCCTTAAAGGTTTTCCTGTTTTACAGGTATTTTTGCATCCCAAGCAACCAAGCATTCTGAATGTACAGTTTCACAACCAAAGGTCACACCTCTATTGGGAACATTAAATCCATTCTGGAACAAACTTGCTGGATCCAATCCTTTCTTAGATTACATGCATGGCAGCACTGAGAAAAATCTGTTCAACGTATCAAATGCAAAACAGGATCCTGAAAACTTAAAAGACATCAATAATGAAGATTCAGTTAGCACATCTTCAGATGAGGGCAATGTGGGGAACCGGCTGAAATACAAACACAAGGTTAGGAACGGACCTGGAAGATGGAGAAGTGCCTCAGAGATTTTGGATGAACTTGAGAGAAAGGAATCAAAACTAGAAAAATACCACAAACCACCCCAGCCCATTTTGAACCCAGACTTTGAGTGGCTAAAAAATGACAGGGAAGCATATAAGATGGCCTGGCTGAGCCACAGGCAGCTAACCAGGTCATGTCTTGACCTGGGATTGATGAGCCAAAGTCCTGGATGGGCTCAAACACAGGCCACTGACGCTATGGCTGCCTGCAAGATTGACCACAATGGAGGCATGGTCAGTTTACCAGACTCACAAAATAGTATCTGTATCCCAGAGGGTCACGTTCATCCAGGGGAGGTTCAAGAAGTTTCATTCAAAGTTAACCTTGACCCTCCTCATTGTCTCAACACCCTTTACACAGCCACCATGAGTCCACTTTTGGAAGTGAGGCTCAGCAACCTGAACACCAAGGAAGGGATCACCCTGGAGCTGAAACTAGATGGAATTGTAAAGAACGATCCTTTGAGTCAAGTGATGACCACACTGGTAGGTCTCATATCTGACAAGAAAGAGGGGCCTTATGGCAAGGTCAACGACTGTTTCATTCAGGAGAACGTCATGCAGATAAAGCTGCACCATTTTAGGAACCATTTTTATGCTATCGCCGCTGCAAAGGCCACTGATATCCAGTTCCCTGCAACATCAGTATGGGACTACCTTGATCATACGTTTATGGTTGCTGTATATGGTCCCAGGTACATTCACCCATCTTTCAAGGCGGTAATGGTTGTCTCCCGTCACAATGATATTCCACCAAGGCTTCCATTTCCAGACATCCGGGAAGGCAACAAAAACTTGCCCCCAGTTGTGCTGCATCTCTGGGGAAAACATCAGCTTAAGATCGAAACATTTGAAGATCTACTTGTTGACATTGGCATCACAAATTCAACATTTAACATAAAAGCTGAAGACGAACGAAAAGAAGTCAAACCAAGTAAACTTAAATTGGGGAAGTTTTTGCATTTTCCATTTGAATTATCCCATTCTGGGAATGCACAACTGACTTGCTTCAACATAGATTTAAAATTGCAGGACTCAAACTCTGTTACCATCGCACATTTCCAGGTGTCTTCCCCAACAGCTGCACCTGTACGGTCAGAAAAAGTAGCTCCTAAGCAACTGGCCAGACGAATGGAGATGGCGAGATCTTCATCTATTCCTGAAGAAGTATTTCCAGAATCACATAAATTCCAGGTCAAATCTGTGAACCTTAAGTGGTACGGGGTGGCCCTAAAGTCTGTGCTCCGTCAGCCTAGGATGGAGTACCTTCTGGAGTATTTCAAAGGGGACACTTTGGCACTCCTCTCCAGAGAAATGGTTAGGTCAATTGGAAACTTTAAAGAAAAGCAGTGGTACATTGGATTCTGCAGAGGAAGGACGGGCTTAATTCATTGCAAAAACATTAAGATAATTACCAGAGAGCAAGTGCTGGACTTTACTGGTATAAATATCACCACAGATGTCCTTTTGTACAACATGACACTGCCCTTCAAAAAATTAACTTACATGTACTCAGCCATCCAGACCTTGGTGACTTCACAAATAACCAGCTGGAGAACCTTTGCTGATGCCCTGGGATACTCCAACCTTTCCTTGGATGCCATTACCCATAGGCATACGGAAAACGAGGCAGACAAGGTTGCGTGTGTACTGGAAAAGCTGAAGGAAGATTGCCATGCAGAGAAAAGCAGAAGAAAGTTCCAACACGAACTCATGATTGTAAGTATATATATCGGTGAGGTGTCTTTATTTCGGGCGAAACTGTGCAGATTGGTGACAAATTAAACATGTAGCTGGTTACGCAGGTACGAATTATTAATCTTCTGTTAATGTTTTCTTCTTTTCTTGAAAGCTTTTCATCAGCTCTACTAATATCTGCCACTTGTTTACTTTTCTTTATTGTTGTTGCCATTAAAGGGTCTTTTGAAGATGGACTATGTCAGTCTGGTGGCACTGTTAATGAAGAATACAGTCATCTTGTCCACTGCAGTCGAACTGGGTATAAGATGGAGGGAGCTGGCTGAGAAATTTGGAAAACTCAACAGTGCTCAAATAGCAAACTATGAGGCTCCACATGCAGGGAAGACTGGGGAAATCAACGCCCAGGTCAGTTAGCTCCTCAGTGACTTATATTTAATATTATCAATATATACAGTGTTATTTAGTTTTTCCCTATTTGCTTCCTGCGAGTCTTTAATTCTCTTTTCTTGTAGTCCATGTGGAAACCTGCCTATGACTTCCTGTATTCCTGGAGCATGCGCTATGGGGACAGCTATAAAGACATGATCCAGGATCTCCACCTAATTCTGGACAAAATGAAGAACCCTGTTACTAGACAGTGGAGGCAGCTCACTGGAGCACTCATCACAGTGAATTGTCTCGAAGCTCTCCGATTCTCTGAATACCCTTAAAATCTAGAATGTTCTGTATGTACCCATATTGTGAGATGTTAATGTGGCTCTTAAGGCATATATTTAATTGAATACACTTTCATTCAAACAGGAATGAGCGTGAAAATTAAATATCTTATATACTGTATGCACACATACACTGATAGACTGGAAAAAAGTTTGTTGACACGGTGGAAATCCTGTAACGGTACTCAAATTCATCGCTAGTCCAGTGATCACCATAAAATTGTAACAAAGAGAATACTTCCATAGCTCACAAGTTTATAAAACAGGGAGAACATTGTATGCACTGAATATGTCGGACATAAGGTCTAAGTGCTGAATAGTGGTTGAATGTTGATTAATGCATTATTTGATGTTACATTGTCAATATGTCAAATATTGTAAAACAGCTAGGAAACTTGCAGCCTGCCTGTGTCCGGTATTTTATTATTCATTACCTATCGTTATCTAATTTTAGTCAACTGTATATAGCATTAATGTACCGTCGGTGTTTATATTTTTGAATATATAGCTATTGTTTAATTACTTAGGGTTAGGGTTAGAATGTGTTCTAATATGGATTTTTTTCACGGAGAAGTAAACAAAGATCAACAAATATAACTATAATTCATCTTTTTATTTATTGTCAATTAAAAACAATGATAAAAAATGTCTTAAAACAGAAAACTGAAGCTTCCTGTTCCACTACATTTGTGCTTGCTTGCTTTTTTTGTTTTTTTCCGTTAATTCAAGCCAGATCCATCTGAAAGCATTGTGTTGGGTCAATATCATAGTAAGTAAAGCACACTGTTAAAACCTGGAGTACCTCCTGTACAACAAATGCACTTGACATTAACTCTTTAGAGGAAAGCATTAAAAAATAACTAATCACAAGTCCTTTGTCCCAACCAGGTAAATCAGAAATCAGAAATCAGGAAATGGACACTAAAAAACGACAAAGGGAATCTTTGTCGTTTTTTAGTGTCCATTTTCTCAGGGTTTATAATAACTTACGGTACTTTCTTTCTTCAATCTAAAATGGGAGAAAATACTCTCCTTAAGCTAAACTAAAAATCGAAATTATAAGCGAGAAATCTGAAACGGTTAAGCACATTGAATTAGCAATCATGATTCATGTGGAAGGACTGGTTCTCTGAAAGTTAACACTGAAATAAAGCAGTGAAAACTTCATTAAATGCTTTCAAAATACTTTTGTAAAGGAATGCATCTTATTGTTTTTAGTTTTTTTTATCGTGAATATCATTTTTTAAAGGTCCCATGACATGAAAATCTCACTTTATGAGGTTTTCTAACATAAATATGAGTTCCCCTAGCCTGCCTATGATCCCCCAGTGGCTAAAACTTGCGTTAGGTGTAAAAAGAGCACTAGCTGTTCTGCTCGCCTTTGAAAAAACGGAGGCTCAAGTGCGCTGATTTGGAATGTCTGTGTTTAGGACGTCATCAAGCATCTAATCTCCTCCCCTTACTCTGCCTGGCCCGCCCAGAGACGTTGGCCCGCAAATGAGACTCGACCGTGTGAGCGCCACATGTGTGTGTGTGAATACACACACTGTAACGCAAGTGTTTCTTGTCGGTTCTTTGATGTGTCTTGTATTTCCACAAAGAGACCGTTGTGGGCGTTATCTGAGCCATGGTTGAGAAGGAATTGGGGGAAAGGAACTTTGGCTTTGACTCGCTGAAGTATATGAACTGCGACATGCCGCCGGTTGCCTCGAGGCACCATCGCCCGGCAGCGGGCAGCCGGCAGCAGGCAGCGCGCGGTTCAGTCGACTTCAGGTTGACTTCAGAACCAGAGACGTCGCAGAACCCGACAAAGTCGTTTGTGATTCATAATATCGTCTGGAGGCGCACACAGCTTTTGGCCGTGATAATATGTATTATGTGATATAGATATCTATGTATTATATGATATTATTTAGATATAGAGATCCAGGACTGTAACGCAAGTGTTGTACACTTCCTTGTTATTTGGATAACCGTTCTGCTTTTGGTGTTATGGCGCATAACACGTCGGACTCTCGTCTCTGGTATTTCTACAACGAGACTCGTATTGGGGGTTATCTCAGCCAAGGTTGAGAATGAATTGGGGGGAAGGAACTTTGGCTTTGACTCCCTCAAGAACATGAACCACGACATGGAGGAGAAAGGGATTGTTGGCGGCGAATGTCTACCGCTTGAGCCCCGCTGAGGGACCACCGCCGGAGGCGGAGGTGCCTACTGAATCGAGTAACGATTCAGTGGTTGGCGATTCGATTCAAGGACAATTATCTTTTTTTGGAACGATTAGATTCGATTCTGTAAACCACGATTCGATTCAGTAACTTTGAACCAAAATTCTATATCTGTGAAATAAACATGCAATAATGTGACACCCCTTGTCAATTTTACCATTATTCTTTGCGAAGCCAAAATGCTTCCACACTTTGGATTTCAAGTTTGCTGGTGCATTAACCATCTCGCTGCCGCTCTCTGCCATGTTTGAAACGCACCAGTAGAGGGTGAGGGAGAAAAAAACTCTCATTGGACTTCCTTGCAAGCTGACTAGCTGATGACAGAGTTACGGATTACCGAGCTTAATGTTTTAAAGTCTTAAAACATTAATCATAATCGATTCATACGATTTAAAGCATTTATATCGATTATTGGTGAAGCCAAAGCGATTCATTCTATTTATTTATTTTAGCAGATCGATTTAGTTGAATCGGTCGGACTGACAATCGATTCATCGATGCATCGCATGAATCGTTACACCCATTGTTCTGAAGGTTTGCATATGTTCATATTGTCATCCCTTTAATTGCATAAAAGGGCAATTATAGTTCATACTTGCAGGGATTAAACGTTCATTTTATTTGTTGTGTAAAATCATACTGTACTAATTGATTTCATGTTAATCAAGTTTCAAGTTTATTTATTCATACATACATACATACATGCATGCATGCATGAATGGGTCCCCCAAAATAAGCTATTGATAGCTTTGGGCGGGGGCCCAAGGTTAATGAAAGCAATATCAATCAATTTAGCGATGCACAATGTGGTACCATGCAAGAAAACATAAATAGTGCAGACAATCAAGCATACAAATACATACAATCAATCATACAGTACATTTAACTTAACAGTGCCGACAAAACAAACATACAAATACATACAATCAATCATACAGTAATAATCCCAGTACATCCATCATATTGTTAGGGTACATTATAAATAGGTAGCCAGTAAATATGCTTTTAGTTTTTTTTAAAAAGCGGACAGAGAGCACAGCTTCTTTAGATCCTCATCAAGTCTGTTCCAGATCTGTGGCCCCTTGCAGGCAACGCTCATACCCGTACAATGTAAACGCCGTTGTTTAACCGTTATCAGGCGTTTGTTCCTGGTTCGGTGTTGGTGCTGGGGGTGGCAGATAGGGAGCAGGCCGGTCAGTCTGGGGTTTAGGCCATTTATAACTTCAAACATTTTAAGGTACGGCCACACCAAACACGTTACCCGCGTACCACGCGTATAAAATCGGCAATTTTTCCATAGGGAAGCATTGGTTTACGCGCGAATGAGGCGCGTACATGCGTTACATGCGTAAAAGCAACATTTTACTCGCGTTAGGGGCGTATGAGGCGCGTACATATACGCGCGTACATATACGCGCGTACATATACGCGCGTACATATACGCGCGTACATATACGCGCGTACATATACGCGCGTACATATACGCGCGTACGCGAGGAGTTCAAAAAATTGAACTTTTGACGCTCATACGCGTGATACTTAACCGCAATAGCCAATCAGCGTTGAGCTTGACCCGACGTCACTGGCAGAGAGACGGAGAGGACAGAACCGCAATGGAGGACCAAAACCTCATCGTCGCTGTGTGCAGCCGTCCTGTCCTTTACAACACCAGGAGGATGGTGTCGTACCGGGACAGGAACAAGAAAGAGAGGGCGTGGGTCGACGTGGCCGAGGATACTGGCTGTCCTGGTAAGATCATGTGTGTGTGTATTTTCCTTTGCTTCAGCTATCGGTTGTGTTCTACTATGAAAAAAGTTAGCGCCGGTTAGCGGTAGCAACAGCTAGCAGTAATATTAAGTGATACTACTACAACAGACTGTGCCGCTTGTCAGGTTACACAACTTAATATGTATATATGTTCTTGTCAGTGGACGTATGTCGCAGGAGGTGGAAGTCGCTCAGGGACAGGTACTTACGACACAAAATGAGTGAAAAGGAGGGGGAAAAGAGCGGGTCAGCGGCAGGGACAGTGACGAAATGGAAATTCGCTGGGGTCCTGTCCTTCCTCGACCCCTTTGTAACCCCGAGGGAGACCAGCAGCAACTTACTTCGGGGGGCAGAGGAGGTAGAGGAGGACGGGGCTCCAGATACACTGTAAGGGGCAGGAGAAGATGAGGAGCTTGAGGAGGCAGCAGCAGGGCCATCGCACATAGCAGGTTTGTTGACAAGTGAAGACACGTACAGCTTCTGTATTATGGCCACAGGAACGGTTTACAGTGCGGCACGATTCTTTCTATCTTTAATGTGCTGTAATATAGATCATGCATATATCATCCAAGCAAAAAAAACAAGTCTTCTTTCTCAATAACATAGACCAGCCCAGCAGTGAGTCAGAGACAGAGGACGCTGCTCCTGCTCCTGCTCCTGCCCCTGCCGCTGGCCCTTCCCGTGTACCTGTCCCGGAGGCTGGCCCTGCCCCAAGACCACAGAGCGGTATGTACAGGACAAAGATGTATAGCATTAATTTCAGGGGTTCAACTATGTTTATGGCTAACCGTTTAAGCTTTAACTGATAAGACGGTTTATGGATTACTATTAGTGCCGTCAAGCAATTTAAAAAATTGATCAAATTAATAACAGGCTCTGTGATTAATTCATCTAAATTAATCGCATACCTATACGACACTTTTATGCCTGTTTATAAACAGCTGTATAGCCTACCGTTTGTTTCTCTCCCTTCTCTCTCTCTCTCGTAACTTCTTGATCCTCCCCTGATTAATCGAAATTAACGCGTTAATTTGACAGTCCTAATTTATACTATAAGTTAAAGTTACAACCCTTCAAACCAAACACACATGCATGTTCAATAGGCTTTTCACTAACTTACAAATTATGGTGTTTTACATTCCATACAGGGACGAAGAGGAAGAGAGCCAGGGTACCGGAGGGGAACACAAATATCCAGACAGCCATCCTCCAGGCCCTGCAGAGGCAAAACGCTGTGCCTACCCCTACCCCGCTCTCTGGGATTGAGCACTTTTTAACTGGCCTAGTTCCTTCCCTGGAGAGAATGCCACCTGAAGTACTGGAGTACGTTCAATTCCAAATTCGAAAGGTCATATTTGACAATACTAATTTCACACTTTATTTGGAACCTGTTTAAGCTTATTAGCTAGTGGTGGTGACAATCTCTCCAGGGAAAGAACTAGGCTGATGTCACTGTTCATTTGTTATTGTTCCGTTATGTTTATATTATATATTTCGTATGTTATTTTTGTTATTTATATAATTATTTTTTAAATAAAATATTTCTCACAACTCTTCTCTCAATATATGATTTTAAGATCTAGCATGCATGGACACAAATATACATTTTTAATAACACTACTTAATTGAACAATTTTAATAACAATTTAATAATAATGAAGGAATCCCTTTTGTTTTGTGTGGGTGGCTCTTAAAAGAGCCGTTTTGGGGTTGTTGTGCACTGCACTATACGATTGTGTCATGCCACGAGACGGTCCCTTCTGCAGAGAAGTAGGAGGTGAAGGTCTCGCGGATCCGGATGGCCTGTCTCCCAGCGTTGTTGGCAGCCACTCTCCCCAGCCCTGGCAGAGGCAACACCACACCAACAGGGAGGCAATCTCTCACTGCTGCTGTTGGTGCTGTTCTGCGGAGGAGGTTGTGGAGCACACAGGTGGCCTTGACGCATCTCTCCGCCAGCTCAGGACGGACCTCGATGACCCTCCGGTAGATCCGCCACTGGGAGGAGAGGATGCCGAAGGCGTTCTCAACCACCAACCGAGCCCGGGACAGTCGGTAGTTAAACACGCGCCGCTCTCGGGGGAGGATGCGTCCGGGGAATGGCCTCATGAGGTCGGTCCGTAGTAGGGCTGTCAACGAATATTCGAAGTTCGAATATTCGTTCGAAATGTATCCAAAAACGCGAATTCGAACGTGAAAATTAATATTCGAATGTGAAAAAACACTCCCGCGGTACAAGCGCCTCTATCTGCTTTGTGAATGAGCCTCTGTCTGTTCGCGATGTCCCTCGTAATATTCGAATGTGAAAAAACACTCCCGCGGTACAAGTGTAACAGACTAGTATTGTGAAGAGCGAATGTATTTTATCCCCTCGGGGTTTCCGTACTTGGATATAGGTATTCCAGCTCGGCTATGCCATTCAATAAGCATCCGAAGTAGAGCTCAGGGAGCTAGTAGTCTGGCTGGTGAAAGCTGCTATAACGCAATGTTCTCGGCAAAGTCCGAGACAGCTTTTTTTTCATGAATCCGAACGGTGCGTAGTGCTGGCCCTTTCGCTGGCATGGTGGAAGACGTAGGCGACATGCATTTTTTTCTTTATCGATTTTAATAGGCCTTCTCGATAAATGGTAAGCAAAGCAAGGAACGTTACCACTAGCATACTTTGTAACATTCAGAAGCGGGCGTCTTCTTCAGATTACTATAGTTTGCGCGCTTGCAGGTGTGGTGGTGAAATGCAAGCGATACAAAGTTGTGGCTTTTCATGATTAGGCCTCCACGTTACTGGGCTGTTTATATGATATATATATATCCCACTAATTTGAACCATGGTTTTGTCGCATTATTGACATATTGACGGCAACTGCGTAAAATAGGCAACCAGATATTCGAATAGTTCGAATTCGTGATTTTTTTCCAAACGAACATTCGAATGTCATTTTTGAGCAATTTTGACAGCCCTAGTCCGTAGCGGAAAGGCCTCGTCTGCTACAAACACATGAGGCAGGGGTCCTCTCTGCGCAGCCGCTGACAGTACTCTGTCAGCAGGGAGCTTGAGATCGCCAGCTCGGAGGGCCTGAACAAACACAGAGTTGGCCAGAATTCCTCCATCACTGGTTCTCCCATAATCCCCCACATCGATGATGCGGAAGCACTTGTCTGCGTCGACAACTGCCAAGAGAACAATGGAAAATGTTCCCTTGTAGTTGAAGAACTGCGAACCGGAGTTCGCAGGGGCCTTCAGAACAACATGCTTCCCATCGATGGCACCGCAACAGAGAGGTAAGTTCCACTGCTCCTCGAACTGCTGCGCAATCACCCTCCAGTCCTCGGTAGTGGGCACAGCCATGAACTCCTCCACCAGGCAGTCCCATATAGCCGTCACCCCATCGGACACGATGGAAGCCACGGTGGAGGCCCCGACCCGGAAGCTGGAGGCTATCGTCCGGAACGAATCGCCAGTAGCCAGGAATCTGCAACACATGAATCATTTATTGTAGCCTTATTGAGAATTTTAGTTGTATACCAAATATGTAGGCCAATTATCTTACTGATATCACTGCACAGGTATATGTCTTGACTAGTGATTTGCATCAGCTTATTTTACTTTCAAAAGCATGACAAGGAGGTCAAGAATGAATATGTTGGAGCCATGATGCATTTATTTATTTTGTTTATATAAAACTCAGGTGACATGCATGTATATGAAGATTTGCGTTTAGGTTGAAACCATAGATAATATATAAAAACACTGTTGAAACACTGGGTGGAGCATTGACAGGAAATGCATAGCAGGTAGGTGCAAGAGGGGAAACAGATGTGCAAAGCAAACTGCTTTATCACCATGTTGTCAGCACGCTTTCGTTTGACTTGTTGAATTTAACCCAATGAATATTGACTGTGATGTCACAATGGCCTATGCTCCCCCGTGCTTAGTTGAGCATAGTGCACGATGCTTGAATAAATGGGTCACTACTCAAATATAAAGAGTGCATTGGAAATAGATGTGTGCACTATCAGAACACGCGCCCGAACAATTTCTCCCCGTTGTGTATATAGTTTTTGACTACAGAATGTGCTGATTGTTATAGAGTAATTAGGCTATGAAACCGCAACTTACCGGAGACAGATAGACAGGCGCTCCGCAGCTGATATGGAGCGCCTGTAGTTGGTGTCCTGACGGGAGATCCTGGCACCAATCCGGGCTAGCAGGTCATCGAACTGGGCCCGACTCAGTCGAAAGTACCGCTGAAACCGGCCGTAATCCAGGCGGAGTTCTTGGAGCAAGTGGTGAAACTCACCCTGCTGTGGCCGTCTCCGGAGGATGTCGTGCACCCAAAGCCGACGGCGTTTGCGTTTGCGACGCTCCTCGGACTCCCACAGCAGATAAAGCGCAGCGATGGTGGCGATGTCAGCCATGTTTCAGCAAAAGAAAAATGGCGGGGGGGGGGGGGGAGTTTTGGGCGGTCTCATCTACGCGCGTATGCGTACGCGCGTAGCTGACCATTTTTGACACAAAATGGTCAAGCAACATTTTAGCTGCGTGACGCGCGTACATGGTACGCGAGGTACGCGTCTGGTGTGTTCGCACCTTTAGGCAGGCAAATCCATTGTAGTTCCGACTGTGGTGTAATGTTAATTCCCTAGGTGCTGTTTATTGTCTTGTTATGGTTTATTGTGGTTTAAAGCCAAAATATGTTACTTCTATTATAGGAACAGAACAGTATTTAATTGCACTGTGAGATAGCTCAAAACAACCAGCGAATAAGCTGAAACAGAAACTTTAACTTTAATGTGAATTTTGATAAAAAGGAGTTCTGTATTGATTTTAAGGTGAACTAAGAGTGGAGAGAAAAGGTACATGTGAGCCTCACTTTTTATTGCACTTTTTATGTTTTATTTGCAAAGAGAACTTACAAAGGAATAAGGCACTTTAACGAGGGAAGAGTTTATATTTATTTATTTATTATTTTATTTATTTATGTGTTACTCATGATAATTGTGAAATAAAGAGACAGATTTCGAAGACCAAACGAGCAGTGCCGCTTCAGTCCTTGTAACACATGTATACCTGCTTTTCAGGGAGTCCGGTCTCAACACTCTATTTGTTACCCCCGTCCTGGCCACTTGGGACCGGTAACAAACTGTGGGGGTTCGTCCGGGATCGCTCCTCTTCACATGCATCAGAGGGGCAGATCCAGTGATACCAGAACCGACATCGAGAAGACGAACGCGAGACGACGACATGACTGTAGACCAGGAGTCAACCTGTGGGTGTCCAGAGAGGGAGGAGAAGGATCTTCACCTTGCCAGGGAGCCGCGCAACTGAACCGGGGTCCACGGGGCGTGCGTCATCGGAGAAGCTACGCCATATCCATACAGACACACACAAACATACACCGTAGTGACATTCTATACCACCGAAGCAATGCACCATGGGAACGACACGGAAAGAGCTGGTGTGGAACATCAAACGAGGTTTGTTCAAACTCTCCAGCAATGACCTACACACTGTTGCTAGAGGCCTGTCAACAGAAGCTCATGAAGTCAGCCAATTGAAAGGAGATGAAGAAGGCTGCATAGACTATGTCATCACCTACATGGGGTCTCGGGAGTTGTTAGAGCTTGAGGATGAAGGTATGACTAACTTGTTGGAAGATTTTGTGTGTAAATTGATTAATGAAAATGTATGTGTTGAGTTGCCTGTTGATAAATGGGGTGATGCTAAAACACACAAGACACATACCTGAGCTAGCCACCATCGATGTAGACAACATGTCACAAACTAACCCTCACTCCAACATCACAGTCACACCACAATACCCTCACTCCAACACACACATCCACGCAAACACACAGTCAGTGGAGGACCTTAGGAAGATGTATGACGAGCTTGGTCAGCAACTTAGAAAATGTGCAGCCACAGCCAACTCACAGACCCCTGCACCTAACCCCCAAGGTGAGTCCATGCCCCAACCACTCCCACACAGGGTATCAGGCACCATGGTTCCCCTGAGAGACCTCCCCTATCTCCAGCACCGAGAGTTTAAAGTACATGGAGGCCAAATTGGAGACCAGAGCTCTGAGATGAGTTATAGCAACATCATCAAACAACTCGATGATGGAATAAGAGAGGGCTTTGTGGAGGCAGAGGTTGTACGGGGAGCATTGAGAATCATCAAACCAGGCACCTTCAAATATATACTGGTAAATAAAGATGAAATAACTCTCCCTGAACTCAAAGGCTTTCTCGGGTCCCACCTTGGAGAAAAGGCAACAACAGAGATGTTTCCGGAGTTGATGTGCGCCCGGCAGTCTGAATAGGAGTCGCCACAGCAGTTTCTGTACCGCATGATTGGACTTAAACCAAAACTAATTTTCCAATCAAAGCAGAACAATGCAGAGATCTCCTATGAACCCAAGACAATACAAGAAGTATTCCTCCACACCAGGGATGGGCAACTGGCGGCCCGCATTCCCACTCAGCCCACTCAAAAAAATAAAAAAATAAATAATAATAATAATAATAATAATAATAATAATAATAATAATTGATCAAGTTACAGAAAACTCGTTCAAGAAATATGAGAAGAATTCATAGAATTCAAAGGCAAACCCATGCGTCTAGTTTGCTTAGAAGCGATATCAGTCATTAAAGATATCCACTTAAGTCGCCACTACAACTACTACAACTGCTTGTTGGGTTTGAGTTCATTGAGTTATTGCACTTAATGTTGGGCCACTGTTTTTCAGTTTTTTGACTTCATTGAATGATGATGTATGTGAGCCCTTTGCACTGATAAAAATACTGACCATTCATGTGGCTGTTTGAGCATGGAAAACATGAAATTAATGTATGTTGGTTCAATTAACATACCGTACATAGGTTGTGATTCTGGATGATTTTTTAGGTAGTGGCCATCGCCAAAATGCACCAGAATACAGGCAATCATCTACCAAATTCAAAATTATGTAGCTTCTCTCAGCTCACGTTTAGTTGTGCAGTCATGTGGCCCCCTCCGATGGTTATGATAAAAAATGTGGCCCTCTTTATCATGAAAGTTGCCCATCCCTGCTCCACACTATCTACCAGGGCCTGGGACCAAAGCACACTGAGCTTCGACAGAGATTGAGACCCCTCATCTCCAACAGCCGTGTCACAGATGAGGAAATCCTTGGCCAGGTAAGGAGAATACTTAGTGATGAAAATGAGCACCAGCGCAGACTTGGGCAACTCCCTCGCCAAAAACCAACACGTGCACATAATGCCAAAGTGGAAACCGGAAATTGGCAGGGTAACGACCGGCCACGAGACACAGCTGTGGAGAGTAATAACCCCCCGACCATTCAGCAGCTCAGTGCCCAAGTAGAGACCCTGACACACATGGTGGCCACTTTAATAGACCAACAGGCAACTAGCATCCAAACAGCTCACTCACCAACACCACCCTCTCGAACCTTGTCTCGACCCCTGTCGCACCGTCCTCCTAACTTACATCCAGACAGACTTCCTCAGTCTCTGCTGAGTCGACCCCCCTTCCAGACAAGGGGAAGAACGGCCCGTTGTAAAAAATGCATTGAACAAGACTTACCGGATTGCAACCACTGCTTTGTCTGCGGAGAGTCAGGACACCGAGCAGTGGGATGTCTAAAGCGGACTACGATTCAGGGAAACGGGATCAGGTCTCTGCCGAGGGACAGCCAGAGACCAATGCACAACCCCAGTCCCTGCTTGTAAGCCCAAACCCCAAACAGCTCCCAGCACGACCAAAACAAAACACAAAACCACCCATACTTACCTGTAATAGTAGCACAAGCTGTAAAATACCCCTAGTTGGTAAGAAAACCCTGCTTAAATGTTCACTCAGTGGATATCCAGTAACCGTGTTGTTTGACAGTGGCTCCCAGGTTAGCTTAATTGATAAAACATGGGCTGATACTTACGTTCCCCATCACACAGTGAGGCCGTTGCGGGAACTGGTTGATGTAGATTTAAACGTCTATGGAGTAACAGGCCATGCCATCCCCTATGATGGGTGGGTAGAGCTCACGGTCAACCTCACAGGGAGTGACGACCCTAATCTCACCATACCAGCCCCCTTCCTAGTCAGCCAGTTGCCAATGCCCCAGCCGTTACTCGGAGCCAATGTAATTGAGGAGATCCTCAAGGGACAAGATGACGCCACAGTGGCCAGTCTCCTACGCGGCGCGTTTGGGTTCGCAGATGAACAAGTGGTTGCCATGGTCAATTACATCCGAGTACCCCCAAAGCCAGATTGTGACCCTGCCACAGTAAGGGTAGGCAAAGACAATATTGTTATTCCAGCTGGGAAAGCAGTTAATGTGTGCTGTCGAGTGCCATGCAACTTCAACACCTCCGACCCCCTTGTCCTGTATGAGCCCACAGAGGAGAACACCGTTTTAGGCCAGCTGAGTGTAGGGGAAGGCCTGCTAGAAATCAACAACACCCAACGCCCCTATGTCAAAGTGCCCATCTCCAATCACTCAAAGCCTGAAATCACCCTGCCAAAAAGAACCACTCTAGGAACCATCCAGCATGTGGCCAAGGTCCTCGAGGCTGACGCACCAGAGTTGAAACAAGTAGAGCCTGCATCAACAGAAGAAGCATCAGCGGAAGTTAACAATGTGGCCTCACCTTCTGAGCCCTGGTTACCGCCTGTCGATATCAGTCACCTTACTACCGAACAACAACATATGGTTAAAGAAGTGCTGTATGCAGAGTCCGGGGCATTCGCTCGTGACAGTAGTGACATTGGGTGTATTCCTTCTCTGAAAATAGAGTTCAATGTTAAAGAAGACATCCCAACAAATAGAGCCTATGCATCTATCCCCAAGCCACTGTACAAGGAGGTGAAGGAGTATATCCAGGAGTTGTTGGTGAAGGGATGGATCATTAAGTCCCGATCTCCCTATGCTGCCCCTGTCATATGTGTTAGAAAAAAAGATGACTCATTGCGTCTGTGCATTGACTACCGGCTCCTAAATAACAAAACAGTGGCCGACCGACACCCTCTCCCCCGAATCCAGGATCTCACTGACTCTCTTGGAGGATACAGCTGGTTTTCGATCCTAGACCAGGGCAAGGCGTATCACCAAGGCTTTATCGCCGAAGGTTCAAGATGCCTGACTGCATTCACCACTCCTTGGGGACTGTATGAGTGGGTCCGGATACCCTTCGGCCTATCAAATGCCCCAGCAGCCTTCTAAAGGAGCATGGTGGAGATGCTCGACACGCTCCGTGACGAATGCTGCATCCCCTATCTGGATGACGTTATTTGCTTCTCAAGGTCCTTTGAAGAGCATGTGCTAGTCCTGCGCCGAGTCCTTCAAGCCCTTCAACAGCACGGAGTGATGCTAAAATCAGAAAAGTGTGAGCTACTCCACAAAGAGGTCAGATATGTTGGACGGCTTGTGTCTGCTGAAGGAGTGAAAGTGGATCCAAAAGACCTTGAAGCAGTGCGGGCACTAAAACACAAAGCACCAAAGACAGTGGGAGAAGTTAGGCAGCTACTGGGATTTCTGAGCTATTATCGAACGTATGTACAAGATTTCTCACGAATAGCAAAGCCCCTATATATGGAAGCCCATTCCCGCCACAGGAAAAAAAAAAAACACCACAAACTATCTCATAATTATGAGATTAAAAGTCATAATAACGAGATTTAAAGTCATAATTACGAGATTTAAAGTCATAATTACGAGATTTAAAGTCATATTTACGAGATATAAAGTCATAATTACGAGATATAAAATCATAATTATGAGATTAAAAGTCAAAATTACGAGATTTAAAGTCATAATTATGAGATTAAAAGTCATAATAACGAGATAAAAAAGTCATAATAATGAGATTTAAAGTCATAATTACGAGATTTTCGACGGTTAGCCTGCCCCCTGACCTCACTTCCTTCAAGTTCGAAATCGGCACGACAGAGCGGCACGCGCTACTAGGCTACCAGTCGGCGCCATCATTTCGGACCTGAGGCTGATGAACCTGCAAGTCATCACTTCTCTCGGTCATCCTCCTATTCGCAAGGCGAAACAGCAAGGTAACCGAATTTGTAGAGATGCTCTTTTAAGCCTATATTCAGTAATTCAGCGTCTTTTCATCTGGTTCATGTTTCCTTTGAAAAAGCACTCTGCTGCAGCTATGTTAGATAGTTCTAGTATTAGCACCGTGTTAATTTTGTCAGCTATTTTAGATTTTGTCTTTAGAAGAAAATGCTTATTCGATTTAGTCACATTTTAGTCATTGTTTTCCTTTGTAGTTTTAGTCTTGTTTTAGTCGACAAAAAGTCCTTAAATTGTAGTAAACTTTTAGTCATTACTTTTAGTCCAATTTTTTTCTCTTTTTAAACTAGTTCAATCAGGCTAACCCCATATATATGGACACCTGCTATATTGTTCCACTCAAATAAGCTAAGTGTTCGAAATCGTTCCCTATCACGGATATAGTGCACTATATAGGATGCTCGCCATTTTGTAGTGGTGTTCGAATTCTGAGTACATAAAAAGTAAATTGTTAAGCCTAATTTCTCTGATATAAAGGAAATTACAAAATATGCCAACGGCAAGAATTAAGTGACGTACCCAGGGCGCGAACTCAGGTCGCCCGTATTGCAGGGCCTAAACCACTCAGCCAACTGCTGGTTCATAAAGTTGATGGAATGGAGTGGTCTTGAGAAAATATCCACGATAACAATAAAGGCATATCTCAATTAATTTAATTACTTTATTTGCATTATTTAATCTTAAACCCTTCTTGAAAATATAGGCTGTTTGTACTTCATATGTACATTTATGACAATCGTGAGGACTAGGCTTGTGACAGACACACACATGTGGCGCTCGCGCGGTAATAGCTTATTGGCGCCACCTAGTGATCATTATGTGCAAATGCACAGCCTCTCATTTAAATTACTTAGGGGTCATTTGACCCCTCTTGTGGCGCTAGTAGTAATTAAAAATGGCCCGGCGTTTCTAGAGTTAATTTCATGCACTTAAAATACCGGCTGTGTCCCAATTCATAGGACGCATCATTCGAAGGCTGTACCCTACCTGTTACTCCCGTATACCACAATGCAATGCGGTCGTGTTTTTCTAGAGGAGAAGAAGAAGCTGAATAACCGTGAAAACGAATACATTTAATGATGGAGTCTCCGGCTTTCGTTTGGAAATGTCCAAACGAAAAAATTAATAAAAACTACCTTGATCAAGGAAATGTAACATTCAACATCAAAACAACCTCCAGCTTTCTTCATGAGTGCCCGTTTGTTTACATGATGTCGGCGCATCTGTCTGCGTCACATAAATACCCGGCGCATTTACTGACGCAAATGACGTTTAGAAATGTTCAGCGTAGTGTCCGAATTCTCGTTTGTTCGTTCCCTATGTAGTGCACTATGTCATGAACACTATATAGGCAATAGTGACTGAGTGATAGGGAACAATTTCGAACGCAGCTTTAGGTCCAATCCCATTTCTAGCCCTTACCCCTTCCCCTTAGCCCTCCCCCTTACCCCTTCCCCTTGCCCCTCAATACAGAGGGGTAAAACGTTCCCCTAGGAAATGGGACGCCCCTCCATTACGTGGCTTCATCGTCGCTGACTGCCGACAGCTGACTGCTATGTCAACAGAGGCCACGAGTAGGCATGTTTCAGATCAAGCATACGTTGCGTTGCCTCACAGACGTGTCTTGTCGTGAATAATTTGTTGATAGGCTACAAAAATCCATGTCTTACATGCACAAACACATTATGGTCACTGGAATGTGATTTGATCTTCATTCTAACTGACCACTATATCAAAGCACAACAGTACAAGAACATGTTGCATTTGGTTTCTTTATTAAAAGTAGACAATTACCGATGGAAACACGTAAAATGTGCCGGTGGAAGAGCATGAAGATAAAAATAATGTTAAAACGTTAATTCGTATTAGTTACGATCAGTGGGTGTTCAGAAGGAAATACAGTTGAGTTCCACGCGCAGAGACCCCTCTCAAAGGCGGCAATTGAGTCGCATTAATTATTAATTCATGATGCCGTCCTCACCGGTTATAATGTCGGTTGCCTTGGCCATTTTTCTGTTTTTACGCCTGTCTGCTGCTAAAGAAAGACACCGGAGGCGACGAATGTATCACCGACGCATACGTCTGCTGACTAATCAAATGATGGTACGTAGCCTATAACTTCTTTATTTTTTCATTGTATGAAATAGGCCTATCAGTTAGCCAGCCGGCTCAGCTGGAAATGTAGGCTAGCTTTCGTATGTGTTTGTATACGATCTGTTTTTTAACCATGTAGGCCTATGTGTTCATTTATTTTTGTCAGTGCCGGGTGAGTTAGGAAATGTTATCATCAAGTGGTTTTAAATAGTGATGTAATGGTTTGCATCGAGGCATCGGGGCGTGTGTCAAGTAGGTGTCGGCTCCTCCCCAGCGAAGCTCCGTATCGAGTAGGATTCACAGGCGAAATTACGTTGTGCTGTCCCGCGATATGAAAATCTTAGACAAATGATTTATGAATTCTCAAATGATTTGATCGAACCACTTTGGTGGTTCATCTGGCTGAGAGGCTTTGACATTTCATGACGCATCATCTCGACCCCAGTTTGAACATCAGTCTTTTTGTTTCTCCAGGCGGATCGTCCATCTATGTACCGCAGGGTGGATGCGACTGTGCCCATCCTGCGGATATGGCGCAATGAGGGGGCTGAACTGTGGCAAGACTTTCGCCTGTCCAGACGTGCCATGAACAGCCTGCAGAGGCTCCTGGACAGGGGGCAAGATCATGGTTGGGGGAATCAATTTGAAATCCTGATCTACACCTATTGGCTTGCCCATGGACTGTCATACCGGGTGGTATCCAGTGTGTTCAGTGTACCAAAGGCAACTGTGCACAGAGTAATACACCGGGTGGGACAAAGTATATGGAACAATTTGAACAGGGTGATCTCCTTCCCACAGGCCTATGAGGAGCTGAAAGCAGTAGGGCAAGGGTTTGCCGATCTATCAGGGACCCCTGCTTTTGCAAATGTTGTCGGGGCGATAGATGGAACCCATATTCGGATCAAGCCACCACAACGACATCGATTAGACTATCTTAATTATAAGAATTTCTATTCAATTAACATGCAGGCCATATGCGATGCAAAGGGGACATTTTTGGACATTTTTGTGGGCTACCCAGGGTCTGTCCATGACACAAGGGTAATGAAAAACAGTCCTTTTTATTTGACTGCCAGGTATCAACCGCCGGGTTACATGCTCTTAGGTGATGGTGGGTACCCCTGCCTCCAGACGCCCGTATGTCTGTTGACTCCCTACAAAGAGCTGGTGATTGGGCGGGTGCAGCATTGCTTTAATTACCGCCAATCCAAGGCGCGTTCTGTAATAGAGCGGGCCTTTCGGGATGATGAAGACAAGGTGGAGGTCAACCCTTTTCCGGGCGCTAGAAGTCAAGCCTACCTTTGCCCCCCAGGTCATTGCTTCCTGTGCCTTCTTGCACAATGTCTGCTTAAACAATGGAGACACACTGGATCCTGATGAAGACATTGCCAGGGATGACCTTGACCCCCATCCCCCTCAAGAACAAATTGGACTAAATGAAACACCAGGATTTGTTATCCGAGACTCACTGGCTGCCCAAGTCTCATATGAATTTTAAATGTTATCACTTGTAAATAGTTTTTCTACAGTTACCTGTTGGTTTTTATTACGCTTACTTATCACTTGTAAATAGTTTTTCTTGTTGGTTTTTATTACGCTTACTTATCACTTGTAAATAGTTTGTCTTGTTGGTTTTTATTACGCTTACTTATCACTTGTAAATAGTTTTTCTTGTTGGTTTTTATTACGCTTACTTATCACTTGTAAATAGTTTTTCTTGTTGGTCTTTATTACGCTTACTTAGTTTTTTTACTGTAGTTTTTCTACAGTTACCTGTTGGTTTATGTTCCCTTACAAGTTTATCCTGATGATTATGTTCATACTGTGTTATTTATTTGTTGATTGATAGTTGTTTTAAAACTGATTGATAAATGTTTTAAAACTATCTGCTTCTTGTAGCATTTATCACACATAGAAAAAACTTTTGTAAACAAGAACATTTAATTGTTCAACAAGTAACTTTAAAATTAGAAATATATATAACAATAATAAATAGGAATAATAAATAGCATAAATTTATAAATAGCAATAAATATATACAATAATAACAATAATAAATAGGAATAATAAATTAATAAATAGAAATATATATAACAATAATAAATAGGAATAATAAATAGCATAAATTAATAAATAGCAATAAATATAAATATATATAACAATAATAAATAGGAATAATAAATTAATAAATAGAAATATAACAATAATAAATAGGAATAATAAATAGCATAAAATAATAAATAGCAATAAATAGAAATATATACAACAATAATAAATAGGAATAATAAATAGCATACAAAAAACATAGGAACAACAAAAATCAATAATTATAATTTGTTGACCATCCTCTCAAAGAGATCAAGAAAGCAATCTGTCTTGGCCTCACTCTCTTCATGGCGCCTCTGCTCCTGAAGTGCCTCCTCAGCCAGGAGTTCTGCAACTGTTTTGGACCTCCTTCGCATGATTGATGTGGTAGGCGGGTGTACTGGGGTGCTGGCTGCTGTCGGGGGTGCTTGGTTGTAGGGCTCCACCATCTCCTAAAGAAACAATGCAAGTCAGTTGTTAGAAGTCATTTTCTTTAGAAATGTTCAGCTAATATCTCATGAAACATGATTGAATAGCAGTTAGTGAAATTCATGAAACCACATCACCCTCACCATGAGGATAACCATGGGGTCTTCTTGAATCGAGGACACAAGGACTGGTGGGTCGATTGCTGGCCGGGCACCAAGAACCTCATGCATCAAATCGTAATACTGCCACGTCACCACAGTCACCTCCCCACTTTCCGTCCCCGACCCAGTTTTGGGAGCCCTCAAATCCTGAAAGAACAAACAGACAAACACACACACACACACACACACACACACACACACACACACACACACATGATACATTCATTAGGCAATTGGTAATTGTTTATTTCAAACTAGACACATACCTTGTACTTCTTTTTGAGGTTTTCCCACTTCTTAGAAGCCTGTTGCCTTTCGATCGATCCCTCCATCCCCATTCCTTCCAGAAAAAGCCTACATCACAGCCAACGTACAGTATAACGACACAGACATTCAGTGGGCTATTGAGCTCAACACAGAAATACCAAAGTAGAAAACAGACGCAAGAATGAAAAGATTGAACAACGTAAGACTCACTCCCACTGTTTTCGGGCGATCATTTTTGACTTGAGAAACTCATTGTCCCTGGTCGACCTGAAATTAATGAGGTGTCTGGTCTCCTGTGGTGTCCCTGAGGTAAAAGTGGAAAGGAAATCTTCAGTTTGACAGGCGAGCGACGTAGCCTAGCTGGCAGCTTTACCGATATCAAAGCAGTGCGCCGGTATAATCAACCAAGGAATAGTAGTAGTAAGCAAATCCACTGCACACAAATTTTACTTGAAACCTTAACATGTCATGTCAAGGGTTATCGGATATCTATCTCAACAAATAGCGATAACGGAACACATTAGCATCGGCTTCTAGTGATTCAAAACAAACTTGACTAGTGAATCAAAACAAACTTGACTAGTGATTCAAAACTAACTTCACAATTAAAAAACGCTCGAAAATAGTTTTATTACACCTGTCTGCCGCAATTAAAGTGCTGAAAATACTTACATTTGTGCATTTCCTTTGTTTGAGCCATCGCTGCTGTTGATAATGATGCTGTTGATGATGATGGTGATTTCGCTTGGCCACTAGAGCGAGCCAAAATCTTGTATGTATAGTTCAACGGTTATTTACCGTTATGTCATGTTTTATATCGAGCTCAGAGATCGCATTGTCCGTGTATGACTTCGAGCTGAATATACAGTCAACTTTACATCATGAGTCCGAATGATAACAACTAGTAAAAATGCATTTTCGGCCGGATTTTCCTTGAAGCCCTCCCTTTGAAGTGTGGTCCTTGGATAGCTTCGTTTCAAGCTACGTTTTCGCTTCGTTTCAAGGGCTACGTAGCCTTTTGCCCTACCCCTTAACCAAAATGAGAATTGGGACACCCTTACCCCTTCAAACCAAGGGGGAGGGGTAAGGGGGAGGGGTAAGGGGTAGAAATGGGATGCAGCCTTCGAGTACTAAAGTGAAAACGTCACGTTGTCCTGGCAACCGGATTCTCAGTTCTAAACAACCGAACGAGAGATGGCGTTGTTTCTTTCAAAATGAAAATAAATCAATTTCAAGAGGTGAAAATCACTACCAATCGAAACATGTCGAGGCGTTCCCCTGGGGTATCAAAAGGAAAAGTTCGTAAACGTTAGTTTAGGTTAGTTTTTTTATATATATATGAAGACAATCTATTCTCAATATTACTTACATCATTGGTAAAGCAAACTCGCAAATCAATTCGCAAAAAAATCGTTCCTTTTCTATAAAAGGTTTGTGTGGCATAGGATTTCCCCTTGTTAATTTGGTTTGTGTAGAACCGAAAAGCGGTTGCTATGGAAACGTGACGTCACACTTTAGTACTCTTGTCTGTTCAGTCTTCAAAACGATGGCTGGTAAATTGTGAAAAATGCATTAAACTGTAATCAGAAAACGCGGTTATATGCTAGACCCTATAGTATCTTGGGTATAAAGGCTGGGACAAATTTCAAAGTACACCTTATGTTGATAGTATAGACCGTCGCGATTCCCATTGAAACGAATGGCGCGGTGATTCTCTTCAAAACGAGAGCCGGTAAATTGTGAAAAATGAATTAAACAGTAATCAGACAACGCAGTTATGTGCTATAGACCCTAGAGTACCTGTGTTATAAAGGCTGGGACGAATTTCGAATTATAAATATGTACAATGCATAATGTTAGCTCATCCATGTGCTCAATGCATCACAATGTAGTTGGCCTCTGATCCTTTCGTTAAATATTTGTGTTGGCCTCTCAGAGGATGGATGAGTTGTGTGAGTTCTTGAGGTCGCGGGATGTACCAGAAGAAAACATACAGCAACTGGAAAACGATAAGGTAACTAGTCTGTTAATGGGGGAAAGATAGGCTAAATTGTGTGTTAATGCATTTTTTGTCAAGGCAGTCCTTTTAATTACTGCTTCTATTGATGTTAAATTATATTTGTTTTGTGGCTGTGTGTGTGTGTTTTCCTCTTTTTTTAAGATCGATCCCAATGTCCTCCTGCTCATGAACGACGACCAGTTAACCGAGTATCTACCATCATATGGAGACCGATTGGCTGTCCTTGGATATTGCAGATTCAAGGGGAAGAATCATGTTGCCCGCCAATCAAAACTTTTTGAGCGACCGAAAGCCAAGGTAGCAAAAAGTGAGGATCGTGAACACTTGTCTGAGAAGTTACCATGTCAAAATGCTCAGAAGAAAGAGCGTAAAATTGAAATTGGCTGGTTGAATTTCCGTGACGGGAAGTTCTTACAAATGAGTTCCAAAAAGGGGGGCGGGACCAGGAAAATCTCTGTGTCCAAGAATTGTTGTAAAGATCAGTTAATTGAACAGGCCAAAAACCTGTTTTTCCCTGGTCAGAAAAATGCAGAAGGAAATGTTTAAGATTTTGCGATTGAACTAACTGATTTTCAGGAGCGCCCGTTAGATCCCCTGACTACAGTTGGGGAACTTTATGAAGTAACAAAGCTGCCCATTTTACGCTTTTACTTAGCAACAACCAAGAGGGCTGGTTGCAGTGAGAATCAGCTTGCAGCCTCCCCCAACCCCCCTAGGCCTAGTTTACCTCTGGCTGAAGGTCAGGAAACCGCAGATGTGGTACATGTTAGTAGCAGCAATGTCCTGTCTGATACAAACAGTGATCCTGAGCCCTTCGATTGCTCCAATGTTGACATGACAGATTTGGCTAGTGTGAGCGAAGTTGATGCCGCCAATGGTGTAGATGTCTTGGAGAATAGTGGCACAGTTACCTTTT
The DNA here is from genome assembly GCF_902167405.1 of Gadus morhua. NCBI lineage: Eukaryota > Metazoa > Chordata > Actinopteri > Gadiformes > Gadidae > Gadus > Gadus morhua. The sequence goes on along the minus strand of NC_044060.1, from coordinate 26,260,742 downwards.
TCCAAGGACACCTACATGATCTGGACTGGGTTAGCCTTGATGATACCTTACAAATGTCTCCTCGGGCATCAAGTTCATCTACTCCAACCCTAGATATTGCTCATGTGCCCATTGATCAGAGTGAAAGAACAAAGAGAATAATTGTTGTTCACCGTGGGCAGATCCTGAGAGAACTAATCACACATTTTTTGGACGCGAGTGTCATGCGAGATGATGTTTTCATCCAAGTAATTCTTCCCAATGGAAGTTTGGAAATGGCAGTTGATGAAGGTGGCGTGTTAAGGGATGTGCTAACTGAATTTTGGCTGGACTTGCACTTAAGGAAATGCTTTCAAGGTGCCTTTTCTACGCCATGATTTTGGTAAGCAGCAGTGGGAAAGCATTGGCAGAATAATAGCAATGGGTTGGCAACAAGAGAAGTACCTGCCTATAAAAATAGCCCCAGTAATTTTGGAGAAAGTTGCCCTGGGAAGTGTGAAGAGTAGTCTTGTTGACTGCTTCCTGAAATATGTCACAGAGTCAGAGGGATTGGTGTTTGAATCCTGCCGTTCAGATTTTGAAAGTGTGGATCAGGAAGAATTGATTGAAGTAATGGATCTCCACAGCTGTCGAAGAATGCCAACCGCTGATAATATTGAACAGCTCTTGGAGGAGCTTGCCCACCAAAAGCTGGTTCAAGAACCCGCCTTTGTCCTAGAGCAGTGGAGCAAGGTGCTTGCACCCTTTAGGTCAGATTTGGAAGGCATTTCAGAAGCGTATGTAAATCTTCATCTAACACTGAGGAAAGTGATTAGGTCTATCTCTTACCCCACTACTATGAACGACCAGCAGAAGAACATAGGAAAGCATCTTAGCACTTACCTTAGAGAATCTGACACACAGCACCTGTCTCTATTCCTTCGTTTTGCACTGGCTCTGATTTGTTTCTTGGTAAGACCATTACTTTGAGCTTCACAAATTTGCAAGGTTTGCAGAGACGGCCCATTGCCCACACATGTGGATGCTACTTGGAGTTGCCAATTGATTATGACAATTACCCGGATTTCAGACATGAAATGAACAAAGTATTGGAGAGTGGTGTGTGGGCAATGGACATAGTTCAGTTGATTCAGCTGCCATCAGCAGCCTCCTCATGTCAAGATGATTTAATGCACAGATTTTGAGATTCTGGATTATATGTAATATGTAAATATGAAATTACATAATGTACTGATGTATTAATGTAATGAGATTTAATGTACATATTTTGATATGTTGGATTATGTAAATATGTTATTATATAATGTACTGTTGTATTAATGAAATGTCTTGAAGTCATCCCCACCAATACATAGTTTAGCAGATTCAGATGCCATCAACAGCCTCTTCATGTCGAGATTACTTAATTTAATGATTTTGAGATGCTGGATTATATGTAAATAGGAAATTATATAATGTAATGGGATTTAATGTAGAGACTTTGAGATGCTGGATTATAATTAATGTGTAAATATTTAATTATTTAATGAACTATTGTATTAAAGTTATCACCACCAATACATCGTTTAGCCGTTTCAGCTGCCATTAGCAGCTTATATATATCCCCAGCAATACTTATGTTGTTTTTTAAAGCTGTTTTATGGGAAGATAATAAAACTGTTCATTAAATTGTGGCTAACTGTTTAGTTATATCCCAATAATCAATATTATGAGTCTGACGCATGATTAAGTATAATGTTTATATCAAATATATTTATTTTTGCAGTAGAAATGTCAACTTAATGTTAAAGACACTACAACGATTGGAGAAAAGGGGTTAAGACACACAGTATATTGTTAAGCTTGTATTGTTGCAGAACCAGTTAAAGCCTACTCTAGTTACAAATAGGTACAAGTTAAGTTTTGCTAAATGAGCTGCAGTAGGCCTAATGCTGAATTAGGCCTACTGCAGCTCATCTAGCACAAACAACTACCCCTGCTTTTAAGGCTGTAGCAATTCATTGTTAATTAGCTGTCTAAGTCTTACATACAGATCTACTGTCTTGTACACGTCGTTAGTTAATTCAAGGCCATGCTCAGACATAAGCCCCACACAAATGTGAAACATTTGTTGCAACTGGTTGTTGCGATGACTTTTTTTAATGTTTTAATGTTTTAATGTTTTAATTTGTATTTTACATTTTTTATATCCTGGCACTTCATCTTTCGAGCACTTTGTCTCCACAGTGTTTTGTGTTCATTGTTGTTTTGTCTTGTCTTGTGGGTTAAACCACTTCTCCTGGCTGCGAACAAATTTGCCCTCGTGGGACATTTAATAAAATCTTGAATCTTGAATCTTGAACACATCTTCATCACATGGGAAGTCTTTGTAAACACACTCCCCCAAGCAGGCCTCGATCTTCTCCAGACTTGGGCGATACAGGTAGTCCGTGGCCCCGTAGAGTTGAGGCACTGCATGGATGATGGATGGACGGCCATGAGGACTTCGTGAGTTGTGCACTCGACGCATCCTGTGCTCATTCCAGGTGAATGCGACCTCCTCCAGTTCTTCCTGATAAGACAAGGCTCAAAGTGAATAGAAATGAAATGCAATGAATTGCATGAAAAAACTTTCCTACAGACAGAAAGCAATCTGTGGTTCTTGTATTTAACTTTTTTGGTAAAACCAAATCAATATTATAGTGTAACAATAAAAATAAAATAATACAAATAAGAATAAGCCACAGACAAAAATAAAGCAGTGAATAGTGAAACTTGCCTGAATTGTGGAAAGAGAACAGAACTGGACCAATGACTTGTCCAGGAAGGTGTCAGCGAAGTACCCATCCCATTTCAATTTATCGAAAAAGTCCATCCAAAACTGGGCGCACTGACTGCGTAATGTCAGCCACCATCTTTCAATGCGCTGGTTGCCAGTGCTTGGACCAAATGTGACATGTTCGATTTCAAGTTGACCCTCTGAAAAGTGCATGAATCTTTGTATTTCGGCCAAACGAACATTTTCTGTCCCTAAATCTGATTGTAATCGTTCAGGGCAACCTTGAGCTATTAGTACAGCATCCATGAAATAACCAGCAATCACGTTCGGATCATTATTAGTTTTGTATGCCTCCAGCCAGATGATTCTCCTAGAAAAACCATCTATGCGTCCACTTATACAGATCCCATACGGTTTAAGTTTGTCATAGCCGTCAATGTGCCAGACGTAATTGGGACCCCGGCTGTGATATACTCTCCGCCGTAGTCTATTTCTTGATCTCAGGTCAACTCCCTCACTGTCCAACAGCCGCAAGAGAACACGTACTGTTTCCCTGTCGGTAATAATGCCATTTATCCAACATTTTTGATACATCCAACGGTAGCCATGACACTGCCCAGACGTTTGGAGTTGCGCTTCAATGAAAGCTGCCACCTCGGCCACATCTGTCTTGCCCTTCCTGCGCCACAATCTTTTCTCTCTCAGAATCCTTTCAAGTGTCCGCTTGCTCAGCACTACCCCATGCACCTCAGCCAATACTGCCAGAATTTCATCATTTGTATATCGTCTTTGGAAATATTGCTCAATGTGGTGATCCAACTCCATGACGTTACAACACTGATAGAGATGAAACCATCTAGATGCAGCCTACTGTCATGACTTTATATATCGTTATTATGACTTTAAATCTCATTATTATGACTTTTTTATCTCGTTATTATGACTTTTAATCTCATAATTATGACTTTAAATCTCGTAATTATGACTTTTAATCTCATAATTATGACTTTATATCTCGTAATTATGACTTTAAATCTCGTTATTATGACTTTTAATCTCATAATTATGAGATAGTTTGTGGTGTTGTTTTTTTTTCCTGTGGCGGGAATGGGCTTCCATACCTATATGATCTGCTAAAGTCAAAAACGGACTCACTGCCACCCACGCTGCAATCCAAGCAACCACAAGGCAAAATAAAAGGTATCCAACAGTCCTCCAGAACCCCAGTAGAGTGGAGAGAAGCACACCAGCAGGTCCTTGAATGCTTAATTGACAAGCTCACCCAACCCCGAGTACTGGCATACCCAGACTTCAGTTGCCCTTTCACACTTCACACCGATGCGTCTCAAAAAGGCCTGGGTGCAGTTCTCTATCAGAACCAAGATGGGAAGTTGCGGGTGATCGGCTATGGGTTACGCACGCTAACACCAGCAGAACAAAACTATCACCTACACAGCGGGAAGCTTGAATTCATGGCGCTGAAGTGGGTGGTCTGTGATCAATTCAGAGATTATCTATTCTATGCCCCTCATTTCACTGTCTTCACTGATAATAACCCCCTGACATATATTCTCAGTACTGCTAAACTCAATGCAGTAGGCCACCGCTGGGTAGGACAGCTAGCTGATTTCCACTTCGACGTCAGATATCGGCCTGGGAAAACAAACATCGACGCCGACACCTTATCCCGTCTCCCGCTTGACCTCGAGGCCTCCATGGTAGAGTACTCTGAAGGGCTGTTGGAGGATGCAGTGTGTGCTTTGTGGGAAGGAACTCAAAGGGCCGAACAGGGAGACATTGCCTGGTTGGCAGCCCTTAACTTAGCCTCCAAAACCCAGTCTCACATGGAGCCTTTGCAGACGATCAGCCATGAAGAGCTAGTAAAGCAACAAAGGACAGACGCTGTAATTGGAAAAGTCATGGAACTAAGGATAAACAATACACCCCTAACAGAGAACGAGAAAGGAAAAAAGTCGACACAGGCACCAGGAGACTCTTAAGGGAATGGAGCAGGCTGCACATAGTGGATGGTCTACTCTACAGGAAAACCATTGGTCGCAGACAACTGGTTCTGCCAGCCATCTATAGGCAAGTAGCACTAACCCACTTGCATGACAACATGGGCCATGTTGGCGTGGAGAAAGTCTTGAGCCTAGCAAGGGAGCGCTTCTACTGGCCTTTCATGAAAAATGAGATTGAAGATTACATAACCAGAAGATGCCCTTGCATAAAGCAAAAGACACCAGCCACACATGAAAGAGCACCAATGGAGAGTATCACATCTAACTCGCCCCTTGAACTTGTGTGTATCGACTTCCTCTACTTAGAAGCCTGTCGTGGTGGATGTGAGTACATATTGTTCGTGATAGACCACTTCACCAGGTTCGCACAAGCCTACCCCACTCGCAACAAAGCGGGCAAGACAGCTGCTGACAGACTCTTCAACGACTTCATTCCCAGATTTGGATATCCCACCAAGCTTCACCACGACCAGGGTCGAGAATTTGAAAACGAACTGTTCAAATCACTCAGGCAGTTATCTAGTGTTGGCCACTCAAGAACCTCCCCCTATCACCCCCAAGGCAACCCTGCCGAGAGACTAAATCGCACGTTGCTGCAAATGCTACTGACCCTAGGAGAGAAAGAAATGGAAAATTGGAAAGACCACCTACCTCACGTGCTACATGCCTACAACTCCACAAAGCATGAGGGCACAGGTTTCTCCCCTTACTACCTAATGTATGGCCGTCATCCCCGCCTCCCCGTTGATCTCCTCTTTGGTCTAATAGCAGAGGAAGAAGATGAAACACCAACAGGCTATGCGGCAAAATGGGCAGGAAGGATGATTGAGGCTTATCGAATAGCAAACGCAAACAGCCAACAGTCAAGTGCCAAAGGGAAAGCCCACTATGACAAAAAGAGCAAAGGTGTCACTATTCAAGCTGGAGACCGTGTCCTGGTACGTAATCTCAATTAGAGAGGTGGGCCGGGGAAACTCAGGCCATATTGGGAGAAGATAATCTACATTGTGAGAGAGCAGGTTGGGGATAATCCTGTCTACAGAATAAGCCCAGAGACGGGAGGTCGCCCCGTCCGCACCCTACATCGAAACCTGCTGCTCCAAGTAAACGACCTACCGGTAGAGCCTCCTCAAAACCAAGTCACAAATAGGCCCAAGCCACAAAAGGAAACCAAACAGTTCTCCGAACCCCTGAAGCCCAAAGAACAGAGACAGAGTTCTGAGACAAGTGACTCTGAAGAGGAGGGTGTGTCTCATTACTGGCTACGGGTACCTGTGGAAAGAGTTGAGAGTAACTTACCAAGGTCAAGTGTCACCAGCCCAATTCGAAGCAGACCTGGACCGAGTGGAACTCCGATCAGACAGAGAAACAATGTGGAACTGGAAGAGAAGTGGAAAATGTCATGGACGAGAGAGATGTCAATAATGAGGAGCCTGATATAAACAGTGAAAGTGAGCAGGACAGGAATCAGCCTCAACAGGACATGGGTCAGGCTCAGTGTAGTGGTACACTCAAAACTAGACCACGATTTCAATATGTATTCTCTTTTTCGTGAATGTATATGTATAACCGTTGGTCATTATTTTACATTAGTTTTATTTACATTGAGCATTTTTTTTATAACTTATTATTACGGTATACTTGGAAACGGAAGGGCGGTACCAAAATGTTTGCGCTGCAGCCCAGACTCCTATGGTTGGGGGGCATTTCCGCTTCCTCTCCAGACGGATTTCGAAGACCAAACAAGAGCAGTGCCGCTTCAGTCCTTGTAACACATGTATACCTGCTTTTCAGGTTTGTACTCCGTGAAACTCACACAAATAACGATTTTCATGAATCTGAACATTTTAGAACAGTCGATAAACTTTGTGTCGAGTTTGATGTCTGTAATATCGAGTTATTAACTTTTGAAAACTCCTTTGTTGGTTTCGCGACAAATATTATTGTGGAAACACACACACTGTAGAGTATGTTTAAGTTTACTTTGGCCCTGAACACCTAACGTACATGTTTAAGAATCTATTTAATGTGATTAAGAGTTAGATGACGTAATGATAGGATATTTTAGAGTAGGCTATAAGAAAAGTGTTGATATGATGTTTTATAATTAAATGTTTAGTCGGTCTGTTAGGCAGGCAAATCCATTGTAGTTCCGACTGTGGTGTAATGTCCCTATGTGCTGTTTATTGCCTTTTTATGGTTCATTGTGGTTTCAAGCCAAAATATGTTATTTCTATTATAGGAAAAGAACAGTATTTAATTGCACTGTGAGATAGCTCAAAACAACCAGCGAATAAGCTGAAACAGGAACTTTAACTTTAATGTGGATGTTGATAAAAAGGAGTTCTGTATTGATTTTAAGGTGAACTAAGAGTGGAGAGAAACGGTACATGTGAGCCTCACTTTTTATTGCACTTTTTGTTTTATTTGCAAAGGGAACTTACAAAGGAATAATAGACAATTTAACAGGCACTTTAACGAGGGAAGAGTTTATATTTATTTATTTATTATTTTATGTATTTATGTGTTACTCATGATAATTGTGAAATAAAGAGATGGGAAGACCAAACAAGAGCAGTGCCGCTTCAGTCCTTGTAACACATGTATACCTGCTTTTCAGGGAGTCCGGTCTCAACACTCTATTTGTTACCCCCGTCCTGGCCATTTGGGACCGGTAACACATGCATGGACATTGTGCTCAAAGCCAAGCGGTGGTAGGAACGAAATGAACAAACTGAACTGAGGATTATTTGGTTTTGACACTTTTTCTTTATTCTGAGTACTCAGGGGTTTGTTTTTTTCTTTTGGTTCTTGGGCCCAAGACAAATAATTGACTAAACTGATATTAAGGTATATTTGAAGGGTAAACACTGTGAAAGGTACAATTAGAAGGAACTAAGATTCCTAAGCAGTGTTCATTTTGTGTTTTTTCTAGTTCCATGTGGGATATATTTTATTTATGTTAAGTACTTAGTGCTGCTAAGGTACAGTTTTATTTAACTTTTTGTTTCATTATTCTGGGTCGATATTTCTATTTTTTCTACATTGCTAAGAGAACAAGTGCAACTTAGTTTTTGAAGATATCTTTATAAATACAAAACTTTTATTCTCTCAAGTCATGGTCACGTGTTTGTTGTGTGCGTTGGAGGACTCATTAATCATACAGTGTACTAAGCTACAATCAATCCCCGTAACCAATCGAATTTGAACTTAGAATCTTTAGTAACCGGATATAAACTTTTAGAATAGATACCCCACCTCTAGGGGTCACCAGAAGGTTACACAAAGTGGCGAGCTAGCCAGGAGATTGGTTTTAAGTAGCAACCTGACCTTCCATCCCACGCTACACACGTTGTACGTTAATAATTTGTTGCACCGAGTTAGTTATGGATATTTGTAACCAGTTTTTTTTTTTATATATATTTTTTTTATTTTACATAATGAACAAAGATAACAAACATGAACAGCAACAAAAACAGCAAGAAAAACAAAAACAAAAGAAAGACAAAAAACAAAACATGAATGAAAGTTCATGAATACATTCATGAGTCACCCCAACTACACACACACTCAGACATTTTTTCCCCTCTTTCTTTGGAGTAATATGACAGGTACCACCAAAGAACCAATAACAACAAATATAGCTGCGAGCAGCAATGTGGGTGTCAAGCATAATCGGACTCGGTAGGCTAATTCTGCCGGATGGACGCAATCGGCCAGGGGGCTACATGACGACCGCCTCGGAAATCGGCAATACCGACAGCCGGTGGGTTGAGTAAATGGGAAAAGGACCCCACCTAGAGGTAAGGGCGCAATGCAGTCTGCCTGACAGAACAAATGTCACAAATACATAGGGGTATTCGGAACAATATCCCTAAAAGAGACAATGTAAAGAAGCATCCGTTCTGGAGGTTGTTCGTGAAGCATCTAATCCAGTGGGAATTGCAGTTTATATTGTAGGTGGGCGGAATGGTAAATAGTCATTGTTGCAATATACATTAAGTACCGCTTGTCACCACACGCGTGCAGTGTCTACCCTTCAATGAGCGTTGTTCAACGCAAATAACATTGATATGAATGAATTAGTGTTCCGATTTTATGCTGTATGACAGATTGACTTTGATTTAATATGATTGCTTTGTTATAAGTTTATATAACCAAGTATATGATGACCATGATAAAGTGCATATGATTCGATACAATTTTACTGACAATGTTAAAGAGATGCTGCGAACAGGCTTACTTCCTGTTACGGCTTTGCTGTCAAGTTAAATTGGCTGTCGTGGCCAAACCGTTTTGAATCCCCACTATCGCGAATAATTGTCAATTAATGGGCTAGACAGCCTAGTCAAGTCTTTATTAATACCAACAGACACAAATGGTCGGAATTTCAGTTAGGCGATACGGCTCACATAGTATAGCCTACAAGACCACACAAAACAACGGAGACACCGAGTCTGACTGGACATACACAAAATACATCACACTTAAACTACATATGCGTTTGTGGCGGGGCTCAGTGTTAAATTCAATATTAACGAGGGGAGGGGGAAATAACCAAAGAGGGACCGACAACGCCACCTGGGGAATTACACCCCAGGAAATATAAAACTATGATATTACAGAAATAATAAGGACACAGGTTCGAGAACAAAAGAGGCAGAGACAATAAATATATTAACTGTTTATTTTATTACAATAATAACTAAATAAAGAAAAGTGGAGCAAAACCAAACTATACCAAACAGCAAAACAGGGGTTATGTAACCCCGCAACCCAAAGGTCAAACAATGAAACCAAAAAGGGGAAATAACACTAAAGCAAACGGAACCAAAACAAAACAGCATAGCTAAACAGAACAACTAAAACCGTACAAAACGGCAGAGCTAAACAGAACAACTAAAACCGTACAAAACAGCAGCAGGGGATCCTAAAAACAAAAGACACTGATTAATAAAAGTTCAAATGGGAACTCAAAACTGTTAGAAAGCGTGGACCCTACTCACCACCCTAGGAGGCAACCAACAGAGGCTGAGTTCAGCCATCTTGGCCTTTTTATCTGCACCTGGGTGCAGGGGGAGGAGCTAAGATGGGGTTGCATTCGCAACCCCTACTGAGGTTCACCAGTCACCACACGTTGATAGATAGACCCCATTATGTATTAAGGATATTTATGAAAAAAGGCACATATGTGCTTTATGTTAATATTTACACTTAACCTGGGCAATTTCGTATTTTTTTTAATCTGCATCATTTCAATTGGCAATTTGACCGTGACGTCAGTTCAGCAAAAGTTAAAAAAGAAAGGTTACTAAATTGTGTAACCTATCACTAAATTTCGGCAAATTAGATGTTTTTACTAGAGCTGTCAGTTAAACGCGTTATTAACGGCGTTAACGCAAACCAATTTTAACGGCGTTACATTTTTTATCGCGCGATTAACGCAATTCTTTTACATAAAAAATAAAACTTTTTTTTTTTTTTTTTTTTCTTTGGCTCAAAACAAAGAAGCAGTAGCCTGACTGCTATGTTCAAATGACATTTGTTCAAAGCAGTCGTTTAATTGCACTATAGGCTCTTTTTTTGTATCGTCCTGTTTTGATCAGTATACAGTGCCAATGTTGTTATCAATAAAAAATCATTTGCACAAGGCCAGCCGATGCACTTCACCATGTTGATAAGAGAATTAAAATGAGAAGAATTATTGGAAAAATAAATCAAGGGATATTTAGCATTGAAAAATAATTTGTGATTAATCGCGATTAATCTGAGTTAACTATGGCATTAATGCGATTAATCACGATTAAATATTTGAATCGCTTGACAGCTCTAGTTTTTACCGAATATATAAAAGGAGCATGGGTGTGACTCTGGCAACTTCGTGGTTTGGGCGGGTTTTTATTGGAGTGGGCGGGTTTTAAGATGTGATTGGGCTGGAAACTGTCGATCTGATCTGGCAACACTGCATGCCTCTATAAATAGCCCATGCCACTGCTTCAAGATCTGTCTTGGGATATCCAGTTCAAAATGGCGAGTCCCAGTAAAATACCAAGAAGTGACAGTGAGACGGTTGTCGGTTATCTGCATAGTGTGTCTCCTATGAAGATGTCCAAGAACAGCAGGCGATATTTTGAGGCCACCTTGCAGACGGGAAGGGAGGCATACAATCTTGTCGTCTGCTTCTCCCCCGAGAAGCGGGACCAGTTTGTTCACGCGGCAGAAAACAGGCAGGCGGTGAAATTGTTTGCCACGCGGAAAAGCATCAGTAAGTTTTGTGTTGGCTTTCCTGTGTTTGTTTCTGAAATCGGCATTAGTTGCCGTTAGTCCGTCGAGGCATGTGCTAGGGAGTGTCTGACGTGTGCCACGTAAAGTCCGATGAAGTTTGTCGATGGACGATGCATTACTCGACGTAAACTCCCGTGGAAATTAGTGTAAGGCATTTTTTTTAATTGACGTGTCGTTCTACTGTTGACGGCGTATTATTTTCTCGAGGAGCTAACGGCAAACTAATTAAACTAATTCAAACCGTGCAGTGCGTGTCTTTTCCCCCCTTCCCCCGTCTTCACTGCGCTGTTACGTAAAATGGCCGACACGCAGGTTAGTCATCATCAGGTGGCCTGTCTTGCTCGTTAGTCGGTTATCGTCGCTCCCCTCGCCTTTATTGCCGATCCCCTCGCCTTTATTGCTTTCATATGTAAAATGACCGACCCTGCTTTCAGCGTAATGAATATACATTTTTGTCAATCATTAATTTATACATATATTTTTTTTTATTTGTTGTTTAGATTCATTGACCGATCCCATTAATGAGTCGTTACTGGCAGCCCGTGCGTTACGTCCAGGTGTTAAGCATGCATTTCTTTTCATTTTGTTTTCGTAGGCTACAGCAGTCCAGGGGGCTTCGATGTGTTGGTGTCGAGCTACAGCAGGCTTGACGCGTTTGGGGACCTTCCCTTCACCCATAGGGCACCGAGCAGCACCTCTGACCGGCTGACCGTGGTCGATGTTTTGGGTTTGGGTCCCAGGCAGAGGGTAAGCATTGTGCTTTTGTGAAGCTTGTTGAAAGAAGTATTTGGAGAGAACTTGGTCCTAGTGTCTCTTTGTTGTTTTTCATCAGGTGGGAGTCATCAACCTCAAGGTACTTCAGCTCCTGGACAATAGGGTGGTGGAGATCCAAGGAGCGTCGATGGAGCTGAAATGCTTTGAGGTTTGTGACTCCACCGGACAGACGGCGTTGAGCGTGTGGGATCGGCTGATCTCCACCGTCCAGCTCGGCCAATGCTACACCTTCTATTCGCTGACGACAAGGAAGGATGGGAGCCGCACTGTTTTAACCACTACCCCATCCACACTGGTCACCGCCACCACGGGTGTAGGGCAGCCTTCTTCCCTCAGGCAGGTGACTGTCGCGGACGTGGAGATTCTGTGCGGGCCCGCGACCGCGGTCAAGAGCGTGGCAAAGCCCAGGTGTCCACGATGCCACGTCGGACAGGACCAGTTGGACGTCAAATGCTCGACCCACCGCTGTGAGTCGAACATGTGCTCCATGCTGCAGCGCACACCAGCGTATCTGGTGACGTACTCGGGGGTGCTTATCGTGGCACCCAAAGATGTCGATGAGCGCTCCATGCAATTGACAAACTCCACGGTGATGGGGTTTGTCAAGAAGTTTTGTGTGGCGTGCAACGTCCATGATGGCCCAGCCCTGGAAGAGACCATCATGGCGTTGCCAGAGCTGGTCGTTTCTGTTAATGCAGTAGGACTGGTGGTGCGCTTCGCTCCGGCCGTAGCTGTAAGAGAGGCTATGGCTGACTGCTCCCTGGGCGACATTCTGGACACGGAGGAGGCTTCGACGTCCTATCTTCTGGACGACTGAAATTTTGTCGACAACATCAAACTGTCGTTTGATGGTGGTGTTTACTTTGATATTGAAAAATAAACTATGTTTTGATTTAAGCAATTGTTTCTGTCTTTTGTCGTTATAAAAGGGAATCGGTCAGTTATACTAAGCTGTGCAGGTAATGGTAAAGTCTTCCGAAAAAAGGTTCAGACATATCCCCCACTTGTCATCAACAACTCATCTGTCACTGTAGTCGAACATTTCAAATTCCTAGGCACAACCATCACCAACACACTGAAATGGGACAATAACATCACTGAACTTGTGAAGAAAGGCCAGCAGCACCTGTTCTTCCTTCGGCAGCTGAGAGGACTTCAGGTCAGCCCCCCCCATCATGGTGCAGTTCTACAGGGCCATCATTGAGAGTGTGCTTACATCCTCACACTCGGTCTGGTATGACTCTGCCTCTGCCCGCTCTAAGGCCAGGCTCCAAAGAGTCGTACGGGCTGCAGAGCGCATCATCGGCTGCCCCCTTCCTTCCATCAAGGACCTCCACAGCTCCAAATCCCGCAGGAAAGCGGTGAAGATCACAGCAGACCCCTCACATCCTGCCAACTGCCTCTTTAACCGTCTACCCTCTGGACGGCGATATAGGGCCTTCATGACAAAAACCTCACGTCACCTCAATAGCTTTTTTCCACAAGCAATAGCCCTCATAAACAGCCCTTGCATATGAGCTTTATGGCTCCTCTCAGCACTTTACTTTATTTAACTTATTTAACAATTCTATTATTGCACTACCTCCATGGTCATACTGGTACTTTCTTGTATTGTTCTGTCTTGTCCCTTTGTTCTGTTCTATGTTCTATTTGTAATGCTCTAGCCTGCATGGAGAATACCGTTCAAAATTCCTAGTACCTGTGTACATGGCGAAATAAAGAGAATTGAATGGTCTAAAAATTTAATTTACAGGAAGCCTTTCTTTCTCATGGCGGTTTAGAATCTTGTTGGTGAACGAACTCACACACAAACAAGTAAATGGGTATGGGCAAATCCATTTTTTTTCCTATATAGCGTAAGCAATTCTACATGCAATGCAAAATTTGAGCAAGGGCAGCAAACTGAGCCTGCATTCTTTGTCATTGCCTTGGCCATTGCCATGAATTAATTTTGGATTAAAATCAATCATTAAGCAGGCTTTTTATTCAATATGGCCTAGAATAAATACTATCCTACTTTTAAAAGCTTAAAGATGAGATTGCAGGGATATAGTGAGTGCAAAGATTGTTAAGTAAGTTAAATGACTGGTAAAAGGATAAAGATTTAGTTCAAGAGAATACCTAACTGCAAGTTAGGCTTTTGAGCCACTGAGATGTACTGGTAGGGACGAAAGATGTTGTCAATGATTTAGAAAATAGATCCCATTTATGTTCAGCTACAGGTAGCTTGCTTGAAAATAAGTTACCAACATGAACGAAGGGTATGGATAGCCATAATGCTGTATCAGGCTAAACGGATAAGTGTTATTTAGCCTGTTGAAATAGGCCACAGGTTAGGCCAAACTGTATTTTGTGTTTATGTATGGTCTGTGAACAACTTATAATATTAATTTCATTCTATGTTTAATCACTGGTAATGTTGGCCCACTGTGCGAGTAAATCGCCACTCTAGAGTGGCAAAGTCATGTCCCTTCCGGTAGAGCCCATGGGACCTATGAGATCGAAAAATATGAATGGGTTTCAATGGACAGAAAGTAATTATTTTCTAAAAAATTTCACAAAGAAGTTTCATAATGTTAGGTTTTGTGTGAGGCCACTGTGAAGCTCTTCGCTGCTGTCGACGCGAATTATATAACGTCACCACCACTCTGGTACAGACATGGCGATCTCTCTGCTCCACTTTACCACTTTTTCCAAGGGGAGGATAACAGCATCGAAAGAGGTTAAAAGAATTATGTTCTCTCTACAGCCTTTAACTGAACAATTGCACAATAAACGGTCAAACTCTTGACATGAAAAATTCGAAAAAAATCGTCCACAGTTCGTTAAAACCATAGTAGTCCAGTAGGTGGCACTGGCGGTATATAATGATAAGCTATGCCACCCATGAAGAAGAGGTAGAAGAAGTCGAAAAAGGTAAGTCGTTTGTTTGTGTGTCTCAGCAGAATTAATCTTGACAGCAACATTTGACATTATTTTACATGCTGAATATTTTCTAGTAGTTATGTTAGTATTATACATTTGAATGGTTCAATCAGCAGAAGAGCATGTAGCCGGCGAATTTTGTCGAATGACATGCAATCTGTATACGGTGACGGCTTTAGTCAGGGACAGGCAAACCATAAAGGGGACGTTTGGTCACCCTATGATATTTGTTGTCTATCTTTACATAAAATGATATCATCACAGGGACAAGAAATGGAGTAGTTGACATGCTACACATAGTTTTTTTATTTAGAATCAAGCTAGGTTTCTATTTCAGAAATAAGGCTTGTTTTTATTTAAAAACTATAAAATAACTTGTTACATCCACCTTCTTGACTGTTGTAGATTATGGTGACACTCTTTATATGCATGCATCAACGTCTGTATTGTGTTTGTGAACTCTTGTTTATCATTCAGCATTACCATTCCTAACAAAAGCTGGTTATGATGCACACGACTGCAACTTGTAGAGTGTATTTGGTTGGATGCCTCTATCAATACGCAGACAAGATAATTGGTTAAATTTAATTGATAAAGCAGCTGATGGATTATGACCATCTTATTTGTCAGTGTTGTCATTTGTAACAAACAATAGCTACAACCTCAGGTCTAACAATAGCATACTTTTTAATGTGCCTACTGCTTGCTCTGAACTTGGTAAGATGGCTTATGTTATAATGCCCTTTCAACTTGAAACGCAGAAAAAACTAACACTTGATATGTTCATCCCCCTTTCTGATTTAAAATTATGTGTCGTATACACTTTACATTACGAATGTGAAATTGTGTCTAGGTTGTTTTTTGTAGCCTGGATGTGTTTCCTGTTTTGTTTATTATGTTTATATTCATACATTGTGTTTTTTCTGTTTTTATGTGTCTTTTAGGTAGGTGCTGACTTTCTCGACCAGGGCCTATTTGTAAAACAGTGCCTCAATGTGACTACCCTGGTAAAATAAAGGATAAATAAATGTAGACTGATGAGTATTTTTCAAATCACACACTACATATTTAATAGAGAAGCAGAAACAGGGGAGGCAAGGTCAGCTATTTTAATAAGTTAAAGAAACAATGTATGATTAGGCTATGTTTAATTATATACATATTCAATATATGAATACATTAGATAGATATAAACAGATGGAAGTTTTAGTATGATGAGCTAAAACACCTGAAAGAGGACTGCTTGGCAATGTGGTGCAGCCTTATGTTGTGGAACACAGACACAACCAATGATGACAAGTCAGAGTGATAGTTATCAATGCTAAAGTTTGTCTCTTCCTGAAAATAATTCCTCTGCCCCAGCCTTGTTTGCAATGGTATGCAAAGTATGAGCGGTCCAAGATGGCGGCCGCATTTCTTGCGCCCAGCAGCCAAAGCTGCGTCTGCTCTTTAACATGTAAATGATAACAACCATGACAGTCAGGTGACATGGATGCAGGCCCATTGAAACGAATAGGGCCAAAACAATTAGGCATTTCACATGTTTAGAGCTGTTATTGTAAAACTTGTGTGTGTGTGTGTGTGTGTGTGTGTGTGTGTGTGTGTGTGTGTGTGTGTGTGTGTGTGTGTGTGTGTGTGTGTGTGTGTGTGTGTGTGAGATACACACACACTCGTGGCATCTCTGGGGGGGCAAATGAATGGTTGCTCTCTAAAACTATGTTATGCTAAAATATGACTAATGTGATTTGTTGTAGATGCCGCGTCCAAGCAAGCAGTCCAAGGCAGCCAAGCAGGCAGTAGACCTGGGGTCTGCTGCCGAGGTCGCGCTTCCTCGTAAAATTAAAGTTGCCGAGGTCGCGCTTCCTCGTAAAATTAAAGTTGCCGAGTTTGCGCTAATTCGTAAAAGTCAAGTTGCCGAGGTCGCGCTTCCTCGTAAAAACAAAGTTGCCGAGATGGCGCTTCCTCGTAAAAAACAAGTTGCCTCCAAAACCCTGCCAAAACTCTGCCAACATTCTGCCAACATTCTGCCAACAATCTGCCAAAACTCTGCCAAAACTCTGCCAAAACTCTGCCAAATGACCTGCCAAATACTGTGAATTACATGAAAGACGATAATGTTACCGATGATTGTTTGATTCTGCCTGTTGACAGATCTGTGCTGATGGGGTCGTTTCATCAAGATGATTTACAGTTCGGAAAGGATCGCAACAGGCAATGTGGTGCCATCAGTCTGACTGCAGTTCTGAAGTCCAATCTGAGTGACGTGTGGACCTGGACGAGCAGAGATCTCGATGATGTTTTGATTAAGGGAACTGTACTTTACAGATCAATGAATGCACAGCGTCTAATAAGAGACCAAGAAAGAGGTTACATTGCTGTGTCTGAATTGCCTAGACACTACAAAGTGTGGAATACAAATTTTGCAATTAACTATGCAGAGTCTTTCACTGGATTGATTCATGTTGATGACTATGATCAAAGTTTACGTGATGTTGCTATGCCTTTTGATGAGGCACTCCAGCGTTCACTATATGGTAATGATGGTTGTTTGTTAACCATTTGTGCTAATACATGTGCAATAGTCAATGGAAGAGGCAAGTTTGCATTTGTTGATTCGCACATAAACTCAAATGTCAACAGGAAAGGTCGAAGGGCAAGCTGTGTTTCATACTTCAACTGTTTACAGACCCTGATCCGTCATGTGTATGACTTTGCAGAACGGTTTGGCGGAAGTACACCCCGATTTGAGGCAACAGGTGTGAAAGCTGCAATAATCCATGTCGACCCTGACAACGCCAACTACAGTCCAATGGTAAACCGTCCACTCTACAGTGACATAGTCAAAGGTAATCCTATGCATAAAGTGTGTGAACAACTGCCAGGTGTAAGTGATGCTGGTAACTTTGGTATAGATACAGGTTACTGTTCTGATAAGGGTCAGTGTTTCAAAAGAGAAATTGAATCACATGTCAACGATGTCATCGATGTGGATGCAAACATGGCCGCACAACCGCCTGAATGTTTGAAAAGAGTGCCCCTTTACCGTTCTGATAAAGGTAAGCGACCTCAGCGTGTCAAACGTGTCAAAACCGAAATTAAATCACATGTCATCGATGTGGATGCAGACACGGCCAAAGAGTCTTTTCAATCACAGTGTGGTTTAGCGGCTACAGATGATGTCATCATTCACGAGGAAACTGTCGCCAAACGGCCCTTTAAACCTTTAACTCGTGAGGATCAGGATGTCTTGTGCAAACAAATTGGACTGTCGACTGTACATTCTGATGAAAGGCCAAACACAACAAGCAGTGTTGACGATATGGGATGTCCTTGTAAGATAAAAAGTATAAAACCAGACGGAAACCGTTTTTATCGTAGTCTTGCCTGGAGCATATGTCATGATGAGGACCAGCACTTGAAAATGAGACGGGCAGTTGTGAAACACCTCCAGAATAACAGCAACGTATTTGAGTCATACTTGAGAGATGGATACACGTCAGTGCCAGACTACATAACAAAATCAAGGGTGTACTACTGTGGTTCTTGGGCAACAGAGATTGATATTTTTGCTGCTGCGGATTTATTGCAAACAGCTATCATTACTTTGAATGATGGAACATGGAACATGCATGCACCTATTGCAAGACCACAGTCAGAGAATTGCATTTATTTGAATCACACTGGTGGCAACCACTATGAAGTCGTAACATGTGTTCAACACAGAAATGCAGCAAGTGTTTGCGCAGGAACATGCCAGCCTACAAACACTGACAACAACTTGAGGTCATTACGAAAAAGAAAGTCAGAAGCTGAACCAGAAAATATGAAAGCTAAAAAAGAACGTCAGCGCTACCACAATGACAGTGATTACAGAAAACGGAACGTTGACCATAGCAAAGCCAGGTATAAGACAAACGGCAGGTTTCAAACTCTTGTGCAGACTTACTCAAAAGCTAAATATAAGACCAACAGCAGGTTTCAAACTCTTGTGGGAGATTACTCGAAAGCTAAATATAAGACCAACAGCAGGTTTCAAATTCTTGTGCGAGATTACTCCAAAGCTAAATATAAGACCAACAGCAGGTTTCAAACTCTTGTGCGAGATTACTCCAAAGCTAAATATAAGACCAACAGCAGGTTTCAAACTCTTGTGCGCAAATACTCTAAAGCTAAATATAAGACCAACAGCAGGTTTAAAACTCTTGTGCGCAAATACTCGAAAGCTAAATATAAGACCAACAGCAGGTTTCAAACTCTTGTGCGCAAATATTCCAAAATTAAATATAAGACCAACAGCAGGTTTCAAACTCTTGTGCGCAAATATTCCAAAATTAAATATAAGTCAAATAAGAAGTTCCAGACTGAAGTTCGTGGATACAGTCATAAGAAATACAAGAGAAACACTTCATTTCAGAACAAATTGAAACAGAACAATAAAAGCAAATACAGAAATGACAAAACCGTCCGTGCTAATAAAATCCAACGTAGCAGTGAGAAACGTGCCACTTTGAACAATAAACAGACTGAGATAGACTTTGTCATTGGTCGTTTCCGTCAGGAAGTCACCCGTGGTCCTGAGTATGTATGCTCTGTTTGTCATCGCTTACTCTTCAAGAAGCAGGTTTTGGAGTGTAAAAGAGAATGCTATGAACGCAAAGGAGCAGAGGTTGCTACGCTGGCTAACAGGTGCATTACATTGCAATATTTACACATCTATGATATGGAATGCGAGCAGAGATGCCATTTGTCTGATAGTTCATCAAGCAAGTTATGGATTTGCCATACATGTCACCGGAAAATACTTGGAGGAAAACTGCCCCAGATAAGTGTTGCCAACAGCATGCATCTGTCTGAAATTCCTGCTGAGCTGAACTGTCTCAACTCTTTGGAACAACATCTCATCCCTCGCCATATTCCTTTCATGAAGCTGTTGTGTTTGCCTCGAGGGCGCCAGAGAGCTTGCCACGGTCCATGTGTTTCTGTTCCTATTAACAACACGGATGTAACAAATATCCTTCCAAGAAACGAATGTGATGACAAGATGATACGTGTGAAACTCAAACGTAAGTTGACGTACAAAGGTCATTATGAGTACATGTTTGTCCACACCGATCGTGTAAGAAACGCACTGAGATATTTGCTGGCAAACAACAAGTGGTACGATGATGTGACACTCAACAATGAATGGGTAACAGTCTAAATGGAACCGATCAGCTTGACGCAGAGGAAAACGGCAGACAAGAGCCAGCTGATAATAGCGATGATGAAAATACCCTTGAAGAGCAAGCAGAGGAGGATTTGACATACATCGAAGACCAGGGTGGGCTCTTGTCAGATACATCGTTGCAACCTGTTGATCTGGGTACAGAGATTATTGATCACAATTTCCAGGACATACTGAACATGGCACCAGGTGAAGGCAACAGTCCAGTCAAGCTGCTGTATGATAAGACTAACGAGGGCAAATGTTTCCCGGTTCTATTCCCCTCGGGCGGACCTACATTCCATGATGAAAGAGAGTCCAGAATTACTCTGTCACAATACCTGAACGCACGAATTATGAATGCCGATGGACGATTTGCACGCAACACAGACTATATTTTTTACGCGCAATACATGTCAGAGGTGCAGCAGGTGGTATCAAGCGTATCAATGGCGCTACGCAAAGGTGGTGGAAACACGTCTCTGAGAGAAGCATCACCACAGATGTTGTTGGACTCGGATTCAATCTGTAAAATCTTGCGCAACAACGAAGGGTACAAGTTCCTACGAGGGATTCGTGGCACACCTCCGTACTGGATGTCGGTACAGAAAGATTTGTTTGCGATGATACGTCAGCTTTCGATTCCCACTTTCTTTGCAAGTTTCAGTAGTGCTGATCTGCGATGGCCTGACATGCTCAGCTCTCTTCTAAGAATAGAAGGAAAACAAACACCTCTCGCAGATCTCGATTGGTCTGATAAATGTGGACTCGTACGCCGAAATCCTGTCACAGCAGCGAGAATGTTTGACCACCGATGGCATAGTTTCCTTCGTGATGTAATCCTGTCGCCGGCTCAACCCATAGGGAATATCAAGGACTACTTTTACCGTGTTGAATTCCAGCAGCGTGGCTCTCCTCACGTCCACTGTCTATTTTGGGTTGAAAATGCTCCAAGGATTGATAGAGACTGATGCCGAAGTAGTAAGTTTCATAGACAGATACATCAACTGTGAGATTCCGCCAGACAGTGATGCAGAACTTGAGGAGCTTGTGACCAGTGTACAAAGACACAGCAAAAGACACTCCAAGACTTGCCGCAAGAAAAACACAGTGTGCAGGTTCAATTTCCCACGCCCACCATCAAGCCGTACGTTCATCACAGGAGGTGCGAACTCTGACAACTTTAAGAGCGACGACGAAAACACGAGGGCCTGCAAAGTTTTAAAGGAAGTAAAGTCTGCACTGACAGCCCCTGACATGGATTTCGATACAGCTGATGCATTCTTTGAGTCTCTGGGGATAGATCAAGGCTTGTTTGAAAGGGCGTACAGGAGATGTGTGACAAAGAAAAGCGTTGTCCTGAAACAAAATCCTGCAGATATTTGGGTGAACCAGTACAACCGAGACTTACTCCGCGCATGGCAAGGTAACATGGATATCCAATATGTCACAGATGCATATTCTGTTGTCGTGTATATACTGTCGTACATCACAAAGGCCGAACAAGAAATGGGTTTGCTCTTACAACGCAAACAAAATGAGGCCAGGAATGGGGATCTCGATGCAAAGGCAGCGTTCAAGCAGCTTGGAAGCGTGTACCTACACAACAGAGAAGTTTCAGCTCAAGAGGCAGTGTACCGCTTAACGCATATGCACTTGAAAGAATGCTCTCGCAATGTACAGTTCATTCCCGTTGGCGACAATCCTGTCAGGATGAGTTTACCTTTGAGTGTGCTCCAAGCTAAAGCTAAGCGCCAAACGTGTGAAGACGACAGCAGCATTTGGATGACCAACATAATTGAGAGATACCACAACAGACCTGAGTTAGAAGAATTTCAAGATATGTGCTTGGCCAGTTTTTGCTCAGAATACAGAGTTATTTATGCGTCGCAGGTTTCGGCAGAAAAGGGTTCAGGTGACATAATACAGCTCAACAACGACTGCGGTTTTGTGAAACGACGAACCCGAACGCAACCCGCTGTCGTGAGGTATCCCAGATTTTCTCCCACAAGAGACCCAGAAAAGTACTTCCATTCGTTGCTTCAACTTTTCCTGCCTCGCTACGAAGAATATCACCTCAAACCGTCCCAGTTTGACACATACGAGCATTTCTACAAGAACGGTGCGGTTAAATGTGGCGGTGATGTTCGACGAGTGCAGTCCATTGTGGATGACAACAAAGCTGTATTTGAAATAGAGAGCGATGCCATTGACCAAGCTAAGCAGTTGCTGGAAGAAAACATTGATTTAGAAGATGCATGGGCTCAGCTGTGTCCTGAAACAGAAAGAGAGCGTCTTCGTTGTTTGGATCTCATGAAAGACAGAGTTGTAGATGATGAAGACGCTGATGGCACAGAACTTATGCCTGACCCTACAGCTAACCCACACACTGCGTGCACTTTGGAAACGAATCATGTGACGATGCCCAGGCAAGACGCGTTGGATTTATTGCGATCGTTGAACGAACAGCAATCTGCCGTATTCTATGCCGTCCGTCAATGGTGCTTGCAGAAACTTCTTGGACAGAATCCTGAGCCTTTGCGATTGTTCATCACCGGTGGAGCAGGAACAGGCAAAAGCCATTTGATCAAAGCGATACATTACGAAGCCACTAGGCTGTTGTCACAGATTGCTGAAAATCCAGAGGATCTCACTGTTCTTCTAACGGCACCTACAGGCGTGGCTGCGTACAACATTGGTGCCGCGACCATTCACCACACTTTCTCCATTGGTGCAAATGTCAAGATGCCTTATCAACCTCTCGGCGACGAGAAAGTGAATTCTCTACGAAGCAGAATGGGCAACTTGCAAATCCTGATCATTGATGAAGTGTCCATGGTCGACCACCGTCTTTTGGCCTACATTCATGGTAGACTACGTCAAATCAAGCAGACTGGTGATTATTCGCCGTTTGCAAATGTTTCCGTGATCTGTGTGGGTGACTTTTACCAGTTGAGACCTGTCAAAGGCACACCTCTTTTTGCTGACGGCGGAAACCTGTGGGAAGGCAACTTTGAAGTCGCTCAGCTGACCCAAGTCGTTAGACAAGAAAATGCTGAATTTGCTGGATTGCTAAACCGCCTCAGAGTCCGTAAAAAGAAGGAACCTCTCAGCAGCCGTGATGTACTCACACTGAAGCAGCGTGAAACTGGTGAAGACCCAACTGACATTCACATATATGCTACAAACGCAGAGGTCGATATATATAATGTGAAGAGACTGCAAGACACCTGTCCAGACGCAGTCAGCATTCAGGCCCTCGACTTTGTACGGAACCCCAAAACCGGAAGAATGGAGCGGAAAGTTGGCTTCCACACAAAAATCTTCAATTCCTGCTTGCCAAAATGCGTTTCGTTGGGCATCGGAGCAAGAGTGATGTTGAAGAAAAACATAGACGTGTCTGACGGCCTTGTAAACGGAGCGTGCGGCACAGTTGTGGAAATCATCAGAGGTAATAATAATAATAATAATACATTTAATTTAGAGGCGCCTTTCAAGACACCCAAGGTCACCTTACAGAGCATATAGTCATCATACATTTTTTAAAAAGCAAGACATTGTGGAAAAAATAAATAAATAAATAAATAAATAAACATAAGCAATAAGAAATAAATAAAAAAATAAAAAATCAAAACAGTGATCAGTTAGACGTTGTGTGCGAGTTTGAACAAGTGAGTTTTGAGTTGTGACTTGAAGGTTGAAATGGTGTCTGACTGTTTTATGTGTGGGGGGAGGGAGTTCCAGAGCCTGGGTGCTGAACAGCTGAATGACCGGGCACCCATTGAAGTGAGTCGTGATGTGGGGATACATAGTAGTCCAGCAGAGGTTGAGCGGAGGGAGCGGGAGGGAGTGTATTCTTGGAGGAGGTCGCAGAGATAACTGGGGGCTAGGTTGTGGAGAGCTTTGTAGATGAGGAGTAGGGTTTTGTATTGGATGCGGTAGTGTACTGGGAGCCAGTGAAGTTGAATGAGGACAGGGGTAATGTGGTCAGATGATTTGGTGCGGGTGATGATCCGGGCGGCTGAGTTCTGAATGATCTGCAGTCTGTTGATAAGTTTGGTGGGGAGTCCGGTGAGGAGGGCGTTGCAGTAGTCTATGCGTGATGTGACAAATGAGTGAACTAGGATTTCAGCGCTGGATTGGGTCAGTGATGGGCGGAGTCTGGCGATGTTGCGGAGGTGGAAGAATGCAGTCCGGGTGATGTTGTGAATATGGGGTGCGAATGAGAGGGTGTTGTCCAGGATGACGCCGAGGCTCTTGACTTTGGAGGAGAAGGGTACTGGGAATCCATCGATAATTATGAGTGGAGCTGGGGTGTGTAAAGAGGACGATGACATTCCTGCAGCTATCTACGTTGACTTTGATGATCCTAATGTTGGTAAGATTCAGAGATCAAAGTCAAAGAGGGTTCTTGAACGTTCATCAGTCGTGGAAAAACAAGAAGACCATGTGACCACTGCCGGAGGAATTCGAATTCAGCTACCTTTGTTTATCTTGGGCGCAAACTGTACACAAATGCCAGGGCTTAACTGTTGAAAGGGCTGTTGTATCACTCAAAAAGATCTTTGCTTCGGGTCAAGCTTATGTTGCATTGAGTCGTGTGAGAACTCTCAGTGGACTGATAATTGAGGACTTCAGAGAGTCAGTTATATTTTGTGACGAGAAAGTAGAGTCAGCTCTTGAAAACATGCAAAAGTTCAGCTATGGAATGTCTTTTTTGTCTGATGTGAATCCTGTGTGCACAATAGCTCTTCATAACGTACAGAGTTTAAATGCTCACATTCAGGATATCGCAGCCCATAAGTCACTCACCAAAGCTGATTGTATTTGTTTAACAGAGACTTGGCTCAACACAGGTTCCGAGGAACCGCAACTTCCAGGGTACACGTTCAAGCACAATCCGAGAGAAAACTGTTACGATGATTCTGAACCGGTCTTTGCAGGGTTGAAACAACAACAAAGAGGTGGTGTTGGCATGTATTCTTGAGACAAAATTGATGTGCGGGTTTCAATTCCAGGGAGATGCAATGTGGAATGCTTTGAGATACCACACGTTAATTTGATTGCTGTCATTTTATACAGACCCAGCTCCTATAAGATTGATGCCTTTTGACAGCATTTGTTACAGCTCGTCTTTGACCTTGACAAACATCCTGGGAGGAAACTCATCATGGGAGACTTCAATGAGGATATCTTTGTGTCGTCTACCATTGGCAAGTTACTGGAACAGCATGGGTACAGTCAACACGTGCACACAGCCACAACTGAAAAAGGTACGTTGATAGATCACGTGTACTGTAAAGATGCAGGAGATGTTACTGTTGAAGTTGTACCGACATACTTCAGTTTTCATGAAGCAATACTTGTCTCACTGTTGTGATGTATTATTTTGCATTCAAAGACCGTGAGATGTTCAGGAATATGTTATCCGGTCATTATGTTATACATTGTGTCATTATCACTACCACAAATATACTCCGTCCGCCAACTGGGGTTTGGGTGGGTAAGGCAAGGAGAGAGCTTCACACTGGACGGCTCCTTGCAGGGGATGGAAGGGTAAGGGTAGGCCATTTTCCAAAATAAGTTGCACAAAAGACAAGCTGATGTGTGGTTCCACAGTGATTTCACATTGTGACCACCACACGAAAGACCCCAAAACACCCTAATTCAATGAAAAATGAAAGAAAATAATGCTGTATGGATAATAGGAATCCTAAATTGTTACTAATAATAATAATAATAATATTGCTGTTGTTTGTATGTTCTGTATGTTATAAACAAAGAAAACTTGGATCTAAATAATAACAATAAAAATAATAATAATACATTTGATTTGTAGAGCACTTTACATTCAAAAATCTCAGTGCTACAGAGTTTAAGAGACAGGGAGAGAGAGAAAAAGTTTAAACACAGCTGTAGTCTGTGGGGCCTTCAGGTGGTCAGGGAGGGCGTTCCATTGTCTTGGGGAAGCAGCGGAGAAAGCCTGATCGCCCATGGTGCGGATGTTGGTCTTAGGTCGTCAGAGGGTGTGTGCTGATGCAGAGCAAAGTAATGTTACTAGACTGACATGATGGTGAAAACAAACCAAAAAAAGAAAAAATAACAGCTTGAGTGCAACTTATTTTGGAAAATGGCCAAAAAATAGACCCCGTTTACTTTTTTTTATTCACCAAGGCACCAAGGGAGGGGGGACCTGATACATTGTGTTGGAACTTCCAATCAGGCAGTGATATGCATTATCAATAGTAGTTGTTTGAACAGTTTTATTTATGTTGTCTTTTTTGGGCCCTCTTAATCAATCAATTTTGTGGAAAATATCACCAGTACAATGAGGATGTTTTCAGCAGTAAAAACAGTGTTTTGTTATCCTTATACTTCATGAAAATAGAATGGATGTGTATGAAGGCAAGCAATGTAATGGAAGTTTCAACAGAAAGCCAAAGAAAAAACGTTTAGATATGAGCATGGCTGAATAAGGTGAACCGGTGATTTTATTAGTAATGCTAGGATTAATTTTTATGCCAGTGGATCATGTCTGTGCTCCAACAATCGAGTGTTATCTGTAATGTTGGAAAAAAAAATGACAAACAAATGTAGTTTAAATTATTGCAAAGGAATACAATGACTTGTGAACACTAAGCAGTGATGCTACCTCAACAGAACTGATGTGCACTTTTCAGGGATAAAACAGGACACATTTTTCTTAACAAAATAGAGAATTGCCTACTGCATCCCAGAACACTACTGTTAAGAGTGATGCAAATAATTGGCATAATGTACATCTGTATTTAATGCTTTCCACTTGTGATCCATTTCTGTAAACACGGTCTTATAAGCAAAGGGATTAGGGTTACTTTACTACGAGTAGTACAGATCATTTATTTTGTGTAAAAGTAATGATAGGCATTAATAGTGTTAGATTAGGGTAGGATGTTGTAATTGTTTTGTTTTTTACCTATGTGATGTATTACTTTGTTTTGCATTTGGGATTATTTATTATTTTCTGAAGTCATAGTCGCTTCTGTTCATTTCATTTCTGCTTTGTATTGGGATATACTGTACTTGCTGGTATATGAGATGTATTTGTTTGCAAGTAAAATGAAGAAGCACAAAAGGAGGGTCTGACCGTGCAGAGTAACTCTGTAAGACAAGAGAAGGCTATCGAAAACACTCAGACAGAAAACCTGGCTGAGCTTCGGAACCCAGAGGACATACAGCTTCAAAGTCATTGAATGCATTACTCTTAAAGCATCTTTTGTCATGAAAAGCAGTACCAATATGTGAGTATCTATCTTCTTTTCCTTCTTTGCACATTAAATATGACGGTGGCATTTGTCCTGCCTGTACAGCCTGTTGACCAGAGCATGTTGACACTTTTTTTGCAAGACCTGTGTAAACTACAAACACTCTAAATGTAAGAAGTCTGACTGTCAGAAACACTCTTGTGAGATGAGATTATATGAGCATCCAGAATGGGTTCTGGATGAAAAATTACTCTTATGAATTGTATATAAACTGCATAACACTGTTAATGTATGGTCCTGCTTTGTTTTACCTACACAGCCTGCTGATGGAGAAATACCTGGAAAAAAGCGTGTTGCTGCTCATCTACCTTTTTCATCGTTGAGACCTGATCAAACTCATCTATTTTCACCTGTGGTGCAGACCTTCAGTAACAGATGTATGAATTGCTCTTGTGAACTCTTCTCAGATGATATAAACATCAAAGATATTCCTTCTTCTTTTACAGTTTTGATGTTATGCCATTATATTTGGGATGATGTCCATTTCTATACTGCGTCAATGAATGGAAATGTTTTTCTTGACCGATGCAGGCTACTCAGGAACCTGTAACAGTCAGAGAGCCTGTTAACACTCATCTAGCTTTTCCACCAGTGGTGATTGAATGTCATATGCAATATTCAGAGATCTTATTGGATTAACCACAAAGAGCATTAATTAAATATTATTAATTTGAATGGCATATGCTGTAAATGGCTTAACACTGTTAACAAATTAACATGCTTTCTTCTGTCTACACAGCCACCTGTTGGAGCTTGCTCGAGCTCATCCATCTTCACCTGTATCCCAAACTTCCAAGACCAATCTGAACTACAAAATCCACTGCTGCTAGAAGTTTGACTGTCCATGATGGTCTTGTGAGATCACTTTCCTTAATTTTTTAAAGGTGCGTGATCAGTGTTGGGTTCTTTTTGGGTACATTTTGGGCTTGTTTGTGCTTTTGTTAATACACTATACATACATTCCCACTATGTACTTTTTCCGTTCTAATTCACTATTCTGTCTGTTCCAGCGTGTTACGGTGACTGGACTGGATGCCTGGACTCTCCTCATGGTTAACCGGCCAGCACCACATCACCGTGTTATAAAATGATTAATCATTTTATGTTTAATCGTTTTTTGTTTTATATTTGTTTTGTTTGTTTTTTAGCACTTTGGTGACCAATTTAATATGAAGTGCATGTGTTTACCTGTATGTCAATTATGGCACCCACTCCTGACCATCCCTGGAAGAAGGGATCCCCTACTATGCGTTTCTTCTCAAGATTTCTTCCTTGCTAATTTCAAGGGAGTTTTTTCTTGCCCTTGTGGGGGCTTGGGTAAAGGGGGGTGTCATAAATATTTTACCTGTTAAGCCCTTTGTAATGGTGATTAAGGGCTATACAAATAATACTTGAATTGATTCCATTAGTTTGTATATTATTTACGATATCATGTCACAAGATGGATAAGACAACAAAACAATGTTGTATATATGCATTAAGAGTATTAAAAGTAGGTGGTGTGTGTGTTTGTTACTACCTTTTATCAGTAGTTTTGTGCTAGGGATTGCCAGGTTAGCACTAATTGAGGTATGATTCAGTATTTTCCACATCACCCATCATCACTTATATGATTAAACCCTGAGTACTTGCTTGTTTATTTAGAGTGGCTTAACAGAAACGATGCTGCCTATCTCTTAGTATTAACCACAATAATTAAACTCTTCATGATTTTTCCTACCATTGACTGACTGGGTCTTAATTAATCAGTGGTACAATCCCAATTACAATCAGGAGGAAGTGAACATACTCTGAATGCTATGCTCTTACTCAAATAAATGTTGACACAGATTCTGTAATGGTGTCTTGGAGAGGAGTTGTGTGCGCACATCCCAAGAAGTAATCCACAGGTGCTAGACAATTTTATCAGATATAGTGGAAGAAGCTGTTGGTAGTCCAGAAGCACATTAATTTACTTAAAGACAAGGCAACATTTTGATGTCATCGGATCTTCATCAGGCATTGAACACACTGGGTGAGACGTGAAACCAAACAGGGGTCTAAACAACAGGGCGCACCCAAAAGGTGGCAATTGGCCTGACATGCACCTAAAAAAGCTGGCTGACATGCATTGCATAAAATCACATGAATCAATGACAAATAAATGAAGATTTCGATTGGCCATCCTATATATCGAATTCTTGCAATGTATGGCACAGTATTGTGAATTAGATTGATTTGCTATATCCATTTGATGTTCTAAGCACGTTTCGGTTGACGTCGTGCAACTTGTATTATGTAATTTATTTTGTCTAGGCAGACCAAACATACTGATTCCCCATATTTTGTTTATCTGATGATCTTTTGTAGAGGTAATGATGAAAAACTACTTAGATCCTTTGTGGTACGGTCGTCTCAGGCTAGGGATGACTTGGAGAGTGGTAAACGTTCAACACAAGGTTTATCCCTGACAGAGACACAATGTAAACAAGCATGCGTTCTGGAGGGGGTTCATGAAGCATCTAATCCAGTACCGCTTGTGGCCACACGAGTGCAGTGTCTACCCTGAGCGCTGTTCAGCACAACTGAAATTGAAATGAAGGATGTGTGTTCTGATTGTATGAAGTATGAAAGATTGACATGAGGATTTAATATGATTGATATGTTATCAGTTTTATATAAAACAGTATATCATGACCATGATAAAATGCATATGATTAGAAATAATTGTACTAACAATGTTAAAAAGTTGCTGAGAACAGGCTTACTTCCTGTTTGGCAGTTTTGCCGTCAAGTTTGATTGGCTGTCACGGCCAAACGGTTTTGAATTTGAGAAAGCTGTTTAATACATTTGTTCAACTTGGTCTGAAGATCATATTTGCCAAGTTTCATGAAGATTGGACATAATTAGTGGCCTGTGGAAATTTACAACTGATTTTGACAACTTTCAACATGGTGGCCCAGTTCTGATGTTGCCATGAGAAATAATTCATAAGCTATATGAGGAGGTCTGACAGTATCATCACACATGGAAAATAAGTTTGAAATGTACTCATGTGAAGAGAGAGGAGTTAAAACACGTCTTCATTAATTATAGCGCCCCCTAGAGGTCAATGGTCACCAAATTCAGTGAGTGTCCCCATGATGATGTTATGGGTCTATATAGCAAGTTTGGTTATGATATGTCAAAGGGCTGCTGAGATATTGGCGTGTTTCCGGTTTGGCGGCTTCACGGTCGAATATCATTGGCTGTCGCGGATATTTCTGCAAGAAATAATATACTAGCTACACGGGGAGGTCTAATAGTATCACTAGACATTGAAAATAAGCTTTAAATGGACTCATGTGAAGAGAGAGGAGTCAAAACACATCGACCATAATAACAGCGCCCCCTAGAGGTCAAATGTCACCAAATTCATTCAGTGTAACCTTTATGGGGTCATGGGTCTAGTTACCAAGGTTGGTTATGATATGTCAAAGGGCTGCTGAGATATGGGCTTACATCCGGTTTGGCGGCTTCGCCGCCAAATTTGATTGGCTCTAGCGGGCAAACGGTTTTGAATTTGACAAATCTATTCAATGTTTTTTATCAAGCATGGCCAGAAGATCATGTGTGCCAAGTTTCGAGATGATTGGACAAGATTTGTGATAGAAGTAGCATTTTGAAGGTTTTTGACATAAACCAAGATGGCGGAAATATACGTCATGGCGCAATGACGTCATAGGGTGTGTTGAACTGGGCTTGGTTCAAGAAATCCAATGATACCTGGTTTGTGAATATTGGTCGAATAGGTCGAAAGTTATGAACATGAATGCATGCCCAACTTTGACCTGTTGGTGGCGCTAGAGCTGTTGGGCTAGCGACCTGAGATTGGCTTAATGGGCTAATGGGGCTGTCCTGAACCAGTGTGCCAAATTTCACAACTTTTCACCAAGCGGTTCTATGGGCTGCCATTGACTTCCACGTAGGTAAAATAATAATAATAAGAGGAATTCATACAAAAACAATAGGTTGTCTCGCAACATAGTTGCTTGACACCCAATAATAAATATAGCTGCGAGCAGCAATGTGGGTGTCAAGCATAATCGGACTCGGTAGGCTAATTCTGCCGGATGGACGCAATCGGCCAGGGGGTTACATGACGACCGCCTCGGAAATCGGCAATACCGACAGCCGGTGGGATGAGTAAATGGGAAAAGGACCCCACCTAGAGGTAAGGGCGCAATACAGTCTGCCTGACAGAACAAATGTCACAAATACATAGGGGTATTCGGAACAATATCTCTAAAAGAGACACAATGTAAACAAGCATCCGTTCTGGAGGTGGTTCGTGAAGCATCTAATCCAGAGGGAATTGCAGTTTATATAGTAGGTGGGCGGAATGGTAAATTTAGTCATTGTTGCATTATACATTAAGTACCGCTTGACGCCACACGAGTGCAGTGTCTGCCCATTAATGAGCGCCACACGAGTGCAGTGTCTACCCATTAATGAGCAACGTCAAGTTTGATTGGCTGTCACGGCCAAACGGTTTTGAATTTGAGAAAGCTGTTTAATACATTTGTTCAGCTTGGTCGGAAGATCATATATGCAAAGTTTCATGAAGATTGGACATAATTTGTGGCCTGTGGGAATTTACAACTAATTTTGACAACTTTCAACATGGCGGCCAAGTTCTGATGTTACAATGAGAAATAATATATAAGCTATATAAGGAGGTCTGGCAGTATCCTCAGACATTAGAAATAAGTTTGAAATGTACTCATGTGAAGAGAGAGGAGTTAAAACACGTCTTCATTAATTATAGCGCCCCCTAGAGGTCAATGGTCACCAAATTCATTAAGCGTCCCCATGATGATGTTATGGGTCTATGTTGCAAGTTTGGTTATGATTTGTCAAAGGGATGCTGAGAAATTGCCGTGTTTCCGGTTTGGCGGCTTCGCGGTCGAATATCATTGGCTGTCGCGGATATTTCTGCAAGAAATAATATACTAGCTATACGGGGAGGTCTGATAGTATCACTAGACATTGAAAATAAGTTTTAAATGTACTCATGTGAAGAGAGAGGAGTCAAAACACATCGACATTAATAACAGCGCCCCCTAGAGGTCAAATCTCACCAAATTTATTCAGTGTCACCTTTCTGGGGTCATGGGTCTATGTACCAAGGTTGGTTATGATATGTCAAAGGGCTGCTGAGATATGGGCTTACATCCGGTTTGGCGGCTATGCCGCCAAATTTGATTTGCTGTAGCGGGCAAACGGTTTTGAATCAATCGATCAATTCGATGTTTTGTATCAAGCATGGCCAGAAGATCATGTGTGCCAAGTTTCGAGATGATTGGACAAGATTTGTGATAGAAGTAGCATTTTGAGGGTTTTTGACATAAACCAAGATGGCGGACATATACGTCATGGCGCAATGACGTCATAGGGTGTGTTGAACTGGGCTTGGTTCAAGGAATCCAATGATACCTGGTTTGTGAATATTGGTCGAATAAGTCGAAAGTTATGAACATGAATGCATGTCCAACTTTGACCTGTTGGTGGCGCTAGAGCTGTTGGGCTAGCGACCCGAGATTGGCTTAATGGGCTAATGGGGCTGTCCTGAACCATTGTGCCAAATTTTACAACTTTTCGCCAAGCGGTTCTATGGGCTGCCATTGACTCCAATGGCAGTATAATAATAATAATAATAAATATAGCTGCGAGCAGCAATGTGGGTGTCAAGCATAATGGGACTCGGTAAGCTAATTACGCCGGGCGGACGTAATCGGCTAGGTGGCTACATGACGACCGTCTCGGTAATCGGCAATACTGACAGCCGGTGGGATGAGCATTATGTGGGAAAATGACCCCACCTAGAGGTAAGGGCGCAATACAGTCTGCCTGACAGAACAAATGTCACTAATACATAGGGGTATTCGGAACAATATCCCTAAAAGAGACACAATGTAAACAAGCATCCGTTCTGGAGGCTGTTCGTGAAGCATCTAATCCAGTGGGAATTGCAGTTTATATAGTAGGTGGGCGGAAAGGTAAATATAGTCATTGTTGCATTATACATGAAGTACCGCTTGTCGCCACACGAGTGCAGTGTCTACCCATTAATGAGCGCCACACGAGTGCAGTGTCTACCCATTAATGAGCAGCGTCAAGTTTGATTGGCTGTCACGGCCAAACGGTTTAGAATTTGAGAAAGCTGTTTAATACATTTGTTCAGCTTGGTCGGAAGATCATATATGCAAAGTTTCATGAAGATTGGACATAATTTGTGGCCTGTGGGAATTTACAACTAATTTTGACAACTTTCAATATGGCGGCCAAGTTCTGATGTTACAATGACAAATAATTTATAAGCTATATAAGGAGGTCTGGCAGTATCCTCAGACATTAGAAATAAGTTTGAAATGTACTTATGTGAAGAGAGAGGAGTTAAAACACGTCTTCATTAATTATAGCGCCCCCTAGAGGTCAATGGTCACCAAATTCATTAAGCGTCCCCATGATGATGTTATGGGTCTATGTTTCAAGTTTGGTTATGATTTGTCAAAGGGATGCTGAGAAATTGCCGTGTTTCCGGTTTGGCGGCTTCGCGGTCGAATATCATTGGCTGTCGCGGATATTTCTGCGAGAAATAATATACTAGCTATACGGGGAGGTCTGATAGTATCACTAGACATTGAAAATAAGTTTTAAATGTACTCATGTGAAGAGAGAGGAGTCAAAACACATCGACATTAATAACAGCGCCCCCTAGGGGTCAAATCTCACCAAATTTATTCAGTGTCACCTTTATGGGGTCATGGGTCTATGTACCAAGGTTGGTTATGATATGTCAAAGGGCTGCTGAGATATGGGCTTACATCCGGTTTGGCGGCTACGCCGCCAAATTTGATTTGCTGTAGCGGGCAAACGGTTTTGAATTTGAAAAATCTAGTCAATGTTTTTTATCAAGCATGGCCAGAAGATCATGTGTGCCAAGTTTCGAGATGATTGGACAAAATTTGTGATAGAAGTAGCATTTTGAGGGTTTTTGACATAAACCAAGATGGCGGACATATACGTCATGGCGCAATGACGTCATAGGGTGTGTTGAACTGGGCTTGGTTCAAGGAATCCAATGATACCTGGTTTGTGAATATTGGTCGAATAGGTCGAAAGTTATGAACATGAATGCATGCCCAACTTTGACCTGTTGGTGGCGCTAGAGCTGTTGGGCTAGCGACCTGAGATTGGCCCAATAAGCTAATGGGGCTGTCCTGAACCAGTGTGCCAAATTTCACAACTTTTCACCAAGCGGTTCTATGGGCTGCCATTGACTCCAATGGCAGCATAATAATAATAATAAATATAGCTGCGAGCAGCAATGTGGGTGTCAAGCATAATCGGACTCGGTAGGCTAATTCTGCCGGATGGACGCAATCGGCCAGGGGGCTACATGACGACCGCCTCGGAAATCGGCAATACCGACAGCCGGTGGGATGAGTAAATGGGAAAAGGACCCCACCTAGAGGTAAGGGCGCAATACAGTCTGCCTGACAGAACAAATGTCACAAATACATAGGGGTATTCGGAACAATATCTCTAAAAGAGACACAATGTAAACAAGCATCCGTTCTGGAGGTGGTTCGTGAAGCATCTAATCCAGAGGGAATTGCAGTTTATATAGTAGGTGGGCGGAATGGTAAATTTAGTCATTGTTGCATTATACATTAAGTACCGCTTGACGCCACACGAGTGCAGTGTCTGCCCATTAATGAGCGCCACACGAGTGCAGTGTCTACCCATTAATGAGCAACGTCAAGTTTGATTGGCTGTCACGGCCAAACGGTTTTGAATTTGAGAAAGCTGTTTAATACATTTGTTCAGCTTGGTCGGAAGATCATATATGCAAAGTTTCATGAAGATTGGACATAATTTGTGGCCTGTGGGAATTTACAACTAATTTTGACAACTTTCAACATGGCGGCCAAGTTCTGATGTTACAATGACAAATAATTTATAAGCTATATAAGGAGGTCTGGCAGTATCCTCAGACATTAGAAATAAGTTTGAAATGTACTTATGTGAAGAGAGAGGAGTTAAAACACCTCTTCATTAATTATAGCGCCCCCTAGAGGTCAATGGTCACCAAATTCATTAAGCGTCCCCATGATGATGTTATGGGTCTATGTTTCAAGTTTGGTTATGATTTGTCAAAGGGATGCTGAGAAATTGCCGTGTTTCCGGTTTGGCGGCTTCGCGGTCGAATATCATTGGCTGTCGCGGATATTTCTGCGAGAAATAATATACTAGCTATACGGGGAGGTCTGATAGTATCACTAGACATTGAAAATAAGTTTTAAATGTACTCATGTGAAGAGAGAGGAGTCAAAACACATCGACATTAATAACAGCGCCCCCTAGGGGTCAAATCTCACCAAATTTATTCAGTGTCACCTTTATGGGGTTATGGGTCTATGTACCAAGGTTGGTTATGATATGTCAAAGGGCTGCTGAGATATGGGCTTACATCCGGTTTGGCGGCTACGCCGCCAAATTTGATTTGCTGTAGCGGGCAAACGGTTTTGAATTTGACAAATCTATTCGATGTTTTGTATCAAGCATGGCCAGAAGATCATGTGTGCCAAGTTTCGAGATGATTGGACAAGATTTGTGATAGAAGTAGCATTTTGAGGGTTTTTGACATAAACCAAGATGGCGGACATATACGTCATGGCGCAATGACGTCATAGGGTGTGTTGAACTGGGCTTGGTTCAAGGAATCCAATGATACCTGGTTTGTGAATATTGGTCGAATAGGTCGAAAGTTATGAACATGAATGCATGCCCAACTTTGACCTGTTGGTGGCGCTAGAGCTGTTGGGCTAGCGACCTGAGATTGGCTCAATAAGCTAATGGGGCTGTCCTGAACCAGTGTGCCAAATTTCACAACTTTTCACCAAGCGGTTCTATGGGCTGCCATTGACTCCAATGGCAGCATAATAATAATAATAATAAGAATTCGTACGAAAACAATAGGTTGTCTCGCAACATAGTTGCTTGACACCCAATAATAATAATAAATATAGCTGCGAGCAGCAATGTGGGTGTCAAGCATAATCGGACTCGGTAGGCTAATTCTGCCGGATGGACGCAATCGGCCAGGGGGCTACATGACGACCGCCTCGGAAATCGGCAATACCGACAGCCGGTGGGATGAGTAAATGGGAAAAGGACCCCACCTAGAGGTAAGGGCGCAATACAGTCTGCCTGACAGAACAAATGTCACAAATACATAGGGGTATTCGGAACAATATCTCTAAAAGAGACACAATGTAAACAAGCATCCGTTCTGGAGGTGGTTCGTGAAGCATCTAATCCAGAGGGAATTGCAGTTTATATAGTAGGTGGGCGGAATGGTAAATTTAGTCATTGTTGCATTATACATTAAGTACCGCTTGACGCCACACGAGTGCAGTGTCTGCCCATTAATGAGCGCCACACGAGTGCAGTGTCTACCCATTAATGAGCAACGTCAAGTTTGATTGGCTGTCACGGCCAAACGGTTTTGAATTTGAGAAAGCTGTTTAATACATTTGTTCAGCTTGGTCGGAAGATCATATATGCAAAGTTTCATGAAGATTGGACATAATTTGTGGCCTGTGGGAATTTACAACTAATTTTGACAACTTTCAACATGGCGGCCAAGTTCTGATGTTACAATGACAAATAATTTATAAGCTATATAAGGAGGTCTGGCAGTATCCTCAGACATTAGAAATAAGTTTGAAATGTACTTATGTGAAGAGAGAGGAGTTAAAACACCTCTTCATTAATTATAGCGCCCCCTAGAGGTCAATGGTCACCAAATTCATTAAGCGTCCCCATGATGATGTTATGGGTCTATGTTTCAAGTTTGGTTATGATTTGTCAAAGGGATGCTGAGAAATTGCCGTGTTTCCGGTTTGGCGGCTTCGCGGTCGAATATCATTGGCTGTCGCGGATATTTCTGCGAGAAATAATATACTAGCTATACGGGGAGGTCTGATAGTATCACTAGACATTGAAAATAAGTTTTAAATGTACTCATGTGAAGAGAGAGGAGTCAAAACACATCGACATTAATAACAGCGCCCCCTAGGGGTCAAATCTCACCAAATTTATTCAGTGTCACCTTTATGGGGTTATGGGTCTATGTACCAAGGTTGGTTATGATATGTCAAAGGGCTGCTGAGATATGGGCTTACATCCGGTTTGGCGGCTATGCCGCCAAATTTGATTTGCTGTAGCGGGCAAACGGTTTTGAATCAATCGATCAATTCGATGTTTTGTATCAAGCATGGCCAGAAGATCATGTGTGCCAAGTTTCGAGATGATTGGACAAGATTTGTGATAGAAGTAGCATTTTGAGGGTTTTTGACATAAACCAAGATGGCGGACATATACGTCATGGCGCAATGACGTCATAGGGTGTGTTGAACTGGGCTTGGTTCAAGGAATCCAATGATACCTGGTTTGTGAATATTGGTCGAATAGGTCGAAAGTTATGAACATGAATGCATGCCCAACTTTGACCTGTTGGTGGCGCTAGAGCTGTTGGGCTAGCGACCTGAGATTGGCTCAATAAGCTAATGGGGCTGTCCTGAACCAGTGTGCCAAATTTCACAACTTTTCACCAAGCGGTTCTATGGGCTGCCATTGACTCCAATGGCAGCATAATAATAATAATAATAAGAATTCGTACGAAAACAATAGGTTGTCTCGCAACATAGTTGCTTGACACCCAATAATAGGAATTCGTACAATAACAATAGGTTGTCTCGCAACATAGTTGCTTGACACCCAATAATAAATATAGCTGCGAGCAGCAATGTGGGTGTCAAGCATAATGGGACTCGGTAAGCTAATGCTGCCGGGCGGACGTAATCGGCCAGGGGGCTACATGACGACCGGCTCGGAAATCGGCAATACCGACAGCCGGTGGGATGAGTAAATGGGAAAAGGACCCCACCTAGAGGTAAGGGCGCAGTACAGTCTGCCTGACAGAACATGTCACAAATACATAGGGGTATTCGGAACAATATCCCTAAAAGAGACACAATGTAAACAAGCATCCGTTCTGGAGGTGGTTCCTGAAGCATCTAATCCAGTGGGAATTGCAGTTTATATTGTAAGATGGCGGAATGGTAAATATAGTAATTGTTGCATTATACATTAAGTACCGCTTGTCGCCACACGAGTGCAGTGTCTACCCATTAATGAGCGCCACACGAGTGCAGTGTCTACCCTTTAATGAGCGCCGTCAAGTTTGATTGGCTCTCACGGCCAAACGGTTTTGAATTTGAGAAAGCTGTTTGATACATTTGTTCAGCTTGGTCTGAAGATCATATATGCCAAGTTCCATGAAGATTGGACATAATTTGTGGCCTGTGGAAATTTACAACTGATTTTGACAACTTTCAACATGGTGGCCAAGTTCTGATGTTGCCATGAGAAATAATTTATAAGCTACATAAGGAGGTCTGGCAGTATCCTCAGACATTAAAAATAAGTTTAAAATGTACTCATGTGAAGAGAGAGGAGTTAAAACACTTCTTCATTAATTATAGGGCCCCCTAGAGGTCAAAGGTCACCAAATTCATTGAGTGTCACCGGGATGGGGTCATGGGTCTATGTATCAAGTTCGGTTATGATATGTCAAAGGGCTGCCGAGATATTGGCGTGTTTCCGGTCTGGCGGCTTCGCGGTCGAATATCATTGGTTGTCGCAGATATTTCTGCAAGAAGTAATATACTAGCTATACAAGGAGGTCTGATAGTATCACCAGACATTGAAAATTTGTATGAAATATACTCATGTGAAGAGAGAGGTGTCAAAAGACATCGACATTAATAACAGCGCCCCCTAGGGGTCAAATCTCACCAAATTCATTCAGTGTCACCTTTATGGGGTCATGGGTCTATGTACCAAGCTTGGTTATAATATGTCAAAGGGCTGCTGAGATATGGGCTTACATCCGGTTTTTGATGTAATTTGATTGGCTTTAGCGGGCAAACGGTTTTGATTTGACAAATCTATTCTATGTTTTTCATCAAGCATGGCCAGAAGATCATGTGTGCCAAGTTTCGAGATGATTGGACAAGATTTGTGATAGAAGTAGCATTTTGAAGGTTTTTGACATAAACCAAGATGGCGGAAATATACGTCATGGCGCAATGACGTCATAGGGTTTGTTGAACTGGGCTTGGTTCAAGGAATCCAATGATACCTGGTTTGTGAATATTGGTCGAATGGGTCGAAAGTTATGAACATGAATGCATGTCCAACTTTGACCTGTTGGTGGCGCTAGAGCTTTTGGGCTAGCG
Organism: Gadus morhua; assembly: GCF_902167405.1. Taxonomy (NCBI): domain Eukaryota; kingdom Metazoa; phylum Chordata; class Actinopteri; order Gadiformes; family Gadidae; genus Gadus; species Gadus morhua. The sequence continues at coordinate 26,221,163 of NC_044060.1, read as the reverse complement.
ACCTGAGATTGGCATAATGGGCTAATGAGGCTGTCCTGAACAAGTGTGCCAAATTTCACAACTTTTCGCCAAGCGGTTCTATGGGTTGCCATCAGTGACGGCTGGTGCTAAAAAAATCTGGGGGGGCGCACTGGCGGGCGGGGATTACAACACAACAAACTACTTGAACATAAATTTTGCTCTCCTCTCCTTCAGGCCAGCAAATTTTTCAATGACTTTCTGATTGAAATCTGTCATTTCACAAACAAGTCTCTTTTCCATGGAGAGCATGGCCAGTGCATTCAGCCTCTCCTGGGTCATGGTGTTTCAATGCTAACTCGGCCAAAAAACTGTAGCTTCATGCTGTTGTCAAGGTGGCTACGGCTACTTTCATGCCGTTTGCATTTTTCAGAGAGATGTTTCAGGTCTCTGACCCCAGTTGTTGTCCACAGAGCTTCAGTGCCACTGCCAACACTTTGAAAAAGCAAGCATGGAAAGCAATAGAGAGCATTGCTAACTCCACATCCAGCTAGCCAACTGTGTTTGGTGTAACACACACGGGAGAAGCCTCTAGTGTAACTCCTTCCCCTGTCACTTGCCTGCTGCTGGATTTGTATATCAGGCTGCTCCGGTCCAAGCTCCTTTATTCTTTTTTTTTCCTCCACCGAACGCCTCGAGAAAGGATTACTGCGTAACGAAACAACCGAATTTTCGTTTGCTGTCGCCATGTCTCCTCCTGTCTTCTCGTTGTTGTTTTTTTCTGTCTGCTCCGTGTGCGCGTGGGCCTGTCTGTCGCTCTTTGAGTGACAGGCACGGCTCCGTTGCCAGGGGAGTGACTTTGACTGACGGTATCATGAATCAATCAGACTGGATGAAAAATGAGCCCAAGCACGCTGATTGGCCAGGGGCGCAGAGAGCTGCGCCCGGAGGAGAATCTTGAAGTGACCAATTAGAGACCAGCATGAAGTCACATGGAAGCCAAAAGTTTAAGAGGCCACATACACACTCATTTGGCCGGCGCCCCTCGCTATTGAAATGCATGAAACAACCCAGAATAAACCCAATATTGAATGGAAAGGCATAAAAATGTAAAAGTAAAACCCATTGTATGAGTGAACACTGAACAGACGTGGTAATTACTTTTTATTATGTAATTTATGCTTACTGTGTCTATACTTTTTTCCTGAAATTTTGATGGGGGCGGCGCCCTAGCGCCCCCTATTGACCGGCCGCCACTGGTTGCCATTGACTCCAATGGCAGCATAATAATAATAAGAATTCGTACAATAACAATTGGTTGTCTCCCAACATAGTTGCTTGACACCCAATAATAAGAATTCGTACGAAAACAATAGGTTGTCTCGCAACATAGTTGCTTGACACCCAATAAACAAGAGTGAACAAAATGGCTCATCATTGTCAGTGTTGTATCAGGATATATCCTCATCAATTTGATTTTCTTTCAAGAGTGACATGATTTGACTCAGAGAATCTGTGTGGTCACTGCCCAAATCTTGCAAGACAGAAGCTGCTTGTTCCATAGAAACAAGTTCCAGAAAGTCCTTCTGCCAGTTAACTATATCAAAACAATTTGGTTTCTTCACTTTCCAGTTCATAAGGATTAACCGTTTAGCTGAAAGGAAGGCTAGGTCTAATAAATATTGAATTTTTTTTGTGGTTGCTCCCTCTATTTGTTTTCCTAGAAGACCCACTGCTGGTTCTAAAGGAAAGTTGATTTTAAATAATTTACATAGATAATCTCTGATTTTTAACAAAAATGTCTGTGTTTCTGGGCAGTGCCACAGTAAGTGGATAAGAGTTCCATTCATTCCACACCCATGCCAACATTTATCTGTAACACCATTATTCATTTTCTTAAGTTTATGTGGAGTGATATAGGATCTAAACAGAATCTTAATTTGTATATATACCTGACACATTTTGAAAGATTATTTGAACGGCTCAAGATAGTTTCCCATTGTTCTGATGTTAAATTTATGCCCAAATCTTTCTCCCATTGTGCTTTTATAACTTTAGAAGAGATGCAAGAAGAAGTACAACATAACAGTTTATAGATTTTAGATACCTTTCCACTGCCAGAGACTGCATCCCTGAACTTAATATCAAAAGAATCATTATCTGCTAACATGATATTTGCAAAGCTTTGCATGATGGACTTAATTTGAAGGTACTGGAATGTATCCGAGTTATTCAAACCAAATTTCTTCTTGAGTTCATTGAAGGAGAGCATTTCTCCGTTGCTTCCCAGGATATGACCTAGGTTGGTGATGTTTTTTTCTTGCCATGATTCATTACTAATAGGTTTCCCACCGGCCTTTAGTGCTAGGTTGTTCCACATGGGGCATGAAGGTAAAACTAAACCATTCATTTTGAGTTGTTTGTGCATTTCATTGACAATTCTACACGAGAATGAAATTATGGGATTTCTTTATGATTTGATTACATTTGGTGTGATACCAGAGTGAGGCTAAGGAGACAGTCTTATAATTCACCTCGACAAGTTTCTGCTCCAGCCATCTCCAGCTACCCATAGCTGCCTGCTCCTTCTCATACGCCCAGGATAGGGGATAAATACCATTGTACGCCAAATAATAAGTATGAATGTCTGGTATCCCTAGTCCACCCTTTTTCCTGTGGATAGATAATTTTTTCAGACTTATTCTAGGTTTTTTACCTTTCCATAAAAATAAAGAAAATAGTGTGTTAATTTCTCTGAACCATCTCTGGGGGACTTCTAATGGGATGGCGGTAAACAGAGAAGCTAATCGTGGGAGCACATTCATTTTGAGCACTTCTGCCCTCCCCCATAGTGATAAAGGTAGGTTTGTCCATCTGTTCAAATCGTCCCTCACAGTTTTCAATAATTTGGGGCCATTTAACTCAAAAATGTTATCAATCGGGGATGTAATATTAACACCAAGATATCGCATACCATCGGTTTTCCAAACAATAAGTGTTGAACTCAAATGACCTGAGTGTGTGAGAAGATTCAGGGCGATGGCCTCGCTCTTTAACCAGTTGATCTTGTAACCACTAAACACACCAAAATCCCTGATTAGTTTAAGCAGATGGGGCACAGAAAGAGCAGGTCTAGACAATGTCAATAAAATGTCATCCGCGTAGAGATTAGCTTTAAAGTCATAATTAAAAAGTTTGATACCTGTTATACTCTGATTTTCCCTGATAGCACAGGCAAGAGGCTCAAGTGCTAGAGTGAAGATAACTGGGGAGGCTGGGCAGCCTTGTCTGGTGGATCTAAAAAGGTGAAAAGGGGGTGAGATTAAACCATTGGTTTTGACACATGCGACCGGATTGTGGTAGAGGGCCTTAATCCATTGTATGCATACTGGTCCAAAGCCATACTTAGTCAGAATATGGAACAGATAAGACCACTCTATCCGGTCGAATGCTTTCTCAGCATCAAGAGAAATTGCAACTGCAGGATGTTGAAGAGATGCAGCCTCTGACATTACATGGAACAGTCTTCGCATATTATGGGCAGAATAACGACCAGCAATAAAACCAACTTGGTCCAGATGGATTAATGATGAGATGACTTTCTCCAGACGCATTTCAAGAGTTTTAGCGAAGATTTTATAATCGTTATTTAACAAACTTAGGGGGCGGAAATTGTCCATTTTCGTGTGATCTTTGCCCGGCTTTGGCAATAGCGAGATAACAGCCATATTCATACTTTGGGGCATGGATTGAGTTGCAATAATATCCCTGTACAACAAGGTCAAGAATGGAGATAATACTTCCTGAAAACACTTATAGAAATCAACGCTAAACCCATCTTGACCTGGAGCTTTACCAGCAGCAAGAGCTTTAATGGCTGCCTTAACCTCCAGTTCCTGGACATGTTTGTCCAGATATGTCCTGGAATATTCTTGGAATGCCTGGTTTATTTCTTTCTGCTCACATACTAAAGATCCATTCTGGTCATTTATAGCCGTTATGGATGAGTTACTCTCAATTTGTTTTCATCTTAGTGCGAGCATTCTGCCAGCTTTGTCGCCTGTTTCAAAATGTTTCCTCTTCAGTTTATATAATGCAGTAGAGGTTTCTTCATGTATAATTGACTGTAGCTCTGTTCTCGTGAGTAACACCATTGTTTTTAATTTCTGATCATTAGGATCTCTCATATGCTGCATTTCCAGGTTCTTTAGCTCTAACATCAATTCATTTTTTCTTTGACTTCTTTCTCTGTGTTTTGCAGAGTTATAACTAATACACCAACCTCTACATGTGGCTTTAATAGCCTCCCAAACTGTCTGAACAGATACAGAGTTCATATTCATCTCAAAAAAATCAGATATTCTTACATTAATCATAGCAACGAATTTCTTGTCCCATAGAAGCATGTTATTAAACTTCCATTGTTTTGTTTTATGCACATTAAAGCAAGGTGAAAATGTAACAGAGATGGGAGCATGATCTGAGATTAAGATGGTGTGAATTTCTGAATTTATCACATTTTCTGTTATTGAGTTTGACAGGAGCAGGTCATCTATTCTAGAGTACGAATTATGTACTTTAGAATAAAACGTATATTCACGAGAGAGTGGGTTTACACATCGCCAAACATCAGTTACCCCCAACAGCCTTTGAAGCTCATCTAAAGCAGTGGAGAGGGCAGCATCTGTCGGTAGGGGGCGACTTGAACGATCTAACAGTGGATTATTTACCAGATTCATATCCCCACCAAGTAGAATAGGATCCCCCACAAACTTTGATGCAAGAAGAGCTAACTTTGAAAGGAACTCAACTTGCCCAGAATTAGGGGCATAGATGTTTATGAGTGTAATTTTTTTGTGTTGAAGAATACCAGATACTATGATATACCTGCCACTGTTATCCACAATCACATCAGTATGATGAAAAGATATTTTTTTTGATATCAGAATACTTGTGCCTCTTGATGCTCCATTCCCTGGCGCAGAGAATACCTGGCCAACCCATCTTTGCCTTAATTTTAAGGATTCATTTTCATTCAAATGGGTCTCCTGTAGCATAGCTACATCACATGAGAGAGGCTTCAGATGTGAAATTATTTTATAACGTTTAACTTTATTAGAGACTCCATTAATATTCCAACTGACAACCCTTATGGCATTAGAACTTGACACATGAATTTATAATCCCAGTATTTAAGAGCATCTTACATATGATTTCTAAACCCCACTCTGCCACTCCAGGGAAATTACAGGGGATGACGAACATACACACACATACACACTCACACACACGCACGCACGCACGCACAATAGCCAGTAGGCAAAAAACTAAACAAAAAAAACAAGAGAAAGAACAATGTCCCTCCTCTATCCATGATCCAACGGGAGCAGGATGCAGGTCACATGAGGCGTCCTCAACAGTCAGAAATTAGTGTCAAATTGTTCAACCTTTAAACTTAAATTACCCCTTTTCCTTTCCAAGAGGAAGAGGGAGAGACATAAGTCAGCGTCATGAATATATTGAACTCATAATCATACCTTATATCTTTACCCAAACACAGACGGGAGGCGAACTCTCAGGTCCTTGATAGCTTCATTAGGTGTTGTGTAAATACACTGCTCTTCACCCACGATAACAATGAGTCTTGCGGGGAACAACAGGCCATAGCGAATCCCCGCTCCACGCAGCTTCTTCTTGATGTCTCCATACTCCGCGCGCCTCTGTTGGATATCAGCTGGAAGACCTTGAAACACACGGAAAGATTTCCCTTTCCATGTGAGCTTTTTCTTCTTTGCCGCAGCTCCTAGAATGAGCTGTCGGTCACTCCATCTCAGCATCCTCACAATGTATGGTCTCGGTGGTTCTCCTGGGTTCGGGCGTGGGCGAAGGGATCTGTGGTGTCTGTCCACCTCCGGTGCTGGGTCCGTTTCACCCCGGTCAAGAATATAGCGGAATATTGCAGCCAGGTCTTTACCTGGGTCCGCTGCAGGATTACCGGTCTCCAGCAAGCCTTCTTCCAGGCCCACGATAATCAAGTTGTTCCTCCTGCTGTGCGACTCCAGGTAAGAAACTTTGGCTTTTGTTACGTATTTTAGAAACACAAGCTGTATTTCCCTCACTTAACCAATAGGGGGTAGGACCAAATATATAAGCCGTAAATACTACACATAGCCACAAGGGAAAGCAGGACATTACTGAAGGCTACAATAGATACTTTAGCCACTGAGGGCAGCAACACAGACCAGGCGAGGAAAACCGAGGATTACGTCACACCGGTTCCTCTCCAAGTCTTCCGGTCCTCGCTGAGTCCATAAAGGAGTCCACCTGGCCATGAAAACCTTAGAGCTCTCTCGGCAGCGATTAGACATACGTGGGTTTGTGGCTAGGATCAGCTAGGAGAACACTCTCGCACGTGCTTAGAACACATCTGCAATCTCTCTTTACTTCAGAGCATCAGTTTACCATACCGAAAATACTTTATACAAATAAAGTCTCTTTAAAGCTATTCCTTTGGATTCGACCCCTCCTTCCATGAAGAAATACGTAATAATTGGTGACCCCGACGTTCCTGGAAGGTCCCGGACCGAGACTAGCGACTGCGGGGCCGTCGGGAGCAGTACAAGCTACTTACAGGCGCCACAAGAAAGGTAAACAGAACCTGTTGTCCATGACTGAACTCTGTATAGTTAGACATAGTCACATTTAGGTGAATAGCTTGTACTGCCTTCGACTGGTTGCGGGGACGTGTAATCTCGGACTGGTTTAAATTCATACAGCCGGTTAGACGAACGGCCTAGGATACGCTAACAGATTGAAATTGAATAACGAGCTCACGAAGTAAAGGGCTAGGAGTGTGTTTTACATGGGTTTGTCGATAGACTGTATCCAATCCTGATTAGATCTAAATGTTTGTACCGCGTGGGAGAAATAATACCTGTGGTTTATGTGTTGTGTGAAGATTGTACGGATGTTAAGCCAGTACAAAAGAACCGACCAGTAAAAACGTTTGAGCCATTACGGTGTGGTGAGAAAGGTCATATTAACGTTAATCTAGCTTACTTGCATAAAACCGGTGGCGTAGCTTTGTTTGCTGTGGAGTTTGAATGGGTTTGATTCCTCCAGGCCCGGTCCATTGAAAATCGAAACTGCAAGTTCGTATAGTATATAACGCAGCCGTAGAGGTAGACTTACGCAGTACAACCCATCTGCTATCAAGTCCCTCGCTAACCCGCCGTGGAGACAAACTTGCAGGAATCTCATACTTCTTATAGAGATCCAAAAGTTTGTTTCTGCAGCATTTTGGATGTACCACGTGGTGTACGATTTAGAGGGACAACGCGTCTTGGAAACGTGCGTTTCCTTTGTTCGTACCTCCACAGTCTTTGTAGTCAGAGACCTTTTTTGAAACAAACGCCATTGCTGAAGAGCAACAGGGGGCCTCAACTCAAGTGTTACATCCTCTCTCTCTCTCTTTCTCTCTCTCCCTCTCTCTCTCTCCCCCCCCCCCCCTCTCTCTCTCTCTCTCTCCCCCCCCTCTCTCTCCCCCTCTCTCTCTCTCTCCCCCTCTCTCCCCCTCTCTCTCTCTCTCTCTCTCTCTCCCCCTCTCTCTCTCTCCCCCTCTCTCTCTCTCTCTCTCTCTCACTCACTCACTCACTCACTCACTCACTCACTCACTCACTCACTCACTCACTCACTCACTCACTCACTCACTCACTCATCTCTCTCTCTCTCCTGCAAGTCAGTAGGGTCTGAATGGTCAGTCTTTTGTTAAAACTGCATGACCTCTGACCTGGGCAATAGCAGATCTCTCTCGCTCTCTCTCCCCCTCACCCTAGCTCCCTCTTTCTCTCTCTCACTCACTCACTCACTCACTCACTTTGATACTCACTCACTCTCTCTCCTGCAAGTCAGTAGGGGATGAATGGTCAGTCTTTTGTTAAAATTGCATAACCTCTGACCTAAGCAAAAACAGATCTCTCTCTCTCTCTCTCTCTCTCTCTCTCTCTCTCTCCATCTCTCTCTCCCACTCACTCACTCACTCACTCACCCACTCTCTCTCTCTCTCTCTCTCTCGGCGGCGGGGCCATCTTGTGGCCTGGTTGCACAGTCCGGTAGGACTGGAACAACTCGAATAGTTGTAAGCAAAAGCAGATCACTCTCTCCCCCCCCTCTCTCTCTCTCCCCCTCTCACTCACTCAGTCACTCAGTCACTCAGTCACTCGTCACTCACTCACTCATCTCTCTCTCCTGCAAGTCAGTAGGGTCTGAATGGTCAGTCTTTTGTTAAAACTGCATGACCTCTGACCTGGGCAATAGCAGATCTCTCTCGCTCTCTCTCCCCCTCACCCTAGCTCCCTCTTTCTCTCTCTCACTCACTCACTCACTCACTTTGATACTCACTCACTCTCTCTCCTGCAAGTCAGTAGGGGATGAATGGTCAGTCTTTTGTTAAAATTGCATAACCTCTGACCTAAGCAAAAACAGATCTCTCTCTCTCTCTCTCTCTCTCTCCATCTCTCTCTCCCACTCACTCACTCACTCACTCACTCACTCATCTCTCTCTCTCTCTCTCTCTCCTGCAAGTCGATAGGAGATAAATGGTCAGTCTTTTGTTAAGACTCGTGACCTCTGACCTAAGCAAAAGCAGATCTCTCTCTCTCTGCGCCGGGGCCATCTTGTGGCCTGGTTGCACAGTCCGGTAGGACTGGAACAACTCGAATAGTTGTAAGCAAAAGCAGATCTCTCTCTCCCCCCCCCCCCCCTCTCTCTCTCTCTCTCTCCCCCTCTCTCTCCCCCTCTCTCTCACTCACTCACTCACTCATCTCTCTCTCCTGCAAGTCAGTAGGGTCTGAATGGTCAGTCTTTTGTTAAAACTGCATGACCTCTGACCTGGGCAATAGCAGATCTCTCTCGCTCTCTCTCCCCCTCACCCTAGCTCCCTCTTTCTCTCTCTCACTCACTCACTCACTCACTTTGATACTCAATCACTTTTTCTCTCTCTCTTCTGCAAATAGGTAGGGTCTGCAATGGTCAGTCTTTTGTTAAGACTGCATGATCTCTGACCTGGGACAAAAGCAGATCTCTCTCCCTCCCTCTCGCTCTATCTCTCTCTCTCTCGAGATATGTTCTCTCTCTCTCTCTCCAAGCACACACTTATTGAAGGCAACAAGTGTCATTTTTGACCTGGGTGTTTTGATAAGGCAATAGTAGCCTGCACAAAGGGACCCCCCGGTGTGGTCTGTCTGTCTGTCTGTCTGTCTGTCTGTCTGTCTGTCTGTCTGTCTGTCTGTCTGTCTGTCTGTCTGTCTGTCTGTCTGTCTGTCTGTCTGTCTGTCTGTCTGTCTGTCTGTCGAAATATGTTCTCTCTCCATAAATATATTCCCTTAAAGATCCATCTGTTTCAAATGATAACAGTGTTTCGGCAACTACTTATTCAGCCAATGGTGCAATTATAATAGTCACATTTCACTAGTCAATAGCTGGAAGTATTGGATTGTATATTTCATTCCAATATTTGAGGTATTTAGTTTGATTTTGATTTTAATATCAATATCTAGTTAGTTTCCGCACGTTCATTAAGTGCCCTCATCCTCATCCTCTACGAATCAATAAATGAATAGCAATAAGTTGAAATCCATCAGTGAAGCAATAGTTTCTGACGCATAATATTTTGGCTATAATTTTGTAGCTAATAGAATTCAACATCTATGGGAGAACAATATTTATGTATACATGTGATAAATCCGTAAATCCACTTTGTTTGTACAGACGTATTGCTTTTGGGCAACCAGGAAGGTTGTTCCACAGTTTCAATATGGAATATTGAAAAGTAATTAACGTTGTACAATCTTGTAACTCCCAATTCCTCGCTCTTTCTCTCTGTCTGCTTGCCTGTCTAAAAGTAGGCCCTCCCTCACCCCTTAAATTACTTCCCCATCCTTTAGTCCCTGTTTCCCACCCCCCCTCATAAAGACCCCCCCCCTTCCCCAGAGAATAGAATGAACCCCCACCCTTCCCACATCACCTCTCTCTATCTCTCTCTCTCTCTGTCGCTATTTTTAACAACATTGACTTCTATTTGTAGTTCCCCTTATCATCCAAGGATCTCATAGGGCTATCTGTGTACATATAAATGTACACATAGCGCAGAAACAGAGTGTATTAAGAACACAAATTGCGGTTAAATGGTAGCCTTATGCCATAAGGTACCACAGTTTTCAGCCGGACAGATAGAACTCTGAGAAGTTTCTGTAGTCAGCTGATACGCATGTAGTTTGCACCAGCAGCCATATTTGTAGTTCTTGGTAGTGAATCAACCCCCCCCTGTACCCTCCCTTCGATCCCCCTTCGTAGATCTCCCCGTCTCTTCCTCCCGCCTAAACCCCCTCTCGTAAATTCCCTCCCCACCCTTTTTTGCCTGTCTCCCACCCCCCCTCATAAAGACCCCCCCCCCCCCTTCCCCACAGAATAGCTTTGTCTTAAATGCCCCACTGGCGTCGTTTTGAGTACTTGTCGTTATCGATTGTTCATGGTTATGGGTGCGAGGTAAGGTCCTCCACTATCGGTCTCTGTGAAGATCGAGCCACAAAAGAACATTAACGAGAGTTCCAATCATTATTATCTTTAACTTCTCCCATTCTTCTGAACTTTCCTGAGGCCGGCACGGTCTGTGTTCCTAAGCAATAGCTCCATTGCGGACGGTCAGAGTAAATACCACCTATCTGATGATCCGCTAATAACATCCAAGACTGCATGATTACTTTTACATTCAAGTCTGTTGATATTTTGTTATTAAAAACGATGAATTATTAATCTACGAGTCCCTCCTAACCCTTTACACTCGTAAAAGTCCCCACCACCCCCCCTCCAGGCCCAGTCTAACACCCTGTCCCCTCACTGGCCTTCCATCTCTCTCTCACTCCAACCCCGTCTTTCTCCGCGTCTCCTCCTCCACTGTCTTAATGAACCCCACCCCCCACCACCAATCTTCCTCCCTCTAAACCCTCATCATAAAGACCACCCCCCAGCCTCTCCCACGACACATCTCTCTCTCTGTCGCTATTTTTAACAACAATAACTTGTGTACATATAAATGTACACACAGCGCAGAGCCATAGTGTATTGAGAACACAAATTGCGGTTAAGTGGTAGCCTTATGTTATAAGGTACCACAATTTTCAGCCGGACAGATAGAACTCAAAGAAGTTTCTGTAGTCGGCTGATACGTATGTAGTATGCACCGCAGCCATATTTGTAGTTCTTGGTAGTGCCCCCTACTCGTTAACACGAGATTATTCCCAATTACATCTCAACATCTCCAAATGTACCACAAATATATAACTATTATGAGTCCCAACTAGACGACCCCCAGCTTTCCAAGTAGCCGATCTCTTGCATTCGTACTAAATTTGTTCTCTTTTCTCGTCAGGCCTTGGCAACCCGAGCAGTAATGGATGCCCGACATTCATCATTTTTAATCGTTAACATTACTACAAATATTCTCTTTTCTAATCAGGGAGTGGCAACACAACGATCAGTTGCCCACGATCATCATTTTACTTCTGTGCATAAAATATTAATTCTCTTTTCTCTTTAGGAGGTGGCAACACAAGCAACACAAGGTGGCAACACAAGCATTATAGTTGCCAAACACTCATCTTTTTACTTCTCTGCATTGATCTTAATTCTTTCTCTCTCCAGGAAATGGCAGTATAAGAACGAATGCCAAACACGGACAGTAATTATTTTTTTTTTTTTCAGGTTGCTGAGCGCTTCTGTCTATTCAACATGCGTTTTGTGTAGCAAGACAGGTAGAGAACCAGGCTGGTTCAAATAGACACGGGGTTCAACTGCTAGAATAATATGTCTAATTAATAAATGGTACACATGGTTTTAAACGGCGCCCAAGGAGGGAGTTAGCTCAACTGCGGTAGACACAATTACAATACGTTTTTTGCGAATATTAAAGGTACATGGGTTAAATTCTACAATAATCAGCTACTACAGACGAATAGACTGAATAACACTGCGTGAGGTGTTCAAGGGTCAACTATTGCTTCCATTGGAGTGATTGCAATAGATATAATATCATACCACCAATATGCATGCAATATCTTGTATTCAACAATTAGGAATGCCGGATTCCAGAACCGAAAGAAGTCCTACAAAAGGACACCAACCCAGGGGTCTTGCATCAAACCAGATCCCTATACGACAGTTACACGGTGATCTTAAGATAGGAATAATTATCTAAACTCCGCATCATGAACGGTTAGCCTTTAAAGTTGTCCATAGCATGCATACCGCTCGTCCACAGAAGTCCGGGGATTAACCAGGCCTGGGAATTCTTATTAGAAGAGTTTTGGGATAACCTGCCTCATAGGAGAGCAGAAGAGTCCCCCCCAATAGAGGATCCTGAGGACAAGCGGTAGAAATGCATAGTTCAACAAACCTGACGAGGTCCAAAAATACCAAAATAAGAACGATTAAAATATATATTTCATTACAAACTATAAAAAAACGTTACGGTAACAACAGAAGTATGATGCCTAATATTGAAATGCAGATTTTTAATATTAAGATATTTTTGATAATGTTCAAATTTAAGTTTTGTATGTTTGTATTTTCCCATGTGGTCTTGTCACCCTGTTATTCTGCAGGGTCGTTCAAAATCCTTTGAGGTTAGTGGAAATCAGTTCTCACTCTGTTCCTTTGTTGTCCTGTGTTGGTTTGGGCCCGTTATCCTTGATCCCCAGAGAAGCGCAGAGACGCAAGTGATAAGGAACGGCCAACCCCATATTTATGACATCTTAAGGAATGATGACTTAGATGACCATATGGTTAACAAAGGCTTTTGGTTTGTTGTGAGGCAGCTGTCCTCAGCAACACTTCTGAATGTGTAAGAACTCCTGGCCACTCAGCAGACCTCTCTGCGGACCCTTTAGAAAATGAAGGGCTCCGCAGGAAGAAATCCCATCTGAGGTCTCAAATTGTTGAATAATATACTTATTTTTAGGTCTGTTGATGCATGTTATGATGCATCTTCGTTCGTGCTTTTCTTACGAATGTGTATATTGAGATAAAAATAAAATGAAAATAAAAATAAGTAAAAATATAGAATGAAAACAAATGGTGGATTCATATACCATGTGTGAATGTCCTCTTATGTGTGTCAGAGCCACCAAAATAATGGAGGTTACTCGACTGTTACATACACGAGGGGATATTGAAAACATGTCACATATAAAACTAAGACAATTAGAAAACGATTCATTATAATTAACTTGTAATAACATTTGCTTCACCCAATAACTTCTGAATTTTTCTTTTAGGTTCAGTTTTGTTTTGTTTTAGAATATCACCATATATTTAATGCCCAGATGTGCATAATTCGGATGACTCTTATTCTACCTAGTTTAGAAACTTTTAATTGCCCTGGCTCAAGATTCCCCCATAGACTTGGTGTCAGACGTTGGATTGTGGCGCTCCTTGGGAGCCTCCGGGCCACGCGTTAATCGACTAATCGTTCCTGCGGGTTCTGGGATGGTGACGGTGGAGGTCAATGGGAGGCTCCGGGAGAATTCACAATAACAGGCTCCTTCGGGGAGAATTCAAGTGGGCCAGGATTAAAAGGTTGAATTAATGTATCGATTTGATGTTGACCAACAAAAAACTAGATAATTGTACATAGGAGTGAATCAAGTGTGGACAACATCAAATGCGAACAATACGTAGAATAAATGAAGATTAGGTCATCCAATATACATAGTTAGTGTAGGACAATCGGGTAGTATAATGAAGGTAATTGTTGGGACCAGATACGGTTACAAAGAAGTGATGTTGAACATACAAATTTTAACATTGTAATTTCCCTTTTTTCATCATTTTGGGTTTATAAGATAAGAAATGGGTTAGCAATACATCTGCTCGCCAGGGACAATATAGGCTCAATTTAGATTCAGAAGTAGTAGGTTAACCTTTCAAATGCCACTGCTACTGCTGTAACGCTTTGATACAACGTCAGCGTCTCATAGTCTGATATTTATTTTTACTCTGATAAGTTACGGCGCATCTGACTCATGAAACATTTACGGTTTACTGCATTTAACTACAGCGTGGTCTCAAGACGGCTGCATAGACCCACAACTATCGACCTTTGGTTTTGTATGTACTGGTCTTCATATATCTTCATAATGGATTGGTTTAGGTACAGATGATTAAGGAAAGGAACTTCAACTTGGTTGCACTACACCGTTGTTAGGATTGGTTAATTCTAATGCGCATAGCTGAAGCAATGCGCAAGGAGGGATGTAGTGTGAATATTAAATCAAGGTTGAAGGTTGAAATCAGATCAGAATAAGGAATGGGACACTCAAAACAAAAATTTAAAATCCGCACAAGCACTAAATGGATCAATTATAATACAAACATGTTTGAAACGCATACAATTTTCAGGTCCTATGTTTCCAGAAGCAAGGTGAGTACAGTGTATCACTCTGACACAGCTAACTTTGCATCTAATGCTTATGGTTAGATTCATGCTTACGCTTACATTTCTAGGGTCCCATAATGGACTTCCATTAGAACAATTAAAAATAGAATTATAGGAAATGTTTTTGAACAACTAACTGCTGTACATGAGTTTGTATTTCTACAATAGAAACAAAAGTTCCAGAACCAAATGCAGACACACCCGGAGCCGATAAACTGCCTCCGCCGAGCAAGGAGCAGTCACATGAGGAGATCAAATAACGGCAGGAGTTGAATTGGTTCTGTTTTGCTTGTCCACCATATAAAAATTATGTATATATATATTGTTTAGATAAATTACATGTATCATAATCAGCAACACTTCGTTCAGTTTAACAGATAAAGTTAAAAGGAATATGTATATATATGGAAATGTTATTGACAGAGCAAGGAGGGATAAATGCGATAGGCACAACGTGTTGTAGGCCAACTTTATCCCCAATAACACAACTCTGGATGGGTTGCTGGCATAATTACAATCCCTCAGGTTAGAATTGGCAGAGAACTCCGGCATTAATAACCATTTCACAGGTTGGATGGAGAATATGTTTGGGAGGTGGAAAAGCATGATCCAGTAAGTGCCCGTTGCGGGAATAAATGCAGAGACCGTGTTAATTGTCACCGGCTGCCGTTGTATTCCCTGTGCACGAGGGCTACTGCATCTGCTGATCCCCACAGCAGTAGGCGCTACAGAAGCGCCAAGTGCCATTCAGGCTTACATGGGGATCAGATATGATCCGATGAAAGTGAATGATACATCACCTGAGAGGCCCGACCATATCCAGCTGTAATATGTAGAATAGTCAACACCTATACTATTCTAGTAGAAGTGCCTGTATATAAGATAATCAATATCCCGGATTTACTTGAATAACACATTTCTAACAACCATACAGGCTGTTTGTTATTGTATAGTGTTGCAAATGCAACCCGTTATTTCTGAATCGCTGCATTGATAATGGTACTGTTGATCTTTGAGACGGTTGTTTACAGGCCACCTGTTGCTGACACGACGACGGAGAACCTGTGAGGAGGCTCCCATGGTGTAGGAGTAACCTCTCTGAGATGAGCCCTTGACAAGGAGGGACGAGTCTTGGGTTCATGAATTACAGACCCGACGGCGACAGTAAAAACAATGACTACAATAATAACATCGCCCAAAACCACCCACAGGAACCGGCACACCAATACACGAAGATCACTTGAACTCCCCAAATCCATGCCCAAACCACCCACATGAATCGGCGCACCAAAACACGAAGATCACCTGAACCCCCCAAATCCATGTTAGTTTATCAATCATTTTGAAATTTTTAAATTGTGTTATGACCACCAATTTTTACGTTACTTTTGCACCTGTTGAATATTTTATGACCTTGTTGCACATAACCAAAAAGTATTAGCTCAGGATTTCTATGGATAGTTTTGTTTGTGTGTTGTTTGGCCATGTGATTGTATGTTAACAAGACTTATGTTCATTGTTGTATTGTTAAACAATGACCTTTATTTCCAATAAGACCCACAACGTGAATACCGTCTCAGTATTATGGGGACGCGTAGTGGTTTTTCCCCTCTCTTCAAGAGGTCTTTCCGCGACGGTTGATGGTGTTGATGATTGATCCTACTTTGACTATGTTTTCGGTGTGGTAAATGGTGTTTATGATTTAAAATATTACTGTATGGTCATCTAAGATGACCAAGGAGGGACTGTTACGTATTTTAGAAACACAAGCTGTATTTCCCTCACTTAACCAATAGGGGGTAGGACCAAATATATAAGCCGTAAATACTACACATAGCCACAAGGGAAAGCAGGACATTACTGAAGGCTACAATAGATACTTTAGCCACTGAGGGCAGCAACACAGACCAGGCGAGGAAAACCGAGGATTACGTCACACCGGTTCCTCTCCAAGTCTTCCGGTCCTCGCTGAGTCCATAAAGGAGTCCACCTGGCCATGAAAACCTTAGAGCTCTCTCGGCAGCGATTAGACATACGTGGGTTTGTGGCTAGGATCAGCTAGGAGAACACTCTCGCACGTGCTTAGAACACATCTGCAATCTCTCTTTACTTCAGAGCATCAGTTTACCATACCGAAAATACTTTATACAAATAAAGTCTCTTTAAAGCTATTCCTTTGGATTCGACCCCTCCTTCCATGAAGAAATACGTAATACTTTCAAGTTTCTTATCTCTTTTGCGTTATCTTGTATGGCTTGCTGCTGAGTTGCTTGTTTATCCTCCAAGAAGCCGATGCGTTTTTCGGCATTCCCCAATCTTGCCACCATGGCCCGTGTGTCTTTTTTAATTTCCTTAATTGAATTGCTCAGCTCATCCAGCGTTTGTTGGAATGAGACTCTGATTGATGTAACCTGTGTCAGTAGCTCTTCAGCCCAGGCATGTGGATCTTCATGGTCTCCCATGCTCTCTTTGATTGAACGCCAGGCAGCCTGACGCTGTTTTTCCGTCTGTCTCGTCTCCCGCGGAGGCTCTTGACTTGACCTAAAAAGTTCTTCTTTGTTTGGGAGATAGATTCCTAGTTTTGTTCTTAAAACCTTAAGTTTTGAAAGGTGTTCAATAGTTAGTTCTCTGACATGCGGACGCCAGGTGACTCAGTCCGCCATGCTGCCTTGTCACGTGACACGTGACACTCACTAATCATACAGTGTACTAAGCTACAATCAATCCCCGTAACCAATCGAATGTGAACTTAGAATCTTTAGTAACCCGATATAAACTTAGACATAGACATTTAGAATAGATACCCCACCTCTAGGGGTCACCAGAAGGTTACACAAAGTGGCGAGCTAGCCAGGAGATTGGTTTTAAGTAGCAACCTGACCTTCCATCCCACGCTACACACGTTGTACGTTAATAATTTGTTGCACCGAGTTAGTTATGGCAGTGGTTCTCAAACTTTTTACCATGAGTACCACCTTAGAAATGATTTGGCTCTCCAAGTACCACCGGAATTAAAATAAAGTGCGTAGGCCTATAACTACATAGAGTTTACACAGAAGGCATTAATATTAATAACACGATTTATTATTCACATAACTTGACTTGACTGAAGCAACCAACTGTCTATAACTCATGTATTGTATTTAAACACTTGCAACGGGATAATACTAACAATTGAACAACTGCCTCAATAGGGCTACCCAGCAAATGGGGATATCATCTGGCATATAACATACCAGTCAATCTAGTGAGGTTATTAACAAGTATACTGTATTAAAGCATTCAGAGCACTGAATATTAATTTTAACAACTGCAGTCAACCAATCATGTGAGGTAAATTGTACTGCATCAAAACATTCAAAGAATTGAACATGAATATTTAAATACTGGAGTCAAACAATCCTGTTATAAGTAATCATGCGCAGCAAAGAGAGAAATCATGTGTACTGCGATAACACTGTAATCAAACTATCATGAGTAAGAACAAGTGTATCATAGAAAAACAACGTATTCAGTATTAAAAAATACTGCAGTAAGTGCCATAAGGTCAGAATATAAACTATGTTTAGGTTTGAAGGAGAATGTACTCAGGCACACATTGAAAATTAGGCCTATCATGCTTAGTGGGAGGGGTGTGATGTCTGGGTCGATTGAGGTTAGCTTTAGCCTCAGACTTGGGTTCAGTATCCAACCTGCTTCCAGCACACAAGTTGAGGGGGGATGGCATCCCCCTTTGGAATTAAAATGATCAAAATCATACCCCTTCTGAAACAGCCATCCCCCCTTCCCATCCCCTGTTATTTTATCAATTAATGTGGAAATATTACCGCCATTTCATTATAGCGGTTTCCTTTTTCAATTCGGCGCAAGCAACGTTACTTTTCCCAGGGACAGATTTGACAGCGATACTGCATTCTCGGGCAGTATGCTATTGCGCAAGCACGCAGTCGTACTTGCGCAATAGTGCCTTCCCGAGCTCTCATTCCACACCGTACGAAACTGACACTGGTAGCGAGAAGCAGACTCTGCATCTCAGACATCGCTTCCGCAGGCAACTCTGTCCCCTTTTCTCCCTTTCATTCCAACCCGTGAGCAACGCTAGTCTCCCTTCTCTTCCGAATGCATTTTTTTAAAAAAATAATAAGAATCAGTTTTTAAAATCCTTAAATGTGATGCATGCCTCCGAATCGTGTGATGTGTCCGATCAGCTGCGTTTTTGGGGATAAATTAAGAGCGATGACATGACAGTAGTCATCGCTCTTATTTGCGACCATTTGCGACCAAGAGAAGCCTGGTCGCAAATGGAATGAGAAAGCGCACAGCCTTGTCTGAAAGCGCAGGATATTCGCTGCGTCGCTGCATCCAAAAGTCCAGAAATGTCTGGCCTCTGAAAGCAGACTTTCAACGTCTCGTCACAGGACGATTTTGCAAAAATGTTGCTTCCCCTACTCGTCGTCACAGCAGTTAGTCAATGCAGGTTTAAGATGATTGCATATGATGGGTATATGGCCTAGGGATGGGCACGAGTAAACTCGAGTGATCGAAGGAAATCCTCGAGGATCAATCGAGATCGAGTACTCGTTTAATCAAATCTATTTTTAGAATGCAACGCATCTGCAGCAGGAATAGGCCTGATGATGAACGGCAATATTACCAACCAAACATGCAATGCTTATTCTCCATCAAAACAGTCAGCGTTATCAGAGTATTCATTATTCATTTTTGCAAACGTTCAAAACACATTTTCCTTACAAAAATAAATAGGCCTATGCGTCTCACAATTTAAATCACGTCGAACCAAGGCCTGTAACAGTTTAAAAAAAACTAAAACGAAACAAGTAGCCTAACCATTGCAAATAATTTAAAGCTGCAAATAAAACGGCAGCAAATGGACTATGGATTACGCGTTGTGATCTTCTCTACACGGCCGGGATTACGGCTGCGTCTTGCGGCGGTTAAAATAGCCGACACACTTGGTTGCTGCGGGTCTGCTTTCCCGAACTCACCGTTGTGTTTCAGGACGGAGCATATGTTGCCGCCTAGTACTTGTAGGCCTAGTAGCTACTCTGGTAGCTCGATTTCGCTTGGCATATTTTACATTTCACCTTATGATCTCCTATTTCTTTAAAGTAGGCCTATTTCAATTCTTCGCTGCGCTTTGCTTTAACCGCCATCTCTTAACTTTTTGAATTCTGGCGTGCCTGCACACGGCACGGAACGCGCCACACAGAAATGGATACATTTAATTTGCTTTGTGCCCACGGCATGCGTTAGTGGCGCCGCACAGAAAATTGATACATTTGCTTCAGAAAACTTTGTTTGTTTGTGTGTATGCAAACTCGAGTTTGCCTGTCCACCAACCGAGTTCATTTGTAACGAGTAGTACTCGAGTTATCGATTCCCCACGCCCATCCCAGATTTTTTTTTTAACGGTTGCTTCAACTTCAAAAAATTGCTTCAAAAAATCGTTCATACTCCGCGTACCACTAGAGGGCGCTCGCGTACCACCAGTGGTACGCGTACCACAGATTGAGAACGGCTGAGTTATGGATATACAGTTTGACGTTCACGGTCAGAGCTCCCTCTTGGTAACGGGCATTGAGGGAGATTACTCGGATGAAGAGATAGCGCATGTTTTTGAAGTTAATGGGAAAGTCTCAAAAAATTGTCCGTAACCCTGATGAGCTAGAACATCCAAAGGGTAGAGCCCTGATAGAGTACATGTCTGACAGGTCCATCTCTAGAATAGACCCCATTACTTTAGGCATCTTACCAAGCCCCAAAGATCCTTCCATAAAATGGTCTGTTAGAACCATTAGAGATGTCTGTCAAGAAGCGATGGGCAGGCAAATCGACCTCAGATACCTGAGTGAACTAAAGCTAGTCGCAAGTAGTAGCAAAACTGGCTTTTTAAGCATACTCACAAGCGAGCTACAAGAGAACCAAGATACAACTCAAAATGATAACACACCTGACAATGATAACCGAAGTGAACCTGCAGAACCCATATATGTTCCTAAGGTATCTGCTAGTGTGCCAGTGAGCCCAGTTCACATTGATGAGAGTGTCATTAACCCCCTCAGATCCAAAAAGTGATCGTGGAGGATATCATCCGAAATGACTCAAGAACTTCATCATACATGCCTGTCCGTCTGCGCATCTTCTCTGGTCGCATGCCAAAGCCTAATGGTGAGGTTGACTATGACACCTGGCGCACCCAGGTTGACCTCCTTCTTGAGGATCCTTTCTTTAGTGATACACACAAGGTAAGGGAAATTCTTGAAAGCCTGCTGAATCCAGCTAATGATGAAGTGAAACCCCTTGGAATCTCCTCACCTCCAAGTGCTTATGTCACTCAGCTTGAATCTGCCTTCGGTGTTGTAGAGAACAGAGAGGAGCTCTTTGCAGCCTTTCTCAGCTCAAAGCAGAACAATGGGGAGAAACCCTCCGCATTTCTGAACCGGCTCCACACCCTCCTCACTAAAACAATTTCTAGAGGGGGGACCTCAGTTGAAAATTCAAACGAACACTTACTCAGACAGTTCTGCCGGGGCTGTTGGGATCAGAGCATCATCATAGGTCTACAGCTAGAGCCCAAAAGAGCAACCCCCCATCATTCCGTGAATTTGTCCTCATGTTGAGAGCCGAGAAAGATGTGATGGGCATGTGCTATCGCAAATGCCCATCACATCTTTGACATTCCCTCCTATGATAGTGGTCCTGCCCCAGCACCCACCCCAAAAGAAATCGAAGCATCAAAGCTTGAAAAGAAAATGAATGAGCTAACTGAACAGGTGGAGAAGTTGAGCAAAGGCTCACACAACCTCATTCATGATAACAGGCCCCTCCCAGCGCCAAAACCAAAGCAAGATGAAACCTTAAGTTTGAATGTAAAATAGCTGAGCTAACAAAACAAGTTGAGAAGCTATCCCAGAGTCAAAAAGAGGGTGAGAGCACCAAGAGAAAGGAGTGTCTCGAAATTAGCGAAAATAACAGGAGACCAGTTAAAGTTCCTGGAATGCCAAGAGCGTGGTTCTGTTTTAAGTGTGGACAAGACAACCACATTGCTGCTCATTGTTCAAATGAACCAAACCAGACATTAGTCCGCAGCAAAAATGCAGAACTAAGAGAGGCACGTGACAAGTTTTTTGCTCGTCAGAATGCACCTTCACCCTTTGATTTAAACTAAAAGCAGCTCCTGCCATGGGTCAACCAAAAGCTGCGACAGCACATAACCCCCGTCCCAAGAGCTGGATTCACAGTGCTAAAGCAAGAAGAAAAGTAATGACACAGAGGCTGACGGTACAGAGCAACTCTTACCTTCAGGACTTGTTGGTCCCCGTTGTGAAGCTTCAGTCTCTCTTGAGGGCATAACTTGTGAGTCAATCATGGACTCTGGTTCACAAGTAACCACAGTTTCGGAGTGTTCCTATAGAAACAACCTGTCTCACCTACCCATTCGTCCTATTAATGCTCTTCTTGAAATCGAAGGAGCTGGTGGACAGAATGTCCCCTATCTTGGACACATAGAAGCTCGCATTAATTTTCCCAAACCCATCACTGGCAGGGAAGAGGTGCTTGAGGTCTTAGCGCTTATGGTCCCAGACTGCCCATTTAACAGTGGAACCCCACTTTTGATCGGGACTAATGTGTTATTCAGACTTTATGATAATTCACTCGAACAAGATGGCTCAGGGTTCATCCAGAAACTTTGCTCCAAAGACCTTGCAGTGATCTTCCAGCACATTGCTCGCACACATGAGACAGACAACCATGCATATCCCGTCAAGCTGCATGGAAACGATCCCATCACCATTCCTGCAAAACAAAAGTGCTGCATCATGGGTGATGTCAGACTGAGAAAACACTGTCAGAAAACAGCATTTGTGCTTGAACCACATGAACAACATGCACTGCCAGGTGGCGTGTTCCTTGAAGCTTCTTTGATTGACATTCCCTTTAATTCTATAAACAAGGTCACTGTTGTGCTGCGTAACCTAAGTGAACAAAATGTCACACTGCAGCCGAAATCCATTGTTGCTCAATTATGTGCAGCCCAGCACATCACCCAACTTGGACCTAAACAAAATGCAACTTGTCAGGACAGGCCCTTCACTGAAAACCTCAAACTCAACCTTGATGACTCACTGCTATCTGAACAATGGAAAGAGCGCATCACCACTAAGCTTAACTCTATTTCAGAAGTCTTCGCAGTAGATGACTTGTCATACGGTCACACCACTGCTGTAAAGCACCGCATCAGGCTGTCTGATGAGACTTCTTTTAAGGAGAGGCAAAGACCTATTCATCCCAGTGTCAGAGAGGCAGTTAAGCAACACCTCAAATAACTGCTTGATGCAGGAATCATTCAAGAGTCAGAGAGCCACTTTGCATCACCAATAGTCTTGGTGCGTAAAAAGAATGGTTCGATCAGGCTATGCATACTACAGAAAGTTAAATGCACGAACCATCAGGGATGCATCTGCCCTTCCGAACATTGAAGAAACATTTGCAGCTCTCAGGGGTGCCAAATGGTTTTCCGTCATGGATCTCAATTCCGGTTATTATCAGGTTGGCATGGCTGAGGAAGATTAGCCTAAAACCGCTTTTGTTTGTCCCCTGGGCTTCTTTGAATTCAATTGCATGCCACAGGGTGTCCCAAATGCTCCAAGCACCTTCCAACGCTTTATGTAGAAGGGTGTCGGTGACCTCCACCTTAATGAGGTGCTCGTGTTCCTAGACGATTTGATAGTGTTCTCAGACACATTGGAAGAACATGAAGCACGGCTCATGAAGGTACTGAATCGCCTCAAAGACTACGGCTTAAAGCTGTCTCCAGAAAAGTGTCACTTCTTTAAGACTTCTGTGAAGTACCTGGGTCATGTAGTCGATGCTCAGGGAGTCCATACTGACCCTGCCAAGGTATCCGCCTTAAGAGATTGGCCCCGCCCTTCAACAAGGAAGGAGTTGAAATGTTTTCTTGGCTTCGCTGGATACTATCGACGTTTTGTCGAGGGTTACTCCAAAATAGCCAAACCCCTCAACAGCCTGACAGCAAGCTACTGTGCACCAAAGAAAAGAGGCAAAGTGTACAAGAGAGACTACTCCAAACCTCATGTGTTATCCGCAGCTTCGGAATTAGTTTCCATTGCTATGCGGATGACACCCAGCTCTACATTCCTGTAGATTCCGGGGACTCGGCCCAGATTCAAAGGGTTGAGTCCTGTCTGGCTGCTTTGAAGGGCTGGATGTCACAAAACTTCCTACAGCTTAATACTGGGAAGACAGAGCTGATAGTTATCGGCTCGAAGCGGGACCGGGAAGAGTTTGAGGATGTCTCTCTGTGGTTGGATGGCTTTGCCATCCCACAGAGTGCGTCCGTCAGAAATCTTGGTGTCCTGTTTGACCCTCAATTATGCTTTGACCAACATATAAGAAGTATAACTAGAACTGCCTTTTTCCATCTGAGAAACATTGCAAGAATCAGACCAATGTTATCTGCAGTGGATGCAGAGACACTGATTCATGCATTTGTTTCGTCAAGACTGGACTATTGCAATGCACTGTTCTCGGGATTACCGAACTCTACCACAAAAAGTCTACAGCTGGTACACAATGCGGCAGCTAGACTGCTGACCAGAACGAGAAAGTTTGATCATATTACACCTATTCTCGCCTCTTTACACTGGCTACCAATAACTTTCAGATCAGACTTTAAGGTGCTATTGCTAACCTATAAAGCCTTGCATGGATTATCTCCATCCTACCTGAAGGACCTGGGGCCGGTATTTCAAAATGATCCGACAGGATTAATCCACCTGGATTGGATTAAATCCTGATCAGATCCTAAAAACGGGTATTTCAAAGCAAATCTGATCCTGAAGATTCAGATTCAGATTTGGCAATCCAATCCTGCCTCTGATCCGGATTAAAAGCTGCTGTTGAGTATTTCAAAACTTAAGTGGGAAATCTGGATCACCCTGATCCCACCTCAGAGGTGGATTTGAGGGAGATTACATGTTAAGATTTGAACAGTTGAAGTGTAACTGCTCCCAAAGTTCTTTGTTTAATGCAACTAAGCTTCACTGCTGTTTGATCAATGTTTATTTTCTTTTCACGTTCCTTTTTTTTTTCTGCAAACATGCACGCTGTTCACTGCAATGCTTTAACAAATCAGCGTCAGAAGTGCAACACAGAATAAACATTACACTACTGCGTGTAAGTGACATTACAAACTCCAATTAACAAGGAATTATGAAGGAAAAACAATGTGATTTATTAAACAAACAGTGTTAAACTATGCAGTATACATTTCAGTCTTTTAACTGCTTTTCCAGCAACTGAATTCTTAACTTCACTTCTTCTTGTTTAAGAAGTGTTAGTTTGATTTGTTCATTTGTTAGAATTATTTGTTGCTGAGCCCGTTCCGTTTCCACCTTCAGTAGTTCATTGTAGCCATCCCCCTTCTCAGCTTGCCTTTTGCGCTTACATGGTGGTGGTGGTGCCGGTGGATTCCACATCTCCTCCAAGACAGGGCTCTGGCTTGTGCTGGGCTCTTCAAATGCCAGCTCCACAGGGGTGAGGGTGACCATTCAGCAGACAGGTTCAGAGGCTCCGTGGGGTCGATTGACTCCCCTGTACCAGCTGGCAGTATTCCAAACAAGGCTTGGGAACTCTCACCTCCTATGATGTCCAAAACCGTATCAGTGAACTCCCCACGTTTTATGGACTTGTTCCCTGTTTTGGGGTTTTTCGCCTCAGAATGGTCCTTCGTAGCCTTTTGCTTTAAGTTTTTCCACCTAAGCCGAACCTGCTCAACACTCCGCCGTTGGCCACTAACAGTGGCATTAATTTGCCTTGTTATGTCGGCCCATATTTTATTTTTTACTTTTGAGGACAGAGAACTCTGTCCAGGACCACTAAAACCTCCAAAAAGGGCCTGGTAATTGGCACGAACACCCTCCAAAAGGGCCGTTGTCTCTGCTGTTGTGAAATTACGTCCTTTATTCTTCTCCATGTTGTCTGAGAAAGCCCTATCACTAAGGAAGGCCTTAAATACCATAAAGCTAAATTGAAAGCAGGTGAGAAAGAACAGGTCACAGACTTTAAAACTGGGCTCGTTAGGTCAATGACCTTTGCTTCTGCAACATGACATCCATAGTACATGTCCTGCGGCACCGTCAGAGACGATACAAGCCTCGTCATTATGTCCAACGAGGTAATTTCATTGAGCAGTACTCAAATGATGAGCTTTATGCACGGTTTAGATTTCGAAGAGAAGATATTTTGTATATATATATATATATATATGTGTCTTCGCCCACATCTTCAACGTCCTACAAGAAGGAGTCATGCCTTAACTGTGGAGGAGCAGTTGCTTATTGCCCTACGTTTCTTTGCCTGTGGATCCTTCTATGAAGTCATTGCAGATGGCCTGGCTGTGACAAAGTCTACAGTGGGACACGTCATGCATTCAGTGGCAGCAGCCCTGGCTGGTCTAATTCACCAGTATGTGAGATTTCCAGATACTGAGGAAGAAATAACACAAACCAAGAGAAAATTCTTCTCAATTGCCAGGATGCCTAACACTATTGGTGCCATTGACTGCACCCACATACACATTCAGGCACCCCATGAAAGAGAATGGGAATTTGTCAACAGAAAGGGACGGCATAGTATCAACGTGCAGCTCATAGGGAATGCTGACCTTAAAATAACCAACTGTGTTGTGAGATGGCCTGGTTCTGTACATGATGCACGGATTCTAAGAGAAAGTCATCTCTACAGAAGACTGCAACAAACTGCGCCGGATGGTATCCTCCTGGGTGACAGTGGCTACCCACTTCTACGGTGGCTTATGACCCCCTTTGCTACTGTCACATGTGACCCACAGCAGAGGTATAACAATGTACCCAGCGCAACAAGGGGAACAATTGAGCGTATCAATGGTGTTTTAAAACGCAGATTTGCCTGCCTGAACTATCTTCGTGTGGAGCCGAAGCAGGCCTGCAATATAATATCTGCCTGCATTGTTCTTCATAACATTGCCCAATTGAGAAGAGTTCCTCTGAATGAAGACATCCTGGACAGACCACCACTTGAGGCAGAAGTACCACAGCTGCAGCCACTGTGGTAGAAATTAAGGAGTATATTCTGTGGTGAACCATGATTGTGATGAGGTCTGTGTGTCTAATAGTGGAGAAACACACGGGGCCTGGGTGTCTGGGTTCAGAACAGATGGTGGGGCCCCTAAAAGGAGCAGGACGCTACGGGGATAAGGCATGCTGACCTTAGCCTAGTGTTTTGGGCTATCTTTGTTGACCATTTGCTGACCAATTGCTGACTGTTCAGGTTAAGATTAATTTATGACTGAACAGGAGGCAGACACCTCAAGGAGAAGCCGCTCAGTTTGTGTGTATAAAGAGAGGCTGAAATCGATGTTCAAGCAGTGACTCTTAAGACCTACTCGGCTGTTATCGTTGTTGTTTTTCTGCATGATAAAGTCTTTTGTCAATTCTTGCTCCGGACCCCTCGTTTTATTTTACTCTCTCTCTTGAATTAGTCTAAGTGTTTTATATCTCGATTAATCTACTACACCACCACCACCACCACATCAAGCAGATGAACCAGCAGGAAGAGCAGTTCGAAATGCCATGGTTAATTTGTATTTCTCTTGATCCTCATTGATAAGGTCTGGTGCTTTTGTTTAACAAAACTTTGATTTGTATGTTTAATTTTGAATATGAATGCCTTATTTAAGTAACAGTTTTTTTTGTTAAGTTACCCACTGATAAAGGCCTCCACTGAAACTGTGAAATGTTTTTATTCACATGCATTCAGCACACACACTTAATTTTCATAGCCAAAGCTCAAAAAGTAATGCCATTTGGAGCAAGTCTGTGCAAGTCTCTTCCCACAGACATCTGTAAAGAAAATCTAATATTAAGGTTTTAGGGCTGTCCCCTTTGTTAACAACTGTTTCCTAAAAAGATATGTACAACACATTTTAAAATCTACACACAATGCCTTGCGAGTGAATGCATTCAAATGGACTGTGGACCGCGACATACAGACGCTAGCCTATTTACTAGCTTGTTAGCTCCTTAACACAGGAGTCAATGGAGCAGCGTTAGCTCGCATTAGCGCAAACTCTGCTTAATTAGAGATCGCCGAGCTCTTCTTTCAACTTTGTGCTGATTTACATAATTGGTTAACTCAATATAATGATTGCCTTTCATCTAGTCTGAGGACGCATCAACACTGGCTAAGTTTATACTTTAATTCAGAGACAATAGTTGAGCTAGCTTCTCCTTTTTCTGTAAAATGTTGGCTCCATTTCCTGTTTCCTGTCTGTGATCCAGGGGGCGGGACGGATTTAGACATCCCAATCTGCCGGTATCAGGATCACTCTGATCCAATCCAGCAAAGTTTTGAAATACCGGGATAGATCAGGTTGATCCGTGGCTGAGGACAGGGGGATTTGGTTATCCGGATCATTCTGATCTGAAGTTTTGAAATACCGGCCCCAGATTATTCCTTATAGTCCTTCTCGGTCCCTCGGGTCTTCGGGAGCGGGCCTTCTTTCATTGCCGAAGGTTAAAAAGAAATCGGCTGAACAGAGAGCGTTTGCCTATCGAGCCCCCTTCCTATGGAATAGGCTGCCATCAGTGATCAGGGAAGCTGACTCTGTGGAGCTATTCAAAGGAAAGCTCAAAACGCACCTCTATAATCTTGCATTTGGAGTGTGAAAACGACAGATGCGAAGTGAAGACTACTCTGTTTGCTTGTGCTTTTCTTATTACATTATACATTCCCACTATGTACTTTTCCGTTCTAATTCACTATTCTGTCGGTTCTAGCGTGTTGCGGGTACTGGACTGGGTGCCTGGACTCTCCTCATGGATAACCGGCCAGAACCCCATCACCATTTTAATATGATGTGCATGTATTAACCTGTATGTCAATTGTGGCACCCATTGCACTCCTGACCATCCCTGGAAGAAGGGATCCCCTACACTGTGTTTCTTCTCAAGATTTCTTCCTTGCTGATTCAAGGGAGTTTTTTCTTGCCCATGTGGGGGCATGGGTAAAGGGGGGTGTCACAAATATTTGGCCTTGTTAAACAGAGCTTGACTGCTAGATATACCTACGAAACGTTCTATCAACTTGGGAGGACAAATAACACAACTGCATTCAAGTTCTGAGAAAACACACAAGATTTATTTTGTGCAGGTGCATCAGCTTATATAGGCAGTCACATGACACACACACCTGAAATGAATCATCAAGAATTGGGAGCACAATCAGTTGGCAATTCATCAAATAACACCCCCACTTGATCACACATTATTGACAAGCATAAATCATAAAACAAAACAAAAACAAACAAACATGGAAACCAACTGAACTTAACTGGCTATACTCCAAACAGGAACATGGAAAAAGTCAGTAGCTTTGCTTTAGTAGCTGGTTTTGTCATCAGGTCAGCTACCATCTGGTTTGTTGGGCAATACTCCAAACATACTTTACAGTCATTAACAGTTGACCTCACAAAATGGTATTTGATATCAATATGCTTACATCGCTGTCTGCTTACTGGATTCTTGGCTAATGCAATTGTACCTTGGTTATCTTCAAAAATCTTAGGTACATCATACAGACAGTCATCAAGATGTTCAAGCAGTTGAGATAAGTAAAGACACTCTTGTGTGGTGGCGGCCAACGCCATATACTCTGCCTCACAAGTTGACAGTGCTACAGTTGGCTGCTTCTTAGTCTTCCAGGAAATCAGAGGACCATTTTCACTCAGACTAATACAATAACCAGTTGTACTGCGTCGGTCAGTTGCATCACCTGCCCAATCTGCATCACTGTAAGCAAACAACCTTAGCCCATCACATTTTCTGTAACACAACATTTTGTCATTTGTGCCCTTCAAATATTTCAGTACATGTTTAACAGTTGTCCACTGCTCTTCTGTCGGCTCACTGAAATGCTGTGACAGTTTGCTTACAACAAAACTCAGATCAGGTCTGGTGCATGAGGTTAGGTAGATAAGGCTACCCACTGCCTCTCTGTACTTTCTGGGGTCATCTAGCTTATCATCATCATCAGTGTAATACAGTTTTAGTTCACAAGGTGTCGACCTGGGTTTACAATCCTGCATATCGAACCTGTCAGGTAGCTTGTCAACATAACTCTGCTGTGACATGGTCACACATCCATTACACTGGTTAAAAGTGATACCAAGAAAATTCTTCAGTCAGCCCAAATCTTTAATCTGGAACATAACAGTAAGCATCTCTTTAACTGCTTTTAAAGCTCTCTCATCACTGGCTGCAATAACCAGGTCATCAACCCAGATCAGTATGATCACCTTGTCATGTTCGGTTTCTCTAACATAAACACAGTAATCGGCTGAGTTCTGTACAAACATGTTTTCACATAGATAGTCATGCAACATTTTGTTCCAGTTTCGACCTGATTGTTTAAGCCCATATAGTGACTTCTCTAGTCTACACACCAACTTCTCATTTGTCTGTGATTTTACATCATAACCCTCTGGCTGTTCCATGTAAATCTCACAATCAATTGGTGCATGTAGGTAGGCAGTTTTAACATCCATCTGATGTAGGATCAGATCCTCTTGGGCAGCTTTCTGCATCAAAACTCTCACACTAGTTAGGTCAGCAGTAGGAGAAAACGTTTCTCCATAGTCTACACCCATCTGTTGACTGTATCCCTTGGCTACATAGCGGGCCTTGTACTTGTCAGATCCATCAACATTGGTTTTGACAGTATACACCCATCTACCCCCCACTGCTTTCTTGCCCACAGGTAAAGTGGTCAGAGTAAATGTTTTGTTATCCCTCAGTGCCTTCATCTCCTCATCCATTGCATCTACCCACTCTCTTGAGTTGGATAAAGTCACAGCATCTCTGAACGTCTGAGGTACATTACAAACCATCCTGTAGCAATAATCAATGTTGATCTGAACCTGATCACTATGTATCCCATATAAGTCTGGCCTCCTCCTCTCTCTAGCAGGGTATCTCCGTGGAGACTGGGATTCTGGCCTGTCTGTAGGCCTATCTGGCTTGGACCTGGCCTAGCCTCTGGGATGTCGGGGTCAGGTCTGGTTGTGCTAGACTGCACACCACTGTCATCGTCTGACATGCCATCAGTCTGCGGTCCCTCAACACAGGACATGAACCTCACCATTCTGTGCTTCATCACCTTCCTGCTGTCAGGGTACTAGACCATATAGGCTGGACTGTTCTTATCATAACCAACAAAGATGCCTTTGTCAGACCTTGACTCTAGCTTCTTCCTGTCCTGCCTATAGGCGTAACACACAGTACCAAACTTCTGCCTCCTGGAGACATTAGGTCTCCTTCCTGTCAGCATAAAGTAAGGTGTCTCTCTGGTGCGGTTGTTAAAACATCTATTCCTCACCACTGCTGCTGTCTGGACCGCATACGGCCATAGCTCCTTGGCTAACTGGCTCTCAAAGAGCATACATCTAGCCATGTCAAAAAGGGTTCTCCAGTTACGCTCTGCGGTGCCATTCTGGTGTGGTGAGTATGGTGCTGATGTTTCATGTTTGATTCTATTTCTACGCAGTAGGGCTTGGTAACCCTGCCCTGTGAACTCAGTACCATTGTCAGACCTGATACACTTCACTTTCCCATATGGGGCTGTGTTGGCTAGAAACCTCTCTGTGGCTTCTACAGTGTCACTCTTGTGCTTTAGACAGTACACAAACACTGCACCTGAATAGTCATCAGTAAAGGAAACTACATACCTATACCCTTCCTTGGACTCTGGGTCAATGGGGCCTGCCAAGTCAGTGTGAACCAGCTCTAAGGCTGATTTGGCCCTCACATCAGGCTTCCTGTTCCTGCTCTGAGTGAACTTGCCCTGAGTACACACTTCACATGTCATGGATTTGGACGCTTTACCCCTGATTGACATTCCATTCACAACATTCTCTAACTTCATGACATCATCAAAATTACAGTGCCCGAAAATCTCGTGCCACATCTGAATATCATAACAGCTCATACATTTATCATCAGAGTCATTGTGTACTGGCAGAGTAGGCAAATAAAACAGTCTGTTATGCTCATGAATGAGGAAGCTCGTACCATCTCTGTACTGCAATACATCTTCTCCTTCCTTGAAGATCACCGTTGCCCCATTCGAAGTTGCAGCTCTCAGGGAGAAGATGTCTTGGGGATACGAGGGGATGTACAGCGCCTGCTTCAGTGTGGCACTGCGGCAGCGCCCCCTGCTGTCGACCAGACACACCTCGGCGTCTCCTCTGCGCTCCGCGACCCCCATGCAGCTTGTGCCATCGGCCAGCTCCGAGCAGTGAGTCTCGGACTGGAATCGGTCATCGAAGCTCTTGAACTTTGCCAAGTCAGTGATGATATGCGATGTCGCACCGGTGTCCACCATCAGGCCCTTTCTGGTGACACAGCTTCCTGGCTCGCTGGTCACAAGCTTGAACGCGAAGGTGCTGTCATCCGTCTCCTCGTACACTCTGCGAGCGTTGTCCTGCTGCCGCTGTCGCCATCCTCCTCGCCGTGCGGTATTCTCGCCCTGGCTGTACCACTGTTGACCACGCTGACAGTCTCTTACCTTGTGACCTCTCTGGCCACAACGGAAACACACAATGTCCCCGCTCTCGGTTCTGCGCACACTTGCACCTGATGGGGCAGCCCTACTTGGATGCGCACGGGCCCCCATGACATTGTTGTCAGCCGCAGCTGTGTGCATACTTTCAGTGCTCTCATAACTGCGCAACTTAGTCTTGAACTCGGCAAAAGAGAGATTTTTATCACTTTGAGTGATAAAAATGGAAAAAGGCTTAAATGATTCTGGCAGCCCCTTCAAAATCATTGCAACCAATAATCCATGGCTTAAAACCTCTCCAGCATTACGCAGTGCTGTGATTGAAGTCTCGGCGCGTATGACATAATCAGTCACACTCTCAAAACTCATCTTTTGCAAGGAAGTCAGTTCTGTATACAGGCATACAATGCGGGGCTTACCCTTGCCTGCATAATAGTTGCGTAAAATCCTGAGAGCTGCACATCCGTCATCCGCTGCCTCTCGCATGACCAGAGACAAACTTTTGTCATCAAGGAATTGGATCAATTCCGCGTATGCTTCCGCGTTCTTCGCCGCATCCTCGGCCAGTGCGTTTTCTTCCGCGCCATCGGCTGGTTGATTCAAAATTGTGTTCTTCAATTTCTGCAACCGCATATGGCCCAAAAACTTAGTCTCCCACAGTTCATAGTTCTTTTCGTCTCCGTCAAACACAAGACGAGACCAACGTGAACTTGTACGTTCGCTCATGGTCCTGGCACTCCAATCCGTGAGACACGTATTCAAACTCGCTCACAAACAAATGTCTCTCGGTGCCTACTCACGCCGGATATCTCTGTGCACAAACGTCAAACGCTCCTGGGCCCATAACCTGTTAAACAGAGCTTGACTGCTAGATATACCTACGAAACGTTCTATCAACTTGGGAGGAAAAATAACACAACTGCATTCAAGTTCTGAGAAAACACACAAGATTTATTTTGTGAAGGTGCATCAGCTTATATAGGCAGTCACATGACACACACACCTGAAATGAATCATCAAGAATTGGGAGCACAATCAGTTGGCAATTCATCAAATAACAGGCCTGTTAAGCCCTTTGAGACTGTAATGGTGATAAAGTTCAAAGTTCAAAGTACTTTATTTGTCATTGCCATAAAGACAACGAAACAGTAGAGGCAACCAGACTTACACAGCTAAATAATAATAAATAACAATTAATAAATAGATTCATAAATATCATACATAAAATAATAAAAGCAATATATCTCCATATCTCCATATTAAGGTGCATCAAGTCTTAGAGTGCAGTCCATGGGGGGCAGGGAGGGCTGGGCCGGGGGCGGGGGGAGATGAAGGGGGGTGGGGAGTGGGGTGGTCAAGCTGATTGAGGAGCCTTATTGCACAGGGATAGAAGCTCTTTGCCATCCTGGAGGTGCGTGCCTTTTTTGATCTGAACCTTTTCCCTGACGGGAGTAACAGGAACAGATGATGGGCAGGATGAGAAGGGTCTGTGAGGATGCGTTTAGAGCGCTGCAGGCAACGGGAGGAGGAGATGGACAAGATGTCGGGCAGCTCTACTCCAATGATCCTTCCCGCTGTTTTAATCAGCCTCTGGATGGCTGCCTGCTCCGCCTTTGTACAGCCGAGTCAGCTGTTCTGTCGGCCCGGTAGACGGTGCGGCCTGCTAGCTGGATAGCTGCGTCTGGTGTGGTGCTGTCTAACCACGTCTCGGTGAAGATCATGCAGCAGCAGCGAGTCAAAGTCCTCTGTGCTGTGAGTCGAAGTCTAATCTCGTCCAGTTTATTCCGTATTGAGCGAACATTGTCTAGGAAGATTGAAGGAAGCGGTGGTTTGGATGGGTTAGCCTTTAGCCGAGCTCGTACACCGGCCCGCTTTCCTCGCTTTTGCTTCCGCTCACAGCGTCTCCTCTGCCGGCCTGTTGAGGCAGAGCTTTCGCTGGCTAATCTGCGGATCTCGGGAGGGATGGATATCTCGCTTGACAGTCGATGTACATCACGATTTATGACCAGGAGCTCAGCACGGCTATACTGTTTTGCCAGTGGAGGGCACATTAGTGTTAAAAAAACAACAACTATTAAAAAACAAAAACGTTTAGCCTGGAGAGCTGTGTATCCATCGCCATGGCAACCCAAGTAAACAATTACACTAAAACTAAAATAAAACTATAACTAAACTATTACTAACAAAAATCTATGTTGTTTGTATAGCCCTTGTTTAAGGGCTATACAAATAAAATTGAATTGAATTGAATTGAATGTGAGTCCAAACGCACCACTTGGAGAGGAGTGGACTCCCGAGTGTGAAAATGCATTTCGAACTCTTATCAACAAATTGACCTCTGCACCCATCCTTGCCTTTGCAGACCCACAACTACTGTATGTCTTACATACCGATGCTTGTCGAAAAGGTCTAGGGGCAGCCCTCTATCAAGAGCAGGAAGGGAAGCTCAGAGCTGTGGCTTATGCTAGTCAAGGTTTTTCCAAGAGGGAACAAAACTACCCCACTCACAAACTTGAGTTCTAAGCTCTTAAGTGGGCTGTTTGTGAAAAGTTTAATGATTACCTTTATGGGACAAATTTGACTGTACTTACCGACAATAATCCCCTCACGTACTTGTTAACCTCTGCCAAGCTAGATGCAGCCGGACATCGCTGGTTAGCCGCTCTCTCTACTTACCAGTTCTCAATCAAGTATAGAGCAGGTCATGCCAACGGCGATGCAGATGGGTTATCCCGTCGGCCTCAAAGCCCACCTCTGAGGATGAGGATTTTGTCAAGGAAAGAGAAAGGATTGAGGATATGAAAAGAGGCCTCATGGATCCAAGAGGAAACATGGGTCAGCAAGTGTTCTCTGCCTTATGTCAACGTCACCTGGTGAAATTTAGAGGTCACCAGGTGCAGTTCACCAGCCAGAACAATCTGTTGTTGCGGAGTCTCTAGCCATCAACCCCTCATTGATATCTGACATCTTCGGTGAAGACACCTTGCCTTCTATGACAAACACTGACTGGCGCAACCTTCAAAAAGCAGATCCATGTATCTCACGTGTCATCAACTTTGTGGCGAGAGCGTTAAAGCCCAGCTTCAGGGAGACAAACCTTGAGCATTCAGATGTCAAACTCCTCCTCAGGGAATGGAAAAGGCTTGAACTCAGAGATGGTGTACTACACAGGAATTGGATGGACAGAGAAAACCCTGTCTATCAATTGGTCTTACCTGAACAGTTAAGAGAAAGAGCACTTCATGGTTTACACAATGATGTTGGTCACCTTAGTTCAGAGCGTGCACTACACCTTGCCTGTGCCAGATTTTACTGGCCAGGAATGGCCAGAGCCATTGAGGAAAAATGCAAAAAGTGTGAACGATGTTTCAGGAGAAAAGCTATGCCTCAAAAAGCTGCACCTTTGCAAAACATCTCAGTTACTTACCCCCTTGAACTCATCTCTATAGACTATCTATCTCTTGAGCCAGACAACAGAGATACGAGAAACATACTAGTTATGACAGATCATTTCACAAAGTTTGCTGTTGCAGTGCCAACGAAAGATCAAAAAGCAAGAATCATTGCGAAAGCCCTGTGGGAAAATTTCATTTTCCATTATGGATTTCCCAGTGGCCTGCTCAGTGACCAGGGCAGAGCTTTTGAACCAAAAACCATCAAAGAACTGCACACCCCATATCACCCCCGTGGGAAGCCAGTGGAGCGATTTAACAGGACACTCTTAGGTATGCTAGGGACCCTTGAAGAGAAAGATAAGTACCATTGGAGGGACTTTGTTAGTCCACGCGTATAAGTGCACGCGAAACGACACAACAGGCTTCTCGCCTTATGAGTTAATGTTTGGGAGGCAACCCAGACTGCCAATTGATCTAGTCCTTGGAATCCACCCTGATATGGGAGACCACAAGACCCACTCAGAGTATGTTAAAGGCCTTCGTCAACGCCTGCAAGAAAGCTACTCGCTAGCTACAAAAAAACTCCCAGAAAATGGGTGAGAAGAACAAAGCTCGGTTTGACACGAAAGTAAGAGCAGCAGAGCTCTTTGAAGGAAATAGAGTCTTGGTGAAGAATGTGGGCATACGAGGGAAACACAAACTCGCAGACAGGTGGGAACAGAAAATCCATGTCGTTGTCAAAAAGATTGGAGAGAGCCCTGTATATGTGGTTAAACCTAAAACAGTAGAAGGACCACAGCGCACATTGCACCGAGATCTCCTCCTACCATGTAGGTTCCTTCCTGTAAAAGAAAAAGAGGATAATCATTCACCCAATGATCAACCAAGAAAAATGAAACTGAGAAAACAAGCAACAAAAGACACAGACGGAGATGATTGTCAAGAGGATGAGTTGTACAGTGATGAGGATGAACTCTATCTTGGCACACAAGTGTTATCACAAGAGGCCCTTTCTTGCAAACAGGAGGTGATCTCAGTGAGCCTCAACCAGCCTCAGTAGTGTTAAACCCAAACATTCATCCCTTTGAGCCACAAAACTACTCACACTCTGATAACCTAAGACATGAGTTTCAATCAGAATGTCCTCTGAATAGCTCAGAGTGGCAGTGTAGTTACACATTCTACCTCACACTCTAGAGCCCCAGACTATGTTGTTATTGATGCGTTATTTCTTGAAGAAAGTGGTCCAATCCTTGGTCGCTTTTAACTCACTTTATTTGTTAAAGTAGGCATGTTTCGGTATGGTAACTATGAAGCTTAAGGGAGGGAATTGTATCTAACGAGTGGAGAGGAAAATACGTGATCTACTTCAAGCCCCCCGGGCCTAGGTGGCTCTCCGCCGTCTACCTATTGAACTCTGCCCTCTCCAACTGAATCACGCGCTATTGCCCGTCAAGTGGACGTGGTCTACGTGAAGTGGGCGTGGCCTATGTGACATATTAGCCTCGGCTTCCTCACCTGTCTGAGGTGCTGCCTTCTGTGGATGGAGTAGCTATTGCAGCCTTCAGTAAGGTCCTGCTCCCCTTGTGGCTATGTACAGTATTTACGGCATATATGTTCGGTCCTGCTTCCTAATGGCTATGTGGGGGCAGCTTGTGTGCTTAAAATACGTAACAATCCCTCCTTGGCCATCTCAGATGGCCATAATATAAGAATTTTAAGTCATAAGCACCATTTACCACACCGAGAACATAGTCAAAGTAGGAAAATCATCAACACCACCGACCGAAGTGGAAAAACTCCATAGTGGAGATAAACCACAACGCGTCCCCCTAATACTGAGACGGCATTCACCTTGGTGGGTCTCATAGGAAATACAGGTCATTGTCAACAATACAACAATAAGCATATGGATGAAAGCATTCATAAAAATCCAAACTAATACTTCTGGTTATATGTGACAAAGTTATAACATTTTCGGCAAGTAAAAAATACAAAATCATTTGACATAATAAAAATTAAAAAATTCGAGATTATCTGTGGGTCGCATGGATTTGGATGGCTCAGGGGATCTTCATGTATTGGTGCGCTGGTGCATGTGGGTGGTTTTGGACATTGCTGACCTGTAATTCATGAACCCAAGGCTCGTCCCTCCTTGTCAAGGGCTCAGCTCAGAGAGGTTACTTTCACATAATGGGAGCCTCCTTCAGGCGTTTAATTGGTGCCATGCCGTAATTCCGACGCCTCATTGTTCCGACGTCTCAATGTTCCGAAATATTTCCCATTAGATCGACATGTCACTATTCCGACGGTTCAATGTTCCGAAAACGAAACCCATTGGTCCGAAGGTCCGTTAGTCCGACTTTTCGCAAAGGAGGCGCATTAGGCCGACGGTTCAATATGCCGAATAGGAAAAATAGTTTTATACCTCGCTCGCTCCCTCTCCCTCTCTCTCTCACTCTCTCTCCGTCTCCAAAATACAACCTAGGCCTACATATCACGTTCACGATGAATTTTGGAGGGCAAAAAGACAACGCTTCACTTCATTTCGACACAGTGTTGCAGCACCATGGACAGAGAGCGGAGGTCTAATTCTCAACACGGGCACGAACACACACACACACACACACACACACACACACACACACACACACACACACACACACACACACACACACACACCCAGAGTGAGAGTGAGAGAGAGAGGGAGCGAGCGAGGTATAAAACTCTTTTTCCTATTCGGCATATTGAACCGTCGGCCTAATGCGCCTCCTTTTTGAAAAGTCGACTAACGGACCTTCGGACCAATGGGTTTCGTTTTCGGAACATTGAACCGTCGGAATAGTGGCATGTCGATCTAATGGGAAATATTTCGGAACATTGAGACGTCGGAACAATGAGGCGTCGGAATTACGGGCAGGCCCCGTTCAATTGTCGTCGTGTCAGCAACAGGAAACCTGTAAACAACTGTCTCAAAGAAAATCAACAGTCCCATTATCAGTGCAGTGATACAGAAATAACTGGTTGCATTCGCAACCAAGCAACACTACACAATAACAAACATAACCTGGTATGGTTGTTTAAAAATGTGTTATTCAAGTAAATCCAGGATATTGATTATCTTAGATGAAGGCGCTACTACTATAATAGTATAGGTGTTGACTATTCTACATATTACAGCTGGATAGGGTCGGGCCCCTCAGGTGATGTCTCATCCACTTTCACATATCTGATCCCCATGTAAGCCTGAATGGCACTTGGCGCTTCTGTAGCACCCAATGCTGTGGTGATCAGCCGATGCAGTAGCCCTCTTGCGCAGGGAATACAACGGCAGCCGGCTACAATTAACACGGTTACTGACATTATTCCCGCGACAGGCACTGACTGGATCATGCCTTTCCACCTCCCAAACATATTCTCCATCCATCCAGTGAAAGGGTCATTAATGCCGGAGTTCTCTGCCTATTCGAACCTGAGGGATTGTAATCGTGCCAGCGCCCTGGCCATCAACCCATCCAGAGCTGTGTTATTGGGGATAAAAGTACAACATGTTGTGCCTATCATCCCATACACCCCTCCTTGCTCGGCCAATTATCCATATAAATATATTCTTTTGACCTTATTTGTAAAAAACTGTACAAACTGTTGCTGATTATGATACATGTAATTTATCCAAACAATATTTTTGCTAATGGTGGACAACCAAAACAACCGATTCAAATCCTGCCGTTATTTGATTTCCTCATGTGACTGTTACTCCTTGCTCGGCGGATGTAGTTTGTAGGCTCCGGGTGTATCTGCATCTGGCTCTGGAACTTTGTGTTTCTATTGTAGAAATACAAACTCATGTACAGCAGTTAGTTGTTCAAAAACATATTTCCTTTAATTATATTTTTAATTGTTCGAATGGAAGTCCCTTATGGGACCCTTGAAATGTAAGTGTAAGCATGAATCTAACCGTAAGCATTACGTGCAAAGTTAGCTGTGTCATTCTATTAGCTTGCATGTGGTAAGTCAGTATTGCTATAGATACTGATTGATATCTAATTGATATCTCTCAGAGAGATACAAGGTACTCATCTTGCTTCTGGAAACATTGGACCCGAAAATTGTATGTGTTTTAAATATGTTTGTATTATAATTGATAATGCCTCATTTGCATTCCTTCTTAAATGTTTTATGTGTGCGTATAGATGTGTGTGTGTTGTGGTAACCCGGTACTCGTTGGTGCGGGTTCCAGGTATGAATGAGTCGAATAGTCGGGGTTCAAGCCGTACTCGGCATTTATTAACGGGAAACCGGGGTATACAGGGTCCATATACAAGATAGACTTAGGGTCTCCGTGATTCTCTAATGTGTCGTCGTCTCTTGGGCTTCCTAGCTCTCCATGGTTCCCGGTGCCTTCTGTCTGTCCTCGTGGCCCTTTTAAGATGGCTCCTGCTCCATCCAACAGGTGTCCCCCAATCACGCTGATTGGGGAGAGAGCAGTGGTACTCTCTGTCGCCAGTCGGTAGGTGGCGGCGGTATATGCCTTCTACCACCTCACCTCGGACCATACTTGCCAACCTTGAGACTTCGAAAATAGGGAGAATTCCCAAACTAAAGCGCGGGGTCTGAGGGTCCTCCCCCAGGAAATTTCCAGCTTTAAAGACATTGTTTCCCGCATTCTGGTGACTTTAAAATAATAAAACCAACTAAAAAATAAGTAAATTGAAACCTCAATTTTATGTTGAATACTTTCATTTAATTTACATTTCATGTCATTACATTTCATTTCATATTATTATTACATATTATTACATTTCATATTATTACATATCAATAGATTTAATTTCCCTAACCCTAACCCTAAACAAAACTACAAAGTACTACATCATGTAAGGGGGCCTGCCCGTAATTCCGACGCCTCATTGTTCCGACGTCTCAATGGTCCGAAATATTTCCACTTAGATCGACATACCACTATGCCGACGGTTCAATGTTACGAAAACGGAACCCATTGTTCCGAAGGGCCGTTTGTCTGACTTTTCAAAAAGGAGGCCGACGGTTCAATATGCCGAATAGGCCTACATATAGAGTTTTATACCTCGCTTGCGCTCTCTCTCTCTCACTCTCTTTATGTCACTTTGCTCTCAGAGAGAGAGAGAGAGAGAGATATACAGCTCTTTATATGTAGGCATATTCGGAATATTGAACCGTCGGCCTAATGCGCCTCTTGTTTGACTTATCGGACTAACGGCCCTTCGGAACAATGGGTTCCGTTTTCGTAACATTGAACCGTCGGCTTACTAGTGGCATGTCGATCTAATGGGAAATATTTCGGACCATTGAGACGTCGGAACAATGAGGCGTCGGAATTACGGCATGGCTACATTTAGGTTAACCATGCTTATTGTAGTTGAAAGTGCAATGCTTTGCAGCCTGTAACACCTTCCTTGAGGGAACGTAGGTGTGGGCCTGTCCTGGAAAATTTAGTTTGCAGGACAGGAGTGAGCAGAGGGTGGAGTTGTCCATCCTCATTCTGTTTTCTGTGACTATTTTTCTGACCATGCTGAACACCCTTTCTGAAGAGGCATTGCTGTGCGCAGCAATGCCTTCATCAATTTACTAGGATTCCTGAACCTAGCATCTTTGCCCATGATGGCCCAAAACCTGTCAATTCTTGCTTCCTCAGGAAGTTCTGCCCTGTCAACCACCACTTCTTCCCTGAGGCTAGCCATGTCCAAGCTGAGCTGTGGCAGTCCTTTCCCTAACTCTATCACTGCAAATACAAACATTTTTACACAACTGAACTGGATATTTATTTTTCTGTAAAAAACCTCTGCAAGCAATTATGAACATATTTGTTATTATTTATATGATTACCATACCTGATTTTTGGGCAAACTGATGCCTTGACGCTGGGTCCAGCGCTGTCAGGTTCTGGAGCATGATGTTGTCCAAGGGAAATGCTGACATCATCTTGGTGGCAACAGCTACAAAGAAGTCTCTCACTGCCCTATGACACGAACAGATGCAATTACAACCAATGTATGATGGGATTTCAGCTTTTTCTTCATGGGGTTTACTTATTTGAATTACACATCGCTTACTTAAGAAGCTCTGGGACTGAAAAGGAAAGGTCATCAATGTTGTCCTCCAAGAACATTTGTGCTTCCTCTCAAAGACAGAGGTCATCGTTTTCCAACTGGAGGCTTGTGTCCTTGAAACTGATGTCCTTCAGTGGGACATCGGCGATAAGGTGAGCGGGGAGAAATCTTCCAAGCCACCTTCTTACCAGGTTGGTCATCTCCTTGTGAAGCTTGTGTATCATCACCCCTTCAGCCTACAAATACGTAATCAATTCCTCAGTTATTAACATGATTCTGAATATCACATCCTTTAAGTTATCTACAATTATTACTAGCAATATGTAGATTAACTGGTGATAAGAGTCAACACGTATCTCATGATTAGAGCTGCCTACAATTAGTTATTTCCATGAAGAATACGTTTGTTAATTGTCTATACAATGTCAAAACATGCATCAGTGTTTCCCAAAGCCCCAAATGACTTGCACTGCTCACAAACCAAATATATTCAGTTTACACTCAGGAGTATAGAAACCATTTCCATTTCCATTACTTATACCAATACATTGGTTATCAAAATAGTTGGTGATTAACTGAATAATCAATTCTTATGATAGACTCACCTGAAATGCAACATTGAAATCAGCCAGAGGTTTCAACGCTTGGGAGAGGAAAAGGAAGAAGAACTTGGTCTTCTTGCTGGCTAAATGCCCTGCCAGCATCTTAACCTTGCCAGGCTTTTCCACTTCCTCATGACTCTCGAAATACGCTTGCAGCGCATTCCACTGATTCAGGACTCGCTTGATGCAGGTCAGCAGGCTGAGCCACCTTGTTGCACAGTACCTTAGCAGCTACAAATTTTCTGAGTCCATGAACTCCACAAACTCTTTATATATTTTACATCGTTTGGCACTAAAGTTGAGGTCAAATAAAGGAAAAAAATAGGAGAATGGTCAAAAAGTCTTATCTAAGGAGACCAAAATGACATCCAATATCGGTCTAACTGTACCACAGAGACAACACAACACCCTCATTTGTATGGATTTTCTTACCTGATTTCAAAATGAGCATATATGCTGCTCAGGACCTCTTCAATTGGCTGGCGGAGAGCTTTAACTCCACACCCTGTTGCCAGCTGCACCAGATGACAAATACAGCCAACGTCGATAAGGCCTGGTTGAACTGCCTTAATCCTGCTGGCCACAGAGTTGTGCCTCCCCTTCATGACACTGGCATTGTCACTATTGAAAGCCACCACTTTTTGCCATTCAATGTTTCTCTCGCTAAAAATCAAAACACAACTTTACAAGTCAGTGGTCAACCTTTAAAGAGTATTGTCATTTATATGGACAGTATTGATTTTTTATTTATTTACCTTAGCACTGTTTCCAGGGACCTGAACAGGTTCTCTGCAGTGCCTATATTACACACTGGCATGTGCAGGAACCTAGTAACTACCTCTCCAGTCTGTTCGTCGAAAACTCTGGCCAACATAACAAATTCCTTCTCAGCGCTCCTGGTTGTGCCCTCATCACACAGTAGACCAAAGGGGTTTTGGCACAGACGTGAGACTTCATTGTCTAGTTCTGGGGCAATGGAACCTATTAAGTAAAAATAAGGTTTTTAAGTCAAACTCTTACCATCACTGCACATGGGCTGTGAAATTAGCCTATCCCATGTACGCATAGTAAATAGAAAGCTTGGAACATTATCCTTACATGGATTGTTTTTATCATTTTCATTACGAAAAAATAAATGTTTATATGTTTCTAAGGGTATGTTAATGGCTTACCTTTCACTATCTGTGTGGCTTTGGTCCTCCCACAGGCATACTTCTTTGCTACATCCGAGTCAGGAAACATGTCCCTTACTGACTTATTTATTTTGTCAGTAAAGCTCAGAGGAATATTATTCTTTGCCACCAACATTGCCATTTTTGTTTCGGCATATATGACTGCATCTGGTCTCCCTTTCCCCAGCAAACCAACGATGCTTGGCTGAGACTCTGAAGCAGCTACTGCCTTCTTATGTTTGTCTGTAGTGGCATGGTGCTTTATATCCGTCCGACAGCCATGCTCCACGGAAAAATCTACCCGGCAAACTTTACAAAGGGCATAGCCAGTACCTTTAAAACTTGTAGTAAGAAAAGCAAACGCAGATTTCCATTCTTGATTGAATTTACAAGTGTATTTTTTTCTTTTCGGCTCAATTTTCTCGTCTTCTTTGTTGTCTTTTTAAATACTCGGTTCATACTACTATACTATACTTTA
This sequence comes from Gadus morhua, assembly GCF_902167405.1. NCBI lineage: Eukaryota > Metazoa > Chordata > Actinopteri > Gadiformes > Gadidae > Gadus > Gadus morhua. The sequence continues at coordinate 26,177,341 of NC_044060.1, read as the reverse complement.
AAGTGGAAAGGAAGCAATCAAATAAACAGATGTCTATAGCACTAGTTAAATATTTCAATATACCATAAATACAAATAAAGTCGGAAATATGAACCATTATTCAGAATAAAGCACAAACAAGTTGCATAAATTATAATGTTTTCAGCCTGTGCGCCGCCATCTCTGTTTTCAGAATACGATGACGTCACGGGAATGGTTGGTAACATTCTATGTTGTTTACATAGCGGCTCATAGCCTCACTAGCCGCGTTTACATGGCACATCTGATCCGCATAGATTTCTATGCGGCATAGATCTGTTCCTAAAATGTGTTCCGAATTTACTGCATACATGGCAGTAACAAAAGTGTCCGTTATGTCTCTCGCGCACACCTGACACAAGTCTGGACCGGCGGTGACATAATGGATGTCTTATCACTATCGGGGATTTTAAATTTGATTTTAATGAAAGCACACTAGGAGAGAGCTTTTCTCTGCCTGCTGCTTCAATTAAGAAGGAGGAGGACAGCGCAGCAACGTATTATTATATATTAACCCTAAGCTCCGCCGCAAACATGAGGAATTTGGATGCGAGTCCGCAGCCAAGACTGGTGGGAGAGAGTGGTCTTATGGGAATTTAGTGACCAGGAATCCTCGAAGGTCCAATTGCGAACTACTGCAGCTGCCATCTCTCTAAGTAAAGAAGTATTTTAACGTTCAGCCTGCAAAAGTACAAGTAGTAGCCTACTCATTTACAGTTATCTCGGACGCACGCGGACACTACGATACGCAAACACGTCATTAATAAACACCCATGTCCCGTCGCTTAGCAACCGGACACGCTTACCGGACTACTTTTACGGAGTGATAACAAAGACGTGAATCAGGCAATAAATCCACTTTCCTTGACAGCGGTGAAGTTCGGTGTGCTTAAAAGTACCGACGGAGCTCAGTGGACCAGTTGCGAACTACTGCGGCTGCTCTAAGTTAAACCCCAATCTATTCTGAATAAGTGTATACATGGCGATTAAAACGGACTACACCACCTCTTCTATTCGGTGCCATGCCGTAATTCCGACGCCTCATTGTTCCGACGTCTCAATGTTCCGAAATATTTCCCATTAGATCGACATGCCATTATTCCGACGGTTCAATGTTCCGAAAACGAAACCCATTGGTCCGAAGGTCCGTTAGTCCGACTTTTCTAACTGGAGGCGCATTAGGCCGACGGTTCAATATGCCGAATAGGAAAAATAGTTTTATACCTCGCTCGCTCCCTCTCCCTCTCTCTCTGTCTCCAAAATACAACCTAGGCCTACATATCACGTTCACGATGAATTTTGGAGGGCAAAAAGACAACGCTTCACTTCATTTCGACACGGTGTTGCAGCACCATGGACAGAGAGCGGAGCTCTAATTCTCAACACGGGCACGAACACACACACACACACACACACACACACACACACACACACACACACACACACACACACACACACACACACACACACACACACACACACACACACACACACACACACAGAGTGAGAGTGAGAGAGGGAGCGAGCGAGGTATAAAACTATTTTTCCTATTCGGCATATTGAACCGTCGGCCTGATGCGCCTCCGTTTTGAAAAGTCGGACTAACGGACCTTCGGACCAATGGGTTTCGTTTTCGGAACATTGAACTGTCGGAATAGTGACATGTCGATCTAATGGGAAATATTTCGGAACATTGAGACGTCGGAACAATGAGGCGTCGGAATTACGGGCAGGCCCCGAGAAAACATTCCGCCTCTCAGCTAACTTCTGCTGAAGCTGACTCTTCCACTCTTTGGGAATGGGAGAGTCTCCGAAATTAAAGAGACTTGGGTCTATGGTTTCAGCTGTGAGGTCGGAAGGCCTGACTGGGGTAACTGTGTCCACAGCATACATCTCAGCAACAACGGTCCCAACTGGGATTGAAGTTGTCTTTTTGGACTCATTCTGAATGAGGACAGTGAAACTGTTGTTGTCTATGTTGGCGTCTGAGAGCACACTAGGCTGTACCAGCAAACCGGTGGGGAGCAACTGGTCAGTGGGTGCATCAATCAGTACAAGATCCTTGGACGGGGCACTCTGTCTTTCCACTTTGCACGTTGCATAGTACTTGGCACCTGGAGAGTGAACCGGGTCCTTTCCACTTTATCCGTCCCAAGACTTCATTTTTTGTTGACTGCTCTTGTGCTTTAACAGGGGCATAAACAGACTGAATTCTCATTGAGTACACAGTGTTCTCGTCACCTTTTGTCTTCGCCAGTTCCCATAGGCGGCTGAACAGAGATGTGTTGGTTCCAACCAGCACAGGGGTTTGTTGTTGGTTTCTTGGCTCAGGACAAATCAAGGCGAGCACTTCTACTCGTCCCGTCACACCAGTGATCTCTTCTGAAAACTCCATCTCAACAACAACATATCCTTTGCAGTGTTTCCCCTACCATTGTTCAGGCCTGGCGGGCCGCCAGGCCAACGAGCGCCCCCACCAGGCCAACAACCGGCCAAAAAAATAAATAAAAATACTGCGCGCGGGTGTCGCGCGTGCGCAGATGATGCCCCTAACGGTCAATCTGACAGCATTAAGTTAGATAATCATTAGCATGGCACCACCAAAAAAACTTAAAAGGGATGAAGGACAAAAAGATATTTCAAGGTTCTTCCTAAACACGGTGCCAAACGAGAGTACAGGTGGGGAAGAAGGGCGAGTGACAGGTGTGGAGGAACAAGTCGGAGGGGCAGAGGTGAGAGATGTCAGCGAGAGCAACCAACCGAGCGCTAGCAATAGCATCGGTGACCGAGATAGGGGCAGCAAACACCGAAAATCCGGCTGGGACCCAGACTGGCTTGAAAATCCCAAATATAGCCAGTGGCTATACCAGACTCAACATGGTAAGTTACAATTTGTTGTCATTTGTTTTTTTTTTATTTAAAGGAAATATATAGCTTACATTAGCCGCGTTTACATGGACACATCTGACCGCATAGATTTCTATGCGGAACAGAAAATGATCATGTATACGCCTCAATCGGAATACAATTATCTGTTCGGCATAGATTCTATGTCGAATAGAAGAGGTGGTGTAGTCCGTTTTAATCGCCATGTATGCACTTATTCCGAATAGATTGGGGTTAAATTTAGAGCAGCCGCAGTAGTTCGCCATTGGTCCACTGAGTTCCGTCGGTACTTTTAAGCACACCGAACCTAACCGCTGTCAAGGAAAGTGGATTTATTGCCTGATTCACGTCTTTGTTATCACTCCTTAAAAGTAGTCCGGTAAGCGTGTCCGGTTGCTTAGCGAGGGGACATGGGTGTTTATTAATGACGTGTTCGCGTATCGTAGTGTCCGCGCGCGTCCGAAATAACTGTAAATGAGTAGGCTACTACTAGTACTTTTGCAGGCTGAACGTTAAAATACTTCTTAACTTAGAGAGATGGCATCTGCAGTAGTGCGCAATTGGACCTTCGAGGATTCCTGGTCACTAAATTCGCGTAAGACCACTCTCTCCCACCAGTCTTGGCTGCGGACTCGCATCCAAATTCCTCTTGTTTGCGGCGGAGCTTAGGGTAAATATAAAGATCTGACGAGAAATTTACGTTGCTGCGCTGTGCTGCTACTTCTTAATTGAAGGAGCAGGCAGAGAAAAGCTCTCTCCTGCTGTGCTTTCATTAAAAGGGCTCAAAAGTCTGGTTCTGGAAGTAAAAACCCTATTAATTTTTCCCATTGAGAATTGGATTATTAGCCATAATATCATAACCATCCAAGCTCACCCCCAGCTATCTCAATATGTATTGGTGCGTTATGCTCCTGTACATGAAATTAGGGATGTTAAACGACTCGTTTTCTGTGAGTCGACGTGTAGGAGGCATAAATCGAAAAATCTATCGATTTCTTCTCTTTTTTTCGGCCGCAGTAGCAGAGCTCAAAGGATCTGCGCATTCCTTTAAGACAGCGGCCCAGTTGGCCCACCCGTCCTATTTCAAAGGTTGTTATCAGGAGCACACCAATAATGCATTTTTTTTATGAAGTTAAGTTGATATAAAAATTATGATAAACAAAATATCAAAGAGCAGGATTGTGAACCTGTAAATTCCCAATAGGCAAAATGTGTCGGCGTTGTTTTAATTAGGAACGGCAGTTGATGATGCGCGCCTCCTCTTTGCAACGAAATTGTTTAAGTCGGACATAAAACCATTTAATTTAACAGAGGCTACACCCACTAAAACAGATATTTTCGTTTTTAAATAAATATTTGTAAACGAAAATTCACGTACGACTCAGTCGTCAAAGCTGTCCAGGCATCAGTGGTGATAGCAACTTTGTCAGCTGAGGACAGGATCTCGCGGAGGGAGGCTGCTGCTTCGCGGTACATTTTCTCCAGCCTCACAGTCATCGTTTGGCGACATGGCCCTGTGTAGGTTGGCTCGAGAAATGAAATCAGATTGCGTAACCCAGTCCCCTCTACTACTCAGCCGCCCGGATCATCACCCGCACCAAATCATCTGACCACATCACCCCTGTCCTCATTCAACTTCACTGGCTCCCAGTACACTACCGTATCCAATACAAAACCCTACTCCTCACCTACAAAGCTCTCCACAACCTAGCCCCCAGTTATCTCTGTGACCTACTCCAAGAATACACTCCCTCCCGCTCCCTCCGCTTAACCTCTGCTGGACTACTATGTATCCCCACATCACGACTCACTACAATGGGTGCCCGGTCATTCAGCTGTTCAGCACCCAGGCTCTGGAACTCCCTCCCCCCACACATAAAACAATCAGACACCATTACAACCTTCAAGTCACAACTCAAAACTCACCTGTTCAAACTCGCACACAACGTCTAACTGATCCCTGTTTTGATTGTTTTTTGGTTTTGTTTTGTCTTGTTTTTGTTTAATTTATTTCTTATTGCTTATGTTTATTTATTTTTACACAATGTCTTGTTTTTTTTAAATAATGTATGATGACTATATGCTCTGTAAGGTGACCTTGGGTGTCTTGAAAGGCGCCTCTAAATTAAATGTATTATTATTATTATTATTACTACGCTCATGGGCAGCATATCTCCGGCTATGATCTTAGCTAGCAACCCGCTGATTCTTTCAGCCCGGCGGCTATCACAGGATCTCACCGTAAAGTTTGCGATGCTGCCTTGCTGGCTGGAAGGCTTGGGATGCCTCCTTGCCAGGTGATTCAACATCACAGTTGTGGACGAATGGTACGCAAAATGAGGCATAATTTACACTGAACTGTTCTGTCATCAATCTTCATGAAACTATCCCACACCAGACTTTTAAGTGAAGATGCCATTGTCATGAAAGGACAAAGGAAGAGATCGCTCTTGGGAGACGTAGCGGTGTAGCAGAACAGAAGTGACCGTTAGAAAAACAACACAGCTACGTCTCCCATTTGAAAAAAAAAGAGAAGGATTTATTGTATTTTGATAATTTTTAATTGGTTATTTTGCAGAAATGGGTAAAAAAGTTAAAAAAAAAACGATTAATCGATTTCTATTTTTAGAGTCGTTTAGAGCACGAGTCGAGTATCGACCGTTGAGTCGACACATTCTTCACATCCCTACATGAAATTAGTTTATATTAAATCAACTTTGTTTTTAGAAAAACACTGTTTATTCTCCGGCAGAAGAACCATACCACGAACCGATCGCGTAAATGCGACGTCTGATTGGTTCAGCCCGCCGTTACCATGAACATTTTCAAATGAGGTTTTGAAGGAGAATTATTTTTTTTCGATAAAATCAAAAAATAAAATAATAATAGACTTTCTGAATTGAAATATTTTTCATTTACAGGAATGTTCTGTCGCATATGCCGCCAGCATAAGCAGGCTGTAAAGAGAAGATCACCCCAAAGGGTGTTCATTGAGGTCCCCTCTCAGACGTTCAGAAAGGATGTCTTGGATACCCATTTGAGGTCAGAACATCACAGTGCAGCGTTTAAGGCCCACACAACTTTGGTTAAAGGTAAGATTTAATCTGATGATTTGATTTCAGTGAAAGAATTCAACAACTAGACTTTAATCACATTAATGTGAAAATGATGTGTAAGGGCTTATTTTGCTCTTTGTCCGGGTCACTCTGTCACAGCAGCTTTCGAGCCTGTGGTCGTTATTGAGCATGAGGCTGTGGTGGGTGCTTTCAAGTGTCTGTACTGGCTGGTAAAACACGAAATTGCCCACCACACTAACTATCCAGCTCTGCTTGAGCTAGCTGAGCTGCTGGGTTGTGACTACTTTGCCAAACTGAAGGTAACTGTATAATATTAACTGGTAAACTGTCAACTGTATTATAATAAGACTTATATAATTTTAATTTTTCTATATCTCTTTTATTTTCAAAGATAGGGAAATCCACCAACTATAGGTCCCACCGCATGGTTGATGAAATGCTGGAAATACTGGCTGGTGTTATAGAAGCACCAATCCTGCAGGAAATTAGAAACTCCCAGGCTGTCGGGATCGAACTGGATGAGAGCACTGATGTTGCTGTGATTAAACAGCTGGATGTACATGTTCGGTAAAAAGATAATGTTTTCTTGTAACAATAATTTAACATAGTTTGCAAGATCAAGCTATGTGTATTTATTTAATTTTAAAACTATTTTATTTTAGATACCTTGATAAAGAGGGAGTTCTTTTTAGCCAGTTTTTGGATTTGGTTCCCCTTCCTGATGGGAAGGCTGACACCATTGTGACTGCCATCCATAAAATCCTTGATCAGAAGGGCATTCCCAAGGACAAAATATTTGGTCTTGGGACGGACGGTGCAGCAGTCATGACAGGTATAAGATTATTGGACTTAAATATATTGTTTTTTTTGCAATTATACCCTCAAATCTTTTTTTCTTTTTAAAAATAGGACGCCATAATGGAGTGGCGAAACAACTCTGCGACACCATGCCATGGCTAGTCGCTGTGCACTGTGCTGCCCATCATTTGGCTCTGGTCTGCAGAGATGCCTCAGAGAAAACAGCCTACATGAAGACTTTCAGGGACCACCTGCAGCATCTTCACCTGTATTTTTGTAACAGCAGCAACAGGACAGAATTTTTGAAGGCAGCAGCCACAACACTGGGAATCGCTAATCTGAAAGTTAAGGTAATCCAAACCTTAATTTTTACAAGGAGGAAAGATTACAGAAAACTGTTTCATTGCACCAGATATTTCATAATATTTTCCCTGCAATAATGTATTGGAGGTCAAGGACACACGCTGGCTTTCTCAGCACCAGGCAGTGGCAAACCTGCAGAGAAATCTCCCTGCAGTGCTGACGGCCCTTGCAGAGGAGGTACAACACAATAAGTGCCCTGTGGCAAAAGGACTCTACTCCTTTTGTGCCACTTATCGTTTTGTAGCTGCATTGCACCTTCAGGCTGATGTGCTTCCTCATCTGGCGAGATTGTCAAAGATCTTCCAGAAGGAGGACGTTAATTTCCTCGCTGTGAAAGACCAGGTTAGATTGTCCACTGTCCTTGTTATAACTTGTTATTTTTTTTAATCCAACCAAATGATTTGATATTTTAAGACTATTTGGTTGTGCAGTTGTCACACTGCATACTAAATGTAACTTTGTTTTTCCCTCAGATACCAGTCACAATTGCCTCAATCCAAAGGATTAAGGAGGCAGGTCACAACCAATCTCCTGGCTCAGCCCTGGCCAAACTCCACCACGACCTGAATGATCCCAGGGGGCTGGGAATGTTTAATATCAGGGCTGAAGAGGAGAGAGAGAGGAGAGGGCAGCAGTGGCAGCAGTGACCAGCAATCATTTTGGGGTCGATTTTGCACTCAGGTATTTATTTTTATATTTATTTATATTAGCTAATTGCAACCTGACAGATACAACTATTTTGTACCACAATTATCATAGGATAACAAGTTTTTTCTTTTAACATAGGTGATGGAGCCATATCTGCTGCAACTTGTGGAGCAGTTGAACAGGCGTTTCCAGGAACTCCACATCCTTGGGGCATTTAGTGTGCTGAGCCCACAAGCAGCCAGGAAGCTGGATCAGGATGTGCCTGTGAGCCAACTGAAGACTCTCGCAAAAAAGTTCCACCCAATGGATGAGCAGACACTGCTGGAAGAGTGGTCTTCATTCAGAGAACATCTCACTACTGGCATTCTGAAGGTGAAAGATTTTTTTAAGAGCTAGCTTTGTCCCTTATCAAATTTCATCCTATATTAATGTTCCTTGTCAACTGCTCTATCAAACTATAGGACAAGAACCAGATGGATGTAATGAAGGAGCTGACCTCACAGTACGATGAGCTCAGTCAGCTCTACCCCTGTCTGAGCAAGCTTGCTGCAATTGGGCTCACTATTCCGCTCAGCAGTGTTAACTGTGAGCGAGATTTTTCCACTATGAACAGGGTAAGTAACACAACTCATTAATAATTTTAGCAAAGTAATTTCTACCTTTAGTCAAAATTTTAAAATCTAATGAACAAAGACAAAAACAAATCTTCACTTTTGGTAGGATAAAAATGACCTCAGGAACAGGCTGCAGGGAGAGCACTTGGGGGACTGCCTGAAAATATCCATCAATGGGCCGCCTGTTGGAAACTTCCCTTATCAAGAGGCCATGGAGCAATTCTTCAAAAAGCCAAGAAAGATCAAGTGTAGCAACCAGCCATGCTCACTGTGTTCATAATAAAATAAGTGTATTGTAAATAAAATTAGTGTATTGTAAATAAAATTAGTGTATTGTAAATAAAATTAGTTTATTGTTAATAACGTGTTTATTGAATCATTATCAACTTGTGATGGCGAAGCAAGTGTTTTATATGGAAATAACCAACAAATACTCTAGCATCCCATGAAAAATGTATAACAAATCACACTATCAGCTCTTACCACCGGGCCTAAAAAAAATTCTAGGGGAAACACTGCTTTGTGAGGATACTCAGTGTCAGCAAGGCCCCAGAGTCCAAGGCCAGAGAGGGGTTTTATCGGGACATCAAGTAAGTGTTTGTTATACCAGCTTTCAAAGATGATAGTCACATTAGACCCACTGTCGATGAGAGCATCGCAGACTACATCATTAACTTTGATGGTGTGAATAAATGATGGACCTACAAGACCTTCAGGTAAGTCAGTGTTGTTCTCTGGGACTTCAACCTTATTGGTTCTAGCTACACAGTGTTCTTCAGCTGCAGGCTGCGGGTTCTCTTTGTGGGAAAGAGGGGAAACACGCGCCAAGCGTATGAGCTTTCTAATGACTTTCTGAAGATTCTCAGGGGCAGTACATCTGGTGGCTATGTGGCCATTTTCCCCACACCGATAACAGAAAAACTCATCATTGTCTTGTCGGGGAGAGGAGACTCTGGAATGAGCGGGCTTGTAACCCGTAGCTGCTTTGTATCAGTGTGGCTGGGGTGTTTGTTCTGATGTGTATTTCACTGCCATTACACTCATTTTACTTTCTAGTGCTTTCACTTGTTTCTTTAGTGATTGCAGATCACTCTGTGACTCATTTCTCTGTTTTTGTTTCTCTGTAAGACCGTTAAAGGACTCATCAGATGGTGGCTGAGGTTGTGGGTTGCTTCTCTGCTCTAACTGCGCTCTCAATTCTTGAATCCGAGCTTGCAGTTCACTCCTAGAGACTGATTCAGGTTCTTTCTCCTTTTCAGCTTGGACGGTGCGTACACGCTGAGGACGCAGGTGTGACACTTGGCTTTGTCTGGCTGACTGGCGACCTTCCTCTTCCATCACTTCTCTTAACAGGTTCAAGAATGTAGGGGGATTACTACTCCGCTCCCTAATTTTGTAACATGAGTTCAGAGGTGGACCCTCTAAGAAGCTGCTCTAAACGAGTGCTGTTGGCAGGGGGCCTGCCCGTAATTCCGACGCCTCATTGTTCCGACGTCTCAATGTTCCGAAATATTTCCCATTAGATCGACATGCCACTATTCCGACGGTTCAATGTTCCGAAAACGAAACCCATTGGTCCGAAGGTCCGTTAGTCCGACTTTTCAAAAAGGAGGCGCATTAGGCCGACGGTTCAATATGCCGAATAGGAAAAAGAGTTTTATACCTCGCTCGCTCCCTCTCTCTCTCACTCTCTGTGTGTGTGTGTGTGTGTGTGTGTGTGTGTGTGTGTGTGTGTGTGTGTGTGTGTGTGTGTGTGTGTGTGTGTGTGTGTGTGTGTGTGTGTGTGTGTGTGTGTGTGTGTGTGTGTGTGTTAGTGTGTGTGTGTGTGTGTGTGTGTGTGTGTGTGTGTTCGTGTTGAGAATTAGACCTCCGCTCTCTGTCCATGGTGCTGCAACACCGTGTCGAAATGAAGTGAAGCGCTGTCTTTTTGCCCTCCAAAATTCATCATGAACGCAGGCCCGGTTCTACGGGGGTGCATAAGCATGCATTGCACCCCCCAAAAAAATTGTTGCACCCTCAATTGAAAAAATAAAAATAATAAAAAAGTTTTTTTTTTTTATAAATATGATAAAAATAATGAAATACTTGCTCACAAAACAAATTGTAATGAAACTTGTGGCAATTTCCATTAAATACCGTTGAGATATGAGCATCCAACATCTCTCTGACTGTTCACCAAACTGACAAAATCACTCCGCATTTATGTATGGTGTTTTGTTTATATGTTGCTTGGCAACAGTCCGCTCAGTGGGGATCTATTTTTGCTGCCGGAAGCAATTTCATTTGTTTATATGATTAAATAAACAAACAAATCACAATCTATTGTCAATTCTTATTATTAACAGTACATTTTACTAGTATGTCCGATGTTGTATAAAGCAATATCACACTCGAGGTTGCAATGTTGTCGCTCTATATCAGCGCTGCTGTGATTGGCCGCCGGCCGGCATCGTGTGTCATGCCGGCGTCGTGTGCAAAATGCACGCACCGGTAGTGACGTTGAACTTCTTCGGCAGCAACAGTTATATATCCGTTGGATATCCGTTGGATATCCAATACATGTATTAAATGTATTATGTTAATAAGAACCCATATTTCTTTTTATTGTATTTATTTACAATCGTGTTAACTTTAAGAGTATTATACTGATTCGTTTTTGTTCAAAGTTCAAGTGTTCTTTCCTTGTTCAGCTAAAATCTGTTTTATTTTTAAGTGGCAATGTACAATTATTTGTTATGTCAAATATCCTGCCACAATTTATAAAAAAATAAACGTTATTTTTGAATTGCAGTCACATGTTTTTTTTTTGTGTAGAATTCTGTTATTTTTTACACCTCACACATCACACATATCAAAAACCTATCTCATACTCAAAGCTATCTAAGATATCAATAAGCTAATGTTGCAGCTGAAATGTTCTCCACATCACAAGACATGATATGATACCATCTTTTAAGCACAGTAATTGTTTGTTGTCCCAACATGTCAGAACTATGCAGAAGTGCGTCTATGGTAGGAAAGGCCTATGTGTAAAAAAGCGAAGTCTGAACTGAAGCTGGGTAGCTGGTTTTAGTATAGTACTGGTGCACCCCCTGTAATCTCAGATGCACCCCAAGGCATTCTGTTCTGGAACCGGGCCTGCGTGAACGTGATATGTAGGCCTAGGTTGTATTTTGGAGACAGAGAGAGAGTGAGAGTGAGAGAGAGAGGGAGCGAGCGAGGTATAAAACTATTTTTCCTATTCGGCATATTGAACCGTCGGCCTAATGCGCCTCCTTTTCGAAAAGTCGGACTAACGGACCTTCGGACCAATGGGTTTCGTTTTCGGAACATTGAACCGTCGGAATAGTGACATGTCGATCTAATGGGAAATATTTCGGAACATTGAGACGTCGGAACAATGAGGCGTCGGAATTACGGCATGGCACCGTTGGCAGCGCTAACAGGTAAGCCACCTCCTTGTACTACTTTGACAAGAGATCTCTCTACTCTTCGTAGGAACTCAGACAGACGCTCACCAGGCTGTTGGTGGAGGGCTCTGAACGACAGATATAGTTCTTCTGAGGACTCTACTGTACCAAAACTGCTCTCTATAGCCTCTATGTACTCACGTGGGCTAGCATCAGGTTGAGTCAGGCGCACAGCTTGAATGATCTCAAAGGCGGGCCCTTTGAGACTTTCCAGTATAGTAGTAGTAGACGTCGTTTCTCTTTGTCTGAGCACTCACCTTCCTCTACTAAGAGTGTTGCTTGCTCCAACCAGTTGTCTAAGGTCTCTTCTCCAGTGGGAGTGGGACTGATCCCTGAGAATGTCCGCAGACGTCTGTATGGGTGACTGTCAGGTTGTTTGTTTGTTCTGCTCATAACATCACCGACTGCACGGATGATGTCTTCAGGGTTGCTGTTACTTTCTTTGGTGGGGGAACATAGACCTTGGATGTCCTCCAAGGTTCTCCCTTCACTCTGCAAAAAGGTAAGTAGCTTCTCTTCAAAGTTATCAAGCTGAGGCTCTGTGTAGCAGACAGTTTTCCAACTACTTCCTCCACTAATAGGCATTATCTCAGGTGGGATTTTAGAGGGGTCGATCTCTTCACGACACTCACATAACACCATCGGCGATTGCTGTTGATGGTGAAACATTTTGCCCCTAACTCTAACCCTTCCCCAAGCTTTGATGGTCCCTGCTGTTTCTTCAATGTCTTCTCTTGAAACACCTTCAGGCACTCCATGTAACAGGAAGGCATGCTTTAAATCTACTGATTCTCCTTTGCACCAGTTAATTAGCTCACGTTGTGATGGACTGTTTGCTAGGACTGCCATTGTTGTACTTTACTTTAATTACTTCTAGTTACTGTTAGCACGTTACTTTAAATAAATGCTCTTAAAGTTGTGGGGTCATGTTACTTTTGCTTGTCTAATTTATTTTAGTTTAATAAATCCCAGCGGGGCCTCCATTTTATGTAACCCTTGTCCCATTTAGTTAAATAATAAATCTAGAGTGGTTAATACAATAAGACTGGGCCTGGGCTCGTTGTAGGAAACTACAACTTTAATTCATATGTTACTGTTAGATAATTTTAATAAATGACCACCACAACTGTATTTTAAATGTAAAAGTATTCATTCACATATTTATTCACAAAATGAAATACTAGTTGAATGTATTTTAGGAAAAAATACATACCTATTAGTCTCTGCCTTCTCCAACTCAAACACGCGCCTTTTCCCGTCAAGTGGGCGTGGCCTATGTGAAGTGGGCGTGGCCGGGTGACGTAATGGCTCCGCCCCTGTCTAAAGGTGCTGCCATCTGTGGCTGGAGTAGTTAATGCAGCTTAAGTGTTCGATCCTGCTTCCTAGTGGCTATGTGAGGGTAATGCAGCTTGTGTGTTCGATCCTGCTTCCTAATGGCTATGTGGGAGCAGCTTATGTACTTAAAATACGTACCAATCCCTCCTTGGCCATCTCAGATGGCCATAAAATAAGATTTGTAAGTCATAAGCACCATTTACCACACCGAGAACATAGTCAAAGTAGGAAAATCATCAACACCACCGACCGAAGTGGAAAAACTCCATAGTGGAGATAAACCACAACACGTCCCCCTAATACTGAGACGGCATTCACCTTGGTGGGTCTCATAGGAAATACAGGTCATTGTCAAAAATACAACAATAAGCATATGGATAAAAGCATTCATAAAAATCTAAACTAATACTTCTAGTTATATGTGACAAAGTTATACAATTTTCGTCAGCATAAAAGTGAAAGGTACAAAAATTAGGCGACATCTATTTGAAGCATGCATTTGTAGCAGGATGGGCCTTTAATTAGTGCTGCAGTACCGGCCTATCACTGTTGGGTGCGCTGCCTATAAAGGTGAGTGGTTGTGCACTGGGAGCCCTCTTGCCTGGGTGCTCCTGGCTGCCCCGCCTCCTGTTATCACTCCTGTTATCACCGCACCTGATCGCCTCACCTTATCGCCTTTTAGCTGGATCGTGCAGCTCGCCGTTGTTTGGTATGTAGCAGTTGTGTGCATCTGTGTACCTTCTAAACTTTGCACAAGTCCTCAACATTGGCTTCCATCCCTCAGGCAGTTCATTGGCCGGGTCTTCTTTCTCCCGTATCGACCCCAGTTGTAGGGCGTGCAAGTGTTTTCCTCCTCTACCTGTTGCAGCGGGGAGCGATCAGCTGATTGATCGAGTTGCACTTGTAATTGTGCTGCTCGGTACAAGTGATCCCCTTCCTCCCCTTTGATGTTCATTCAACTCCTGACGGTATGTGGATAAGATGACGCTAACTCAAGTTACTACAGTTGTTGTTCAGCCTCTAGAACAAATGTATTTTTATATGGCAGGGTTGACGTGTGTGTGGGCGGTTTCTGCCAGCACGTTCCCCCCCTCTTCACGCTGCTGTTGGCCGGCTGCTGTTTTGTCCACTGGTTTATATAGCCAACACATCCATCCTACTCTGCATCTCCTACTGTGCTGTACCTGCCACCGAGTATGGTGATTGCTGCCTCATCCTCAGTCTCATTATCTTAATCTATTAATTTAACCGACTTCTAACTGATCTTATTGATGATATTATTTGTATTTTGTGGGTTGCTTTGCATGTTTGTTTTGGTTTAATTCGTTTTCTTAGTTATTTTGGTTTGGCTTAATTGCTTTACTTATTCATTTGGATTTATCAGTTTGGATAAATCTCCATTGTTTTGATTTAATTTCTTTGTTAGTTTTCTTTTGGGTTGCATTTATTGGGGTTGTTTAAGTTGTGGGTTGAAGCGATTTAACCCTGATTTAAACCCCATTTAGTTAATTGCCCTCTCCTTTTTGTGTATTTTGTGTGTGTGTGTGTGTGTGTGTGTGTTCGCTTTAGTGTGGTTGTGTGAACATATTTTATTGAGAAGTCATGTTTAAAGATTATATATATTAATTAAAAGGAATTTAGTTTGTATGCTGGACCCAGTCTCAAGCTTTCATTAGTAAACAAACTTGTGTGCTTTAACTTAGGTTAATCTAACTCTCCAGGTGAAATTCCTGGGGTGGCGTTGTTGGCAACTTCACTAGTTCTTTTACTAAACTTTATCTTATTGGTTCCTCGACCGCCGAATGCCACACATTGAAAGTAAAAAGTAAAAAATACAAAATCATTCGACAGAATAAAAATTTAGATTTGGATGGCTCAGTGGATCTTCATGTATTGGTGCGCTGGTGCATGTTGGTGGTTTTGGACATTTTTGTAGTTGCCGCTCTTGTTTCCTCTGTCGCCATCGGGACCTGTAATTCATGAACCCAAGGCTCGTCCCTCCTTATCAAGGGCTTGGCTCACATAGAGAGGTTACTTTCACATCATGTGAGCCTCCTTCAGGCGTTCAATCGTCGTCGTGTCAGCAACAGGAAACCTGTAAACGACTGTCTCAAAGAAAATCAACAGTCCCATTGTCTATGCAGTGATACAGAAATAACGGGTTGCACTCGCAACCAACTAACACTACACAATAACAAACATAACCTGGTATGGTTGTTTAAAAAATTGCTATTCAAGTAAATCCGGGATATTGATTATCTTATATACAGGCGCTACTACTAGAATAGTATAGGTGTTGACTATTCTACATATTACAGCTGGATAGGGTCGGGCCCCTCAGGTGATGTCTCGTCCACTTTCACCGGATCATATCTGATCCCCATGTGAGCCTGAATGGCACTTGGCGCTTCTGTAGTGCCCACTGTTGTGATGATCAGCCGATGCAGTAGCCCTCGTGCAGGGAATACAACGGCAGCCGGCTACAATTAAAACGGTTACTGCCATTATTCCCGCGACGGGCACTGACTGGATCATGCCTTTCCACCTCCCAAACATATTCTCCATCCATCCTGTGAAAGGGTCATTAATACCGGAGTTCTCTGCCAATTCGAACCTGAGGGATTGTAATCATGCCAGCGCCCTGGCCACCAACCCATCCGGACTCCGGAGCTTTGTTATTGGGGATAAAAGTACAACATGTTGTGCCTATCAGCGTATACACCCCTCCTTGCTCTGCCAATAACATATCCATATCTATATATTCCTTTAACCTTATTTGTGAAAAACTGTACGAACTGTTGCTGATTATGATATATGTAATTTATCCAAACAATATTTTTTCTAATGGTGGACAACCGAAACAGAACCGATTCAAATCCTGCCGTTATTTGATTTCCTCATGTGTAGGGATGGGAATTGATAAGAATTTCACGATTCCGATTCTGCTTATCGATCCGATTCCTTATCGATTCTCATTGGATGAGAAAATAAGTACAAATGTGTTTGTTTGTATTAAATCTCTTTAATGTCTGATCAGAAGTGCGTCTAGTATTAGGAAATTGTAAATTTTCAATTCAATTGGTCTAGACAAAAAAATATGTCTTTGGCTTTTAAGCCAAAAGGCCATCATTACGTGCCATAAAACTAAAAACACAGACTGAAAACAGTCAAGTAAGAGCTTGTGCCTTTTGTAATGCTAACAGTGCTCATTTGCATTCAACTTGTAACAAAATTCTACTGACATAAACAAAATGAAGTATTGATTAGACAGAGATTTATTAGATGGGCCTACCTAATAAACCGTTCGAACACACAAGACCGGAAACCATAGCAACGCTGGTAAACAAACCCCGAGAAGCCCAATCCCTATGAGAGCTCCCCACGCTACCGCCATCCGGAGGCGCACAGAGCTGTTGGCCGTGATATTATATAATTATATTATATTATATATAGAGCTCCGGGAGTCAAACTGCAACAATCACTTTCTCCTCCATGCTGCAGTTCACCCCGGACTGCACTCACTGCACTGAGTTTGACGGTTGAACGCTGATTGGCTGTTACGTTACACATGTCACTCAGTTGTCACGCTGTTGAACACTGATTGGCTGTCATCACGACAAAAAGTTGTCGCCGGTTTTCTCTCGCGAAAAATTCGCCCGATACGCGTCTCTATGTTCACTTTGTATGGGATCTTGTCGCCCGGTCGCGTTTGCACAATGCGCTTCTTCCTCGGCGGCGCCATGTTTGCTGCGTTCTGAAGCAAAACAAAGCAGCATGTGTGTGACGTCATGACGCATTTGCCGCGACTGGAACCGATAAGCGGAATCGTTAAGCAGGCTTGCTAATGATTCCAAGGAATCGGTTTACTCGGCACCGGTTCTGAACAAGAACCGGTTCTCGATTCCCATCCCTACTCATGTGACTGTTACTCCTTGCTCGGCGGACGTAGTTTGTAGGCTCCGGGTGTGTCTGCATCTGGCTCAGGAACTTTGTGTTTCTATTGTAGAAATACAAACTCATGTACAGCAGTTAGTTGTTCAAAAATACATACATCCTTTAATTCTATTTTTAATTGTTCTAATGGAAGTCCCTTATGGGAACCTTGAAATGTAAGTTTAAGCATGAATCTAACCGTAAGCATTACGTGCAAATTTATAATGATCATTGCATCCAACCAATTCTATTTAGTGCGTGCACAGATTTTGAATTTTTGCTTTGAGTGTCCCATTCCATATTCTGAGCTGATTTCAACCTTGGCATGACAGTTCTATTTTAAAATGTTTGATTTACAGTGTCTACCTTGATTTAATTTCACACTACATCCCTCCTTGCGCATTGCTTCAGCCATGCACATTGAATGACAACCAAACCTAACGGTGTAGTGCAACCAAGTTGAAGTTCCTTTCCTTAATCATCTGTATATAAACCAATCTATTGTGAAGAGAAATCAAGACCAGTATATACAAAACCAAAGGGTGATATTGGTGGGTCTATGCAGCCGTCTTGAGACCACGCGGTTCTCAAATGCAGTAAACCGTAAACGATACATGAGTCAGTATACCTATGTGCCGCAACTTATCAGAGTTAAAAAATATCAGACTATGAAACGCTGACGTTGTATCAAATCGTTACAGCAGTAGCAGTGGCATTTGAAAGGTGAACCCACTGCTTCTGAATCTAAATTGAGAACCTAGCATATAGGTTCCCTTCCCAGCAGATGTATCGCTAATCCATCTCTTATTCATAACCAAAAAGATGTAAGAGGGTAATCACAGTGTTAAAATTTGCATTTTCACTATCACTTCTGTGTTAACCGTATCTCATACTAACAGTTACCTTCATTATACTACCCGATTGTCCTACACTAACTATGTATATTGGATGACCTAATCTTCATTTATTCTACCTATTGCTCGCATTTGATGTTGTCCACACTTTGATTCACTCCTATGTACATCGCATACCACATCAAACGTGCATACGCCTTATTCTCTGCAAAACATCCTATTGCGCTCCCTTTTGCATGCCACATCAAACCTGCCACATCATCTGTCTTAGCAAAGCGAAGTAAAGTAAAAGTTTTATCTTTACTTATTTATAGCTATACATGTCCCGGACACATTCATTACTATTTCCAAAACAGTTTTTTAGCTACGCAGGTCCCAGACCAAACTATAGCATTACATGAACAGTATTTATTATTATAATTATCTAGTTTTTTGTTGGTCAACATCAAATCGATACATTAATTCAACTTTCTGATTTTGACTTACTTGAGTTCTCCCCGTATGAGCCCGTGATTGCCAACTCTCCTGGAGCCTCCCCATGAGCTCCGCCGTCGCCACTCCAGAACCCGCAGGAACGATTAGTCAGTCGACGTGTGACTCGGAGGCTCCCAAGGAGTGCCGCAATCCTACGTCTGCTATGGGGGAATTTTGAGCTAGGTCAACCAAAACCGTCTAAACTAGGTAGAATAAGGAGTCATCCGAATCCAACAAGTCCGCAAAATTTTACGACCGTAAAGGTCGTTTGTACTGCCACGGATTACGACCCACTGGAGCGTATCAAAAACGAGCGCCTCTACAGGTCGCGGGAGGTATGTATGCCACATATATGTTTTTGCTCTGTGCATTTAGGGTTTTAGCCATTTTATTCAGGTGTAAATGATTTAAGATCAAAACTCAAATCAACGGTTGGAAAAAATAACTCACATTTTTTGCTAAATCTATTCATTTGATGAGTAGTCTATAAGGATATAAGGATACAACCCGGTATAAGGACAACGCCCATACACTTTATTATACTTGCATTACATACCCGGTATCACGCCAAGGCGTAATATAGATACGTCTGTCCACATCGCAAGGCGTGTTCAGGGTCACGCTTTGCCTGACCAAAGCGTCACCCTGAACACGTGTCCTTCGCCATTCGAAATGAATGGGGGAATAGCACCAACAGGGGGCGATACGTTCTCCTAGCATTTGGTGAAATTGATACGTAGCCATATTAATCGTTATTATCTGAATGGGAAATGCAATATTTTAGGACAGATACACCATTAAACGTGTTTCTAATGACATTTCTAGCGAGAAATGTACATTTTCCTTGCATAATCTTCAGTCAGTGAATGTGTATGATCTTTAGTTTTATAGTTATTAGGAAGATTTAATCGGCTCGCTCGCATGTTTCAACGACGTCAGGTTGCTAGGGACGCTGCTTTCGCTAAACTAGCAACTCACGTGTTTCCTGCGTTTGTGTTATTAAACCGTTACTTTATGTAACTTTTAATGATATTGTAATAAGCACAGGCGAGGTATTGAGCGAAGTAAGCTTGATAGCAGGTTTATTGGATTCAACAATCGGACAGGCAGGCACAGCTCCACCGGAAAACTACAACAACCACAACTCACGCCCGGAAGGAAACCCCCGGAACCCCCTCTCAGAAGGCCCGCCCCTTCCTCCCAAACCCTGTGACGTGAAACACGTTTATCTGAGAGCCAACCCAGTCGCCAAAAGCATACGTTGACAGTGTACGTTTTCGTGAACACTGGATTACGTCGCATTTCAACATAAAATAGCGTGTTAGCACACACACACACACACACACACACACACACTTCGCTGCTAAAACAACAACTTGGGCTGCTTCTAGGACATTTTGGGTGGATTTTGAACGGTATGTGGGCAGGACGTTTTTTGCAGGCAGGAACTGGCAACCCTGCGCTGTTGCCCGAGGTGCAGAAATGCTCCGGAGCAGATCTGGATCCACCATGGCCAAAATAATTCATGAATAGCATGAATAGATTCATGCATTATCATTCAACTTCAACATGTGTTTTTACAGTATAGAGTGGTGGAGGGATGACGTGTGTTGGCCAACCCGGAAGTGAGCGTCGACCTGGGTTTCCCTTGACAAAAAGCCAACAGGTTTTTCCATTGGATTTTGGATTATTGCAGAAAAATTAGCATCTTTGAAGCACCTCCACAAAAACTGAAAATAAATAAATAAATAAAAATAACTGTGCTCCAAATAACGAAATGTAAACCAATGCATTCTGAATGGGAGTGTTTCTCCGATTTTTCCATGCTACACAGAACGAAATGTAAACCCATGCAAATAAAGACTTCATGGTCATAATAATTTAAATATCCTTATTCTCCTCAGTGTGTAGGGTGGTATTCTATTTTTTTCAACGGGGCTGCATCCAGTCACTTGACCGTCATGGTTGCTATGGTGGTTGCTATCGACCAGCCCCTCTAATCCTTACATGGCTCTAAAAACCACGCGGCAAAGGAGCTGCCGTCCATTGTGTTGTTTTTGTCGTTAACTAGGGTCCGATGGTTAAAAAATAGACAGATATTCCAAGGTATCCTTAAAAGGCAGCTTGGATGTTTTTATTTTCTGCAGTTTAGACTTCTATAACCTATTTTTGAAAGCAAAACACCAAGCTCAATAATTTAACGAGGCAGTGTTATTTGAAACAATTTATTGAATATATATTTGTGAGAGGTCATTCCTTCTCCTGAGTTTGCTTTCTATTTATGTCTAGTGTACAACCCTACTGTCCAAAAGCATCCCCCCCCCCTCCCCATATGGATTTGGAGAGTTGTTGCCACGTCCCAGTGGTGGAAGTATCATATAATATGAAAGAGGGCATTCAATTATACTACAATGATCAATTAGGAGGCCGAAGCCTTAAAGGAAGTGATGCAATAGGTGACTGAGTCGAGAACATTTAAGTTAGCTGTGGGTCTCTTATATATCAAAGGGGGTTTCAAAGGACGCATACGCTTCAACCTGTGGCTCCAGCCCTACAGGAAATGACTCAGCAAGTGCTCCATCTCGTTGCACCTCACCCAGCGGCTCGCTTGCAAGATTTTGGCCTGAAGTTCTTCCCAGACCTACACCCTAACAGTCCAACATGCATATCTGAGAATCAGGCCTCTCTTCAATAATGACAAAAAGTTATGAGAGAAATACACTGTGACGGTTCCCTGTATGTTGTGTCTTCCATTTGTTTCTAGGACTGGGGAGCAGAGACCTACTTAATTGGTCATTAGGAGTGATTGGCGTGCACCTGGGCCCGGGTGCCAACGCCCTATAAGAGTGCTTCCCCAGTCCTTCCCTCTCTGTTCTTTTCAGCTCCATAGCCATGCACACCTTTCAACACTTATGTTGAAACAACACACACACATATAATCCACTCATGCATACACACTCCACACTACGGACTTACTGACTTCCACATCCCATACTTTTATTATAATTTGAGCACTTGGATTGGTTTGGTTTGATCAAATACTTATTTTGATTGGAAAACTTGTCTCCCGTCTTTTTGTTGTGTAGCCTGGCGCCCCTAGGCCAGGTGCATAACAAAATGGGGGCTCGTTCAATAATTTGTTTGTACAGTGAGTTTGGAGCGTCAATTTATGCCGCTTTTCCACTGCATGGTACCAGCTCGACACGACTCGACTCAGCTCGCCTTTTTTGCGTTTCCACCGCGAAAACATGGTATCTGGTACCTGAAGTGGCTGCTTTTTCTAGTACCGCCTCGCTCTAGGTTCCAAGCGGCTGAGCCGATGCTAAAAGGTGACGTCGGCAGACGGCCGGCCACTGATTGGCCAGAGAGTGTGACGAAGTCACGAGAGCGACATGGCAACCATGCTGGTAACAGCCATAGCAGCGCCGCAGCCAACATATTCCACTTCTTCAACATGCCAGCTAATAATACGAACACGAATACCATCGCATCAATGTTCTCCATTGTTGTTATGTGGGTTCTGTCCATGTGTGGGTTACGTAGGTGTTGTTTGCGTCGCGTACAAAAATACGTCACGGCCCTTTCGCGCAGCCGACCCCGCCCACGTCCCGGAGGTACTATTTGCGGTGGAAAAGGACCCGAGCTGCTACCGTGTCGAGTCGTGTCGTGTCGAGTCGAGCTACATGTGCGGTGGAAAAGCGGCATTAGTCTCCCTCCTGTATTGGATTTGTGAATGGAGTGACGTTAGTTGGGAATCTTTCCGGGAGGTTCCGTTGTTCCATTGTTTGGTCAACAGTCCGGTGAGTAGACAAAGCAATGTTACAGGCTTGTTATTCGGACTTTGGGAAGATGCAGTTAATTGTTATGAGTTGAATTAATCTGTTTAAATTTGAGTTAATTTGATTAGGTTTGGTTATTTCAATACAGTACGGTAGCTGTTTGGTTCATTTTGTGGTGCCATGCCGTAATTCCGACGCCTCATTGTTCCGACGTCTCAATGTTCCGAAATATTTCCCATTAGATCGACATGCCACTATTCCGACGGTTCAATGTTCCGAAAACGAAACCCATTGGTCCGAAGGTCCGTTAGTCCGACTTTTCAAACTGGAGGCGCATTAGGCCGACGGTTCAATATGCCGAATAGGAAAAATAGTTTTATACCTCGCTCGCTCCCTCTCCCTCTCCCTCTCTCTCTCACTCTCACTCTCACTCTCTCTCTGTCTCCAAAATACAACCTAGGCCTACATATCACGTTCACGATGAATTTTGGAGGGCAAAAAGACAACGCTTCACTTCATTTCGACACGGTGTTGCAGCACCATGGACAGAGAGCGGAGGTCTAATTCTCAACACGGGCATGAACACACACACACACACACACACACACACACACACACACACACACACACACACACACACACACACACACACACACACACACACACACACACACACACACACACACACACACTGAGAGAGGGAGCGAGCGAGGTATAAAACTATTTTTCCTATTCGGCATATTGAACCGTCGGCCTAATACACCTCCTTTTTGAAAAGTCGGACTAACGGACCTTCGGACCAATGGGTTTCGTTTTCGGAACATTGAACCGTCGGAATAGTGGCATGTCGATCTAATGGGAAATATTTCGGAACATTGAGACGTCGGAACAATGAGGTGTCGGAATTACGGGCAGGCCCCCATTTTGTGCGGTTGGAGAGTTGTTTATTTCTGGTAGTTGTGCAGCTAAGTAAACGTCATGTTTACTTAGCTGCACAAGTGTCCCTGGTAGGTGCGCTTAGCTGCCTGGGTAAAATAGCTCGTGGGTTTAGGCCGGGGGGTGGCTAGGTGCGTCAGGTGCGGCAGTAGCGAGGAGTTCGTACTGAATATCTCGACTCGGGGGCACGGCTAAGGGGGGCATGCGGGTCTCCAGTTATTGGTTGCCTTTCCTCCCCTTTGGTATGAGCTAGGCCTTTGCGGTGGCCTTCAGTGCGTAGAAATCCTCCGCAACCGGCACACGAAGAGGGTGGAGTTAGCTGGGGTTTATATAGGCTAGGGCAGGCCTATTCAACTAGCGGCCCGTGGGCCAAATGCGGCCCCTCTTAATTTTTTGCTGGCCCGCAAGAGGTTGCATGCAAAAAATAAATAAAAGGAGAAACATAGTTGCATGCAAATCAGGTTTCTGTGTGTAGCCGGTGATACTAGCCAGTATCAGTACCCCACAATCAGGAACTGGCATCACTTATTCTGACAATTTTTTGCTCAACCGATACGTGTGAGTCTAGCTTTTCTCATATGAATGCAATCAGAACAAGGGCACGTTGCTCCATGAGCTATGAGAAGCTGCATGAGTGTCTCAGGATTTGCCAAACTAGGCAAACAAGGCAGTGCAATCTTTCTCGCTGACTCACTGGCTCAAAATGTCTCATATGTGCAGTAGTTCTGTTTTGTGATGATTCAAACAACATTGTTGAATTCTAATGCGTGTCCAAAATATGAGAACAAAATCTTTTATAATGATACGATTAAAAGTGAAGGAGGAAGGAATGCATCTGACAAGTTTATTCCATGTAGTAGTACTATATATTAAGTTAACACTACTTTAAGTACGAATTATTTGTAGCGATTCATTCACGTAGTTTTACTCTGTGTGGCCCATGAACCCCCAGTGGTTTTCCTTTTCGGCCCACTTGTTGAGGAGGTTGAATAGCCCTGGGCTAGGGGGACACTTGTATTGTAGTTTGTTTGTTTGTTTTTGTTTGGTTTGCCAGCTAGGAGGCTCTTAAAGCGCACAATACCCAGGATGGTGACAGTGGATGTCGTTGTTCAGTCTCCCTCGGTGGAGCTCTTAAATCAATGCACCAAAGACCAATTGCTGAACATTGCAGATCGTTTTGGATTGAAAATTGAAGCTAGTGATAGAAGGTTAAAGGAGACATTGTTGGAAGTCTTGAAAAGAGAGCTATGTGGTATAGCGGTTTCAACTGAGGAACGGGATAAGAAAGAGGAGGCGTCTCTTTCTCCCGCAGTAGGTGCCGCAATGGCGGTGCCTTCACCAGCAGCTATGTCAGGGTTGACGTTCGACCAACAAAAAGAATTAATCATTTTGCAAGCTAAAGTACAAACTGATCGGGACCACCAACAAAAATAATTAATCATTGTGCAAGCGAAATTACAAACTGATCAGGAACAACTTAGGCTAGATAGTGAGTATGCTATTGAAAAAATGAAACAGCAGACAGAACCGGCTAAGTTGCAGGTAGAGCAAAATAGATTGGACTTGATAGGGGATGGTAAGATTTCAGCGGCTGCACAAGTGTTTTCAGAACCTGCAGAACGGTCTGCAGGGGGATTTGGCATTAGTGGCAATCTACGTCTGGTGCCCAAGCTTTCCGAACGTGATCCTGAGGCATTCTTTGCCATGTTTGAGAGGGTGGCAGATGTGCGTAAATGGCCTGACTCGGCGCGCACATTGATGCTGCAGTGCGTCTTAACAGGCAGGCGCAAGAGGTTTTTTCGGCTATGAATGCGGCTGACAGTCAAGAGTATGCCCGTGTTAAGGCGGTGGTACTGAAGTCATACGAGCTCGTTCCTGAGGCGTATAGGCAGCGGTTTCGATTTTGGAAACATGAAACATGAAAGACAGTCATTTGGAATTTGCACGTGATTTGACGACGAGCTTTAACCGCTTGTGTAACGCCTCGGAGGTGGAAGATTTCGAAGGCTTACAAGATTTGATGATTTTGGAGCAGTTCAAAGATTCTGTTCCAGCTCGTGTGGCAACATATATCAGTGAGCAGAAAGCACGCAACGCAGCAGATGCGGCGGCGCTCGCAGATGACTTTGTCTTAACACACCGTGGAGAGTTTAGAGCGGGCGGTGGCAATTATGTTGCTGCCAGTGAGTCGCATGGCCGATTTAATAAACCTCTGCCTGTCGATTCCAGAGCTAACGCAAACAACAGTAGGGATGTGCGTGACTCGGAAGGTTTGCCATCACTGTAACAAATGGGGGCACTGGAAAAAAGATTGCTTCTTGTTAAATTCCCCTAAGGCAGGTCATTGGGAACCAAAAGGGGTTGCTACGGCAGCTCCAGTTCGTCCGGTGTCCACTTGTGTTACACCTACTTTCGGTTCAAATGAGGATACATCGGTTGTAGCTCTGAATTCTTACTGTCCATTTATCATGCAGGGGACTGTGTCTTTGGTGCAGGGTGGGGAAGAAGTACCGGTAACTATTTTGAGGGACACTGGGGCTTTTGATTCATTCATTCAAGCTGGTGTTCTCCCTTTGACTAATGTTTCTGACACTGGTGATAAGGTTCCTATCCGGGGCATAGGCATGAATATTTTGTTGGTCCCCTTGCATAATGTTGTCCTAAAATGTGTACTGTTCCAGGGAGAAGCAAAGCTCGCTGTGTGCCCAGCACTGCCTATTCCGGGTGTGACGCTGATCCTGGGCAACGACCTGGTGGGTGCTAAGGTCTGGGCTGGGGTCCCGCCGCCGCCGGCAGTGATGACCTCTGTTCCCTTGGTAACAGAGGAAGCTGATGAATGTGAACATGACTTCCCAGAGGTTTTTACAGTTTGTGCGGTGACCCGTGCAATGGCTAAGTTAAAAGAGAAATCTCATTTAAATGATTCAATTAAGACAGAAGTATCTGAAAAGTTTTCGATACCTCTTTCTGATTTTCCATTGTCAATAACCCGTTCAGATCTGGTTGCGGAACAGCAGGCTGATGCCTATCTGAAGGAGATATTTCCATTGGTACGGCCAGAGGAGGAGCTGTTTGACAGTGCTTGTGGGTATTTTTCTGCAGGACTCATTGTTGGTAAGAAAATGGCTGTCACATAAAGGAAGGTTTGTGGGTGAACCAGTGTTCCAAATTGTGTTGCCAGAGAAACTTCGCCAGTCAGTGTTAAAAGTAGGGTGCCATGCCGTAATTCCGACGCCTCATTGTTCCGACGTCTCAATGTTCCGAAATATTTCCCATTAGATCGACATGTCACTATTCCGACGGTTCAATGTTCCGAAAACGAAACCCATTGGTCCGAAGGTCCGTTAGTCCGACTTTTCGAAAAGGAGGCGCATTAGGCCGACGGTTCAATATGAATAGGAAAAATTGTTTTATACCTCGCTCGCTCCCTCTCCCTCTCTCTCTCACTCTCACTCTCTCTCTGTCTCCAAAATACAACCTAGGCCTACATATCACGTTCACGATGAATTTTGGAGGGCAAAAAGACAACGCTTCACTTCATTTCGACACGGTGTTGCAGCACCATGGACAGAGAGCGGAGGTCTAATTCTCAACACGGGCACGAACACACACACACACAGCGAGAGTGAGGGAGCGAGCGAGGTATAAAACTCTTTTTCCTATTCGGCATATTGAACCGTCGGCCTAATGCGCCTCCTTTTTGAAAAGTCGGCCTAACGGACCTTTGGACCAATGGGTTTCGTTTTCGGAACATTGAACCGTCGGAATAGTGGCATGTCGATCTAATGGGAAATATTTCGGAACATTGAGACGTCGGAACAATGAGGCGTCGGAATTACGGGCAGGCCCCAAAAGTAGCGCATAATGAATCTGGACATGCTGGTGTGAGAAAAACTTACGATAGACTACTTGGGCATTTCTTTTGGCCTTGTATGAAGAGAGATGTGTCAGCATTTATCAAAACTTGTCATACATGCCAGTTAACTGACAAGCCTAATCAAAAGTTGAAACCAGCACCATTGTATCCCATTCCGGCCATTAGCCAGCCGTTTGAACATTTGATAATAGACTGTGTAGGTCCTCTACCTCCTTCGAAATCTGGAGCGGTGTATTTGTTAACAGTAATGTGCCAGGCAACTCGCTATCCGGCTGCGTATCCTCTGCGTACTATTACCACTAGGTCAGTTGTGCGTGCCCTTTCTCAATTTATTTCTATTTTTGGGATTCCTAAGGTCATCCAATCTGATAAGGGATCCAATTTCTGTACTCATGTTTTCCCAGGTTCTGAAGCAGTTGCGTGTGCACCACAATCAAAGCTCTGCATACCATGCACAGAGTCAGGGGGCTTTGGAACGATTTCACCAAACGCTAAAGGCTATCTTGCGCGCCTACTGCACAGAGCTGGGAAAAGATTGGGAAGAGGGTCTGCCTTGGCTGATGCTTGCGGCTAGAGAGGTAACACAGGAGAGCACAGGGTTCAGTCCAAATGAGTTGGTTTTTGCTCATACAGTAAGAGGTCCTTTGGCTGCACTATCGGGCGATTGGATAGAGGCACAGCCTCCTAAGAATTTGATTGATTATGTTAATGGTTTCCGCCATCGGCTTTATACAGCTGGGTTGTTGGCTAAGGAAAAGTTAGCATCAGTTCAGGATAAAATCAAACGGTTGTATGACACTAAAACAGAGCTCCGGGTGTTTAGCCCTGGAGACCAGGTGTTGGCTTTACTTCCTATTGTTACTTCACCCTTTCAGGAAAAATTCTCAGGTCCACATACTGTAGTAAAGCAGATCTCGGAGCAAAATTACATTATCTCAACACCTAAACGTAGGAAACCAACCCAACTTTGCCATGTGAACTTGCTTAAGCCTTATTATTCATGCACTTCGGAGACGCCTGTGTTGTGTGTGCAGCCAGAGGTTGGCTTGGCTCATGCAGTTTGCATGGCAGTTCCGGTCTTGTCTCCCAGTCAGGAGGTAGAAGAAGATGGGTTGGGTACACCAGATCCAGCATTGGTGCATGGTCGTTTTAAAAATTCAGAGGCGCTTGCATTCCTCGATACACTGTTGTCTCATTTACCTGCAACAGGCCGGAGGGAACTGGCGGCATTAATCCAGGAGTTTCCATGCTTATTTGGTGATACACCGAGTTGTACTCATTTGATCGAACATGACATTGACATTGGTGATGCGAAACCAATAAAACAGAGGTTTTACAGGGTACAGGGTTTTTTCTAGAAAAAAATCACAAGGGGGAAAACATCAATGGCGAGGGAGCAAAGCGACCGAGCGGGGGGGAAGGTGTGGAAGGGGGGGTTTCCCTCCACTTCCGCAGTGCGGAGCTTTTGAAAATTTGAGGTAGAAATGGATCATTCTGAGGCTTGTGAAGGACCAGTATGTTGACTCGTATAGTAAGGCCAAATTACTCAAAATGGCTACAGTGATGTTGATAGGTTTTCAATGTAGTGAGTCCCCGGGACCCACAGGTGGCGAGTTGGGTGGGTCCCTGAGAAATTCAATGGGTCCCGACTCCCCAGTTTAAAAAATGTGTTTCTTTTTTATTATTATTCTATTTCTTAAATTAAATTAATAGTGTTAAACTCCTTGATGGTGGTATGATATGGTTAGAGCTGGAGTACTCAACCGTTCATGTTTAACACTAGAAACGCCGGGCCATTTTTACTTACTCCTAGCGCCGCCTAAGTCATTTTAATGAGAGGCTGTGCATTTGCACATAAGATCACTAGGTGGCGCCAATGAGCTATTACCGCGCGAGTGCCACATTTGTGTGTGTCACAAGCCTAGTCCTCACGATTTTGTCATAAATGTACATATATTCAATCAGAAGGATTGCAAAAAAATCCTGTTTGATTTGCTCATTCGACACGAATGAGCACAGCATCGAGCAGTGGAAACGTGGGTTTATTTACTATGAAGTTCGTATTTTTAATTGTTGAAATGAAATCAGCGGTGACGAGCTAGTTGTTTTGGTAGCGGCTAAATTAGCATGTCGCAATACTTTGTACAGGGGATCACGTCTGCGCCGAGTAGCTGCGCAGAGGGTTGAAACAGCGCTTGTCCGATCTGCTCACAAGAAGGTTTCTTTGGCCAGTTACTGTGATTAAACACGAGTTGTTTAATGTTCACAATGTATCGTTTTTCATGGGGAAAATGAGATGCGTCCCCGGGACGCATGGATAGTGAGTTTAGTGCGTCCTTTCAGATTTTAATGCGTCAGGGACGCAGGACGCGTACCTAGCCACAGTGATGTTGCTAAGTTACCATAGATGCAGAACATTACATACAGTAATGTATATAGAAAAAAAAACACGTCCTTCGGGAACCTGCTGGAAGAACACTTTCTTTATTATTTAAATTAGTATTTTTCTATTCCTCAGCCCCCCCCAACGCTCCATGCTTGGTCAAAGTTGAATTGATAAATTTGGTTCGGGAGAAGAGATAAAAGCCCGCCTACACTGTAAACTGATTGGTTGACTTACCGATCCAGGCCAACCAGGAGGCGCCTGAGGCTCACGTGCACACTGCCTCATGCAGTTTCTAGATCCCTCTCTGTTGTGCTGCGCGCTCGCTACACAGATGCGATGCGAACGCGGTTAGGAGCACGTCTGTCTCCTGTGCGTGGTCTTGCTCGCTCGCTCTCCATTCCGGGAGATTTTAAGTAATTAAAAAAAAAATTTCGACAAGGAGGCGCTGGGTTGAAACAAGGAGGCGCAGCGCCCCTCTTTCCCGGTTTAGATTAACCCCTGGGGTAAATGCAGATAAACGTGATTATTTGGAAGCCGAGGTTGATTACATGTTAAAAAATGGCATTGCAGAGCCATGCGCATCCACTTGGGCTTCACCTTGTATTTTGGTTCCCAAGCCAGACGGTATGTTTCGTTTTTGTTCTGATTTTCGTTAAGTGAATAATGTCACTAAACCCGACTCTTTTCCACTTCCCAGAATGGAAGATTGTATTGATCAGGTGGGCTCTGCAAAGTTCGTGAGTAAATTTGATCTATTGAAGGGATACTGGCAGGTACCTCTGTCAGCACGAGCACGTGAGATTGCCGCTTTCATAACACCTAATGGTCTTTATTCTTACAAGGTCATGCCGTTCGGACTTCGCAATGCACCTGCTACATTTCAGCGGCTGAATAGAGTGGTTTGGGATATGCCGGGGTGTGCAGTGTATTTGGACGATGTTGTAATTTATTCGGACAACTGGAAGATTCACTTGGAACGCATTCGGGAACTGTTCAATCGCTTGAGGGGGGCTGGGCTCACAGTCAATCCTGCAAAGTGTGAGTTTGCAAGGGCCACTGTGACCTACCTCGGTCGAGTGGTTGGACAGGGCCAAGTGTGTCCTGTGGATGCCAAAGTTCAGGCAGTGGCGAAATATCCAGTTCCAACGAAAAAGAAAGAACTCATGCGTTACCTTGGTCTGATAGGTTACTATCGTAGTTACTGTAGGAATTTTTCGACAGTTGTGGCGCCTCTCACTAACCTGCTGAAGGCTAAGGAACAGTTTGTCTGGTCATCCGCTTGCCAAGAAGCATTTGAGCAGGCTAAAAAGCTCTTGTGTACTGCTCCGGTTCTTGCAGCTCCCCGCCTAGACAGGCCATTCACAGTCTACACTGATGCTAGTCATGTGGGGGCGGGGGCCGTTCTAATGCAAGAGGACAACCTGGGCATAGATAAACCTGTTAGCTTCTATTCTAAGAAATTCAACTCTTACCAGCTAAATTACTGTCATTGAAAAGGAAGCATTGGCTTTGATTTTAGCTCTGCAACATTTTGATGTTTATGTTGGCGGTAGTACCCCCCTGGTTATTTATACAGACCATAACCCTCTGACTTTTTTACATTCTTTGCACTGTCCAAACCAGAGATTGATAAGATGGTCACTGTTCCTGCAATCCTATGCCCTGGACATTCGTCATGTTAAAGGGACGGAGAACGTGGTGGCCGATGCGCTGTCACGGGCTCCTCATGACTGAGGTCCGGTCTCCGTTGGTCCTTTTTGCCTCTGTCTGTCTTGCACCCCTTAAAGTGCTTCCTTGGTACCGGTTGCTGGGGTGGAGGCCTGTGACAGTGGGCAGGCGGCCATTGGAGTAGAGGTTGGGTATGATAGAGAGTAGATAGTATATATTTATCGAATGTTAAATGGGTTGCCGGTGATCCCTTTGGGACTCCGTCTTTATGGGGGGGGGTGTGACGGTTCCCTGTATGTTGTGTCTTCCATTTGTTTCTAGGACTGGGGAGCAGAGACCTACTTAATTGGTCATTAGGAGTGATTGGTGTGCACCTGGGCCCGGGTGCCAACGCCCTATAAGAGTCTGCTTCCCCAGTCCTTCCCTCTCTATTCTTTTCAGCTCCATAGCCATGCACACCTTTCAACACTTATGTTGAAACAACACACACACATATAATCCACTCATGCATACACGCTCCACACTACGGACTTACTGACTTCCACATCCCATACTTTTATTATAATTTGAGCACTTGGTTTGGTTTGATTAAGTACTTATTTTGATTGGAAAACTGTTGTCTCCCGTCTTTTTGTTGTGTAGCCTGGCGCCCCTAACTTTTTGTTATCTCATAAGCGGCGTGGTGCCGGCTCCTTTAGACCTTTTGACCCCAGACTTCAAAGACGTGGCCACAGGCCAGATGTGTCTACAGACATTAAGCCACAAATGTACACCTCCATCCCGCAAAAAATGGGGCCTAGAAACTAACCTCTGTCTTATGTACATTGACTGTACTGTTGGAGGTCACGCCCCTTTTCCGGCCTTTTCGAGATAGCTAGGGATGCTAAAATGTTTACACACATTTCCCGGGGCCCCGAGAACGACATATCCAAGATTTGTAGTTCTAGCCCATAGAGAAAAAAAGTTTTCCCAAATGGACTGTCATTTGGACAAAGCCCCTCAGAAGTATGGCCTGCAAGACCTAATGGTTCAGAATGTGGTGGAAAAACATTTTTTGAGACAGGAAGGTCCTACCACCCTGAAATTTGAATACCATATTCTAGGGCCTAACTGGGACCCCCGCACCGAAACCTGGCCCGGTCGGACCCCGAGGGCAGGAAGGGGAGGCATGGACTTTCAAAATCTTCGCTTGGTGAATGTAAAGGATGTTTGGTCGGATGTTATGACGAAGAATCATAATGTGAATGGGAATATTCTATAAATGTCTTGATATCATCTTTCGTCAACACTTCTGCTGCAGCCGCTTAAAGTCTCACTCCGAGAACCTTAAAATATGAATCAATCCATTAGAAGTATGAAAATATCTTCGCGGTGGCGTAACGGGGCAAACAAGGTGTCCTTTGACATCTACGTTTCGAGGCGATTGCAACAGTGCCACACATGATCATATTTGAATATGTTTCGGGGTAGTAATTAGCTTTCGATTTTGGAGGCCTTTATCAATAATGACCAGCTATAGATTTGCTTCCCGATGGAGATTTTTGACAAATTACATGTTATTTAGCATCTACACGTTAAGCTGAGTCCAATGAGATCAAGCTCGCCCTCTTGCTACACCTACATCATGTCCTAGACCTAGGTGTACCATGTAAAATACATGTTACCATGAGTGTCATGCTTGGTGTCATTGGACTCAGCTCAACGTGTAGATGCTAAATAACATGTCATTTGTCACAAATTTCTATTGGGAAGCAAATCTATAGCTGCTCATTATTGATTAAGGCCTCCAATTTCGACAGCTAATTACTACCATTAAACATGTTCGAATATGCTCATCTGTGGCACCGTTGCAATCGCCTGGAAGCGTAGATGTTGAAAGACACCTTGTTCGCCACCGGGAAGATATTTACATGCTTCTGATTGACTGAATTGATTCAGCGATTCCCCCAGAAGTCTGGGGTCAAAAGGTCAAAAGGAGACGGCACGAGATGGAGCACTTGCTGAGTCATTTCCTGTAGGGCTGGAGCCACAGGTTGAAGCGTATGCGTCCTTTGAGACCCCCTTTGATATATGAGACCTCAAGATACAGCTTACTTACAGTTTTTCTCGATTGCTTAAGCACAATTTTCAAAACAGGGCCTGTGTTTTCAAAACACTACACACAATTAGCACAACCACACACCCAATTAGCAAAACACTACAGATCCTTTGCAAAATTAAACACTCCTGTAAAAACTATACACTTCTTTTTAAAAACCACACTTTGTTACTATATGAAACACACACGTTTCACATTACTATACTCTGTTTGCACGAGTTACACTCTGCTGTGATAAACCTAAAACACTTTTAGCACTTCTACTTCTCTATGATTAGAGTAGGCTACTATCAACAAAGTACAAATATAATGTTAATTCACCAAACAATACCCAAGACCAATGTTGCAGACTGAAGAAACTCATTTATTTCTCAACACGCCCAAAATGTTGACATAGAGATTCATAATACTGTAATCAAACGTCACTTTACGTTTTGTAAGTTAAAAAACAACAACTAGACATTGTCTCTTCGCCTAGCTGGATCTGGCCAGAGAATTTCATCAACATCGCAGGCAATGTTGTCATTAGCAAGACACCTTGGAAAGAAACGTCTTGAATGACGAATCCATCCTTGCATTGCTGCTACCTCCATCTGGTCACAGGCCTCCTCCATGGCTTGGATGAGGGGTACCTCAGCCTGGAGACGGAGATCATATACCTTCCACCGCCATGCCGAGAAAAACTCTTCTATAGGGTTGAGGAATGGAGAGTATGGTGGAAGATATAAGACGGTGAAATGTGGATGTTGCTGAAACCAGTTCTGAACCAGAGCAGAGCGATGGAAAGACACATTGTCCCAGACAACAATGTATTGCATATGATTTATTTGATTTGCTGCTGTTATGTTGCGCAATTGGTCCAAGAATGTAAGTATGAGTGCTGTGTTGTAAGCGCCCATATGGGCATGGCGGTGGAGGACCCCATTCTGTGTAATGGCTGCACAGAGTGTTATATTACCCCCACGTTGCCCTGGGACATTGACTATAGCCCTGTGGCCAATGATGTTTCTTCCCCTCCTTCGTGTTCTCGTCAGGTTGAACCCAGCCTCATCTACGTAAATTAACTCATGCTGGATCTCCTCTCCATCCATTCGTAAAACTCTGAAAAACAGTGTCCGGCAAAATTGTGTAGTTCAGTGTAGATCTAGTATACATATTACAGTACAGTAAAAAAACTGAGACAGTATGCAAGATCACACTGCTAAAGTGAATACTATGGAGTCAGTTTCCTGCCATAATTCAAACCTGAAAAAAAAAGTTTCAAAGGCTTGTAAGTCTGGGTTTGAAAACTCAACACCTTGTAATAAAGGTTTTGCAACACTGAAAAAAGAGATTATAACCTGAAAAAAAATAAAACTTAAATTCAAACATCTGTAAACATGATTTTGTGTTCTATTTTATCTTCTTCATCATTTTCACCAACACATTTTCAAAGTTCAAACAATTTCACCAGCGCATTTGCAGAGTTTCAAATCGGGCACTGTTCTAACAGTGTATTTCATTGTTGCCCCGTTTTGAAACCTTGTAAATGGGATTCTGCAAACAGGTGTTCATACATTGAGAAATACGTTTTGAAAGGTTGAATATTTAGTTTTAAAAACTTATAAAGGTGTACGTTAACGACATTACAACGTATTTTTTCAGAACTGACTTTTCAGCACCGACTTTTCAGAGATTTGACCACACAGGCGCAAGCTTTGAGTCACGTGAATTTTGGCAGTGTTCTGACGCCACTCGTTTTGAAACTCCTGACAGTCGAATCTGAAAACGTTCCTGGGGGCGGGACCATTTAGCTCTAAACCTATTGGTTGCTCTCGGCTGACGTACATTCCAATCACATGTGCCGTTCACCGGGCTGTGCGTGATTGACAGTGCTCTGCCAATGACACAAATAACAAGCGACTTTCGCGGTTGATTTTGATTCCCATTTTCTGGAACCATGGCTGTTTCCCAAAGTGAAGGCTGCAGCCTTGCTAGGACGCGTCCTTGCTAGTCGCGTCCTATGGAGATGAGACTCTGGTTCCAGAAAATGGAAATCAAAATGAACCGCGAAAT
The DNA here is from genome assembly GCF_902167405.1 of Gadus morhua. NCBI lineage: Eukaryota > Metazoa > Chordata > Actinopteri > Gadiformes > Gadidae > Gadus > Gadus morhua. Next base: position 26,142,072 of record NC_044060.1, on the reverse strand, counting down.
CAACCCGTTGTTATTCGTGTCATCGGCAGAGCACTGTCAATCACGAACAGCCCGGTGAACGGCACATGTGATTGGAATGTACGTCAGCCGAGAGCAACCAATAGGTTTAGAGCTAAATGGTCCCGCCCCCAGGAACGTTTTCAGATTCGACTGTCAGGAGTTTCAAAACGAGTGGCGTCAGAACACTGCCAATATTCACGTGACTCAAAGCTTGCGCTCAAATCTCTGAAAAGTCAGTTCTGAAAAAATACGTTGCAATGTCGTAAACGTACACCTTTACAAGTTTTTAAAACTAAATATTCAACCTTTCAAAACGTATTTCTCAATGTATGAACACCTGTTTGCAGAATCCCATTTACAAGGTTTCAAAACCGGGCAACAATGAAATACACCGTTAGAACAGTGCCAGATTTGAAACTGCAAATGCGCCGGTGAAATTGTTTTGAACTTTGAAAATGTGTTGCTGAAAATGATGAAGAAGATAAAATAGAACACAAAATCATGTTTACAGATGTTTGAATTTTAGTTTTATTTTTTTTCAGGTTATAATCTCTTTTTTCAGTGTTGCAAAACCTTTTTTACAAGGTGTTGAGTTTTCAAACCCAGACTTACAAGTCTGTGAAACTTTTTTTTTTCAGGTTTGAATTATGGCAGGAAACTGACTCCATAGAATACATACCTCTGCATAATCATGCCGCAGTCGTTTTACCCTTTCGGAATTGCGCTCGAAAGGCACTCGATAAATTTGCTTCATTTGAATATGTTTCTTTTTTAGGATGCGTGCCAGTGTTGATGTTGAGACCTGATGGATATCATTGAAAATGGCGTGGTTATTGACAATGTTAGCTTGGAGCTGCTTGAGTGTTATAGCATTGTTGGCCAAAACCATGTTTACTATCTCCCTCTCTTGCTGTTCTGTGAACATAGGAGGCCTTCCCCCTTGTCGTCCCTGACCCTCAATCCTATGTAGGAAAAAAACCAGTATACAATAGTACAGTAATTTCACAGGAAAAGGTAACAGAAGTGCTGATAGTGCATAGAATACAGTACTGTAAGCAGTGACTGAAACCGTGCAGATGTTTTTGATATGATGATATTTTTACAATACCTATTTTCCAGTCGAAATGTTCTCATCACACTTGCCACTGTATATCGGCTTAGATTTGGCTGTACTCGCAGTCCAGCCTCCCTCAGCGTCAGGCCGTGGTTGACAACGTGGTCAACCAGTGTTGCGCGGATCTCATTTGTCAGATTCGGTCCTCTTTGAGCACCTTCTTGTCTTCCTCTTCCTCTTCTTCCTCCTCGTCCTCCTCCTCCTCGTCTTACTCTTTCTCTGACTCTTTCCATTGTGCTTGGAGAACGCTGAACTCACCTACTGCTTTTTATAGTGCTTACACACCTGATTGTTGTGTCTGCAATTAAGCAAACAAGTGTTTGCACACCTGATGACTGTGTTGAACCAATTGGTTGGACGGTGTGGTAATTTGACAGTCAGTGCTTTGGTATTGCAAGGACGTGACTTCATGATAGATTTTTGTGTGTAATGTATGTTAAGTGTGTTTAGTGTTTTGCAAATCACTGTGTATTGTCTTGCAAAAAGTGTGAAGCTGACATTGTGCTTATAGTGGTGCAGATCTGGGCTCATGTTATGATCCTTGATTGTAAGGTTTTGATAATAGTGTCATACTTTTGATTTTAGTGTTTAAGCAATGGAAAAAAACTGTAAAAGTTGTCGACCCAGTCAGCTATTTCATCACTGCCTTTAGGGCTTCGGCCTCCTAATTGATCATTGTAGTATAATTGAATGCCCTCTTTCATATATATGATACCTCCACCACTGGGACTTGGCAACAATTCTCCAAATCCATATGGGGAGGGGGGGGTGATGCTTGTGGACAGTAGGGTTGTACACTAGACATAAATAGGAAGCAAACTCAGGAGAAGGAATGACCTCTCACAAATATTTATTGAAGAAATTGTTTCAAATAACCCTGCCTCGTTAAATCAATGAGCTTGGTGTTTTGCTTTCAAAAATAGGTTATAGAAGAAGTCTAAACTGCAGAAAATAAAAACATCCAATCTGCCTTTTAAGGATACCTCGGAATATCTGTCTATTTGTTAACCGTCGGAACCCAGTTTACGACAAAAACAACACAATTGACGGCAGCTCCTTTGCCGTGCGTTTTTTAGAGCCATGTAAGGATTAGAGGGGGTGGTCGATTGTGTGTGTGTGTGTGTGTGTGTGTGTGTGTGTGTGTGTGTGTGTGTGTGTGTGTGTGTGTGTGTGTGTGTGTGTGTGTGTGTGTGTGTGTGTGTGTGTGTGTGTGTGACACGCTATTTTATGTTGAAATGCGACGTAATCCAGTGTTCACGAAAACGTACACTGTCACCGTATGCTTTTGGCGACTGGGTTGGCTCTCAGATATACGTGTTTCTAACAAGATGATATCATTAAAAGTTACATAAAGTAACGGTTTAATAACACAAACGCAGGAAACACGTGAGCTGCTAGTTTAGCGAAAGCAGCGTCCCTAACAACCAGACGTCGTTGAAACATGCGAACGAGCCGATAAAATCTTCCTAATAACTATAAAACTAAAGATCAGACACAATCACTGACTGAAGATTATGCAAGTAAAAAGTATATTTCTCGCTAGAAATGTTATAGAAACACGTTTAACGGTGAATCGGTCCTAAAATATTGCATTTCCCATTCAGATAATAAAGATTAATAAAGATCATACACATTCACTGACTGAAGATTATGTAAGGAAAATTTAAATTTCTCGCTAGAAATGTCATTAGAAACGCGTTTAATGGTGTATCTGTCCTAAAATATTGCATTTCCCATTCAGATAATAAAGGTTAATATAGGCTACGTAATAGAGCCCGACCGATATACCGGCAGGCCGATATTAGGCATTTTTCAAACTATTCGGTATCGGCATTTATAATAGCCGATAAATTAATATAAAAAAAAAAAGAAGAAAAGTTTGCCCAAACCTGCTGATTCAGCCAGAGTTAGGCAGAGTGAATGACGGAGATCGACGGAGTCATCGGGGTTGTTCATGTGTGCAAGTGTGTTGATGGTAAGTTGGCAACTGTCACGAGACATACATTGCTTGAATAACATCCCCATCAATTCTCTAAAGTCGATAAGCATGCCTTAATTCATGACTACCATGTCCAGTTTTGCTGTTGTTAAGTGTTAGCTGAGAGTGAAAAGGATTTAAAGGATAACTACAAATAACCAATGTTAGGGAAATGTGTTTGTTTTGTTGCGCGTTTCTGGATTTTTTAATATATATATATCGGCCGATATATCGGCATATCGGATTTTTAAATCACAAAATATTTGTATCGTATCGGCCTTAAAAATTCTATATCGGTCGGGCTCTACTACGTAACAATTTCACCAAATGCTAGGAGAACGTATGGCCCCCTGTTGGTGCTATTCCCCCATTCATTTTGAATGGAGAAGAAAACGTTTTCAGGGTCACGCTTTGCTCCAAGGCAGAGGGGAATGTTAAATGAAAAAATATATATATTGTGGCGACCACGGGTGTGGACGCCGTGTTCCGGAGCCGCGGGGGATTCTGGGAATTGGGGTTGTCAGTTGACAAAAGGGGCTTTTGTTAACTTGTTTTGTTGTTAGGATTAAGTGGGGTTAATGGGTTCGCGATGTTATGTGGTTGTGTGTCGTTCTATTAACATGTTCATTGTTCGTGTGTTCATTGTTGTCGACACCGTCACCGAGAGTGACGTGACCATCGTTTCGGGCAGCTGTTCCGTGTTGAAGTCTCGTTCAATAAAAACCAACTCTCGTTGTCGAGCGTTCAATAAAAACCAACTCTCGTTGTCGAGCGTGTCCCCCCCCTCAACAAACGTGTCCCCCTCCCCCCCCTCAACAAACGTGTTCTCCCCCCCTACAAACGTATCCCCCCCCTCAACAGACGTGTCTCCCCCCCCCCCCTCAACTAACGTGTTCCCCCCTCCTACAAACGTGTCCCCCCCCCCCCCCCCCCCCCCCCCTCAACAAACGTGTCTTCCCCCCCCCCCCCTCCCCGGTCAACAACAGTCTACCTTCCCCCCCCCCTCAACAATCGTGTCCACAATTTGCCGCGAAACCCAAACCCCAAAACCCGCCTCCACAGCGGCACGCGGGGATGCTGTAGGTATAACACGTTATTTTACGTTGAAATGCTACGTGTCCAGTGTTCATGGAAACACCGTCAACGTTTTTTCTTGGCGACTGGGTTGGTAATACAGCGGGAGAAGGCAGATAAGACAGTGGGAGAAGAGTGAGAAATACAGCGGGAGAACAGTGAGAAATACAGCGGGAGAACAGTGATAAAGACAGCGGGAGAACAGTGATAAAGACAGCGGGAGAACAGTGAGAAAGACAGCGGGAGAAGAGTGAGCAACACGGCAGGAGAAGAATGAGTAACATAGCGGGAGAAGAGTGAGAAAGACAGCGGGGGAAGAGTCAGTAATACAGTGGGAGAAGAGTGAGTAAAACAGCGGGAGAAGAGTGAGTAATACAGCGGGAGAAGAGTGAGAAAGACAGCGGGAGAAGAGTCAGTAATACAGCGGGAGAAGAGTGAGTAATACAGCGAGACAGAAAAGAGACAGAGTGAGCCGGAGACAGAAAACAACTACACATGGCGCTCTCTAAGAAGAGAAAAGTGGAGAGCAAAAACAGAGCTTTCTACCCAGAATGGACGGACTCATTCATGTTCATTCTTCCCACTGGAAACACAAAACCATTCTGTCTCATATGCTCACAGACAGTGGCACTCACAGTGGCAATAAAAAGTGCCAACGTGCAACGCCACTATGAGACAAAGCACAAAGTTTTTCACCAAACATACCCACCCACTCAAGTCTGAACTGCGGTCACAGAAAATAAGCAGTCTCAGAGCCCAATATGAACAATCCACCCGGATCCTGACCAATTCATTCACTGCCCAACAACGGGCTAATGAATGTTCCCTCAGAGTCACTTGGATTTTGGGTCAACACAAAAAGCCATTTACTGATGGAGGGGTTGTCAAGGAGTGCATGAGTGCAATAGCTGAAACCTTACTTGACGGGAAACAGAAAGAAGAGCTTTGTGACAAAATAAACCAAATACCCATGTCAGCATCATCAGCCACAAAGAACATTTAAATGTTAACCCACCATTTATTTTCACCATTTTGATTTTAAACGCAGCCCTTCATTTCCTTGAAGAGATTAGTTTCAGTGGAGTCAGTTGAACCTCCTTAAATAATACATCTTCAGTATTATCTGTATAATTGTATAAAACTGACAAATATTGTCGAAATGTTTTTGAATTGTTCTTCCTATATTGCTCTGACAGTTGCTGATTACATGCAGACGGTGATACAACTACTAGGCTACTTCAATATCACACTGAATCATAACGCAAGTTAGACATTATGATGTTCCGGACCTTTGGTTGAGGACATTTTTCCCAACTGGACCTATTTGAATTTTAGTTGAATACCCCTGCTATAGACCCTATAGTATATGTCGTATAAAGGCTGGGATGAATTTCAAATGATAAATATTATTGTACACTTTATGTTGAAGTATAGACCGTCGCGATTGCCATTGAAACTAATGGCGCAGTGATTATTTTTCACGAGAGCCGTTAAATTGTGAAAAATGAATTAAACTTTAATCAGACAACGCGTTATATGGTATAGACCCTAGAGTATCTGTGGTATAAAGGCTGAGACGAATTTCAAATAATAAATATGTACAATCCATAACGTTAGCTCTCTGGCTTATAGCTCAGCGGACTAGAATACCTCATAGAATCATTGCTTGTTGGCCGGAAACGGAGAAGGGGACTGTTTATGTTTGGTTGTAGTCTCTTCGCTCGGTTCTCCATCTCAACAGTAGGGCTAGAACCGAGCAAAAAGACTACAACCAAACGTGAACAACCCCCCTTTACGTTTCCGGCCAACAAGCAATGAGTCTTCCAACAGAAATCAATGGGATTTACAAAATGCGCTAAATGTGCAATAAAACACGGTAGAAACTGTATTTCGCTACAATACTTGATTCCACTACTCTATTTCATCCTAGACAAACCACAAAGCGGGCTCAATGTACAAAATACCGGAAAAAAAACTAATAGCTCACAGAAACATATTGAAAAAAAGAACTATGACCTAGTTAATTTTTTTGAACTGTGAACTTAAAATTTGTGAACTGAACTTTGAACTAGTTCACGTAGAAAGTGAACTTTCCCAACACTGGCAGGATGCCACCGGAGATGGCGGGTCTTCTAGGGGAGGCAGAGTCTACTACGGAGCTCACCAGTATGCCTCTTGTTACTGGCGAGCACTGTCTTTTAACGGGCACCGATCGGCAAAGTGTCCTGGCTGGCCGCAGTACAGGCAGAGATTCTGCCTCCGTCCTCTCTCCTTTTCTTCCGGTGGGAGATGGGTGCGACCCACCTGCATGGGCTCTGGATCCCCCTTCCTCCAAGAAGCAGTTGAGGTCATCGGGAAGGAGGAGGGGGTTACTGGGAACCTGGGGAGTTGAGGGCTGCGTGGCGGGGTAGGACGTGACGGAGCCTCTGAACGCCTCTCCCTCCTGCGAGCCTGGATACGGCGGACGAGGCGGGTGGCGAGCTCGATCAGGCCCTCCAGTGTAGACGGTTGGTCATGGGCGACGAGCTCGTCCTTGATGTGCCCAGCCAGACCCCGCAAGAAGACATCACAGTCGCTCATGGGGGCCCTGGTACGGAAGTCAATGGCGTAGTCTGTGACTACAGAGCGACTTCCCTGGGAAAGAGCAAACAGTTCCCGTCCGGCTTCGGCCCCCAGAGGTCCGGTACTGAAGATTCTTCTGAGCTTGTCGGCGAAGGTCTGGAAAGAGCGACAGGAGGGGGTCCCTCTCTGCCACTCAGCTGTGCCCCAAAGACGCGCCTGCCCGAAGATGGGGTTGATGGTGTAAGCCAACCGGGCTTCTTCGCAGGCGAAGGTGAGCGTCTGAAGGGCAAAGAAAATGGAGCAGTTGCACAAGAAGGCGTTAAAAGTAGTACAGTCGCAATCATTACGCTCGGGAATCCCCACATTGGGCTCACGGGGCGAAGGGACAGGGGCAGCAGCCCCCGCTGGGACGATAGGTGGAGCGGCGGCGCCTGCTTGGGCGTTCGGCAATTCCTGTCATGCGCTAGGTCCTGCTGATTCTCTGCCGTGGCAGCCGTGGTAGCGGCCATCACCAGGTGCAGGGCACTCTCCACTCGAGAGATCCGGTCGTCAGCCTGGGCTGGGTCCATTCTTGGCCAGATCGTACTGTAACGGGGGGGTTTGGCAGAACCCAAGTGCACGGACTGACAATGGTGACAGTTGGTGCAGTTCAAAGGTTTATTGATTTCACAGATGATCAGGATCAGGCAGGCAGAGTAAACGGGTACAGGCAAGAGTTCGGGGACCGGCAGGCAATCAGGTAGGCTGGGGGTACCGTAACCTGCGGGTAGTCGGACAGGTGGGGACTCGATCACTGGCGAGCGATCAAGCAGGCAAGGGCTCGTCGGCGGGCGGGTAGTCGGGCAGGCGAGGGGTCGGTATCAGGAGGGCAGACAGGCAGGCGAGGAGCTGGAAACAGGGGAGCTGGAAACAGGGGAGCAGACAGGCTGGCAGGGACTCGACAACAGGCGGGTGGTCAGACAGGCGAGGGTTCGGTAACAGGCAGGATCAGCATTGGAGAAACAGTTCTGGAGTTGCGGGAAAGCTCTGTGGGTAACGAGAGACGATCTGGCAGAGACTGAGTAGAGAGAGATGATTGATATAGAGGGATCACAGGTGAAGTTCTTTGAGCTAATGAGGTGAGATCAGCGTGGCAGGCAGGTGAGCAGGAAAATCTGGAGCGGACCATGACAAATATTACTCAATTAGTAAATTGCATAGGGGTCGATGTGAGCTCATGAATATTCATGAGAAAATGCAAACTGATAGAAGTGTTGCATTTGCAGGCTGTAGAAGTGTTCTGAGAAACAGCTGCAAACCGGCAACCTTTAAAAATAGAAGAGGCAAGTATCGTTAACGAAGTGCCGGTTTGGGGACGGTTCTGTGCCATGCCGCGACCGTAGCCAGTGGAATAGCCTACATTGACAAGAATGGATTCTAATCTCTGCGGGGAACGTTTCACTGCCGTGACGCTTCTGAGGCGGATCTGGTGGAAATTGGCCTGAAGCTCTTTCAACTCGAAGTTTGGGTCCCGAAACCACCCTTTTTGTGTACTAGCTAGTGTGAAGAGGCCTTTCAGTCCCGAAGACAAAAGTTGACAACTGCTCCAGTGCTGGCCTATCCAGATTACAGCCAGCCTTTTGTGCTTCAGACTGATGCATCAGGTGAGGGGCTTGGTGCGGTCTTGGCTCAATTCCAGGGTGGAACCGAGAGGGTCATAGCCTATGCAAGCAGAGTCTTGAGCCCAGCTGAGTCAAGGCAGGTGCACAACCTAGAGTTTCTTGCTCTGAAGTGGGCCTTGATAGACAAGTTGTATGAACATCTATATGGGAATCCATCAGGCACGTGCAGAGGGGCGGCTATGGGTGCCCGAGCCCTTGTCCCTCTGAAGGACCAAAGCGCCCTTTTGAGTGGTCATTTAAATTTTCAATGCTTTGTAAAATTACACATGAACAATTAAACATTAACATGTGAATTATTCGAGGATAAAATGTCTAAAAGTAATAATATAGAAGTAAAGTTTGTACATTGTAGCCTCGTTTACGATGCTCAGTGCGCTGCTGCCGCTGGGTGACGTCATAGGCTATCAACGTGACCTTTCACCTTTGCCTGCCTGCAAGATGCGCTTGTTGTTTTAAGAGACGGTACAACGCAGGGTAAGATCACAGTCAGACACAGACAGTTGTTTCCAAAACCATTAAGTTGATAATGCTAAATAAACTGTAACAGTTATCTCGTTTTGTAGTGTGATTTTGAAGTATAGGCCTACGTATGTTTTCCAGCAAAAGCTTTTCAACAAGCATCGTTTTAACTGTCCGTGAAATAGTCACTTGAATATATCTGCTAACTATTAATCAACTATTATCAATACGAAATGAATCAAATTAAATTAATTGTGTGATATACTTGTCACTGCCAGCAACCATTTAAATGCGTCAGAACATCAATGATTTGGGCTAGGCTAGTTATTTGTCATTCGAAATAAAGCCCTCCTCCAAGTCAGGGGCGCCGGCCACGTTGAAGTCAATGTAAGCTCGCTAACTTTTTGCTGTCTATCAAGCAGAGACAGCTTTTCATTGGCACAAGAAAATTCGTCGAATTATTGGAATAATTAAAAGGAGCAAGTAAGTTACATATTAATTTACTCTTTCGGCCTGTAGCATATAAACAAAATGAAGCAACTGTCCCATATTTCTAACTGCATTTGAAATAAACATTGAGACTAACGAAAAATGGACGCTATAGGACAGTGATCATGATTTGTCTCAATATCAGAATAACAACAATTGGTCAAATAGCAATGGCTGGTGGAATGGCCATAAAGTAGGTCTGTATATGCAGTGTAAGCTTGTCCAGGCCCTGCAAATCAGGATGTAGGCTATGAATCTGAATGCATAGTAGGTAAATAGGTAGTGGCCATCCCGTGTGCAAAATGCACCAGAATACAGGAAATCAAATGTATTAAATTCCATTTTTTTTATGGGGGGTGGGGCACTGTCTATTACTGTGCCCCACCAGCATTTTTGATCACCAGCCGCCACTGCTCTGTAGTAACTACTTGGCCACATGACATGGCCAAATTTGTTTCATGTCTACTCTGTCTCAGTGTCTCTGACAGTAGTGTTTTTTGCATGTGCCCTTTTTTGAATTTCAAAGGGTCCTCAAAGGGACTCTGCACGGCCCTTGAATCCCTTCTCTGTCCAAACGGACAACAACCCACTCAAATATGTGATGTCTTCGGCGAAGCTGGATGCAACAGGCCAGTGGTTGGGGTCTCAGCTTTCGGCATTCGGCTTTGAAATTCAGTATCGAAGGGGACGGAGTAACTCAAATGCTGACATCATCTCCCGTATGTCCAACTAGGTGGTCATGCAGGTCCTACAAACCTGTCCTCAGTGGGTTACGACCAGTGAGAAGGAGCTCGTAGAGGCACAGCCCACCCAAGAACCAAGGTGGCTTCCCTGGTAGGAACATTGCCACTGAATACCCTAAACCAGAGCACTAAAGAACCCTATGAGGAGGTGGGGACAGAATCAATGCCTGCCCTGACAAAACAGGAGATCCGTGTGGGGCAGAAGGAGTCCTGTCATTGGCCCCCATCTTGCAATCACATTTCTAGACCACAAACCAAACAGCAGCGAGAGAATAAGTGGTGGTGGGCAAGTGTGCCTTCTCTTAAAAGAGTGGAGGAGAGTATGGATAAGGCAGGTCGGCCTAGCTCAGGAGCTAGAGCGGTTGCCTTGTAGCCGAAAGGTTGCTAGTTTGATCCCCAGCTCCTCCTAGCTGAGTATTGATGTGTCCCTGAGCAAGACACTTAACCCTAACTGCTCCTGACGAGCTGGCTGTGGTGTGTCAATGTGTGTAACAACCGATGTAAGTCGCTTTGGATAAAAGCGTCTGCTACATGCCCTAATTGTAATTGGATAAGGGACGGTATCATGTACCGCCGCATCCAGGACGGCCAAAGAGGAGTAGTGGAGCATTTGGTATTGCCAGAGAAGCTGCGTGCAATAGTCAAGACTGCTCTCGGGCATCTAGGATTCGAGAGGACGTTGCAGATGATAAGAGAGAGATTCTAATGGCCAAGTCTGTTCCAGGACGTTGGTGTGAGCAGTGTGAAAGGTGCTTTCTCTTGAAGACTCTAACTGCAGGCCTCAGGGCTCCCCTGGATAGTGTCCACAGCAGTGCCCCCATCAAGCTTATGTGTGTGAACTTTTTGTGCCTGGAAAGGTCAAAGGGAGGCATTGAAAATGTGCTTGTGGTTACAGACCACTCATCCCACTACGCACAGGCCTACCAGACAAAAGACCAAAAGGCCTGCACAGTGGCACAATGTTCGGTAGACAACCCAGGCTCCCAGTCGACCTGGTCTTCGGGCTTTCAACCCTCAATGGGCCATGCGAATACAGTGAGTATGTGTGTCTCTCACAGACCAACGCCCAGGCTAATCAGACTTCTCGGATTGCTAAGGCACGACAGAAAAAGCACTGCGACAAAAAGACAAAGGGTCAAGACTTCAGACCAGGTGATAGGGTCCTCATCCAAGTGTGTCTTGTGAGGGGCTGGCAGAAATTGGGAGACAAATGGGAGTCACGTCCCTACATTGTGCTGAAGAAAACGCCCAGCACACCTGTGTATGTGGGTGAGAGAGCATTATGAGAGGGCCCTTGGTGCACACACGTTCTCTATGCAGGACACAGAGTCATCACGTTTGTTTTCTTTAACTGCTGTTTAACTGGCTGTTCTATGCATAGTGATCAGTGTTCTGTGTTTTGCCTGTCCTGGCTGGGACTCCATCAAGTAAAGAAGGGGTAGATGAAAGGTTGTTACCTAGAAAGGCCACCGTGTGGCACTGTTTTAGTTGTTTTGCACAATCTTGTCAAATCTAAGTTTAGAACCACCAATCCGGTCAGTTTGTTTATTCCAAATTTTACATAAGATGTTTATTTGGGATGGGATGTTTGCGCTGGCGTTTTATATGATTATTTTGTAGTAATATTGGCTAACATGGCGATCATTGAGATACAATAAGTGCCACACTGCCTCTGTGCTGTTGTAGCAGCCTAGACATCTGTGTGAGTGCACGCTGGCGCGTCTTGCTGCCGCTACTCACCGGCTGTTTTTATTGTTTTATTGTGTTTAGTAAGCTCACCTGGCTTCTCGGTTAAAAATGTTGTCCGCCAAGTTTCTCTTTTGGTCGGCACTTGCCTGGATTACATTGTCGATATTCCACCGACCCGTGGCTGGTCTTCTCCAGTACTCGGCTGCCGAGCTCCTCCGGCTCCGTTCCCACCTGTCTGAGCCTCCACCTGCGGTGCTGCGCCCTCGGGATGACACTCTCCTGCCCCGACGAAAATATATCCACCGTGGCTCCCGCCGGAACTTCCATATTGACAACTCCAAACCAATAAAATCCTTCTGGTCCTCCACTCGTCGTCCTCCGAGAAACACCGGCCGCCGCTGGGTTGACCCCAGCTTGCTAGCCAGCCTACCCAGGTCGGCTAGCGCTACTGTCCTGAACGACAGCTCCACCGTCAACTTCGGGCTTCTGAACATCCGCTCACTCACGAGCAAGGGCCATCTCGTCCAGGACTACCTCACCGACCGTAAGCTTGACTTTTTCTGTTTGACAGAGACGTGGCAGCAGCCTAAAGACTTTTCACAACTCAACGACGCTACCCCTCCTGGGTTTGTTTACATCTCGCAACCCCGTGGCTCAGGTCGCGGCGGAGGTCTCGCGATAATTCATCGCGAGAAGTGGAAGGTGATTCCCGTCTCTGTCCCTGCATCCAGCTAATTTGAGTGCATTGCCTGTAAACCGCCTGGTCATACCCCCACCATTGTGGCCACTGTTTACCGTCCACCTAGGCCCCACTCTGAGTTTTTAAATGACATTGCTGTTCTACTCGCCCATCTCTCCACTCTTTCCCCTAATGTGATTCTGCTGGGCGATTTCAATATCCACCTGGACAACACCACTCTCCCCCTCACCTGTGACTTCTCATCCTGCCTTGAGAGCTCTGGTTACCACATCTTCACCGACTTCCCTACCCATATTAAAGGACATACTCTGGACTTAATATGTTGCTCTGGTCTCACTCCCTCCAACTGCACAGCTGATCAACTCCCCATCACTGACCACTTCCTCCTTTCATTTAATGTCACACTCCGCCTCTCTACGACTAAGCCACCACGTCTCATCTCATTCCGTAATATCAAGGCCATAAATCTTCACTCCCCCTCCTCCACCATCGCATCTATACCGGACCCGGACTACTCTTCCTCCCCTGATGAACTGGTTCTCCACTACAATAACTCGCTCACTACCATTCTCAACTCCCTCGCTCCTGTTAAAACTCGGTCTGTCTCGTTCCCCCATTCTGCCCCTTGGTTCACCCCTGAACTCCGCTCCATCAAGTCCAAAGGACGTCAACTTGAGCGTCTCCATAATAAGACTGGTCTCACTGTCCACCATGACATGTACAAAAATCATATCTTACAGTATAAGGACTCTATTGCTTCAGCCAAATCTACTTACTATTCCAGTCTCATCTGTTCCAACCATGGCAACTCTAAGGCACTCTTTTCACTCCTCAACAAAATCCTTCAACCCCCAGATCTCCTACCCCCCCATCTGTACTCTTCGGACACGTGTGACTCCCTCCTTCTGTTTTTTAATCAGAAAGTTGAAAAAATCCACCAGCACTTGTGCCCCACTCCCTCACCTTCCCCCTCCTCTGAACCTCTCCCCTACAGTCTGCCATTTTCCTCTTTCCATCTCCCTGATCCCTCTGCTATCTCTGATCTCATCTGTAAATCAAAACCATCCACATGCCAGTTAGATCCCCTCCCTACTGCCCTGGTCGTATCCTGCCTCCCCTCACTGCTCCCTCTTATTGCTGCCATCATCCACTCCTCTCTCACTACTGGTTCAGTTCCCTCACCTTTCAAAACTGCTGCTGTCTCCCCAATCCTCAAAAAACCTGGTTCAGATCCCAACAACTTTAATAACCTCCGTCCAATTTCCAACCTACCTTTCATCTCCAAAATACTTGAGAAAATCGTTGCTTCTCAACTCCATTCCCATCTATCTCAAAACAGTCTATATGAACAGTTTCAATCTGGTTTCCGTCCCCGTCATAGCACTGAAACGGCCCTTCTGAAAATCACCAACGACCTTCTTATTGTAGCTGATTCTGGTTTAATCTCCATCCTCATCCTCCTTGACCTGAGTGCGGCCTTTGATACAATTTCCCATACCATCCTCCACAATAGATTATCCTCCATCGGCATCACAGGCACCCCCCTTGACTGGTTTCACTCCTATCTCACAGACCGCACTCAGTTCATCCAACTCAAATCCTTCCGTTCCCAACCCTCCCCGTCTCCTCTGGTGTCCCCCAGGGCTCTGTCCTGGGTCCCCTCCTTTTCATTACTTACCTCCTTCCCCTTGGCCTTATTTTCCGTAAATTTAATATTCTTTTTCACTGCTACGCGGATGACACCCAGCTCTACCTCTCCACCAAACCCAACTCCATCCTCCCTCCCTCATCCCTAACAGATTGCCTCTCTGAAGTACAAACCTGGTTCACCTCAAACTTCCTCAAACTTAACAGCAATAAAACAGAAATCCTTTAAGGATTTCTGTTTTATTTTTAGCCTTGTCACCTCCCGTATTGATTACTGTAACTCTCTCCTCTTTGGTCTCCCCCAGAAATCCCTCCATAAGCTCCAACTGGTCCAGAATTCAGCTGCACGTATCATCTCCCAAACCGCCTCTTTCCACCACATCACCCCCATCCTAGAACAACTCCACTGGCTTCCAATCAATTTCCGTATCAACTTCAAAATTCTCCTTCATACCTTTAAAGCCATCCACAACCTTGCCCCTCCCTACCTGTCTGATCTCCTTCACACTGCCACCTCCACCCGCTCCCTCAGATCCTCCTCTTCCATCCACCTTACTGTCCCCTCTGCCCGGCTCACCACCATGGGGAGCAGAGCTTTCAGCCGCTCTGCTCCCAAATTCTGGAACTCACTCCCACCTCACATCCGAAATATTGACTCCCTCCCTCAGTTCAAATCCTCTCTCAAAACCCACCTTTTCAGGATAGCATTTTCACTGTAGTTGTCATGTTTTTTACTTGCACTTTTAATGGTTTTGTTATTTGTTTGCCCTTGTTTTAAATTGTTTTAAACTTGTAAAGTGTCCTTGAGTGACCTGAAAGGCGCTGTTAAATAAAATGTATTATTATTATTGTATGGATGTCTGCTTAATTTAATATTTTGTGACATCTTCTATGTCCTTCTCTACCTATCACACCAATAAAACGCAACGCAGAGTCACAGGGTATATAGAGAGGCAAGGGCTAATTTGGTTAATTCTACTTATAAAGTTTGATTATTTATGAGAAAACTAAGCTTTAAAAATCACATAATTTGACATTAGTGAAAATGTCAAAGTTACAATCATTTTTTAATCAGGTTGTACAAAAGGAATAAATTGCAGAATTTCTTTATTTTCATCCTATACTTTTGTTTACTCCAGAATATATTTTTACTAAAGAGAATACTTATTTAATATATTTTATGGTCTATATGTTTTATTGTTAGATTTTTACTGCAACACAAGATTACTTTATTTGTGAATTTATTTGATAAAAGTATTTTCTAACTCGTCTTTAAAGATCCCATGCCATTCTATTTTATGATGCTTTAATATAGGTATTAGTGGGCCACAAACACAGTATTCAAAGACGTCCCCGAAATTCAGCCGTGGTGCAGAGTTACAGTCACTCCGAAACAGTCGCACATTGAGCTTCCCCCAAACGCGCTGTTTCGGTGGGCGTGTCAAGGCAGGTCAAGGAGGGGGGTGGGGGTGTGGCCCTGAGCAGCTTGTAGCCACTACCATGCGCTCTGTATGCGGTGGGTGTGTCAAGGCAGGTCAAGGAGGGGGGTGGGGGTGTGGCCCTGAGCAGCTTGTAGCCACTGACAGTACCATGCGCTCTGTTTACGGTGGATGTATCGCAATGGCTCGTAGAAACCCATATTATACATAGATATCTATATAATATAATATATAATATATATTATCACCTGGCCCTGAGCAGCTTGTAGCCACGGTACCATGCGCTCTGTTTACGGTGGATGTATCGCAATGGCTCTTAGAAACCCATATTATACATAGATATCTATGTCATATAATATATAATGTATATTATCACGGCCAAAAGCTGTGTGAGCCTCCAGACGATAGGTTATTATGAATCTCAAACGACCGCGTCTACTTCAGATTGATGTGGAAGTGGAAGAACCAGAGACGTCGGAGAAGCCGACGAAGTCCTTTGTGATTCATTATATCGTCTGGACGCGCACACAGCTTTTGGCCGTGATAATATGTATTATTTGATATAGATATCTATGTATTAAATGATATTATTTAGATATAGAGCAGAGCTCCAGGACTGTAACGCAAGTGTTGTACACTTCCTTGTTATTTGGATAACCGTTCTGCTGTTGGTGTGATGGCGCATAACACGTCGGACTCTCGTCTCTGGTATTTCTACAACGAGACTCGTAGTGGGGGTTATCTCAGCCATGGTTGAGAATGAATTGGGGGAAAGGAACTTTGGCTTTGACTCCCTGAAGTAGGCTACATGAACCACGACATGGAGGAGAAAGGGATTGTTGGCCGCGAATGTATCCCGCTTGAGCCCTGCTTCCCGCCGCCTCGGCAGCGGTCAGCGCTAATCACCGCATCCTGAAGCCGAGGCGGTGGTCCATCGGCAGCGAGGCTCCGGCGGGAGACGACCGCGGTCAACAATCCCTTTCTCCTCCATGTCGTGGTTCATGTAGCCTACTTCAAGGTGTCAAAGCCAAAGTTCCTTTCCCCCAATTCATTCTCAACCATGGCTGAGATAACCCCCACTACGGGTCTAGTTGTAGAAATACCATAGACGAGAGTCCGACGTGTTATGCGCCATCACACCAACAGCAGAACGGTTATCCAAATAACAAGGAAGTGAACAACACTTGCGTTACAGTCCTGGAGCTCTATATCTAAATAATATCATATAATACATAGATATCTATATCAAATAATACATATTATCACGGCCAAAAGCTGTGTGCACGTCCAGACGATATAATGAATCACAAAGGACTTCGTCGGGTTCTCCGACGGCTCTGGTTCTTCCACTTCCACATCAATCTGTAGTAGACAGAACCGTGCGCTGCCTGCTGCCGGCGCGAGGCACCACCGCCCGGCTGCCCGCTGCCGGGCGGTGGTGCTTCGCGGCGGTGGTGCCTCGCGGCAACCGGCGGCAGGCGGCATGTCGCAGTTCATGTAGTTCGATGTCGATCTGCCTTGCATTCAAAATTCTGTAACTAGCCTGTTACTACGAACTAAGCAACTACCGTACACGTATTAGCATTTAGCACTAGCTCAATCACGACTCCTTCAGAATTCTTGTGGGTGGTTACGAACCAACCAAGTGGGCAGGGCCATGAATAATAATTTGACAACGCTACGTCACAGTGTCACCTTATCCAGATCGGCTAATTTATTCTTCCTTTTTCCTTTCATTGACTATTGCATTCAGCAGACAAACTGCATAGATTTCAAACTTACCACAGCTCACAAACTTATTCAGACCTATGTTATTTAACAAACAATAGGAAAAATGTGATTTTAATGGCATGGGCTCTTTAATGTTCACTCTTTACTGAATTTAAGGACAGCTATTGATGAAGAAGTAACACTGTTGGGGAATAAATTGAAAAGCGTCTCTTCTAGAATCCCTAACGTCCGTGTCCTGTGGTCCTTCTCATCGGCGTCGGCAGACCCGGGGCACGTGCCCCGTTGTGGATCTGCGGTGCCTGGGTATGCCTGGGGCACTGATTTTTTAATTTATTTATTTATTTATACCTTTAATTTTTTTTTATTTAAGTCTGACTCATCTGGCAATCTACAGAATACATGCTTGCATTTTTTTTTTCTTAAAATAGGCCTATAGACTACCACTTTCGTTAGAATTTAAGTCCGACATACGGACAGAGTAATTAGAATCCACTTGCGGCCACTCGGAGCATGTTGCAGCCGGAGAGTTGCCTGTAACACAGAGCCAGGAGTTCGTCATATCTTAGGCTATCTTTAAGAAACACGGTACTAGTCCTCCTAGTAAAGACACACTAAAACATTGATTGTACAAAATTTGACACCCTGAAGAAATTTACTATTTGAATTACGTCAATAGAATGCATGGTGCCCCCCTCATTGGCCGGCCGCTGCAATGAAATGTACGTAACGAATGCACACACTGAGGAGAGAATCATTCTCCTTGATATCGACTTTTTGAACCTGTCCAGCACAGCGTCAGCGACCATTCACTCCGGCCGGCGTGAAGTGAAGTAAACAGTAAGCGTTACATTTTTATCCTCTGGAAGCATAGAATGTCTAACAAATGTGTATGCCTTTCATCAAATAAGGTGAAGGGGCGTCTCTGAAGTGGTGTTATTAGCTGATGTGGTCACGTCTGTCGTTATGCTATAGTAGCCAGACAGTTCGCTAATATATTAAACTGTAGCGATAACTGTTTAAGCTGGACCTGTTGATCGGAGAAAGATCACAAATGTCGGGTTCACACTACATGCCATCTTATGGTGTTTCTCGATTCTTTACGTTCATGTTTTCAGGGGGTGATGATCCCGTGATGGGGTATCCAAGTTGTCTTGTCAGCTTAGTTAGCTAGCTATCGGCATACTGTATAAGACATCTTCTCAAGTTGCCTGGAACCAATGGCACCGATGTTATACTAGCGCAATTTATAACAGAATACAACACTCGGAGGTGGAAGCTGTTTTGTACGCTGTTGCTTTTAAAAAATAGCCCAGTGCATGCTTAAATAAGCAGGCTGGCTTAAGCAGCTCAAGCACACGTTGGTCTCAAAGTTGAAAATGAATGATTCTGAAATTATTCTCATTCTGGTGTTTTCTGCTCGAGTAGGCCTACAGACAAAAGCACAGACATTAAGGGGGCATGATGACATACAGGTGGTTACTTTCAAGACAGTAGAAACATAATGTAGGAAAAAAAAACAATTGATAGGTATCATTCATAGCATGCATATAGACGAATGTCCTGTTTTTACTATTCGTTTTTTTGGAGTGTCAGGTATGTAGAGAGTTATGGAAGAAGTATGTTGTACTAGTAGGCTATGTTATTTTATGATCTTTTGCTGGCATTGAATTATTTGTTATCTCAGTGACCGGAACTAGATATAACAGCCTACTGTATTAGTTATGATTTTGATCTCAATTCAACTCAAACAACATTGTTCTTGTAGATGGACATCAGAAAGTTATTCGCTCGGAGCAGGGATAAAGCAGCAAGGGGAAATGAGAGAGGTACGCTAGGTAACAAGGCAATGCAAACCACTTTTAGGTAACAACCCAGTTGAGTTGACCACTGGTCACTAGCCCAAGCCTTACAGTTACATATCTGTCCAGACAAAGAGGAGCAGCAGAGTGCCGGTGGAGGTGACGGAGGAGTTGAAGGAAAAGGTGAAGGAGAGAGGGATGTTGATGAGCACGAGCAGAGGTGATATGACTATTACTTTCATATTAATTAGGAATAACTGCAAACAGGTTATACACAAGTAACTTTACATATGCATATATAAAAATCTAGATAGTGAAAATGCAGACAGGAGACTGTAATATGTTCTTGTTGCTTCAAGACTCAGCAGAGTGCAGAGGAGGAGAGGAGCAGATTGAAGGGACGCAGGTAGAGTTGGCATTGAGAGATGACACTGACAGGTGAGACTCAGCTTAGATTTGATTAATTTTATTTGAACTTTTAATGGTTATCTGAGGTAACCATTGATCATATGATTTTTTTGTGTGTTGCACCAGACAGGAGAATCAGAGGGCAGAAGAGAATGAGCTGGTTGAGGCAGGGGAAATGCAGAGAGAGAAGGAAGGACAACAGGAGACAGACAGGCCAGAGAGATCACACCCCAGATATGAGACTGAGAAAACAGTTGCCACAGTGGCAAAGAACATTAGACTGGGGGCAAGAGAAAAAAGCAGTGTCCACAATGTTGAGGGACATACAAGTGATCTTGGGGGAAAGGAGTCTGGCCCAAACCAAGTTAAGTTGTCAAAATATCCCCAGCACAACTTTGGTGCCAAGAATCGATCCTTTAAAGCCTATGGTGCAGGTTAACCGGAAGTTTCGATTAATGGGTACATAAAGCACTCAAAATATGTACCGCATTCATGAAATGTCTCCAAAATTGCGTTAAAGTCCAGTTTTTGTCGTTTTTTGTGGTAACGGGTGTTTTCTAACGTCGTTCGGTGGTGACGTCACGGTAGGGAGTCGTGGTGGAAGGTAGCCTCAGCCTAGTACTAGAACTATGGCGTCTAACTGGGATGAGGAAGAGGTGGCAAGAACCACAAATTACATTTATGATGGCCCACAGCCGTATAATTTCGAGCCTGTTAGACGTGAGGGGGCGAATGAGGAATTGCCGAGGATTGATGGCCGTCAAAGCCAATTAAATTCATGGTCAGAGGAGAATGGGTGGAGAGTTGGTGAGGTGTCCTGGTGAGTTGCTGTCATTTAGCAATGCAGCAACGAGCGCTTGAGCTATCCCCCCTCCCCGGATAAACCCTACGATTAGTTATCCCACGTTTTGATGGTTGCCTAATAGCTCCAGTAACTACCGGTACATATTTTGCCTCGTCTTTATTTCTAAGCTTTTACATATTCCTCCGGTGAAAGTGTTGTTGCAAACGTACCCGGTAGCCGCCGATCACGTAGGCTGGTCATGAATTCAGCGGTGATTATTTTCGATTCTACTCCTCGTGATTGATTGTCATTGACACCATCAGGGTACCGCTTACAGAGAGAGGGAGAGTAGTAAGCGTGTCTGTGTCGCTGTGTTTGGCAGGTGTTTGTGTGGGCGGTGCCGTCCTATGGAATCTGTGGCGGAGAGCTTGTGCTGTAGGGAAGTGAGTGCGTTTTGGTCGCTGGTCGAGAAGCTCAGCCCAAGACCAGCAGATGTGACATGCCTCACTCAGCATCCAGGATTTGATGCATGCTGCCTGAATCCGTTTGTGCTTAAGATAGCGTACACACATTTCAAGCAGGATCATGGTCCCCTTCAAGCCAGCACGCACGAGTATGTTAATTGTTTGTTACTTTAGCATTCTTTTTATAGAGTCCTATGAACCAACTTAAACAGTTATAGGCGACTAGAGATGTGTTGCATAGACAATAAACGTGCATGCAATTTTTTTATTTTCCAACCTATTTCCCTAGGCAATACCGGTACACTGCATACAGGCAGGCTATACGATGGGCTTATGGAGTTCTTGGCCTGCATATAAGGAAGCCTCTACCCTCCTGTCTGGTTTCAGCCATCAGGCAACAATTTCAGAGTGGTGACCAGACCTATCATGGCTTTCAATGGCCTCGTTTGGATGAAGAATAAAAACCATATTGGCACGTACAACATGAATACAATTATTTTTCAGTTCAAGAATTAACTCATGCTAGTTGTGTTGCGATCGCTCAACCGCCTTTAAAATGTTATAAAATACACAGAACATGTGAATTCATATAAAAACAGTTTATTAGGTCATCCCAAGTAATAGGGATCGATTACTGAAAAAAGGGACAGGTTGAAAGGCCTGATATAGTAAACAAATCAAGAAAAAAAGGGTTAGGCACAAAGAAACCAACATAAAATAATCTTGCAATAGTGTGGTCTTACCTGAGGGTCAGCACTCACACAGCACATTCTCTCACTCACTCACGGACACATACATGCAATGATATCACATAGAGCAGACGCATAGTGATCCAAGAGAAAAGCGCACACAGAGGTCCCTTTCGGATTCTTACAATTCTTACTTTTTATGAATTATGGGGCAAATGGAGCTGTAATGGAATGATTTGTGCACACAACTAAGTAAAAAACCCAAGTAATAAAAACAAAACATGCGACATGCAGTGAGGCGGTAACCATGGTGATGCTGATAAAGGAATGAATGGGTTACAGCCAATAATAACCAAGAGATAATGTTAGTCGACAGATGTTAGGGTCAGCGCAAGGGGTTAAAATGTAAGGTTATAATAAACTTCCTGGAACAATCAAAAAACCCAAGCAATAAACAGCACACAAAGAGAAAACAAAACATGCGGCATACAGAAAACCACCACCAAATAAAATAACATATACATTTATACATACTCACAACTAAATGATTGGCCTGTGTGGGAAAAAAACTATGCTAATTCAATTTTTTGTAGCGTGACTGCTGGGCTAGATAGAGGCTGACGGCCTCCTCCTTGGGAATTTGTTCGAAGGATTTGGCGATGGGGGCGGGTGCACAGGCTGACAAATTGGCGCTAACCTCTTGAAGAGCCTTGGGTGAATCCATGTAGCTCTCCCGAAGAGCCTCGATTAATGACGTTGCATAACCTGCAGACATAATAATGATAAAATACTGTATAAAGATCGATGTCACAGATGTCTTGTGCGCAAATGTCAAAAAACAGGGTCATCATCCGTAATGTCTGGGTGGCCAAACATCCAGAGAAATGGATGGCCCCGCTTAAAAGGAGGTTACAGGTTGGCATATTCCTGTTCAGGATCGGCTGGTTTTGCCAGAAACGCTGGTAGCCACATGCACAGACCTAGATATTTAGAAAAAAAAAAACATGACAATCAGTGTATAACACTCAAATATGATGGCATCATAAACCCACAGACTAAAGCAAGCCTGGTACATACATTGTAAATTAACTGGAAAGACTAATTTGAAAAAGAAGCAACGTCAGCACCAACCAAGCTAGCCATTATAAATCCACAAGATATTAGACTGTTATAGTAACTAATGTGGATAGGAGGATGCACTGATCACTTGCAATGAGCAATGTGGGCAGACAGTCAGGGCTATTCGATTTTAGTAAGATATTCTGATTTTCTAAATCAGATATGGCCTGCAGTGTAAACAAAACCCTACCTGCTCTATTTTAACAAATGTTCCTTCCTCCTGCACGATTCTACTATCTGACTTCTCACAACAGGCCGGACAGATGGCAAACAGGGCCATGAGCTCCTCTTGGCAAACAATGAATTTGTCAATGCCACTACAACAAAAAAGAGGGGGGGGGGGGGGTGTCAGTCAAACTACAGATGCACGAAAATGAAAATTCAAAGTTGGTCTATGTTGGCTTTAAATTATCTCACTTTTGGTGGGGGTCACAAGTTTGAGATGGCTCCTCACACAACACCTCCTCATCCTCCTCAGACATCTGGTCTCCTGGTACCCATGATGCATCACTGATGACAGAGAGATCATCTTCTCCATCCGTTGGGTCAGGACTAGTGAGGGGGGTGGAAGTTTGTGTCCCCATGCTGACCATCTTGGGCTTCAGGTTCACTTGTACAGCTGTGGCAGAGTCAATAAACATACCCAAACAGATGACAATCATGGCAAATCTAAGTGGTTATGTTTTGATCTAGGTTATGTATTAATTTTAGCAATGTGTTTGGAAATTTCCTGCATGCATATAATTTGGCAACGTATGTTTTAGACAGCATATCAACCACTAAAAAAATAACAAGATTTACCGTGAGACCTTCCAAGGGGCTTCAAAATACATTGTGTCCCAGTGTCACAAGTGGAGTAGGGCAAGGGGTCCTCTACCGTAGCAGCATTGACACCGTCCGTGGTCTCACACGGTGAGGCATCTGTCAACATCTTGCGTAAATAAATTAGCGTCAGCGACACAGTCACGTCTAAATACATATGAAAGAGGACCGTAATAGTCACTTTCCATCAGGAAAAGGGCAATTAAATCCATCAACTAAATAGAACACACACACACTGTTGTGAAAGTCGCTTGATGAGCGCCACTGATCCAAACACTAGCCATGGCGCTTTCTAGTTAGATATGACAAGCTTTTGGACATTTACTTCAGGACAATTTTGTTTTGGTTCATATTCATGAATCACGAAATGTTCTTTTCTAATGTCAGACTGATCATGAGTCATGAAGGTAGTGGAGGCGGTGTCAAAGGGAATACGGTATGTAGTATACACAGGGCTAGCTAACGCACAGCTTGTAAACATTACCATGAGGCTTACCATAGCCAGCTCTCGCTTGCGGCTGGCGGCACTGATCTTGGTGCCTCTCGGTCTCGGGGCAGGGCAGGCAGAGAGATGCGTGTGCACAGAAGGCACGGCGTTCGGAATAAGCTGTGCCAGCCTCTTTAACCCGAGAGATACCATCCTGATATCCCCTTGGTCGTAATCTTCCTCCGTGAAATGAGCGCTGCAGACCTTGGAGTTCTTAGTGACCGAGGGAATAGAAAAATCTGCCCGTCTAACGCGGACAAACTGTACCCACTGTCTGAGGGTTGCCTTGTCCTTCGGAAAGGCATGGACCATGTGTCCTGTTCTGCTAGAATTATTACACCCAGCACAAACACAGTTGTACACCATTCTAAAGCTACACCTACCTACCCACCTACCTAACTCGCTATGCTACACCTACCTACCCACCTACCTTCCTAACTCGCTATGCTATGCTATGCTATCTGTCTGCCTGTCTCCCTATCTCTCGGTCTATATCTATATCGGTCTATATATCTATCTATTCTGTCTATCTCTATCTATCTATATGTCTATCCATCTATCTATCTAGGCTATCTATATATGTATCTATGTATTTATCTCTTACTTATCTGTCTCTTATCTCTCTCGTACTCTCTACTCTCAATGGGTCTCGAAGGGCTACGTCTGTCGTCTCCCTACCGTGACGTCATGCAACGGTTTCCGGGAGAAATGAGAAGCTATCGCAAACCGCTCCAATATGACCCACTTTTTCGTATTAAATTCCGTTTTGTGATACCCAACCACATTAAATACAATAGGTAACCATTAAAAATTTTATTACCAACAAGCAAATGGCGCAAATCCGAAAAAAATAAAACCTGCACCATGGCCTTTAACGCCAACTGGTTTGAAAGCTTTACATGGCTGGAATATTCCAAGTCTAAAGATGCAGCCTTTTGTTTTCCCTGTAGAATATTTGGGAAACATTTGAAGAATGACACCTTTGTAAACACTGGCTTTCAAAATTGGAAAAAAGCTCTGGATGTCTATAGAGAGTAGGGCTGCACGATATGGGCAAAATATGATATCCCGGTATTTTTTGGCTGAATGGCGATAGACGATATATATCTCGATAATTTCGATAGTGGGTTAGATGTTTTTTTTGTAAGTCAAAAGCCACATGTGAGATGTTGCAAGCACTTTTATTAAAACATAGGTCAATATGACTGCAACATGTATCGTTGTATGTTATTTTCAACAGAATTGAATGAACATGTTTAAAAAAAAAGGGAAGTTTTTCACCTTCTTCACAAAATAATCACCTATGCAAAACAATATAAAGCTGTAGGTTACACAAATTAGATACCATGAAGAGCATTGGCTTCGTCGCATTGTCCTGTGTACTACGGTGAGGGTTTCAGTGCGCCGTAACTTTAATCCCCCGCCCCCTCCCTTCTTCGTTCCATTTGGGAACTTGTTTGGTTTCATTTCGCTTGTTTCGTATATTTTAACTAATTAATTAAGAGCGTCACCAGAGGGCGCCCCCAACACATTTGCCGAGCACCGGCCCTGGTTTCGGGGCAGAAGAAACCGTCGCGGCCGGTGATGCAGCAGCACAGCCACGGAGTTTTACGCACTACACTTTGTGCCGCTGCTGTAAATGGTGGAACAGATTTGTCGTGCTTCCACTTTTAGTCGCAACGGTTTTGCTACACTCTCTACAGATGACCTGCAGCTGCTAATCATCTGTCTTTTTTAAACCCGAACTATTTCCACATTATGGAGCCGTTGTTTCTCCTCTGAAACAATTTCGTCCCCTGCCGCCGTCTCGTTTTCTTTACGGGTATCATCCATGCTTGTTGTGTTGTGAGGGGGCGGCGGGGGCGGGAATGAGGCTCCCTGCACACGGCACGTTCGGAAAGACAGAGTGGGAGGGGGAGGGGTCGCGCTCACAGTCTCCAAGGCAAGCGCTGTAGACGCTTGAGGGGGAAACTGACCATTTTAACGCATATCGATATAAACGATATTGTCAAATCTTGTATCCCCGTGGAAATTATATCGATATATCGTACATAGCCGATATATCCTGCAGCCCTAATAGAGAGCATGAGAAATCACCAGCCCATAAGGCAAGCATGGAGTCTTGGTGTAGTTATAAAGCCGGTGCGGCTCATGGCAGTGTTGTCGAGCAGTTGGATTCTGCAAGTGAGCATGAAATCAAAGAGAGACACGAGTACCTCAGCCGGGTTGTGGCTGTTACCAAGTTTTTGGGTAAACAAAATATCCCATTCCGTGGCCATGATGAGGGCATGTCCAGCGACAACCAGGGAAACTTTCTGGAGTGTATGAACCTCTTGAAAGAGTTTGATCCTTTTCTTCAGGCATA
Organism: Gadus morhua; assembly: GCF_902167405.1. Classification (NCBI taxonomy): domain Eukaryota; kingdom Metazoa; phylum Chordata; class Actinopteri; order Gadiformes; family Gadidae; genus Gadus; species Gadus morhua. The sequence goes on along the minus strand of NC_044060.1, from coordinate 26,115,849 downwards.
TTCACCACCATCTCACAGTACATACTTATCACCTTCATCCCAAAATGAGGTCATTCAATGCTGTGCCCAAGAGATAGTAAAAGCTATCAGTCAAGAAATAAAGGAGGCTGGAATGTTTTCAGTAATGGCAGATGAAGCGAGAGATGGCACCACTGAGCAGCTAGCTGTGTGTGTTCGTTATGTTGCTGGGGGGAGTGTGAAAGAGCATTTGCTAGCCATGACAGATTTGAAAGGGTTTGACGCAGAGTCCATTACCACTGCAATTGAAGATCAGCTGAGATTGAATGGCATAGATCATGTGAAGGTGGTTGCACAGGCTTATGATGGCGCCTCAGTCATGAGTGGGACTGTTGGAGGGGTCCAAGCTAAGTTCAGAGAGAACCATCCCATGGCCATTTATGTGCATTGCTATGCACATCAATTGAATTTAGTGCTGTGTTGCACATGTCAAGCCATACCAGAGGCCAGGAATTTATTTGACCTCCTGCAGAATGTGTATACATTCTTTTCAGGCTCCCTTGTTAACCACGACAAGTTTAAGGAGACCCAGAAACAGCTTGGCTTACAGCCTTCTGAGCTGGTACAGCTGTCCAAGACCCGATGGTCGTGCCAGCTGAGGTCAATCAACGCTATGATAGAGAATTTCCCCGCAGTTCTCACGTGCCTGTCCAACATCAGCAACCCCACGGCTGTGGGTTTGCATGCCAACCTTGCCAGGTTAACCACAATTTATCTGTTGATGGTCTTCAAGACTTTTTTGTCTGTGACAGAAAGTCTTCACAAATACCTGCAAAGTGAAACTGTGGACCTGGCAAAAGCAGAGGAGTTTAAATGCGCTGTGTGTGCCACTCTAAAAGAAATGCGCACTGACCCCAAAGCGACGGAGGTATATGACCGTGCAAAGGCCTTGTACGAAACGCACCAATTCCCTGAGTCATGTGTTCCAAGACAAAGGCAAAAGCAAAGACGCCTGGAGGAGTACATAGTTGAGTCTAGTTGTGGGGCAGCGAGTGACCTAGGCAATGCTGAAAAATTGAGAACAAATGTCTACCTACCTTGCCTAGACAGGATGATTGCGGAGCTGGAGCAACGCTTTTCATCTCTGAACAGCGTTGTTCTGAAGGGTGTTCAGGCCTGTAACCCAGGCTCGAGCACCTTTCTCAAAGAGGAGAACCTCAGAGGTCTCGCAGATCACTACAATGTTGATCTTAAACAAGAGGAGGTGTGGGTAGCGAAACATTACCTGGACAGAAAGCAGGAGAGCCTGCCAATTACTGACATGCAATGTCTTTTCGGTTTACTCGATAATGTCATGTTCCCTACACTGACACAGGTCATTAAAATATGTCTGACCATTCCTGTGTCCAGCTGCAGTTGTGAAAGGACATTCAGCGTACTGAGACGCCTTCACACTTGGTTGAGGAGCACAATGGGGCAAGATAGGCTTCATCATCTTGCCATCATGTCGGTTGAGCGAGGAGAACTCTCCAAATTAAGCCAGTCACAATTGATCGACAGCTTCGCAAAAATGAAGCAGAGGCGCTACCGTTTACTGTTAAACAAATGAACAGCTCCCCTATCTTTCTGGCCATGATATACACACACCTCATAGGATCATCACCATCACACCATCATAGGATGGTCTGAAATATAAATTATAAACACAGACATGTATGTATGTAGAGGTGTTTTTTTGTTTTTCCTTTTACAGTTTTATACATTTCAAGTTTTCAGTTTTCAAGTTCATGTTTGCTGACAGATATTTAATGAAGATACGCTTTATGATAATAAATTAGTGCTATAAAATATTTGCTCGCGTGCTTCCATTAATTATCTGTGCCCATGCTTTTTTAAAATAAATAATTTCCCAAAATGTTTTTAGCTCGCACGCATCGCGCGCTCGCATTTTTTTTTGGTGCCTGCCCTATTGTGCCCCTGTATGGTATTGGGTGAGCTGACGCCCCTGGTCCTTCTCTACCCATCACACCAATAAAACGCAAGAATGCTCCCAGCATTGACTATAATCAGTTCTACAACATCCTACGTTGCAAAAAATAATTGAACATCGGCTGTAAATGGTCTTTATGGTTATCTATTTTCAAAGTTGGGTTGGGAGCTGGACGCGTTTTCGGGAAGAATCATTTTGTACCCACCATTGTAAATAAAAAGAAAAACTCGAGTTGAAATATTGTAACGTGAGGGTTTGATGTGTGGTGGTGGATCACTCTTTATGAGAATAAACAGCAGGGAGACGGTCGGATGACTCTCAAGCTGTACTTTACTTTTCAACTCACAACCACAACACTTCCTTGTTTGGACCCATCACGTGACTGAACTAACCAATCAGAAGCTAGAATTTAGACTGAGGTAAACGTGAGGGAATCAGAGAGGCAGATTCAACAGAATATCCTGACTGTTAAATATGCAAATAATAACTGTGTAACATAAATATGTGAATGATTAACTGACTAAACATGGCAAATTAACTCAATATAAATTAGGCTATATTAACTTATTCTACAACTTTCAAATATTTAACTTCTAAACCTTACATTATTATGGATTATTACATGGCTCTTCTCAATGTTGTAGACTGCTCCACTTACTTGCATGGGCCTTCCCAACGTTCAGATGTCAATTATTTTTTGTTTATGCTCCGTTTACTTGCATGGGCACTTCACAACTTCCGGCGGTGAACTATGTTTGATAATTCACTGTTGCCAAGTATAATTGAACGGCCGCTGTCAAGGTAAACGAAAGGAATTTTTGCCTTTTGCCATTGTAATCTAGACTAATCTAGATTAATTCCAAAATTAATCTAGATTAAAAAAATAATCTATGCCCACCACTAATTATTTTACATTATAAATATTATAAACATGTCACTTAACCTCACTGCTTGTGTAGCAGGGTTAATGCTTCCCACTTGCCATTGCCAGCGAGATCCTTGCGCTGGCTGTGGTAGTAAGTAAGTAAGTTATTAGTCAGAGCAGTTAAACATGAATCCACACTTTGGCGATGTATTACGGGAGTCTAAATGTACATAATACTGTCTTAATACTTGGTTGCTTGTACATATATATTGTGTTGCTTAGAGTCAGTAATTACATTTAAATGGACTTTAGGCTTAGGATCGCTAGCTTGGCTACCATGTGCTTTGGTCGTAGCTACTTAGTTAGAGTCGACTTCGCCAAGAAAGTGTACTTCAGCATGTCTTTCATGTTAGGCTGCCATTGTGAGGGTTCTCAACGAGCATTTCCCATGTTAAATATTCCACCAGGTATGTCACCAAACGCCCATTCAAATATTTTGTGAGTCATATGTTTAATGTGATATTTATTTTCATGTAAATGGTCAGTCTACGTATACCCCGGCTGAGAGAGGCTGCCATTGTGAGGGTTCTCAACGAGCATTTCCCATGTTAAATATTCCACCAGAATAAACGGCTGGCTGCCAATGGTTCCATCGTGGTCTCAATCACACAACGCAACGAGAGAGTACGCAACTACTACACTTGTATAGCAGTTAGTCGTCTGAGATATAGAAAAGTGTCAATCCTTCGCTGTTCTTTATTTTTTGTGCAATGAATGTAATCTATCAAGTCATGATTCAACCCTTAGTTCATCAGTCATGTTTATTCAAAAATATTGAACTGAATAAATTAACAGGGTTGAGAGGCGAGTTTACAGCATAAGAATAATGAAAAGGGGCAAAATCACCATCTAGGGGATCAAGTAGGTCCCGTTAGGTCCTAATGGCAAGTGTTTTCAATTGGTTCAGGACCATAGGCTTGGTCTCAATCAACTCCCTTTAGGTCATTGTTTTCCTATCTCAATCATCATCATCATCATCATCATCCCAGTCCTCTCTGATGGAGATAACAGACCTGGCAGATTAGAAGGATGGAGGTTCACTGTTAAACAGATTGAACAATAAGTATGCAGAGCAAACAAAGGTATGCGTTTATGGCAAGTCAAAAAAGTTATTGCAATAACCAGCGATTGCCCTGTTCCTGAGCTTAACCGAAAGGAGCCATCTTCACGATCGCTTGCGGCGCAAGTGAGCGTACGATAAATACGAAAGGTGGCTACACCTCTGCCCGCAAAGCTCGGCTTGACCGTTGAACCCTTTCATAGAAAATCAGGTAAGCATTGGAGGAGAGTGCCTCCTGCAGGGTGGCCTTGCGTACAGAGTCATCCGATGTCCAGAGCCACTGTGAGGGGTGTTGGCCTTGGGGGTGCGGGGCGGGGCAGCGGCGGAAGGTGATGAAGTGTCCCGTGTGCATGTCTCCATGGTGCACCAGCACGGCGGTGAGCTGGAACAGGTACTCTGACGGTCTGTGAGCAGGAGCACATATAAGGGGCACAGGAATCTAATGGCAACAGTTTGATGGAATGCCTGCATATCTTGATGTAGTTACCACATGGAGGCAGAATACTTCTTACTCTCATTTGGTGCCCCAAAAGCAGTGCAACATAATGTTAACAATCCCACAACGAAAAAGTTGTGGGAGCATTTCTTAATAAATAATACAAAATAACACAAATTGCAGTTTCAGGGACTTACGTAAAGGACGGGCCATATATGAATGATGGGGTAACTTTAAGAAGCAGGACTATGCAGAGTATTGCTGGATAAACCCGACCAGATGTTCAAGATGAAAAGCACATGATAGAAAGAAGGGGGTTGTGTGAGGTCATTTATTAAAGGTTGGGTATGGGATTTGCGAAACGCAGATTTGTATTTTCAAACACTGACTCTACCCATTCCAAGGTAATGGACGCGCAATCATGCACGAGCGCGAACACAGATGCGCGAGAGCGAGCCAGGCTAGCTAGGTTGGCGTTTAGGCTTGTCTTCTAGTGCTATGTCCAAATGTCGATTAGCTAGTTAGCTAGCTGCAGTAGCTACCGCAGGATAACAACAAACAGAAGCTTGCTCTGGGTCACGAGTTTTGAGTACGTGCCCGAAGGGGTCACCCGCGGGGGGAGTGCAGTACGACCGTTTGATTTACGTACTTACTGTGCAATGCCACTCTGTGGTTCTGGAAAACATTGGCTGAGCCCTGCCCGTTCCACAGATGATTGACTTGTTTAATTGTCATGTCAGTACTTCTAACTCAGTGGCTGTAAGTGGGTTATGATAAGGATTTCAAGTAATTTTGCAAAAAAAGAGAATTCCATACCCAACCTTTAATGGTTGTACATTCCCAACATAGCACCTATGGTGATTTTTTTAGTGAATGTATGCGTCTTTCCATCTTATTTAAAAAAAAATTGCGAAAGAACAGATCGTTAACCTGTAGTCATGTGAGAAGTTGAGCTGTGTTCTCACGGCAGGGGAGTGGATGAATTGATGAACTGAAGCCATTGATCCATTGGCAAGGGGCTTGTTGTTGTTATGGTGGTTGCTGTCTAAAAATAATACATGAAAACATTGCTGGTTAATTAGGGGGAAACAATTCCCTAGCTCATTAACGATAAAGATTAACAAAAGTAATCATCGGCAGTCATTGGTTCAAATGACTGCCGAGCAGTTTGCATTGTGACGGTATGGCTTCTCTAACGTGAGCTTCATCACAAACAGCGCCGTTACTGCATTTTATTTTTACCATTGGCCTACACTTTAAATAAAAGATGCCGGTCTACCGGTGCCATTTTGCATTGGCTTGTCAACCAGGTCCTGTTGGGTCTCCGTGTCGGCGGATATGGGGGGACATTTGGTGCGTTGCATCCTCTGGACTGAGGATCCATTGTGTTTGTAGCGGTCCATGGAGAGGAACTCTGTGAAGTGCACATGTTCCTGTCTCTTGATGGGAGTCCCTTCATTGGACCAGGTGAGCCTCTGCAGGTGAATACACAGGCACTGTGGCAGCTGGAAGACAAACCATTCTTCAAGTTGTGTAACCAATTCAACAAGACTGTAGAACTCATCATCTATACCGAAATTAAGTTAAATGGGGGATTTCAAAATAACCTATTAGGATGAAACTGAGTACTCATTTGATTTAAATAAAAGCTGGCCATGACCATGTAGAAAACAAGGAAGGTTTGAAAGAATATAATAGAATATAATGGATCAGAATAGAATCAATAGTCAATTTAATTAATGGATAATCGTGGTTTGTTTTGTTACATTTCTGAGCCAGCAGTGAGTAAACAGAAATACAGTAGGATGCAACTATGATTAAAACATCTTCATGCCTGATGGAAGGAAAATTACCTTTCCCAGTTTCAACTGTTTGACAAATGTGGTCCGTTGGTTTTCCAGAACATGGCCCTTTTCTCTGGGACCCTGTTGAAGCTATGAGATGAAGAATAGAATACTAACACTTGTTTTCCTTTCATACCATGGAAGCATACTTGAGAGGAGCCTTCGTACCTTGGTGCAGTTTTCACACTCCACCTCTTTGATGGTTTCAGAGGAGATGAAATACTGAAGACATTGATCGAGTGAGAGGGGCCGCCCCTGGGAAAGGGAAACGATTCATTATTATCATTCCACTTCTTCTTTATATTCATACATGTTATCCTCTCTCATCCCTTACCCACTGAGGAGACGGTATGGGTAAGGAAAGGCTTTCAAATGAGTCGTACCGCACTGGACTCTACAACGCAAAGATAAGAATACATTACACAATATATATGATAAGCAACAATCTTTGTCTTATCGTCTTTCTATTGATGAATGAAGCAAACCTGATGCTTGCAGCGCTTGCAAGACATATTGCTTGTCAAACGGCCATGGAAAGGATGTTGAAACTTCCAAGGATTCAGGATTGGATGAAGTGTGGCTGGAAAAATAAATAAAGGACCGGAAGAGTGCCATTTAATGGGTTTCAGGAAACAACTTGTGGATCCGTTTGGACTCCAAACAATTCCAAAACGTTCTCCCTGGGATTCATCTCCCAGACCCCCAGACATTTACTGGCTGCTGGACCCCCCTACACTCACTACCTCCCGGACCCCCCTACTTTCAGTGTCTCCCCAACTACATTCACTGTCTACCCCTCACATTCACTGTCTCCCACCCTACATTTACTGTCTCCCCCTACCTTCACTGTCTCCCACACCCCCTACCTTCACTGTCTCCCCCCTTACTTTCACTGTCTCCCCCGTTCCTTCACTGTCTCCCCCCCCTACATTCACTGCCCCCCCCCCCCCCCCCCACTGTCCCCCTCCAACCTTCACTGTCTTCCCCCAACATTACCGTCTCCTGGAACCCCCTACATTCACTGTCTCCCAGGCCCTGTAGTGGGTTGGGGAGGCAGTGGGGAGCGTAGCAATCGATCCTTTCATATAATCTCTATTATTGCTTCTTATTTAGCCAAACGCCATTTAGCATACATAAAAAACAATATGTAGAACACATATAGTAGATTAGGTATTTATGGCACCTATAATTTATAAGGAACCTGTACGTAGAGACTTAATTCAGATAAGTATGCCTATATTTCCTCCCTCTTGGCCATTTTTTCCAGGAATATAATATTCAGTTCCATTCTTATGCAGATGACACCCAGCTCTACTACTACCACCAAACCCACCATGACCTTCCCTCCCACCTCCCTCTCCGATTGCCTCCAGGAAATCTGTGAAGAACTGAAATAGATATATTATAGAGGGATTATCAGTCTACGTCACTCCCCGCTCTAAGCGCATGTCATATGCAGAAAGAGACGAGAGCGACAAGAGCCGCAATCATGTCTTGTTGTGTGTGGAATAAAGATCCCGGCCATTATACCACAGATACTCTAGCTTCTATAGCATATAACCGCGTTGTCTGATTACAGTTTATTCATTTTTCACAATTTACCAGCTCTCGTTTTGAAGAATAATCACCGCACCATTCGTTTCAATGGGAATCACGACAGTCTATACCAGGGGTCGGCCACTGGCGGCCCGACATAATGTCTGGCCCGCCAGATTGTTCTGAAGTTATATGATTTTATTTTTTTAAATATCGAATATCTATATCTGTTAGCTTAAAGTTTTTTTTTTCTTTCTCAACCAATATTGAATTTAATTGTATCAATCCTGCTACTACTCCCGGAAGGTTAGAGACACACGCGTCACGGTCACGCATAAGCTGCGAGGGGCTGAGCGGGAGTTATTGGAAACTATGCAATATTAAATTAAATGGAACCCCCTCTATATGCCTATATATAACAACCATGGCTACCCGACATTACGTATTTTTGTGTGATACTGCACGTAGATAAAGGTAGGAGCTGTTGACAAAAGTCCACAAAAGATTTAAGACGGCAAGCTCTGAGACTCTGATGAGGCTACTTCGCCTACAGTGCGTAGGCTCCCGCCATGGTGTGTGTGTATATGTGCGTGTGCGCAGTCAATCAGCACCCGCCGTGGTGTGTGTGTGTGTGTGTGCAGTCAGTCAGCACCCGCCGTGGTGCGTGTGTGTGTGTGTTGTGTTGTGTGAAGAGTTTTAAGAGTGGTTGGCTGCTTTTTGAGGTGCGCACTACTGCCCTCTCTCCAGCATAAGGCCTTTCTACACTGCCAAGCCGGTTCGGTCGAGGCTTTGCACGCCCAGCGATTTCACTGTCTTATTTAAAGTTTCCTGTGTAAAAACGAGGGGGTTTAATCCCCCGTTAGTCACGTCTCGGGCTTTCTTGGTTCACTGGAGAAGGCGGGGCTGTGCATTCTAAAGAGTCTAGAACTCTTTAGAATAATTTGCATATTCCCGAATGTTTAAAAAATGTTCTGAATGAAGACACCCGCATGCAAGAATGAGTTCACATCTAAGTGTAGGCTATAAACGCTTTTAACTATTTACAAGTGCAAAAACGCTTTCTTTATTTTGCTGACCACTTTTGTGTTAGGGATGGGTTAGGGTTTTTTGTCCCAACGAAAGCCTCGTAAGGACAGTTCCTCTGCGTCTCTCTGGTAGATCGCACCATCTTTCAACGTCTTTGTTTAATATGACTGCATCACCTTCTCTCACATGATCAGCAGCTCGCGGATTTGCCTTTCTCTCCAGTTAGAACTGCTCATGACGATATTGCTGCGTGGTCTCTGTGGAGACTGTGCAGCAACACCTCTACCCAAAGTGATCAGGCATGACATTTACGTGATTAGGGCATAGACTTGTTTATATGTACGTCTTTTAAGAGTCATCTAGTGCTTGGTAGGCAAATGAATAAGCCAGCTGACCGGCCTGCGTCGCAGTTCCAGATGCACTTTCATTAATCAATTCCTTGAACTAGCCTTTGATAATGTTCTGGCCCGCCACCTACTGGCTGGAATTTTTTTTTGCCTGAGGCCAAACTTAGTTGCCAACCCCCGGTCTATGCTTTCAACATAAAGTGTACATATTTATAATTTGAAATTCGTCCCAGCCTTTATACCAAAGATACTATAGGGTCTATAGCATATAACCGCGTTTTCTGATTACAGTTTAATGTAACAGTAAGCTGACAACATCGCTAATTAACACCGCAACTGCAAATTAACCACACAGAGATAACGATGGCAACCGGTCAAACAAATGTTCTTTTTGCGATCATTCTTCGCGCACATCCGCCGTGTTGATAAACAAATAATCCCCCTATTGGCACCAAATCCACCCTGTCTAAAATAAATGACTCCATCTCCATTGTCAATTATTCAGTTTCCCCCTCTCCCTAAGTCAAGAGTCTGGGTGTCGTCCTGGATAGCACCCTATCTTTTCAGTCCCATAACAATAATGTCACTCGATCAGCTTACTTCCACCTACGTAACATCTCTTGCCTGTGCCCATCTCTCTCCCCCAACAGAGCTGAAATTCTGGTTCACACCCTGGTCGCATCGCGTTTGGACAACTGCAACTCTCTCCTCTTTGGTTTACCAGTCCATACATAAATTACAACTGGTACAAAACTCTGCAGGCCGATCATTACTAAAACCCCCTTCATCAGTCACATAACACCTGTCCTGCAGCAACTCCATTGGCTCCCCATCAAATATTGCATCATTTACAAGATCCTGCTTCTCACTTTCAAGGCCATCAACAATCTTGCCCCTCAGTATCTTACCGAGCTACTCCATATCAAGACACCCACCCGTTCTCTCGGATCGTCTTCCTCCATCCAGCTCACCCTCCCACCTGCTCACCTGGTTACCATGGGGTCAAGAGCATTCAGTCGCTCAGCCCCCCACCTCTGGAATTCTCTGCCTCATGACATCCAACACTCCAGCTCCATTATCACTTTCGAATCTCACCTGAAAACGTGTCTATTCAGCCAGGCCTACTCCCTTTAAGTCAGTTGCATTCTTGGGACTAGAATGACCCTACTCTTTTCTCTTGTACACTGTTTTATTTTGTTGTTGGTGTTGTTTTTTGCTTGCTCTTATGAATGTTTGATTTTTTAAGGTGACCATGAGTGTCAAGAAAGGCGCCCATAAATTAAATGCATTATTATTATTAGTCTATTGTTAGAACAGACATTACAATATACAGTATAAGCACGTGCATTTACGCTACCATGCATGTGAATGTATTTCTGTCCTCAGAGCACCCATCGCGAAAGATATACCTGTACTTCTGCAACTCAGAGTCTTGTCAGCTTGCTCCGGGATACTCTGTTGTATAGAAAAAGGCAATCATCATATTATGTATCAATTCATGCATCTTTTACTTCACCAGTCTAATTCAGCAACCTGTTTCCATTCCAACAATGAGAGGGCAGGGGAAGTCCACTAGACTACTTGCCTTAAGGGACTTAATGTCAAACAAATGACAGACTCTTGGCAGCCGATCCCTTTCCTCTTCCAGAGAGGACGTGAGCACATGAAAAAGCTCATGAGCATCCTATGGTGGAGCAAAGTCAGATACAAACACAGACTGTTGACACAGAGTACTCACATCAAAGGCCATGTTGAAGATTAGTCCACAGGGCGAGTCAACATACCTGCTCTTCAAAAGAGTTGATGTGCCACCTGTACAATCTGAGGACATCCAACAGGCACCCAGCATCAAGCACATTCTCCTCCCCAGGCGCATCGCTGGACAGGGCTGTTGATCGAACATTTTCTGATCATGTCTGTCATGTGTTTATGTTTAGGAAATGCCAACAATGTCTCCATGCATGGATAAATAAAATAATGGATCAAGGAGATGTGAAGGAATAAGGTCATTACAAGTCAAAGTTTGGGCCAACAGTAATTGATTGAGGTTATTTGAAGCCAAGATGAACAGTCTGAGTCTGGGCCACGATTTTGAAAGAATTGCAGGAGAAGAGAGATAAAAGGAAGGGGGTCATTTCGCTGCCAAGTTAACAACAGGTAAAGCTATGTTTTCATTATTATTTATAACATTGCGATGAGAGACAGCAACGTCAAATGAGGTCATTTGAGGAAGGGACAACACAAGCAGACGCGGATTAACTCACAGGCTGCCTCGGCTGCAGCCTAGGGGCCCACGTCTGCAAGGGGCACTGGATGACACGACTATTTAAAAAAATAAAACGTGACCCCTATTGGCCCATAATAAGAAACATTAAAAAATGCTAAAACATACTGAATCACCTGTCTCTGATCTGTCCATTGAAAGCGATATTCTGCGAGTATTGCACAGCAGTTCGATTTGTTTCAGTAAGGATGTTGTGATTTTGCCTCAGTAAAACACCCACTGCTGCTGATGTGGTAGGCCTACCTCACGAAGCTAAAGGGTAACAAAGCTATAAGCTGTCGGTCGGTCCACAGAGGGTCATTGCAGCTATGGCAAATTCACACTTGTTCTGCATGATTGCTGTTTTAGTAGAGGCTTTCTCAAAGGGTGTGTGTGCCATTGCGCCCCCAGGATGTGCATATGGGCCATGTAATATTCCTAAAACGCTTTTACACATGGCACTAAATTACACTTTTTTTTGTCTAAATTAAGTTATTTTGCATGATCAGTAAGGGGGCCTCACACAAAAGGTAGCCTTGGGGCCAATGACCACCTTAATCCGCCACCTTCACACAAGTACCAACAAAGGGTAACAAACTACTAAACTAACAAAACGTAGGAGGGATTGGGAACGGATGTGTATGACTTTACCAGGGGAAATACTTGGAATGATGCCCTTCACGGTATTATCCATAATATTGGTTATAGCAGTATTTTTTGACTAAATGATCACAAAAACTCTACCAACAATGTAAAATACTTAAAAACTTGGAGTTTAGCTGAAGATGTATCTTGTGTAGCATATAGTGGCTATCTAACCTTTGAGAAGGTTCAGGAGCATGCTGGACAGCTGCTTGTCTTGACTGGACTGTCCCTCAGTTCTTTGTGAAAAGCTCTCCAGCCAGCGTATGAAGGAGGGACATGCTGCCAGACCCTGGAGCAATGAATTCATGAAGCAGGTATTGCCCAAGTTCAACAAACCTGGAACCATCCCTGTGGAAGGAAAGGAGTCTTGGTAAATCACCACATTCTGCAAAACATGTAGATCCACAACAGCTTACTTTGAGAGTTGACTCGTCAATGAACTCTTGCTTGAGTTTACTGTGGTCAGACTCATCCCTAGTCAGAGATGGCCACTTCATTTCAGTACCTCTCTTTTTCTTCTTTTGCCCTGTGATTGGTCCCCATATAATGTAAGCTCCAGCTGCCACTGCTGCAGCTATACCACCGACAACACCCCAGTTCTTCATCAAGCTTCTGAAATTGTATATCACACACACACACACACACACACACACACACACACACACACACACACACACACACCTCAATGAATTGAAATATTGTGGAAAAGTTGGGTAAAAATAACCCCCTTTTGTGTGTTTTGTTTAGAAGTCTGACCTGAAATGCAAGAGGAAGCACACGAAAGTGCCTCCATATTTATCATACAGTCTCTATAGTCTCTCGTTTATATAGACATAACTTAAGGACGATTGTTTAGCCATTCTTTTGTGAATAAAGCGCAGTACGACGCGAATCGATATAAGGTATTCCAATATGTTGTTCTGTACAGCTCTATTTTGTTGTTTACTACATGGCGACGCTATGCCATATGAAACCTTACAGTGTTAGAATAATCGATTGAATGTAAAATAAGCTTAGCGATGGGGCCCCTAGCCTCGACTAAAAACAGCCAGCCATAGCATGTTAACTAACATCGTAGTTAACATAACATCGTAACGTGAAGACCTCTATTTGCCCCTCACTACACAATACACCCCTGCAGAAATAGATCATGCACAACATTGAAAAAGCGCACAACTTTCTGCTAGTAGTGCTTTTTATTTACTACTTCATTAAATATATACAAGTTTTGTTTTTGGTTGATGTCTGCAGATGAAACTTTTCATATCATTTTTGACGTACTGGATTTCCTGACTACCGCAATTTTACGGTTAGCTTAGGTAGACTCTATATGGTAAATAATAGACTCATGTTTATTTGAGGAATTAAGAGATTATTATTTTTTTTACCTTACTGCGGATCCAGTACTGAGGAACTCTCGAACGAGCTGCTCAGAGGTCTCTAGTCGGCGCCACAACATTGTGTTACCATTCGGAACTCTGTTCTATGGACTCATGTTTCGGCGGAATACAAAATAAACCGCACCGCTGTGTACGGAAACGCGATATAATATGTACGAAATCGTTCCCTATTCACTCCCTCACTATTCCCTATATAGTGTTCATGATATAGTGCACTATAGGGAACGAACAAACGAGAATTAGGACACTACGCTGAACATTTCTAAGCGTCATTTGCGTCAGTAAATGCGCCGGGTATTTGTGTGACGCAGAAAGATGCGCCCACATCATGTAAACAAACCGGGCACTCACGAGGAAAGCTGGAGCTTGTAATGATATTGAATGCTACATTTCCTTGATCAAGTTTTTTTTATTAATTTTGAATGTTACATTTTCTATGCTAAATCCCAAATAAATTGTTGACATTTCTAAACGAAAGCCGGAGACTCCATCATTAAATGTATTCGTTTTCGCGGTTATTCAGCTTCTTCTTCTCCTCCGGAAAAACACGACCGCATTGCATTTTGGTATACGGGAGTGTTGTGTATGTAAGTGGATACAGAGAACATAATACAGTTGGACCTTGATGCTGTGACAACGGACAAGTCTTTTTCCTCTGTCCTTTTTCTCTGCCTCTGTTCGGTGTTGTTAAATCATCACTTGCTTGCATAATTTGGATTATTAGAATAAATTTAAGTTTCATAAAAGATTAGTAGAATGACACCACATTTAAATATATATTATATATGTATCTGCATTTATTTTATTTTTAAGTATGTTTACAAGCTTACCTGTTAATGTAATCAATGTATAGCGGAACTATTGTTCTGAGGTGCAAGAGGTGACGTTTATTGTTGTAGCACCAGCATCGGAGCATGCAGCGCATGCGGAACCGCTCGTTGAGATAAGTGCGGTAATATTACATTTGTTAGTTCAACGAGAGACACACAGGGGAAAAGTTGCCTCTGTGTTACCTGTTTCACTCCCTGAAGTTAACGCGGCCAATGAGGTTTGCATAGTTCTTTAACTTGTAATTATCATGTGCTATTCTCTGATAATATTCGTATTTATGTAACACATGTATGATTTATATGCTTTTGTTTAGTTCTCACGGCATGTTTGATGGCAAAGAGGATGATGAGACTCACGCCTCGTTTCCACATACGTACATTCTCGTATGCGATCCAACCGTCTCCGACCGAAAGTCCATTCATTCCTATGTGATTCTCCGTAATGTCCGTTTTTCCTCCGAGACTCCTCCCCTCCGTAACATTTCTGTCCGGTATGTCCGTAATATACGTTCAAAAAAATTAACTTTCGCCGTCGTTTTACGGAGATACCGTATGAAAGTTTTTATGTTTTTCACAAAACTTGTAGGCTAAGTACCTTGCAGGCCAAACTCCTCAGCGATCTCTTTCCAAGCCTGTTGGTTTTGTTTTTATCTCTGTATATGTCGATCCTCATGTTCCAAAGTACCGGTCTCCTATCCGCTTATCCGGGGTCGGGTCGCGGGGGGAGCAGCTCATGCAGGGGGCCCCAGACTTCCCTTTCCCGGGCCACATTGACCAACTCTGACGGGGGGATCCCGAGGCGTACCCAGGCCAGTGTTGAGATGTAATCTCTCCAACTAGTCCTGGGTCTTCCCCGAGGTCTCCTCCCCACTGGACGTGCCTGAAACACCTCCCAAGGAAGGCGCCCAGTGGGCATCCTTACCAGATACCCGAACCACCTCAGCTGACTCCTTTCTAAGTAAAGGAGCAGCGGCTCTAATCCGAGTTAGGGAGACGCCAGCCACCCTTCTGAGAAAACTCATCTCGGCCGCTTGTACCCGCGATCTCGTCCTTTCGGTCATCACCCAGCCCTCATGACCATAGGTGAGGATAGGAACGAAGATCGACCGGTAGATCGAGAGCTTTGCCTTGCGGCTCAGCTCTCTTTTCGTCACAACGGTGCGGTAAAGCGAACGCAATACCGCCCCCGCTGCTCCGATTCTCCGGCCAATCTCACGCTCCATAGTACTCTCACTCGCGAACAAGACCCCGAGGTACTTGAACTCCTTCATTTGGGCACTCATTTCCTACCCGGAGTAAGCAATCCGCTGATTTCTCTAACATCTTTTGTCCGTAAATAAATTCATGCCCGTACGTAAAACACTAGCGACTCCTTCCGTAAATTTACGGAAGCACGGACACGAAAAACATACGTATGTGGAAACGAGGCGTCAGGTAATAAATGCCCGTAAACAAGAAAGCCTTGTGTCCGTGACTGTTGACTGGAGGGAGCAACATAAGGCTTTTTATTGCTTAATACACTAGTTACAGAGTTTTAGTGAGCTAATGTAAGAAAAAGAAATGCGCGAATGTTTTACATAAGTATGTTACTTACAGTGTTTTTTTTTAATCCTCACTAGTGCCGATGATAAAGCTTCTTCTTTTTGTAACGATTATGAGCCATTTCTTTCTCCTGAAATAGAAACCTGGATTAGAATCATAATTTTAAGACTGCATCAACTTAGTTTACATCAGTAAACAATCTCCTAGAGAGCAGTGTTCTGTTGTACTCCTCCTCAAGCCTCTTCCTTTCTTGATCTCTAAAGTTGGACCTTGATGCTGTGACAACGGACGAGTCTTCTTCCTCTGTCCTTTTTCCCTTTTGTTGTTAAATCATTTCTCTCTTTTTTTTAAATTATTCTTACTGTTCTTAATGTGTTCTTGTTAGTGTGATGTTTGAATAAACTTGCCTGTTGCAATGTTGGTATGTTTGTATGTTCACTGTTATACAACTGTTACTGTTTCAATGTGACTCAGACCATATTTCTCATTCAACAAATATGTGTAGCTTATAATGTGTTGCAGGGCAGAGCAATTATATTCAATGGCTTGAAACCAACCCATCTGTAAAGATCAGTGAATGCATAGAAATCAATGACAAGTGGTGTAGATGGTTTTCCCTCTGTGCAAGGTCATTAGCCCAAGTCCTACAAAAAAAAGAGACTGTAATAGCAGATGTTGAAGTGGTTAAATCGTTAACAAACAATTAGTATGGAACAATCGGTTAAGGTAAGTTAAGTGCTTGAGTCTCGACACTTGTTTAGAGAATGTCTATCGCGCAACTTGAATGAGCCATGTGCGATTTTACCCGGGCTCCAGCGCAACTTTCCCTACCAGGTGCAGCCTCAGGTAGCCTAGGACCATTCATACAAGGGCAAGCAAGAACGTTACCTTTTTCTGTCCTTGGGAAACGTTTCCACTGTTGGAGCAGTTTATCATTACATGTTTACGAGGCTTTTTTTTTTTTAAATTTATTTTCGAAAAATAGACAATGACAGATGAAATGATATTGAGCGGGACATTGACTGTATTATTTAAGGTGGTCATTCCTACCATGTATATAACACATTGAACATTGAACACAAGAAATGGAAGAAATTCCATTTATACCCATGTACTTTCACCATACATAACTATGTAAAAAATAAAAGGGCCTGCAGGAAAATATAAATACAGTACGCAACAATTAACTTGGACGGAAAGTCCTCCGATTGTGCTTCAGCTTCAGATGCCGTCAAGAGGGGTCTCTGGTCGTAATCAGTCGCAAGTCCGTCCCTGACCAATCAGCATTCATTAGCAGAATGCTAGCGTGTACGGCCAACAACGGCCCAAACTGTAAGAAATCGAAAGGACATAAGTCAGGGCTGTACGCTTACTTTTTAAAATGGTAGCACTGGTGCTAGCAAGCGAAAAAATTCAGTAGCACAAAAATAAATTGGTAGCGCACATACTACAGTCAAAAAAATAAAAATAGTATATGAACAGAATAGGACGTGTCTACAAAAGTAACACTAAATTAACAAATTTAACAACAGTAAAGTGACACTGAACATATTAAATAGTAAAGTGATAGAGCCTCTTTTAAAACATCAGCAGCCAAAAGTGGTGAACACATTCAACAAAATTAAGTAATCATTACAAATTTGACAAACACTTATTTATTAACCTCTGTTGTCCTTTCCCCTACCTCGAGGCATTATTTACAAAACATAGACTTCTTGGATTGGTCGTAGACCAGCCAATTGAACGTTTTAACCACTGGGGGTTAAACCTGTACGTTTTCCCGTTGGCCGAGACGGAGTCATGGGTGGAGTCGGCTTCGTCCGAAGGTGCCGGTTCTGTGCTTGTGGTCGCCGAGTCAATCTCTTCCATACGTGGATTTTTTTCCAAGTTTCCATCTTTAGCGGTGAAGAAGAACTTCCGAATACAGGGAAATACCTTTTAATTTTTCTGTTTTGCTTAAAAAGTGAATTTTCCGCAACCATTACAAAGCCTCTTCCTCAACGTGCGAATGTTCGGGAAATTGAGTTTTTTAGTAGTCGAGCGGAACTGGCGAGCCTATAACTCAAAATACATTTCCCAACATTCATCATGCTCCCGAGTCCCACACACTCACGCTTAGTGGTGCCATTGAAAGCCGTACAGAAAGACGTATTTTTTTTCGGCACGGGTCCTTCTCACCCTTTTGCACCGGTGCGGGTGGACTTGTACTTATCTTCGCACGCTAAATATTTCAATAGCAAATGCGATCAAAACTGTCGCACTGTACAGCCCTGCATAAGTACTCATTCATTTGACTTTTTAACTATAATCTATATTGAACTTGCGGAATCTACAATAAAATTTGCGATATTTCAACGACAAGCAGGTGAAAGAGATATAGTTAGCCGTCTAGCCCCATAGACTCCCATTCAATCTGGACTCGCCCGCGATCACCCCCAGTGGATGTCTAATGGAACTACAACCAAGATCGTTACAATGGGGTGTATAGGAAGTGCCCAGGCTCTTCGTAGACGGGCTGTGCCGTGTTCCAATACCCGTACTGTCCGTACTTACTAGCCAAAATTTGAGTACGTAGTACGTTCCAATTCAGATCCGGCGAAAAGAAGTATACTTCAAGGACCCGGATGCGATACTCGAAACGGGCTAATTGTGAAGTGTGGATCGAAGGACACTCCCCGTACTCAGCGGCAGCCATCTTAGCTACGTAGCGGAAGAGGTGGAGCCAGGCTGAGCCAAAGTCGGCGCATTTTCCACATAGCCTGCATTAATAGTCATTTTGTAGTTTTTATAGCTTTTTATAGCTGCTAGGCGTAAAGAGTTCACCGTTCAAAGTCGGATGTTTATTGCGGGGGAGGAGCCACGGCAGCAGTCGTGATCGTCATTTCCGGTAAGTGCACTACAGAGTACTCGATTTGGAATAGCACTCACATCTGAAAAATGTGCATACTCAAGTGAGTACGGATAGTGCAGATAGTGTAATTCCTTTAAGTATACTCATGGAAGTACGGGTATTGGAACACGGCACTGGTTTACATATGAATGAGTAGGCGCCATTTTGGAGTCCGTTGTCCATTTTATAATATGTCCATGGGTGTCACACCAAATTTGTACTGGGTGCCAAATTTGTACCGGGTACGTCATCCTTACGTAATCCATTCCAATACCTGCCTGGCAACAGACGATCGCGTCGAATGATGTCGGAAGGTTCAAGAACATTCACGAACTCGTTCATTGAGCGCGACAAGACAGATACCACTTATTTTACAAATTACATTTATTAGCGTTCCTAACTTTATATTTGTATCGTATTGCATTGTATTTATCTATTTCCCTACACAGTAATAGCTAAATGTTATGGGGATAACGTGAATAATAATAAAAAACATTTACCAGTTAGCCTGCTCACCTATCTACCCATCTAGCTATCTATTATCTATCTATCTATTAGGGATGGGCGTGAGGAATCGATTACTCGAGTACTCCTCGTTACAAATGAACTCGGTTGGTGGACAGGCAAACTCGAGTTTGCATATACACACATAAACAAAGTTTTCTGAAGCAAATGTATCAATTTTCTGTCGGCGCCACTAACGCATGACGTGGGCACAAAGAAAATGAAATGCATCAATTTCCATGGCGTTCCGTGCCGTGTGCAGGAGGAGATCATAAGGTGAAATGTAAAATATGCCAAGCGAAATCGAGCTACCAGAAAGTACTATGCGGCAACATATGCTCCTGAAACACAACGGTGAGTTCGGGAAAGCAGACCCGCAGCAACGGTGAAAGTGAAAGTGTTTCGGCTATTTTCACCGCCGCAAGACGCAGCTGTAATCCCGGGCGTGTAGAGAAGATCACAACGCTGAGTATTTCCATAGTCCATTTGCTGCCGTTTTATTTGCAGCTTTAAATTATTTGCAATGGTTATGCTACTTGTTTCGTTTTTTTTAAACTGTTACAGGCCTTGGTTCGACGTGATTTAAATTGTGAGACGCATATTTATTTTTGTAAGGAAAATGTGTTTTGAACGGTAAATAACAAAAATAAATAATGAATACTCTGATAACTCTGACTGTTTTGATGGAGAATAAGCATTACATGTTTGGTTGGTAATATTGACGTTCATCATCAGGCCTATTCCTGCTGCAGATGCGTTGCATTCTAAAAATAGATTTGATTTAACGAGTACTCGATTGATCCTCGAGGAATTCCTTCGATCACTCGAGTTTGGAATTTACCACTCGTGCCCATCCCTACTATCTATCTATCCATTAGCTATAATCTATTCTCTAAATTAAATTAAGACAAGCTAGGTAGACTATGATACACTTTAAGCACTCAATTTACCTGCTAAATTCGATCAAACAATTAAATGCAATACAAATATAAAGTAAAAACAAGTGTTATCTAGCGATCCGTTATCTGTATTATGTTATTTCGTCTTTGCGAGGCGAGATAGGTCTTGCAAATGGCAGTGTCACACCAAATTTGTACCGGCTGCGTAATCAGTTGTCCGTTGCCAGGCAACGAACAACAGATTACGTAAGGGGTTGTCCGTTGCCAGGCAGGTTTCAGAAAACATTCCCGCTTATGTTGCCAAAGACGAAATAACATAATACAGATAACCGATCGCTGGATAACACTTGCTTTTACTTTATATTTGTATTGCATTTAATTGTTTAATCGAATTTAATTTAATTCAAATTTGTCCCGGGTACGTCATCCTTACGTAATCCATTCCAAACCTGCCTGGCAACAGACGATCGCGTCGAACGTTGCCGGGCAACGGACGATCGCGTCGAATGACGTGGGAAGGTTCAAGAACATTCGCGAACTCGTTCATACAGCGCGACAAGACAGTTATTTTACAAATTACATTTATTAGCGTTCCTAACTTTATATTTGTATTGTATTTAGGTGTATTTCCCTACACAGCAGGGATGGAAATTAACATGAATGAATTGTGTCACTTCACCCGCCACTGTGCCGGGTAACCCTTTCCAGTCAGGTCAGATCAAATTTGCATATTTAATACTTTCGTCATACGGCGTTGCACAGTTCCACAACCATTACTGTCAACATTCGGTCCCCTTCTTCTTCTACGCCTCTTTTGCTGAACTGCGACTGTAAACATGCGGGATAATATACCGGTAGCAGGGCTCTCAAGTCTCACGCATCCGGCGTGAGCCACACGCAATTCAACCCATGCACACGCTCACACGCCACACTTCGTATTTCTCACGCAGAGAAATTACTAGGATAGCGCACATCAATTTGGGCCGCTATTTAACAGTGTTACAGGTAGGAATCAAATGGGTTTCCCGTACGTAGCAGGGCTCTGAAGTGCGACCAATTTGGTCGCACATGCGACCTAATTAATCAATGGTGCGACTAAAAAAAATCTGAGGTCGCACCGGTGCAAACAGCCGTTCAAATAGAAAAAAACTCTGCGACTCTGAAAGGCCCATATCATGGTCCAAACCAATCAGAGATAATGAAGAGCGGGACCCCCCTCTGATTGGCCGTGGTCCAGATATTCCTGTTTATTCTACTTCATTTAAGAATGCTCGTCAGAATTTTACGATTTTCACTGGCTACAATATTGCATCTGTCAGTTGTCAAATTTGCTGAACAAAATGTTAAACTTCAATAATTGTTCAGTCAACTTATATCGTGCATTTATTTAAGCTCTCAACAGCATAACCATACAGCTTCGCCACATCGGCGGGAAAACACGGCACACGCAAAGTAGGCTACATCCATGGAATCAGCCGTTCAAAACCAGTCTGCATGAATCGTATGACAACTGGATGGCAGGGGATGCGGACAAGGTATACACCGCAGGGGAGAACATGAGAGCCCCAGCTCGCCGCATAGTAGCCTGGGTGCTTTAAGCATGGAATAAGCTGTATACGGAGTGGGTGAAAAACTATGTGTGTGTGTGTGTGTGTGTTTGTGTGTCACTCTGTTCGAGCCTGCATGAGAGTTCAATGTTGTCATTAGCTGTTACGTCTTTCTGACCAATCGCAGTTCAAGGCCGACCTGGGCTGTTCCACTTCGGGAGGGGGCGCTCAGTTACTCCCCTCTAGACAAAACGGAATTGGTTGCGACGTTGACCCGGCGCCGCCCGAAACGTTAACGGGCCACCGGGAATTCTCCCAACTCTCCCGATTACCACTCTGCGTGTTCTTGCGTGCGTGCGTGCGTGCCTGTGTGTGTGTGCAGGCGTTATTCAATTGCCTGGTAAACATATAAGCCTACGGTAATATTCATACTGGTTTAAATAGTGCATTTGATAGTAGGCTATTTCCCATCGTTGCTGAGCAAGAGTTTTGTTCGAAAGTTCAGTGATAGAAAACAAATAATAGCCCGGGCTATTGCCAAAGATCAAGAAGGCCAAACTACATGAGTTGGCCATCAGAGGGGCATGTGACTGCAATTGAGGATAGTCCATAAGACCTGGAGCCATGAGATGTTCAGTTTGAAGTTTCAGTTTAAAACACTTGCACTTTTAATTTAGATTTTCTTTTTATTTCATTTATCTTCAGATGTTTTAAGTTTAAATTGCAGCTCAGTGAAGCACTTATAGCACCAAAATGTTTCAGTGAAATTACCTTTCTTGTGCAAATATTCAAATAAAGAACATTAGGTTGACCAGATTCTTAGTTCATCATTTACAAGTCAATATTGCCTACATGGACAGCTATTTAAAAAACGTGAACCTGTAAAACTGCAGTGTTGAATGCGATATGGTCGACAATTTGGGTGCACCTAACTTTTGTGCTGGTGCACCTAAGAAAAAAAGTTGGGCGCACCAGTGCAACCAGTAAAAAATGTTAGTTTAGAGCCCTGCGTAGGGTAACCAAACGTCTGCTTTTGCCCGGACATGCCCTCTTTTTGAGACACTTTTAAAAAATGTGTGGCGGAATTTCAAAAATCGTCCGGGATTTTATTAAAGCCTCATACAAGTTCAGATTGAATTTGCTTTGCGTTTCTCTGGGTCGTTCACAAACTAGTTAGGCTATGCCCTCCCCTACTCAGTTCTGTTCGCTTTGCATTGGTGAGTAGGGGGAGTGGTTAAGTAGAGCCTTCAGATTGGACGGTTTCAGTGGCGGAGCCAGGAAATTTCCATTGGGGTGGCCAGGATGGGGCCAGTGATGATTTTTGGGTGGCAAGCATGTGTCTCACCAGGAGATGCAGAGCTATTTAAGACACATACAGCAAACATCTCAACATTATTCGGAATTCAGATGAAGGTGCAATAGAAAATAATTCAATATATTTAAATTGTTCTTATACCTAAAGGCAAAGTAACAAAGAAGCTAAAACTTAAAAAAGAATATACACTTATTCTGTATTCATACTTGTTTTTAAACTGTGTTGATTTACCGATTGCTATTTGTGTTTTTATTTGTATTGTACGACTGAGTCGAACAATGGTTGTACAGATATGCATTGACAGCAAGGTATTCTATTTTATAGTAGAGATGTCCTCAGTTTATGGCGACAAGCCAAGTCAATTCTCTCAGTGTATCATCAGGAATACAAAACAAGGATACAAAATTAGAAGTGCAATGTTTTTTTAATCAAGTCTGATCACAATATGGATTTATCTTCAAATAACAAAAAGTATAAAATACTGAGCTAATGTATAGAAATATGAAAATAAATAAAATAACATCCTGAATACAATTTGCTGAATTCCAACAAATGATATGACAAGCATTAACAGCCTGTTTAAATAAGCAGTGTCAATTTTTCTTCAATTCGATTCATAAACATCTATCAAACACATAATAACAAACATCATATTCACAATGGGTATTAGGCGGACTCTGCAAGATTAGATTCAAGTTTGAGCCACATTTACACATATCAGACAGAGAATCCAAACAGTGACATCTCATTAAAACTGAACACTTCAAAGACTGTCCTTAAAGATCTATCGGTTCTTGATTTGGAAATGTCTGTTTGAAAATGGAAAAAAAGGCATATTCAATTATTAAATTACAGCAGAGATTAATAAAAATCAAGATAAACTCATACATTGGAGTGTACTATCCCATGTTACATCTAATGGATTATCTGAACACTATAATCTGCTTAAAACGTTATAGATTTGAGGCCATTCATCCAACTCTACTCCAATTGAGGACGGTGAGTGGTATGACTCATACGTGTTTAGGAATTATCAGGCCACTGTATCAGATTGTGCAAAACTGAAGTGGAATTAAAGTGTCCAGTATGTGTGAAAGAGTGAGTATACCTGGAGGTACCTTGGGCCGCGACTCGTTGTTGGAGGCTCCTCTCTCTCGCTGTCTGAATCTAAATATATATATTAAAAACATTAATAGGTGTTTAAAGTATTTTCCACAAGGTGTAATGATCCACTATCCAAGTATTTCACAGATACAAAAGATTAAAATTCATTTTCTACAGCATTAAACATATACAATATAAACTTGTGGACAATATCGATGAAAAGTTAGCAGAAAAGTACAACATACAATGTAAGATTGACAATTTACCTGGGGATCCACTGGGGCCACTCCTCAGGGAGGACTCTTCTGTCCTGCTCTCGATCAATCTTTCAGAAACATCAAAAATAATTACAATAAGGTGTACAGGTAATTTTCCTAAAGGTTTTTTAATGCATGCTATATAGTGTTTAACAAACACACTATAAGCTAAAGTATAATATTAGTGAAAGTGTCTCTGGGTAGCAAATACAAATATGCCATACTTTAATGTACTGAAAAAACGAACTGATATGTTTTACAATGCACTTTCAACCTGACTGTATATGAATAGACAAACTTTAAGCCAATTGTAAATGAGATAACCTCATACCAAGCTGTACTATATGTGAGTCTCTATACTGTATACCTGGAGGTCCATTTAAGTTGCTGCTCTCTGGGGGCTCCTCATCCTCGCTCTCTGCCTGTTTTTTCTCCATCTCACCCTCATTCTTTGCCTTAGCTGACTTCTTTCCACTTGCCCTGAAGAAGGACGCTCTGTCTGCCTTCTTCCTCTTCATTATTTTTTCCTCTTTAATGACACTTATCCAAAATGCAGCATAAATACTGTATATACCTGACACAATCATAACACGTTCTGGCAACAATAGCAGTTAACAGCAAATAACTAGATCGAAAGTCGATCCGAAGTTGCAAAAACAAATACGTGTAGAGACTAGAGAGATTATATTAAAACACTGTACACAATCTCGCAACGTAGTTATCAAATACAGCATAGCATATAGCAATTTTAACAGTTTACTATGTTCTCCTCCGATCTACCTTGCTTCTAAACTCTGCAAAATAGATAGTCATGGGTGGGATAGTCAGTTATTAGAAGACAAAAACAACATCCATTATGATATCATACCTTTCTGTTTTGGGTTTCTTCACTTAGCCGCAGGTGCCGGTCGAAGCGTCAGGTGGTAACAGGCATTCAGGGCATGCTTGAGCCGTTTAATTCAAATACAGGACGTGTGCGCGCTGCGCGCGGCTAAAGGGTCCGGCAGTGTACTAGCGGTGCGAGAAAGGTTCCGCATTTTTCCACAGCCGTCAAAACTTTTGACCGCTGTGATCCGGTGCTTGGGGTGGCCAATGGGGTGGCCGAGATTCTACGGGGGGTGGCCGTGGCCACCCCCGGCCACCCCCTGGCTCCGCCACTGCCCCCAAATGCGCTGTTTTGGTGTCTGTCTGTAGCCCTGAGCAGCTTGCAGCCACGGTACCATGCGCTCTGTTTACAGTGGATGTGGCGCCCATAGCCTTTAGCTGTGTTCTGTAAATATTCTAGAACACACGGGAGGCATGTCGCAGTTCATGTACTTCAGCGAGTCAAAGCCAAAGTTCCTTTCCCCCCAATTCCTTCTCAACCATGGCTCAGATAACCCCCACTACAGTCTCGTTGTGGAAATACAAGAGACGTCTAAAGGCCGATATATGCTCTGTTTTAGACGTAACGCGTAAGCACGTAAGATACATAACCCCCCCTTTCGCGGTAAAATATCCCCCCTTACGTGCTTAAGTGCGTCAGCCAAAATTCCTGACTATGCGACTAAAACACTACGGCCCTACGCAGCTCGCAAAGACTGTGATTGGCCAGCTAACCACATCCTTTCAGGAGTCTCACATTTCCGGTTTTACAGCATAATAGCGCCATTTTTAAAAGGCCGTGACAGAAGCGAATGAAGAATTTTGAAGAAGGAGAAGAAGAAAACACAAGAACGAATTATGATAATTATAAATATAAACAAGCCAGCGATTTCCACTTCCACGCCCACAGATTTGTTCGTTGCTCCCCCTACTGTTCTGGCGGAGAATCCCCTTGCAACACGCGCAATCCTTAAGGAACCTTAAAGGAACCGTAAATCAAAACTTGTCTAAAACAAGTCCCTTGTGTAAATTACGTGCTTACGTCTCTGCGTCTAAAACGACCCTAAATCGGCCTAAAGAACCGACAAGAAACACTTGCGTTACAGTGTGTATTCACACACACGTGGCGCTCGCACGGTCGTGTCTCATTGGCGGGCCAACGTCTCTGGGCGGGCCAGGCAGAGTAAGGGGAGGAGCTTAGATGCTTTGTGACAAACCTAAAGACATTCCAAATCAGTGCGCTTGAGCCTCCGTTTTTTCAAAGGCGAGCAGAACAGCTAGTGCTCGTTTTACACCAAACGCAAGTTTTAGCCACTGGGGGACCATAGGCAGGCTAGGGGAACTGATATTTATGTTAGAAAACCTCATAAAGTGAGATTTTCATGTTATGTGACCTTTAATGTTTTATGTTTGGGTCTCGCGGAGTGAGAAACCTTGAAGTTACTGTGGAGTTACCGTTATTACTAAAGCCTACCTACCTACCGTTTCGATTTACAATTACTATTCATACCGTTCAGAATTGAATACAGTTTGATGGTTGAATAAACCGTGGACTAGACACTGCCTCCGCCTCGTATTTGAGAACATTATAATATATAATATCACGGCCAAAAGCTGTGTGCACCTCCGGAATATTATGCACAGAATGGCAACCCTTAGGTTGCGACAGTTTTTAAGCACTCTCTACAAATTACGTGATTTTGTAATTCGTCAGGCACCTTATATCCAAACCATTTCCATACTATGGAGCCGTTGGTCTTTCGCTTGCAAACAAGCTCCTCGGAGCTGCTTGTGCAGGCGGACTCCATAGCTGTGTTCGAAATCGTTCCCTATCACGGATATAGTGCACTATATAGGGTGCTCGCCATTTTGTAGTGGTGTTCGAATTCTCAGTGGTTAATTTCATGCACAATATAGTGCACTTAAAATACCCAATGAATAGTGAACAATTTCGAACACGGCTCATGTTTCGCGATTTCAAAAAGTGACATGAGTCAGTGGAGGGGGGGGGGGGGGGGGGCAGAGACTGTGTGTGTGAGCCGGAGGCACACACACACTAGAAGAAAAACTTCGGAGGGAACCAGCTACTAGATGGTTCGATTAGTCTTTAGCGGGAGAGACATAAGCAGAGTTACGAAATAGCAGGCGGCTCGAAACTGGTGTTATTTGGAACAAATGTGCTGTAATTTCAACGCAAATTAAATTATATCGATATATCGCCCAGCCCTACTTGACCTGCAAGCTGTTTATTGGATAAACGCATTTCCCAATCCCAGGAGTCTTTGCTCCATTCTATGTCAATTCAAGAACAAACAAATTAAAGTGAACTTCGGAGGGAACCAGCTACTAGATGGTTCGATTAGTCTTTAGCGGGAGAGACATAAGCAGAGTTACGAAATAGCAGGCGGCTCGAAACTGGTGTTATTTGGAACAAATGTGCTGTAATTTCAACGCAAATTAAATTATATCGATATATCGCCCAGCCCTACTTGACCTGCAAGCTGTTTATTGGATAAACGCATTTCCCAATCCCAGGAGTCTTTGCTCCATTCTATGTAAATTCAAGAACAAACAAGTTAAAGTGAACTGTAGTTCGTATTATTTATTTATGGCTATGAAAGTTCGGTAACGCCTGAATAATGAAGAATTAAATGAAGTAAAAAAAATATATATAAAGAAAAAACCATGAATGAGACATAGAGAGTAAGCAAGTGGTATAAATATTGGTTGGATATTCTCTAGACATGTATTGTTTATTTCGGGTATTTTCACGGCGTCTTGACGGGGAATAAATTATGCTCAGAGCCGGCTTGCAGACACCTCGCGGCCGCTCACAACTGTGGGCCGGTCCAACTGACTTCGCAGGCCGCTACACAATTGCGGGCCGGTCCACCTGACCTCGCAGGCTGGCCGGCCGACCGGGAAATCTCCCGATCGTCCCGACGGCCACTCCGCCTCTGCTCCCTTCCCATCTGGATGAGTAAACCGCAAGTCAATTACACCATGCCAAGCAAATTTGTGCAGTACAGTCCAGATGTTCAGGTAATCATCGACTGCACCGAGGTGCGATGCCAGAATCGATCATCCCTCACCCTCCAGTCTGAGGTTTTCTCATCTTACAAGAACACGAAAACCTTTAAGGCCTTGATTGGGATTGCCCCTTGTAGTGCTGTGACTTTTGTGTCAAGTCTCTTCACCGGCTCCATCTCTGACCGAGAGCTGACGAACGAAGTGGACTGCTGGATTTACTGGAGCCAGGAGATGGCTGCATGGCAGACAAGGGTATCACCATTGAGACGCCACTAGCTGATCGTGGGGCAACGCTGATTATACCACCCTTCAAGATGACAGGTAGGCATGAAAGGAATGAACATTTCAAATTAAATCTGTGACCATTAAGATATGTACAGAAATGTTTAGGATGGACTGAAGCACTCACAATAATAATACTAATTAACTTATCTCTAACCACTGCGCAGTTCACCCAAGAGGATGCTTTGAAAACACAAGCAATCGCCCGACTTCGAATCCTCGTGGAAAGAGCAATACGCAGAGTCAAGGAATACCGCATCTGGGAACGCACTGTCCTCTCAACTTGTCTGGGACAGTCAACCAGCTGTGGACCATCTGCTGTGTGATGACCAACTTCCAGGGACCACTTGATTTAAAAGGCTACATCCCTGTTGAATAGTGTTTCTACTCAAACATATACCTATAAATATTTAACATAATATATAAATATTAAAACGAGAGACACTGAACATTTGGAGTGGTCCCTTCATTTTTTCCGGAGCTGTAATTCTGTATACTGAAAACATTGTATATATTGAACGACATGTATATAATTGAATGAGAAATCTTTAATCTATAATCAATTTTAAAGTCCAGTCAGTCCACCCTGAAAGTATTCAAAATAATGTTAATGTAATGTAGTAAATGATATACTGAGAAAAAGGGAATTAATTAAATCCTTTTATTCTTTCAGTTCCTTTATTCATTCAGTTAATTTCATGTTCATTTCACTTTCTGCTGAAGATACACATTCATGTATGTACCAAAGAAGTACAAGTCTACCTTATTTTTCATCTCTTATCATTTCATCATCCCTCCAGACTGAGCTGACGCCAAACTGACGTTAGCATAAGCCAACCTACCTAGCGTAAGCTAGCTAGCAGACACACTCACCTGCGTAGTCGATATAGTTCTCGAAAAATAAACCATCCCTTGTACAGTTTGGAGCGGGCTGTTATGGAGTGTTGTTCGTCAAGTCTGTGAATGTCAGAAAACGTGACTTTGGGTACATTTACCGGGGATGTTGTGAAAGTGAACTGCCGGTGTTGTGCCAGAAAGTGATTTCAGCCGTGGGAGCGCGCACAGCCTGTTAAAGCTAGGGTATATCGCCTCGAAACGTGTGTGCGGCAGCAAAGTCTGATCAGTCATACTAGTCAATAGCACTACAGGACTATTGTCCGCTGTATTAACACAGATATGTATGTTTTATATTTAAGCAATAGATCACGCCAGGCTGTGGTATTTGCTCATTATACCACTGTTAAGGGTATAATGAGCACACCCCCTTCACAGTGGTATAATGAGCACATGCCACTGACTGAAGTGATCTATTGCTTTTATACAACGGTTACTGTTATGGCGAAACGAAAGTCATAGACACACTACATTTAAAAAGAAACCAAGAAAGTCAAAGTAGCCGTTTTATTAAAGACTACCAAAAAGTAGTCCCTCCTGGCTGCCTTCAAAATGCACGACGCTCGCTCTGCAACACACTTTAGCGTCCCTCCGAGAGAACGGTTGTAACGGTTTCCACTTCAAGGAATGATACTTTCACAAAATGATCGGGCGTCATAGCAGTTATGTATACGCTCATTATACAACAGTTAGGAACCAATCAGATCGCTGGATTTAGGCCCCCCGTTGCATAATTGCCCATGTAAAGGTGTTTCAGCTGGTAATAGACACTGGATGGGATATAATCTATGTAATGGGATACTCAAGAATGCTATCAACTCATTTTAATGCATATAAAACATTTCAGTACCAAGAGAGGGCTTGAGATTATTTTCTGGCAGGAGGGAAACGACTGAAATGTCTTATATTTGCCCATGTAGAGGTGTTTCAGCTGGTAATAGACACAGGATGGGATATAATCTATGTAATGGGATACTCAAGAATGCTATCAACTCATTTTAGGGCATATAAAACATTTCAGTACCAAGAGAGGGCTTGAGATCATTTTCCGGCAGGAGGAAAACGACTCCAATGTGTCATATTTTCGCTTTAAAACGTATTACAGCTGATAAAAGAGATTGGGTTGGTTCTGATCTACCCCACATAGCCCACACAGGGGTTGACACTAAGGTTTCAAAAGCACTTGCCCATCGGGCAAGTACAGGTCAGGTTCAACTTGCCCGAATGTAATGTTCACTTGCCCAAATTATAATCAGAATCGTGAACGGGCCTCTTTTTGCCAGGCACCCGGCCTGGTTTTGGGGGGGCTCAGAAAAATTCTCCTAGCTCAGACTGAAGCTGAATGTTAGCTTCAGCACATAAAAAATAACAAACTTCTCTTTGTTTACTTATTTATCGAGCGCTCACATCGTGCCATGAAGTGATTTCAGTCCACCGTTCCAACCTATTAAAGCTATCGCCAAGTTATATGTAGACCTGCATGATTTTATGCAAATGTACATGACTAAATGTCAGAGGTAGTAGCAAAGATATGTCTTTTTAACTTTTAAGTTTCTTGTAGCTCTAACTGAATAATCACAATCGCGTTTCTAGTAGGGTTGTCAGTCACGATACTGGATTTTCTAACTTCAATACTATTCCTGGAAAAAGATCGTATTCTATACCATTTTTGATATCAGGGGAAAAGTTTTGTTCAGGAAAGAACATAACAAAAGTAAATAGATTATATCTCCACAACTGCAAGGGCGATAATGTCATCTTTGGGCCAAAAGAAAGATTGTTGTGCAAGTGAAATATTCAATGGGGATAATAATTGGTTAAAGTGAATAAAGCCATGGAACACAGCATAAGTGGAAGATAACATTTCCACCTGAAATAATTATCAGTATCAGTTGGTCGTTATCAGTTGGGAGCGCTGTCTTACTATGAGACACAAATAAAGGTAGATATCTTTCAATTTTGACACTTGACACCTCTATTTAAAGTTCAGGGCAATTGAATGCACCAAGCCAAACACTCGCAAATAAATATATGGCCACTAGATTGCGCTGAAGAATATGTTTTCTGATTGAAGGCAATTTACCTATTTCCTAAGAAACCTTCTCTTATTCATTGATTGAAAACACCATGTTAAGTTGCAAAATTTGGCCCAGATACTGGATAATCTGTTTATGGTGGTTATATTAGATCAGAATCAACTTTGTGGACAAAAATCACAAAGGTAATACTTCATTTTTGGTTGTTAAAAGAAAAGGGGACGTTTCTTCTTAAGTTGTTATTTGCGAGTTTTAGTCACAGAATGATATGGTTTGGACTGTTGGAATAAGTGGAGGCTCAGCTTTCATGTAATATATAGTTTGTGAGGGTCCAATTTCGTGAAAAAGATCGCTATTGCTGTGTGCATGTGCACAGTTATGAAACCCAAAACCGTGTTCTTGACTTTCCTTGATAATTTGCCTCAATCCAAAGTACTTCCAAACTGCACTCCTCCATCACTACTCCATTTAACTTCTACCTAAACCGTTCGCGGAGGTGCTGCACTTGAGATGCTAGCTGTGTTGGCTAACCTTTAGCGAATCACTGCCAGAGACCGCACTGCGAGTGAGTGACAGAAGGCGGGGCTATATTCGCACTGAAGCGATGCGTGTCTGTTAAAGGTTGGATAGGTGATTTGCTTTTTTGGCCATTTTTGCAAAATTACTTGAAATCCTTATCATAACCCGCTTACTAGCCACTGAGTTAGAAGTACTGACATGAAAATTAAACAAGTCAATCATCTGTGGAACGGGCAGGGCTCGAAAAACTCCAGCCAATCATTTCCATTGCCACCGAGTTGCATTGGACAGTAAGTACGTCAATCAAACGGTCGTACTGCACTCCCCCTCCCCCGCGCCCCGCGCGCGACCCCTTCGTGCAGTACTCGTGACCCAGAGCAAGCTCCTGTTTGTTGTTATCCTGCGGTAGCTACTGGAACTAGTTAATCCACATTTGGACCTAGCAGTAGAAGACAATTTCCATGGCAGACAAGACGCCACCATCCCCACCACCACCACCACCACCAGCAAAGAGAAGGAAAACTCTTTTTCAGAGAGTAATTTATAATAAAAACGCTGAAAGAGAAAAACTGAAATCAAGAATAATCCTAGGCGCTGCTTTCGAACGTTGGCGGCAACTGAAGGACGAGAAGGGTCTAAAAACCGATGCTTGTGTGGCGGTTGACCTAGTTTCAAAGTTTATACCGTTTATACTCGGTAATACCGGTGTGGAGACGAGTGTATTACTCGGTGTGAAAATGTCCACACCGCGGCAACCCTAGTGAAAAGCAGGACTTCCAATACAATTATATGAAACAAACATACATTTTCTAAAAATAGTAATGATTTATGTGACCATTTAATGTTTATAACATCTGGTCCAACCATAGCAGCGAGAACGTATTCTCAGCAGGGGGTGCTGGGAAAGAAAAAAACTCAGCCTGCACTAGACTCGCAACTCGTTACATTGATAAAAAAAGATGTATAGCAGCGCAGCTCAATTACACCAGTGCATGCATGCGCGCACAGTTGAAAATCGATCGTTCACATCCAGCTGCTCACAGAACAAGTTTAGCGCACCACCGCTACCCTCACACTTTTTCATATAACCTTTTTTCAGCACTAGGTCATATGAGCATTAAATAAATGCTGCGTCTCAAAATGCCTTGGACAGCAGCGAGGATGACTCGCTTTGCCACGGGCCGAAACAGTTCGGAGCGACCACAGCCAGAGCGAACACAGCGGGGCAGAGGAGTGTCAGGAATAGTCTTTGGTGTACACATCAGTAGGCTACGGCCTATTTGCACTACTGTTTAGTGGCAATGCAGTGTTTTATTCGATGCCTTTTTATTTTCGTATATTATTTCAATGAATACAATTTATTTATTCATAAAAAACGGATCTGGTCTTCAAATCTTTTTTCCAAATATAGGTCGTCTTACAATGGGGTTTGTGTTTATATTCGGACCAATACGGTACAGCGGGCGCTCACATGACGTTAAGCATTTCCTGGTGCATAATGTGACGCTTCAGAACCTAAAATCCCGTTTCTCCCCGTTGACACGACAACACATAACCGGTGTTTTCAGAAATCTCCACTTCGGCCGGAGTTTTTAGAAATGATCGTTTTCTGTGATAAGACAGCGCCTCGGACAGGGGGTGTTGCAGCACCCCCAGCACTCCTACTTCCCGCGGTACTGGGTGCAACTTACAGCTGAATGTAGTGCCATGTTGTTAAACGAAAACCTACGCTAGCCTGGCTCGCTCTCGCGCATCTCTGTTCGCGCTCGTGCATGATTGCGCGTCCAGGTACTTGGAATGGGTGGAGTCAGAGTCAGCGTTGAAGGAGAGGGGGTAGGACCATTTGAGTTGTGTATTTTCAAAATCTGCTGGCGTTTCGCAAATCACC
The DNA here is from genome assembly GCF_902167405.1 of Gadus morhua. NCBI lineage: Eukaryota > Metazoa > Chordata > Actinopteri > Gadiformes > Gadidae > Gadus > Gadus morhua. The sequence goes on along the minus strand of NC_044060.1, from coordinate 26,082,018 downwards.
TACCCAACCTTTAACTCGCTTTTCCGAGAGAAGAGAAGACAGCGCGCTGATCAATTGCAAATACTTCTATTTTGTGTGGTTTTGAGGAACAAAAGGTTGTTCTGCCGTTTCTAAAAACATTTGAATAAATAAAAAATAAAAAAAAATCTCAACTTGCCCAAACATTTTTTTTACTTGCCCCGGGCAAGCGGGCAACCGTTAGCGTCAACCCCTGCCCACATGAATGTTATAGTGTCAGTTTGAACCCTAATCTATTTAATGTGATAGGAACTACTCATGAATGTTATCAAATTCATTTGGGAAGAAAAAAATTCGGTAACACTTTAGTTTGATAGTCCACTGTTGACACTCAACAAGCAATCAGTAGATATTCAGTTGCATGTCAACTGTGAATGAGTTGACATTCAACTGAACTATCTCAACTGATAAGCAACATGTATTCAACTAACTGTAAGGTAACTATAAGTTGCACTATTAGTAGATGGTTAGTTGATATTTGACAGAGCTTGTTCAACAGATAAGAAACATGGATTCAACTAACTGTCTGTTAACTATAAGTTGCGCTATTAGTAGATGTTGTTTTGTACACGTAGCATGCATTCAACTAACTGTCAGTTAACTATTAGTTGCATTATTAGTAGATGGTTAGTTGATAATCAACAAAGCTTTCAACAGATAAGAAACAAGCATTCAACTGACTAAGTTAACTACACGTTGCACTATTAGCTGGTGTTTAGTTGATATTCAACAGTGAGTTAGTTGATACTCTACAGAGCTTGTCAACAAATATGTAACATGCATTCAACTAAGTGTTAGTTAACTATAGTATATTTTTATTTCGTTCATTTATTTTTACAAAAACAGTCTGCAACAGACATTGTGCTTTTTACTACATGTTCTTTACAAATATTCAACTATCAGTTGAGTGTCAACTTCTAGTAAGTTGACTATCAACTGCTGTTATTAACCAATTCTCAACTTACGTTTCATATGGATCAACTTTCCTCCACTCACAAGGAACACATCTAATGAATGAACATTCAACCCTCTGTTGATCATATATGTTCATTGTAAAATAAAGATGAGAATATTTTATCAATCAATAGGCACCCTGTGTAGGTGACAACCTGTTCATTGTCATATGACTGTCGACAAACTATCAGTCAATATTCAACTAAGCATTAGTAGAGAGGTCTTAGGACTGTCAAATTAAAGTGAAAACAGTTTAGTGTCTACACACTATTAACAGAGCAAAACAGAGAAAATAGTTGACTATCAGTTGATTCTCAACAAACTATCAGTCGATATTCAATTAAGCATAAGTAGACAGGTCTTAGGACTGTCAAATTAAAGTGAAAACAGTTTAGTGTGTGCAAACTATTAACAGAGCAAAACAGAGAAAATAGTTGATTCTCAACTAACTATCAGTCGATATTCAATTAAGCATTAGTAGACAGGTCTTAGGACTGTCAAATTAAAGTGAAAACAGTTTAGTGTCTACACACTATTAACAGAACAAAACAGAGAAAATAGTTGATTCTCAACAAACTATCAGTCGATATTCAACCAAGTATTTGTAGAGAGGTCTTAGGACTGTCAAATTAAAGTGAAAACAGATGAGAACAGTAGACAAACTACAAACTAGTAACTGTACAAAATAGAGACACGTTTTGCTCAACTGATCAGTAACACTGGATGACCGCAAAATGAAATAAACAACTTTATTATTAAAAATAAAAAAAAACTTTAACAGAACTCTTTTTACAAAGGAAGAGTTTGAAGAGTCAAAAGAACCAAGAATACTATAAACCGTTAGAACATATACAACAAAAACTTTTCTTTTAAAAAATAAATTAAAACACTCCCCTTTCTCCTCTGTCCATTTCAGCTTATTTTGATCAATGCCAAGCTCTGCTTCCTATGTCTGATAGGAACGCCTTATGTCCTTGACAAGCCTGCCAAGGACACCTTCTGAATTTTCCCTCGCTAACCAGTAGGTCCACTCAATAAAGCAGAGCTGCTCTTTCAAGGCCTTCTCCGACCAATTCCCCCGCATTCTCCAAATTTCCTTTTTATAGGTCTGCCACGCTCTCTCGAGGTTCTGAGTATGGAGTCCTGTCTGCGGGTCAACATAATGTTGGCTGTGGTTCACCCTGACATGCCTGTAGCCCTCTGTGGCGAGACCGGCATACGCTCTCCACTCATCACTTACGACGAGACTGTGACGCTTCACATGCTTTTTGATGATAGGAACAAGAGTCTCCTTATTTCGTCTCTGCACGAGGCGAAGAATAGGACGCCTGTCAGACCGTTTGATTGGAGCATTCCAAAGACCCATGTCCTTTTTCTCCTCCAGCTGTTCCCGAAGCGCCCTCTTCCGTACTGCCAAAACACAATATAAATGTTATAAAATAAATAATACCCTACAGTCAAACATATACATAATCAATGTTATATTACTGCCAGTGAGAAGTAGGATGATTATGCTAATTTCCAAATGATATAAATAATGGAGTAATATAAAAACTTTTGTTTTTTTAAGTTTGGAATGCATATTATTATTAGTATGTGTTGTTGCATGTCAACAGTGAATGAGTTGATAACTCTTTCATGCATTGAACTACCTGACAGTTACCTAGAAGTTGCATGATTACCTTGATATGATATAGCATACGGTCTAATTTTATTTCTTATTTCAACTTGCTCTACCTGAAAAAACTATAATGTAGCCCATGTTTTCTTAAGGCATAGATTGGTTATAGCAGATAGTATCAAAACACTCCGAGGCGTCTTCCATACTTCTTGAAAGATGCATACAGCACACAAGTCATGACCTTGTCACTTTTCATCGGCCCCTCCAATATGCCGATTTGCATGTGAATACATTACATAGTGCTATTTATTTGATTGCATTAACATCATCAAGTATTTAAATTAATATTTTTTTTCAAGTGTGGTTAAAACCATTCCAGGGAAAATATTTTGAATGGTGAGGCTTTAAATACAAATTCCGAAAATTCAGAAATTATGTTCATAGAGCCAAACTTCCACAATAATTAATCTAAAAGTAAAGCTTAAAGATTTCTCTTGAAGACAATTGATATTTCAACATTAAGTTTAAAATAAAATCCAAAACAAGAACTGAGGAAAGATCAGGTTTTTGATGAGTTGAAATTGAATGACCCCATATTTAGTGAATTATATTACAAATATACCTTGCGCTTATGGCAGAACTTGCTCTCGTCAATGTGGACGATAGCGTTGACTCCACCGATTTTCTGGCCTTTTTCTTTCCTGTGCCTTTTAAGGCTTTTTAGGCAAATTCTTCGCAGTTTTTTAGACATCATTGAGAGTGTAGCAGTGCTTTTAGTGATGCCATCCTGAAGCATGTCTACCTGCCGTAGCTGCAAACCCTGTGCAAATCTACAAAGAAAACAAAGATTGAATCAGAACTGTTTACATAAACAAAGAAAATATGTGCTTGTTTGATCAATCCGTAAGTCTACTTTTGTCACAAAGCTTTTTCTACTGAAAAACTACTGTTGCAACTTGCAACTATAGTTTCAGCTTAAATTGTACAAACATTTCACACTCTGAACCTAGAGCTGTAATCTGTGAAATACTGGAGTTGGAGAAAACCTAAAATGATTACCTGTGAATGTACTTCATCCATGTGAAGAGACTACAGTGTGAGTTTGAGAAAAGAGACTTGGTCCTTACACTTCTCCTCAAACGTCCACATCTTTTACGACGGCACTCCCTGAAAATTGCAAACAAATTGGAAATTTAAATGATGTCTATAAGTTTGACATATACATACATACATTGTGTCTACAAACTGCTCAGCCTAAAACATTGTGGCAATGTAAATAACCCTTATTGATGATCATGTCATAAATGATAACTTGATCAAATAGATATATTAAAACTTAAACTAGCTTGATACTACATATCAAGCTACATGCTTCCGGCTATTCGCTGTGTACAAGCTTATTCTTCATTTCAATCATGCATTACAAAGGGGTAGGATTAAGTGTATAGTTCTTCCTACTTGTTTCAGGCATATCAATTAAATATATCTATTTTTTTTTTTTTTTTTTTTTGTGAATTGATTTGAACATAATTTTTGTCTATTGTATTTTCATTCTTTTCATTTTTTTTTTGATATGTCTGAAATAATAACATTGAATCAATCAAACCATTCATTAGCATTTGATTCATTACTTACATATATTACATTCAAATGGGAATTGTTAATAAGGGCTACCATACAAATATTTCAATATTAGCATTTGTTTTTTTGGTGCGGTGTCACGTTAAAATTGTACCGGGGGCGAAAATTGTACCGGCCTACCTCATCACAACAGATTACGTAAGGGGTTGTCCGTTGCCAGGCAGGTTTCAATTGCGCTCATGTTGCCGAAGACGAAATAATATAATACCGATAACGGATCGCGCTAGATAACACTTGTTTTTACTTTATATTTGTATTGCATTTAATTGTTTAATCGAATTTAGCTAGTAAACTGAGTGTTTAATGTGTTCATAGTCTAGCTAGCTTGTGTTAATTTAATTTCCTTAATTAAATTTCGAGAATAGATTATAGGTAATAGATAGATAATAGATAGGTAGATAGGTGAGCAGGCATTTACTAACTGTTTTTTATTATTATTATTCACGTTATCCCCATAACATTTAGCTGTTACTGTGTAGGGAAATAGATAAATACAATGCAATACAATACAAATATAAAGTTAGGAACGCTAATAAATGTAATTTGTAAAATAAGTGTTATCTGTCTTGTCGCGCTCAATGAACGAGTTTGCGAATGTTCAAGAACCTTCCACGTCATTCGACGCGATCCCCCGTTGCGATCGTCTGTTGCCAGGCAGGTTTGGAATGGATTACTATGGATGACGTAGGCCGGTACAATTTTCGCCCCCGGTACAATTTTTAACGTGACAGCACCAAATCCTATGGCCCCAAAATCTGTGTATCTTCCGTTCAATCCATATCCGTTTGGAAATCAAAACACGAAAAACGAAAAGTGACTTTTTAAAAAATCATCATCACATGTATTTCTCTTTTAAAACATGTATACCGGTGTAATAGTCTCTGTATGAGCTTTTACCAATAATAAAGTCGAGAGAACAGTTTGGGAAAGCTGAGCGGTAGGGAAACCGCCTCCCCTCTGCCGCGTTCCCTCTTTGAAATGAAGGGAGGCGACGAGCTGCAGCGCGGTGGAGGCGCGGAAACTCGCAATAATATCATATTCCAACCTAAATGGTTGTGCCGATTGCCAAACAACTGATGGGCCCATGAGTTAACAATAATTAATAACATTAGCACACTTACCAGATGTGGAGGTCTGTGGACTGTGTGTAGTAGACCATCTTCATTTTGTGTCTGCAGTTTTTGCATTTCACTTTTCTTTGCAGCAACCTTTTCTTTTGCAACCATGTTATCAACTTGAATGATGTTTTTTTTGACTCCTTGACATTCACTTTTCTCAAAAGTGTTCCCACAAGCGAAGCCATAGCACCGGTGGGCAGAGGAAATAACTGATGTTACTGGCCCTGATTTGAAAATCTGGCGCACTTTTCTGTTATTAGTTCAATATGTGGAGGTACGCTTGATTTTTACATCTAAACACCTCCCACCGCAAAGGTTGGGCTGATTCCCTGGTTGATGCCTGACTCAATCATAATAATCAAGCGCTTCTACCGTCCGATTGGCTAAGCCGCACCGCCAACTCTGTGCCGTTGAAAGAAGCTATTAGTCCGCGCAAAATAAATTGGATCTTGTCGCTATGGTAAGTATCAACCCTCTCTCAACAGTTATTGTTTTATTTCGAAAGCAGGCGCCATTACTTGTATGTGGGAACCACTTATGTTAGGCCTACCTTTTGTTTCAGTACCAGCATATGATTTTCCATCAGTTAAGTTCGGCGTCGCCTGGAAATATGATGGAAAGGCCTGAGCGCTCTACCCGGTCAAAAGGACAGCGGGGGAATGAAGGAGAAAGCTCCGATATGCCTACTGCTGGTAAGTTGGGTTGACACATTTGTAAAGTTATTGTAATACTCAAACTGTTTCTGGCCGGGCTCGGCAAGAGCTATTACCGTTAGCTTTGCTTAGCTGGGGGTTGACGACGTTATTACCCATAGATAGATATAGAACTAGATGTCTCGTCCACGCTGCTGGCCAATGGAGTTGAACGTCACCACTGGCGGCCATCTTACCACAATAAGCTGCTCACCCGTAACATTGTGTTGGTAGTGGTACATGTACTTTTTAAATAACCATAACTTGCTAAACTTTCAACAGATTTTCAAACGGTTTGGTTTATTATAAACGTCAGAGATGTAGGTATGACAGTACATACTTACGAATAATTGTTAGGTTCTAAGAAAAATAGAATAATGTTCTAAAATAGGTACAAGATTTCCTTTTACAAATATACATCAAGAAAGGCTGCATGTTGAAATCGCCACCCTGTACAGAGATTTATTCATGCAATTATTACCATGTGTTTTCTTATGAAATTATCATTAAACAGAACAGATAGGTGCAATAAATATACACATGCACAAGGTATTCATGTTATTTATGTTAAATCAATACATGGGTTACTAAAACTCAGCAATCTATTGTGTTGGTAACTTCACTCAAATCTATCTACAGTCTAGTATGCGTTTAGACAAATACGATAAAATATGAATATAATATGTGCAACCTTTGTGGTTGTTCAAGACACACTGAAGGCATGATGCCGACATAGGTTTGCAGAGAAATGTATACAATATGCACACTGATGGCCGTTGAAACCCCAGTGTCCATCCTCACGGGAAGGTGTGTGTGTGTGTGTGTGTGTGTGTGTGTGTGTGTGTGTGTGTGAGCCTGAATGAAGTTTTAGGTTCTCCAACAGAAAACACAACAGCATACTTTTCAGAATTTGTACAGGCTTCTCCACTTATAATAGGGGTGTGAATCTTTGGCTTCAGACGATTCGATTTGATTAATGATTCAGTAGGCGATTCGATTCAAGGACAATTATTATATTTTGGAACGATTCGATTCGATTCTGTAAACCACGATTCGATTCAGTAACTTTTAACCAAAATTCTATATCTGTGAAATAAACATGCAATAATGTGACACCCCTTGTCAATTTTACCACTATTCTTTGCGATGCCAAAATGCTTCCACACTTTGGATTTCAAGTTTGCTGGTGCATTAACAATCTCGCTGCCGCTCTCTGCCATGTTTGAAATGCACCATTAGAGGGTGAGGGAGAAAAAAAACTTGTGGGACTTCCTTACAAGCTGACTAGCTGATGACAGAGTTACGGATTACCGAGCTGCACTTCACAAAATAAACGTGTAAACTAAGTCTTAAAACATTAATCATGATCGATTCATACGTTTTAAAGCATTTATATCGATTATTGGTGAAGCCAAAGCGATTCATTCTATTTATTTATTTTAGCAGATCGATTTAGTTGAATCGGTAGGACTGACAATCGATTCATCGATTTATCGCATGAATCGTTACACCCCTAACTTATAAGGCGTTTTGTGGCTCTGGACAAAAATATAAAGGTTGCCTACCCCTGGGTGTAGTTTCAATGTTGACAAATGTTTATTCATTCAAGTGTATGAGTGACAGAGAAAGTGAGGTAGCCAGTGGTTTTCAAACTTTTTAACAATGAGTACCCCCTCAGAAAATATTTGTCTCTTCAAGTACTGTACCATCATTGTGACTAACATTGACCCACAGTCACATGGCTTGTGAAGGGCAAAGTGTTGTAGCCTTACTGTTACTGTTCGTCACTTTACTTCACGCTGCTACAGTTGCAGCTTGAAGTCGTGCTGGTATTAAAAAATATTGTGAAGGTATTAAAAAAGGTAGTAAATTCAACTCAAGAATCTTTGTATAAACCCTCCCAATGACACTGATCTAATACCACTAATATGTAACGTAACGTCTGACTGGTCCAGAGGTGCCTGTTGCGCCAGCGGTGCACCCAATTAGTGTGGCGAAGATTTAGAGAATTTGTGCGATGTGATTATGGTGACCAATATTGCGATTTACGATGCAATATATAAAAAGGAATTATGATTGTACTGGCTTGGTTTTCAAGGAAAATGTGAGAATTGATAGTTTTAAAACCTGTATATCTCAATTTATAACATACACATACAAATAATAAAAATATGAATGTATAAAAGCTTGTACTATAGGCTAATGCCTTTAATGTGTGAAAGCCTTTAAAAATGTGTGAAAGTGATTCCACAGTGATAATGCCCTTTTGTCCTGTCTCTAAATTTCTTTATTTATAACATGCACTTCATTTGCTGTTTAACAATGCTAAATGTATTGTTTATAACCAACAATTTCTTGTGTGATTTTGGACACCAATAACATTAATATAGCCATCTGGTGCATTCATTTTGATGCATCAACTTCTGTCAGTAACCATCATTTTCCGTTGTGTGTCCTGATAATTCACCTATGACAAAGGATAGTAGTATGCCAAAACTGGGTAATACATGTATAGTTCATACCATTGTACAAAAGTTAACATGTTAAATTTTCCTACAAGTTTTGACTTGTTTATTCTATTTTTTATCCTATTTTGCAGTTAGTAATATCGAAAATATTCAACCACACAAAGTGCAATGGAAGAAAAGGTCGGAAGAGCTGCAGTCCCGAATCAATGAGCTGGAGGAGGAGAATGCTTTGCTCAAGCAGCAGCTTGAGCAAAGGCCTTCAGCAAATCAAGGTTAGTAAAGCTGGAGTAAAGTTTTACTTAAGGACTTTCAAGAATGTATGTGGCTTCACTAGAATTTTACAACAATATACCACAACAATATTGGGGTTCACCCATCGTATGAGGGTCACTCTATGTCACAACGTCTGATAGACATATGAGCATATGAGCTCACATCGTGTAGCGACAGTACCTTTAGACTTTGTCTCACTCCGTTTTTCAAGGAAATCATGTCATTCAGATCTTCCTGAGTGGAAGCTAGCTTAACCCCACCTCCTTTACAGCCACCCCCTTCCCGACTATCAGCCGTCAGAACCTTGGTCAGAACGTATTTTTCGAAATTGTGCAGTGGGAGAAGTTATGCTGAGACAGGGGGTAAAGTTGTACTTTAAGGTTGTTTTAAGTTTTATTTTTCTGCTTTTTGTCATTTCTCAGGTGAGAAAATGGACAACACTGCCACCGACCCAGAGTCAGACACTGACTCGAGTTCCAACTCCAGCACTGACTCCACCGATTCCAGGAGCAGTGATACAAGCTCTTCCTCCTCTGATGGCCGCAAGAAAAAGAGGAAGCACAAAAAGAAAAACAAAAAGAAGAGCAAAAAGGCTTCAAAGAACAAAGGACTTCGAGGTAAAGTAAACTATAGAGTTGTGCTGTATTTCTTTAGGTTTGGACATTAAATATAGTGTATACAGCTTAGGGCAGAATTATTAGCACCCCTATGAAAATTTCATTTTTCTAAAAGTACATACTAACCCTTACCCTGCAACTAAGACAAACCACAACAATCTTTGGGGAGAAGTAAACTGTATATATATTGGTGTTTTATTGTTGTTAATTTATTTTCCATTTTCAGTGACAACAATATCGGATGTTGTTAAAAGGTACCGCCGGGTCCTTAAACTAATTCAAAAAGGACGCAAGATGTCGAGGGCATTCCTGAAGGCACGTGTTTCTAGAAACGCAGTTAAAGACACCGCAGCAATCGCGGAGCTCTACATTGCAGAGAGGAGTGTCCTGGATGGAATCAAAGGCGAACAGAGGCTCCTTCATTTAGCAAAGCTCTGCCAGTCCAAAATTGTTGGAGAACTTGCCCTTAAAATTGAAGAGCTGAAGAGGAAAAAAAAACTCATACCATTCTCCAAAAAGGGTTAAAGGGACAGGGGTGAAAGGAGAGAGTTTTTTTAATTAAACGATAAATCCCGTGTAAAATGGATCTGGGATATGTTTAATATGATAATGAGATGGGATGTTCGTTTGGGAGCAAAAAACCACATGCAGACGCATTCTTAAGTTGGCTGTTTTTAGCCGATTCTACCAAAACGCTATAAGCTTGGAACGATGTCTCGTGGTAAAAACAAAATCGCTATTTTAAACAGTTTAAAAGGCTAGAAATAGCCCGACACTTCTTTGGTAGTATAGTAAGGGTCTTAAAATATAAAACGAGGCATTGATAACTTTGTAAGTGTACAGATTGTTTATTACAAATTACATTTTATACACACAATGCCATCAGTTGTTCACCTGTCGACGCCATTTTGTATTTAAGACTCGATATAAGTACATTGACAAATACAGTGATTGTGACCTCCGGGAAGAACACGCAAGCTAAGCTCTGTGTTCGCCATTCTACTTATCAAGTCTTAAATACAAGATGGTGTTGATGGGTGAACTTCTGATGGTATTGTGTGCTTAAAATATCATTTTTAATAAACAATCTGTACACTTACAAAGTTATCAATGCCTCGTTTTATATTTTAAGACCCTTATTATACTACCAAAGAAGTGTCGGGCTACTTCTATCCTTTTAAGTGGTTTAAAATAGCAATTTCGTTTTTACCACGAGACTTGCCCCCATCGTTCCAAGTTTATAGCGTTTTGGTAGAATCGGCTAAAAACAGCCAACTTAAGAATGCGTCTACATTCACTTTTTTGCTCCCAAATGAACATCCCATTTCGTTATCATGTTAAACATATCCCAGATCCATTTTACACCGGATTTATCCTTTAATTTTTTTTCTTTTTTAAAAAGTTCAAAGTAAGCCTGGTTGAAGTTCTTTGACTTACTATACATGTACATTGCCCTTTGAACTCTTCGCCTTTGTACCACAATTTCTGATTACGTTTAGTTATTTATTTTCAAATAATAAAGTTGTTTTCCGTGTCTGATATCCTGCTTATGTTTTGTTTATTTCACTTTGTGGTCATCCAGTGTTACTGATTAGTTTTGCAAAACTTTTTTTCTATTTTGTACTGTTACTAGTCTGTAGACTACTGTTCTCAACTGTTTTCACTTTAATTTGACAGTCCTAAGACCTGTCTACTAATGCTTAATTGAATATCGACTGATAGTTTGTTGATCATCAACAGATAGTCAACTATTTTCTCTGTTTTGCTCTGTTAATAGCTTGTAGACACTAAACTGTTTTCACTTTAATTTGACAGTCCTAAGACCTGTCTACTAATGCTTAATTGAATATCGACTGATAGTTTGTTGAGAATCAACTGATAGTCAACTATTTTCTCTGTTTTGCTCTGTTAATAGCTTGTAGACACTAAACTGTTTTCACTTTAATTTGACAGTCCTAAGACCTGTCTACTAATGCTTAATTGAATATCGACTGATAGTTTGTTGATAATCAACTGATAGTCAACTATTTTCTCTGTTTTGCTCTGTTAATAGTGTGTAGACACTAAACTGTTTTCACTTTAATTTGACAGTCCTAAGACCTCTCTACTAATGCTTAATTGAATATCGACTGATAGTTAGTTGAGAATCAACTATTTTCTCTGTTTTGCTCTGTTAATAGTTTGCACACACTAAACTGTTTTCACTTTAATTTGACAGTCCTAAGACCTCTCTACTAATGCTTAATTGAATATCGACTGATAGTTAGTTGAGAATCAACTATTTTCTCTGTTTTGCTCTGTTAATAGTGTGTAGACACTAAACTGTTTTCACTTTAATTTGACAGTCCTAAGACCTCTACTAATGCTTAGTTGAATATTGACTGATAGTTTGTCGACAGTCATATGACAATGAACAGGTTGTCACCTACACAGGGTGCCTATTGATTGATAAAATATTCTCATCTTTATTTTGCAATGAACATATATGATCAACAGAGGGTTGAATGTTCATTCATTAGATGTGTTCCTTGTGAGTGGAGGAAAGTTGATCCATATGAAACGTAAGTTGAGAATTGGTTAATAACAGCAGTTGATAGTCAACTTACTAGAAGTTGACACTCAACTGATAGTTGAATATTTGTAAAGAACATGTAGTAAAAAGCACAATGTCTGTTGCAGACTGTTTTTGTAAAAATAAATGAACGAAATAAAAATATACTATAGTTAACTAACACTTAGTTGAATGCATGTTACATATTTGTTGACAAGCTCTGTAGAGTATCAACTAACTCACTGTTGAATATCAACTAAACACCAGCTAATAGTGCAACGTGTAGTTAACTTAGTTAGTTGAATGCTTGTTTCTTATCTGTTGAAAGCTTTGTTGATTATCAACTAACCATCTACTAATAATGCAACTAATAGTTAACTGACAGTTAGTTGAATCCATGTTTCTTATCTGTTGAACAAGCTCTGTCAAATATCAACTAACCATCTACTAATAGTGCAACTTATAGTTAACTTACAGTTAGTTGAATACATGTTGCTTATCAGTTGAGATAGTTCGGTTGAATGTCAACTCATTCACTGTTGACATGCAACTGAATATCTACTGATGGCTTGTTGAGTGTCAACCGTGGACTATCAAACTAAAGTGTTACCAAAAATTCTTCTTGAAAAATCTATAAGCTGGGAAAATAATGCATAGTAAGAAAAGACATGTTTTATTGTGTAAAAAAGACACAGAAATAATTTCAATTACAGTGGTTTAAAAACATAAAGAAGGATAATTGACTCACGGACAATAGTCCTGTAGTGCTATTGACTAGTATGACTGATCAGACGTCGATCCCCGTACAACGTCGATGTCTTGTCACCTTAAAATACATATCTGTGTTAATACAGCGGACAATAATCCTGTAGTGCTATTGACTAGTATGACTGATCAGACTTTGCTGCCGCACACACGTTTCGAGGCGATATAGCCTAATTTTAACAGGCTGTGCGTGCTCCCGCGGCTGAAATCACTTTCTGGCAGCTGATCACTTTTTGGCACAACACCGGTCCTCCATCATCGGTTCGCCAGAGTGATGAGTGATTCACCGGATGTCACAGTGCCCAAAGAAGTTCACAGACGTACCGAACAACACTCCATAACAGCCCGCTCCAAACTGGACAAGGGATTGTTTATTTTTCGAGAAATATATCGACTACGAATGTGAGTGTCTGCTAGCTAGCTTACGCTAGGTAGGTTGGCTTATGCTAACGTCAGTTTGGCGTCAGCTCAGTCTGGAGGGATGATGAAATGATAAGAGATGAAAAATAAGGTAGACTTGTACTTCTTTGGTACATATATGAATGTGTATCTTCAGCAGAAAGTGAAATGAATGTGAAATGAACTGAATGAATAAAGGAACTGAAAGAATAAAAGGATTTAATTCATTCCCTTTTTCTGAGTACATAATTTACTAGATTACATATTAACATTATTTTGAATACTTTCAGGATGGACTGACTGGACTTTAAAATTAATTATAGATGAAAGACTTCTCATTCAATTACATACATGTCATTCAATATATACAATGTTTTCAGTATAAAGAATTACAGCTCCGGAAAAAATGAAGGGACCACTCCAAATGTTCAGTGCCTCTCGTTTTAATATTTATATATTATATTTAATCTTTATAGGTACATGTTTGAGTAGAAACACTATTCAACAGGGATGTAGCCTTTTAAATCAAGTGGTCCCTGGAAGTTGTTCATCACACAGCAGACGGTCCACAGCTGGTTGACTGTCGCAGACAAGGTGAAAGGACAGTGCGTTCCCAGATGCGGTATTCCTTGACTCTGCCTATTGCTCTTTCTACGAGGATTTGAAGTCGGGCGATTGCTTGTGTTTTCAGAGCATCCTCTTCGGTGAACTGCGCAGTGGTTAGAGATAAATTAATTAGTATTATTATTTTGAGTGCTTCAGTCCATCTTAAAGGTCCCATGACATGCTATTTTATGTATTCTTTAATATAGGTATTAGTGGGCAACTAACACAGTATTCAAAGACGTTCCCGAAATTCAGCTGTGGTGCAGAGTTACAGCCACTCCGAGCCAGTCGCACATTGAGCTTCCCCCAAATGCGCTGTTTTGGTGTCTGTAGCAATAATGCAAATGAGGAGGAGCGAGGCGGGTCAAGGAGGAGGGTGGGGGTGTGGCCCTGAGCAGCTTGCAGCCACGGTACCATGCGCTCTGTTTACAGTGGATGTATCGCAATGGCGAGGCGCACAGCCTTTAGCCGTGTTCTGTCAATATTCTAGAACACACGGGAGTCCTGGAGCTCTATATCTAAATATTATCATATAGCCTACATAGATATCTATATCATATAATATATATTATCACGGCCAAAAGCTGTGTGAGCCGATATTATGATTCTCAAACGACCGCGTTGGGTTCTCCGACGTTCCTGGTTCTTCAATGTCCTCATCAATGTGAAGTAGACTGAACCGCGACAAGGAGGAGAAAGGGATCGTTGCCGGGCAGCGCTTAGGCACCTCCGCCTCCGGCGGTGGTCCCTCAGCGGGTCTCAAGCGGGAGACATTCGCCGCCAACAATCCCTTTCTCCTCCATGTCGTGGTTCATGTTCTTGAGGGAGTCAAAGCCAAAGTTCCTCCCCCCCCAATTCATTCTCATCCTTGGCTGAGATAACCCCCAATACGAGTCTCGTTGTAGAAATACCAGAGACGAGAGTCTGACGTGTTATGCGCCATAACACCAAAAGCAGAACGGTTATCCAAATAACAAGGAAGTGTACAACACTTGCGTTACAGTCCTGGATCTCTATATCTAAATAATATCATATAATACATAGAAATCTATATCATTTAATACATATTATCACGGCCAAAAGCTGTGTGCGCCTCCAGACGATATTATGAATCACAAACGACTTTGTCGGGTTCTGCGACGTCTCTGGTTCTTCCACTTTCACATCAACCTGAAGTCGACTGAACCACGCGCTGCCTGCTGCCGGCTGCCCGCTGCCGGGCGATGGTGCCTCGCGGCAACCGGCGGCATGTCGCAGTTCATGTACTTCAGCGAGTCAAAGCCAAAGTTCCTTTCCCCCAATTCCTTCTCAACCATGGCTCAGATAACCCCCAATACGAGTCTCGTTGTAGAAATACCAGAGACGAGAGTCTGACGTGTTATGCGCCATAACACCAAAAGCAGAACGGTTATCCAAATAATAAGGAAGTGTACAACACTTGCGTTACAGTCCTGGAGCTCTATATCTAAATAATATCATATAATACATAGAAATCTATATCATTTAATACATATTATCACGGCCAAAAGCTGTGTGCGCCTCCAGACGATATTATGAATCACAAACGACTTTGTCGGGTTCTGGGACGTCTCTGGTTCTTCCACTTTCACATCAACCTGAAGTCGACTGAACCGGGCGCTGCCTGCTGCCGGCTGCCCGCTGCCGGGCGATGGTGCCTCGCGGCAACCGGCGGCATGTCGCTATTTAATGTACTTCAGCAAGTCAAAACCAAAGTTCCTTTCACCCAATTCCTTCTCAACCATGGCTCAGATAACCCCCACAACAGTCTCGTTGTGGAAATACAAGACACGTCAAAGAACCGACAAGAAACACTTGCGTTACAGTGTGTATTCACACACACACACACACACACATGTGGCGCTCGCACGGTCGAATCTCATTGGCGGGCCAACGTCTCTGGGCGGGCCAGGCAGAGTAAGGGGAGGAGCTGAGATTCTTGGTGACGTCATAAATACAGACATTCCAAATCAGCGCACTTAAGCCTCCGTTTTTTCAAAGGCGAGCAGAACAGCTAGTGCTCGTTTTACACCAAACGCAAGTTTTAGCCATTGGGGGGCCATAGGCAGGCCAGGGGAACTCATATTTATGTTAGAAAACCTCATAAAGTGAGATTTTCATGTCATGGGACCTTTAAACATTTGTCTACATATCTTAATGGTCACATTTGGGTCAAAGTTTTAATTTGAAATGTTCATTCCTTTCATGCCTACCTGTCATCTTGAAGTGTGGTATAATCAGCGTTGCCCCAAGATCAGCTAGTGGCTTCTCGATGGGGAAACCCTTGTCTGCCATGCAGCCATCTCCTGGCTCCAGTAAATCCAGCAGTCCACTTCGTTCAGTCAGCTCTGGGTCGGAGATGGAGCCGGTGAAGAGACTTGACACAAAAGTCACAGCACTACAAGGGGCAATCCCAATCAAGGCCTTAAAGGTTGTTGTGTTCTTGTAAGATGATGTTCGGTGCAGTCGATGATTACCCGAACATCTGGTCTGTACTAGGGCTGTCAAAACGAACTTCGCTATTCGAATACAATTCGATTTTTTAAAAAAAGGAGAACATTCGAGTGCGGCAACTAACGTTCGAACTTTTTTTAATTTATTTTTTAAGTCAAGAATTACATTTAACTTTTGCCTAGCAAAGACGCAAATCAAAGTCAACGTCGTGCGTCATGACGTTCGGCATTGTATGCTTACAAGATGGCGGCGAGCAGCGCGCGAGCAGACAGAGCTGGAAAGCATAACTCCTAAAAACTTAAAAAGCACCGTGTGGAAAAAATTTGGATTTCCATCGAGAAACGGGAAGATTACATCCAGAGAAACCGTCATTTGCAAATTATGCAACATGAGCGCACACCTCCATTCAGTGCATTACTCGGAGTACGCAGAACAGTTAGCGGCTGAGGAAGAGCCACGGTCAAAACAGCCAAGAATAACATCGTTTTTGCCTCCCTCCTCATCTCGTTGTCTGCCAGCTTTTCATTTTGATATAATAATACATTTAATTTAGAGGCGCCTTTCAAGACACCCAAGGTCACCTTACAGAGCATATAGTCATCATACATTTTTTAAAAAGCAAGACATTGTGGAAAAAATTAATAAATAAATAAATAAATAAACATAAGCAATAAGAAATAAATAAAAAAAAAAAATCAAAACAGTGATCAGTTAGACGTTGTGTGCGAGTTTGAACAAGTGAGTTTTGAGCTGTGACTTGAAGGTTGAAATGGTGTCTGACTGTTTTATGTGTGGGGGGAGGGAGTTCCAGAGCCTGGGTGCTGAACAGCTGAATGACCGGGCACCCATTGAAGTGAGTCGTGATGTGGGGATACATAGTAGTCCAGCAGAGGTTGAGCGGAGGGAGCGGGAGGGAGTGTATTCTTGGAGGAGGTCGCAGAGATAACTGGGGGCTAGGTTGTGAAGAGCTTTGTAGGTGAGGAGTAGGGTTTTGTATTGGATGCGGTAGTGTACTGGGAGCCAGTGAAGTTGAATGAGGACAGGGGTGATGTGGTCAGATGATTTGGTGCGGGTGATGATCCGGGCGGCTGAGTTCTGAATGATCTGCAGTCTGTTGATAAGTTTGGTGGGGAGTCCGGTGAGGAGGGCGTTGCAGTAGTCTATGCGTGATGTGACAAATGAGTGAACTAGGATTTCAGCGCTGGATTGGGTCAGTGATGGGCGGAGTCTGGCGATGTTGCGGAGGTGGAAGAATGCAGTCCGGGTGATGTTGTGAATATGGGGTGCGAATGAGAGGGTGTTGTCCAGGATGACGCCGAGGCTCTTGACTTTGGAGGAGAAGGGTACTGGGAATCCATCGATAATTATGAGTGGAGCTGGGGTGTGTTGTGATTTAGTGAGGGTGGATTTGGATCCGATGAGCAGGGCCTCGGTCTTGTTTCCATTGAGTTTCAGGAAGTTCCTGCTCAACCAGCTCCGGATCTCTTCCAGGCACGTGATGAGGGAGGTGGGGGGGATGGCAGCGGTGGGTTTGGTGGAGATGTAGACCTGTGTGTCGTCAGCGTAGCAATGAAAATGGACCCCATGGTGACGGAGGAGTGTGCCCAGCGGGAGGAGGTAAGTGGTGAAGAGGAGTGGACCCAAGACTGACCCCTGGGGGACGCCCAGTGAGACACCTGAACACCCAGACTTGTGGTTGCTTAGTTGAACAAATTGTTGACGGCCGGTGAGGTATGATGTAAACCAGGAGAGTGCAGCACCAGTGATCCCAATACCAGCTAGGCGGTCCAGGAGCAGAGGGTGGGAGATGGTGTCGAATGCTGCGCTGAGATCGAGGAGGATGAGAATGGTGAGTAATCCAGAGTCGGCTGCAAGGAGGAGGTCGTTGGTGATTTTGACTAGGGCTGTTTCAGTGCTGTGTTTTGGACGGAAGCCAGATTGGAACGGTTCGTGGAGATTGTTAGTGTCGAGGTGGGACTGTAGTTGTGCGGCAACCACCCTTTCAAGTGTTTTGGAGATGAAAGGGAGATTGGAGATGGGCCGGTAATGGTTAAGGTCAGTTGGGTCAGCACCAGGTTTTTTTAGGATGGGAGTGATGGCAGCCAGCTTGAGAGTGGGGGGTACAGTACCAGTAGTGAGGGAGGAGTTAATTATGTTGGTGATCATGGGGGAGATGGATGGAAGACATGCTTTGACAAGGGAGGTGGGAAGAGGATCGAGCTGACAGGTGGTGGTTTTGGCTTTGCGGATGAGTTCTGAAACGGTCTGTTCTGTTACTAGGGTGAAGTCAGAGAGGGAGCTGATGAGAGGTTGGCCAGAGGTGATCATCCAGGGTGGGTCATCAGAGGGGGTACGAGATGAGGCCAGTTGTTGGTGAATGGTGTTGATTTTAGAGCTGAAGAAGTCAAGGAACGCAGTGCATTGGGTGGTGGAAATGTCTGGAGGGAGAGATTTAGGAGGCTGAAGTAAGTGGCTGACTGTTGAGAAGAGGACTCTGCTGTTGCCTGTACCAGTGTTGATGAGGTTGGAGTAGTATGAGGTTTTGGCAGTGGTGAGGGCATTCTTGTAGTGATGGAGGTGGTCCGAATACATTTGGCGGTGTACAGTGAGTTGAGTCTTACTGTAGAGTCGCTCCAGTCGACGACCAGTGGCTTTGAGCTGGCGCAGATGAGGAGTGAACCAGGGAGCAGTGTGGGTGAATGAGACTGAGCGGGTTTTCAGGGGGGCCAGGGTGGTGAGGGAGGAGGAGAGGCAGTTATTGTAGTGAGTCACCAGGTCAGTCAGGGAGGAAGCTGGGGGAGGGTTGGGGTAGGAGCTGATCATGGTGGAGAGGTCTGTGGTGTTGATAAGTTTGATGTTTCTGAAGGAGATGGTCCGTTGTTCCTTGGTTTTGTGTAGTTGGGTATGAATGTCAAAAAGTACAGCTTTGTGGTCGGAGATGGGGAAATCAATGACATCAAGGTTAGTGGGAGTGATGTCAGTGCAGCAGATTAAATCCAGAATGTGACCTTTGTTATGGGTTGGGAGGTTGACATGTTGTGTGATGCCAAGACAGTCCAGAAGTGATGTGAAGTCATTAGCAAAAGTACAGGATGGGTTGTCAATGTGGATGTTGAAATCACCAAGGAGGATAACAGTGGGGGACATTGCACATACAGATGTAAGTAGTGATGAGAATTCATTGAGGAAAACGACGGAGGGTTTTGGTGGTCTGTAAATGGTGACAATGATAGTGGGTTTGGGGCCTGAGAGTTTTACAGCTAGACATTCAAAGGAGGAATGAAGGGGGACTGTGACAGTGGTGACTTTGATGTTATCACGTTGGAGGAGAGCAAGGCCACCCCCCCTCCCATTAACCCGGGGTTTACTAATAAACGAAAAACCTGGTGGGACAGCTTCATTTAGATGGAAGAAGTCATTTGGTTGTTGCCAGGTCTCAGTGAGGCAGAGAATATCTAGGCTCTGGTCAACAATAAAGTCATTTATCAAAAGGGCCTTATTACTGAGGGATCTGGTGTTCAGCAGACAGAGTTTCAGACAGGTGAGTGGAGTGTAGCAGGTTGCTTTGAGCAGAGGGGACAGTACACTGTGATTGACGGGACTGACCGTACGGGCTGTGCGAGGAGGGGGGCGGGGCCCAGTGGACCAGAAGGAGCGGATGTTTTTGTTGCTGGTGTGAGTGTACTGAAAATTCCGTCCAGAGCCTCGGTGGATGTATTTTGGTCGTTTGAGAATGTCCTGGTGGGATGCAAGCTGAGGTGGTTGGGTCCTTGAGAAGATCCGTAGACGTAACATCTCCGTTACCGAGTAACGGAGCGGCAGAGATGTGCTCGTTACGTGAGAGTCAAACATAGCGCAATCCAGAGGAACAGGTTAAAATCCACAGGTTGTGAAGTCGGAAGAAGCCAGCGGTAGATCCAGGCGATTATGGTGAAGCCACAGAGCCAGCACAGCGGAGGCAGAGGAGTGGAGCAAGCCGGTTATAGCTACGCTGGAGACGGGGAAGCCAGTTGGACGGCG
The DNA here is from genome assembly GCF_902167405.1 of Gadus morhua. Lineage (NCBI taxonomy): Eukaryota > Metazoa > Chordata > Actinopteri > Gadiformes > Gadidae > Gadus > Gadus morhua. The sequence goes on along the minus strand of NC_044060.1, from coordinate 26,061,803 downwards.
CCGGGGGTTAACAGCAGTCTAGCCGGCCAGCAGGCGTCATCCACCAACAGCTGCACGACTCCACGCACAAAACACAAAACAAAACACGCAGACGTTTAACGTTCAGAAATAAATAAATAAATCTAGAAAACTGACGCAGTTACTTAACTTAACTTTGTAGTCCGACCCGAGGTCCAGAAGGGTTTCAGACAGAAGGTGTTGAAAGTAAGCAAAAGAAAACTGATAAAAAGTTAAAAGACTCGAAAGAAAAAGAAAATCGCGAAAAAAAAAAAAAAAAATGTTCAGAATGACGTTCCGGTGAGCAGCAGCAGCAACAGCGTTCAAAAGGCAACAGCGTCCACCGTACGACCGCACGTATAAAACACGTAAAAATAAAGAAAACTGGCGCACTGACAATAGCGAAAAGTGACTATATATAACTAGTAAACTTAGCTAAACTACTAAAGACCAAAAAAAACGACAAAATGTTCAATGCAATCGTGAGAAATATTGGAAATACTGAATAAAAACAAGCCATACAGAGCGGCGTTAGACTCGCCAGCGTCCCCGTTACTAGGCCTGTTTGATATGATATGATTTAATTTATTTACTTCATCCATGTGTTAATAGCGGAGCGGTAAGAAAATCGCCTGCTTGTCTTTTCATGAAGAGTTGTCTTTTTGAGACTTAAAATAGCAGTGTGTGTGTGTATTTGAATGATTGAACATCAGCTTCTTCATTAAACATCATTGCTTGAATATTTCTGGCGTTATATCTTACCTATTTATATAAGTTTTGTAATGATTTGGTAAAACTTGTTGCAAATGTTACATAACAGATTTGGTTGACGCGCCCTCTAGTGGACGCGGGACGTAGGCCTAATAATAAGATGGTATCGGTGTATATAATGATATAATAAAAAAATGAAAACATTAAAATATTCGAATATTATTCGAATATTCAACATAAGAAGCATTAGAAATTCGAATATGATTGGCAGCCCTAGTCTGTACTGCACAAATGTGCTTGGCATGGTGTTCTTGACTTGCTGTTTACTCATCCAGATGGGGAGGGAGCCAAGGAGCAGGTAACGGTAGTTGGCCCACGGTATAACAACATGGGAGACAGTGGACACACTGACCTGAAACATGTCAGCCAGCACCTTCTCTTGCAGGCCTGCAGCAACCTGGCAGCAGAAGAGAAAAAACTCAACCAGTTGCAGTCTACACATTGGACTGGGAGAAATGGGTTCAAATGTTTGTTTCTTTTTCTGAGCTTTCGACCAATAAACCAACATGGAGGCAGATGGTTGAATAACCTCCCAGAAGTCACAAAAAACATATCTTGATGTGAATCTGGTGTAAAAAAGGATGTCCTTGTCTGAGACACAAAATCTGTGAAAAGGCACTTGAGCCACTTTCAGCTGTGACAGCTCTCATCAGCTCCTTGACTGTTTCTTCCAATTGCTGTATGTGTACAGCAGCAGCATCCAGTGCACCTGTATGAGATGAGGAAAAAAAATTAAAACATCTAACCCAGATTTTGGCTGTGACTTGCATATTGGAAGCAGTTTGGACCTCTAAAGAAATTGCTTTTTATAGCTCAATATTGCTTTTAAATGTTGCTTTTTATAGCTCAATATTCACCTTTACAATTAATTAAGTAAGATATAAAATGCAACATTTGTACTTGTGATGAAGCTTTTCACATTGTGGTTTGGTCAAATGCTGGGACATCAATAAGACTAAACATTTTGTGCCCGAGTTCTGAAAAGTTGACCAGTACCCAGAGGTGGGAGTAAGTCACTCATGGTAACTCACAAGCAAGTCTCAAGTCATAACCTTCAAGTCTCAAGCAAGTCCCAAGTCACTGTGGTGAGAATCAAGCAAGTCCCAAGTCAAGTCACTGCTCAGGTCAAGCAAGTCACAAGTCAATTCATACAAAAATCTGATGATCTAACCCAGTTTCCACATTTAAAAAACGGTAAAGAGAGTGGTTCATAAGTTGAGTTTTATTTCAACATTAACAATAACAAAGTCTTAACATTAACAATAACTCAAACTATTCAAAAGATTCCAAAACCATTGTGAACCATGTGAATAGGCCCAAAACTGAAGGCAGCTCTGTCCATCACAAATGTCCAGGTAGTGGTTCAACTGAATTTGGGGACTGGAACTTGAACCCTCTTAATTTTTTTGCGGTATGCTGAGAACAGCCCAGTCTGACGCTCTGGCTCTGACGGTGTAATTTTACTTGACAATTACTTGAAATCCTTATAACCCACTTACAGCCACTGAGTTAGAAGTAGCCTACTGACATGATAATTAAACAAGTCAATCATCTGTGGAACGGGCAGGGCTCAAAAAAATCCAGCCAATGATTTTCAGAACCACCGAGTGGCATTGGACAGTAAGTACGTCAATCGAACGGTCGTACTGCCCTCCCCCGCTCCCCGCGAGTGATCCCTTCGTGCACGTGCGCGTACTGAAAGCTCGTGACCCAGAGCAAGTTTCTGTTTGTTGTTATCCTGCAGTAGATACTGGAGCTAGCTTACCAGCTAATCCATATTTGGACCTTGCACTAGAAGACAACCCTAAACTCCAACCTAGCTAGCCTGGCTCACTCTCGCGCATCTGTGTTCGCGCTCGTGCGTGTGTGTAACAGACTTCAATCAGCCTGTTACATTAATGTTCACAGGTCTTCGTGTGACTAGTTGGCCGATAATGCAGAGGAGACGTGGAGTGGATCTGACAGCATTTATTCCCCTTCCAAACTGTAACATAGGACAACAGGGTATATCACACGCGGGCAGTTGGAGATAACGCTGACATCCCCCCTTTCCAAACTGCCGAACGAGAGCACAAAATAATAGAAGACAATACTGTGATCGTATAGTGTGTACCAAGTATAATAAATGAAAATAATAAAAATACATGAATAATTATAAATTAAATACTAACAGATCTTTAAATATTATTAACACACATACCTGTAACATAGGACAACAGGGTATATCACACGCGGGCAGTTGGAGATAACGCTGACATCCCTACGACAGCATAATTAGCCCGTTAGCTCCTACTTGAATACCTTTCATTCAATTCAGATCTTATTACACTCATTTGCATATTTGCCGATCCGCGAACAGCGGAACCCATAGTAAACATTCATACACCATGAAAAATATATACTGTATGTGTCATGAAAACAATGAGACAACGGCTAAAACAAAACATTTATGATGTAGGACTCATAAATCCAACTTACCCCCTTTCCAAACTGCCGAACGAGAGGAAGTCTGGGCGTGTGCGACCCCAATTAGCGCCCCATCGGAACCAACAATAAATGACAAGTGGAACTAAATAAATAATGTACCATGTTACAGGTCAAACATTTGGGGAAATTCACTATAAATATGTAAATATTCATATATAAATATATAAACCACACTATAAAACTGTTACATACTCCCCTCTGAACTTCACCAAATCATCACTACAAGTAAAGTGCTAAAAGACAAGTCACTAGTGCCAGTACCACTGAACAAAGTATACTCCATAATATACTGCAACACATGTGTCACCCAACTTAAGGGAAAGTGACCATAGAGGGTTTCACAGACCCTCTACAGTGTACTCGCTACAGGAGTGCCTTATACACTACCTATATAATTCCAGAAGGATTACTGACGCCCGACTTGACACAAAAAAATAAAATAAAATAAAATAAAGAAAAGAAAATAAACTTTAGCACTCAGACTCTTGCTAGTGTGTCAATAGGTGTGTTTATGTAAATGTTCATGACATTAGAGCCCTAACTAAACTATGAACTGAACTATATTGTGTTGAGCATCTTGCTGTGTCAGGTTCTGAATCAGGTGATTCACCGGTTTAACAATCCTTCCCACACGGGTTCTAACTCGACTCACCCTACTACTAGGAGAACTACCAATAGAGAGCTGCACAGAGGCCTCAGATCCCTGATCTGCACTTTCACTAGCAGATACCCTGGACTCTGATAGGAAATTGCTCAGTTCACCAGTCTCCCCTGTGTTAAACTGCACAGCCAAATCCGTGTCCTGCACTTGTGAGTGCTCAGGTAACTTGTTGGAAGCAGAAGCCTCCGCCACCCAACTAGCAGTCCAGACTGACTTGTCAAGCCCTGACCCTAAACCATGTGACTCATCTGAAGGTGAATCGTCTTGTTCATTTCCTGACTCGCATGACTCGCTTAGAATTGATTCATCAACTTCCTTGTCTATCTCGATTGGCAGGAAATTAGCCAAGAGAAGCAAGTTGCGATGAACAACCTTTTCCTGTTCATTGGAAGTGTTCCTGACTCGGTAAGTATGGCACCTGGGATCAGCAGAAACAACAACGTATGGAATGGACCCCCACTTGTCAGCAAGTTTTCTGCGTCCGCGCTCCCCCTTATTCGCCAACAAGACCCGGTCACCTTCAACAATGACGTTGCCTTTCATATTCCTGTTGTACAGTTGAACTTGACGTTCCTGGCTCGTGAGAGCATTGACTTGTGCAGTAGCTATAGCCTCTTTGAGATCTTGCCTCATCTTAGCAACATACTGATCATAGTCAGCAAGGTCACAGTCCCTTTCTGCACTCTGAAACATGACGTCAATGGGTAGACGTGGCACTCTTCCGTACATTAAATAGAAAGGCGCATACCCTGTTGACTCATGTGCAGTGCAATTATATGCAAACGTTAAGGTACGGCCACACCAAAAGCGTTACCCGCGTATCACGCGCATAAAATCGGCAATTTTTCCATAGGGAACCATTGGTTTACGCGCGTATGAGACGCGTACGAGCGTTACACGCGTATAAGCAACATTTTACTCGCGTTAGGCGCGTATGAGGCGCGTATATATACGCGCGTACATATACGCGCGTACATATACGCGCGTACATATACGCGCGTACATATACGCGCGTACATATACGCGCGTACGAGGAGTTCAAAAAATTGAACTTTTTACGCGCATACGCGCCGCAATAGCCAATCAGCGTTGAGCTTGACCCGACGTCACTGGCGGAGAGACTGAGAGGACAGAACCGCAATGGAGGACCAAAACCTCATCATCGCCGTGTGCAGCCATCCTGTCCTGTATAACACCAGGATTGTGTTGTACCGGGACAGGAACAAGAAAGAGAGGGCGTGGGTCGACGTGGCCGAGGAAACTGGCTGTCCTGGTAAGATCAGTGAATAATGTGTGTGTGTATTTTGCTTGGCTTCAGCTATCGGTTGTGTTCTACTATGAAAAAAGTTAGCGCCGATTAGCAGTAGCAACAGTTAGCAGTAATATTAAGTGATACTACTACAACAGACTGTCCCGCTTGTCAGGTTACACAACTTAATATGTATATATGTTCTTGTCAGTGGACGTCTGTCGCAGGAGGTGGAAGTCACTCAGGGACAGGTACTTACGACACAAAAAGAGTGAAAAGGCGGGGAAAAAGAGCGGGTCAGCGGCAGGGACAGCGACGAAATGGAAATTCGCTGGGGTCCTGTCCTTCCTCGACCCCTTTGTTACCCCGAGGGAGACCAGCGGCAATTTACTTCAGGGGGCAGAGGAGGTAGAGGAGGACGGGGCTCCAGATACTTCATTGTCAGGGGCAGGAGAAGGTGAGGAGCTTGAGGAGGCAGCAGCAGGGCCATCCCACATAGCAGGTTTGTTGACAAGTGAAGACACGTACAGCTTCTGTATTATGGCCACAGGAACGGTTTACAGTGCGGCACGATTCTGTCTATCTTTAATGTGCTGTAATATAGATCATGCATGTATCATCCAAGCAAAAAAAGTATTCTTTCTCAATAACATAGACCACCCGAGCAGTGAGTCTGACTCGGAGGACGCTGCTCCTGCTCCTGCTCCTGCCCCTGTCCCTGCCGCTGGCCCTTCCCGTGTACCTGTCCCTGAGGCTGGCCCAAGACCACAGAGCGGTATGTACAGGACAAAGATGTATAGCATTAATTTCAGGGGTTCAACTATGTTTATGGCTAACCGTTTAAGCTTTAACTGATAAGAAGACGGTTTATGGATTACTACTAGTGCCGTCAAGCAATTTAAAAAATTGATCAAATTAATTACAGGCTCTGTGATTAATTCATCTAAATTAATCGCATACCAATACGACACTTTTATGCCTGTTTATAAACAGCTGTATAGCCTACCGTTTGTTTCTCTCCCTTCTCTCTCTCTCTCGTAACTTCTTGATCCTCCCCTGATTAATCGAAATTAACGCGTTAATTTGACAGCCCTAATTAATACTATAAGTTAAAGTTACAACACTTCAAACCAAACACACATGCATGTTCAATAGGCTTTTCACTAACTTACAAATTATGGTGTTTTACATTCCATACAGGGACGAAGAGGAGAGCCAGGGTACCGGAGGGGGACCCCAATATAAAAACAGCCATCCTCCAGGCCCTGGAGAGGCAAAACGCTGTGCCTCCCCCTACCCCGCTCTCCGGGAATGAGCACTTTGTAATGGGCCTAGTTCCTTCCCTGGAGAGAATGCCACCTGAAGTACTGGAGTACGTCAAATTCCAAATTCGAAAGGTCATATTTGACAACTCTAATTTCACACTTATTAATTTGGAACCTATTTGAGCTTATTAGCTGGTGGTGGTGACAATCTCTCCAGGGAAAGAACTAGGCTGATGTCACTGTTCATTTGTTATTGTTCCGTTATGTTGAAATTATATTGTTCTTATGTTATTTGTTATTTATATAATTATTTTTTTAATAAAATAGTTCTCACAACTCTTCTCTCAATATATGATTTTAAGATCTAGCATGCATGGACACAAATATACATTTTTAATAACACTACTTAATTGAACAATTTTAATAACAATTTAATAATAATGAAGGAATCCCTTTTGTTTTGTGTGGGTGGCTCTTAAAAGAGCCGTTTTGGGGTTGTTGTGCACTGCACTATACGATGGTGTCATGCCACGAGACGGTCCCTTCTGCAGAGAAGTAGGAGGTGAAGGTCTCGCGGATCCGGATGGCCTCTCTCCCGGCGTTGTTGGCAGCCACTCTCCCCAGCCCTGGCAGAGGCAACACCACACCAACAGGGAGGCAATCTCTCACTTCTGCTGTTGGTGCTGTTCTGCGGAGGAGGTTGTGGAGCACACAGGTGGCCTTGACGCATCTCTCTGCCAGCTCAGGACGGACCTCGATGACCCTCCGGTAGATCCGCCACTGGGAGGAGAGGATGCCGAAGGCGTTTTCAACCACCAACCGAGCCCGGGACAGTCGGTAGTTAAAGACGCGCCGCTCTCGGGGGAGGACGCGTCCGGGGAATGGCCTCATGAGGTTGGTCCGTAGCGGAAAGGCCTCGTCCGCTACAAACACATGAGGCAGGGATCCTCTCTGCGCAGCCGCTGACAGTACTCTGTCAGCAGGGAGCTTGAGATCGCCAGCTCGGAGGGCCTGACCAAACACCGAGTTGGCCAGAATTCCTCCATCACTGGTTCTCCCATAGCCCCCCACATCGATGATGCGGAAGCACTTGTCTGCGTCGACAACTGCCAAGAGAACAATGGAAAATGTTCCCTTGTAGTTGAAGAACTGCGAACCGGAGTTCGCAGGGGCCTTCAGAACAACATGCTTCCCATCGATGGCACCGCAACAGAGAGGGAAGTTCCACTGCTCCTCGAACTGCTGCGCAATCACCCTCCAGTCCTCGGTAGTGGGCACAGCCATGAACTCCTCCACCAGGCAGTCCCATATAGCCGTCACCCCATCGGACACGATGGAAGCCACGGTGGAGGCCCCGACCCGGAAGCTGGTGGCTATCGTCCGGAACGAATCGCCAGTAGCCAGGAATCTGCAACACATGAATAATTTATTGTAGCCTTATTGAGAATTTGAGTTGTATACCAAATATGTAGGCCAATTATCTTGCTGATATCACTGCACAGGTATACGTCTTGACTAGCGATTTGCATCAGCTTATTTTATTTTCAAAAGTATGACAAGGAGGTCAAGAATGAATATGTTGGAGCCATGATGCATTTATTTATTTTGTTTATATAAAACTCAGGTGACATGCATGTATATGAAGATTTGCGTTTAGGTTGAAACCATAGATAATATATAAAAACACTGTTGAAACACTGGGTGGAGCATTGACAGCATTGGAAATAGATGTATGCACTATCAGAACACGCGCCCGAACAATTTCTCCCCGTTGTGTATATAGTTTTTGACTACAGAATGTGCTGATTGTTATAGAGTAATTAGGCTATGAAACCGCAACTTACCGGAGACAGATAGACAGGCGCTCCGCAGCTGATATGGAGCGCCTGTAGTTGGTGTCCTGACGGGAGATCCTGGCACCAACCCGGGCTAGCAGGTCATCGAACTGGGCCCGACTCAGTCGAAAGTACCGCTGAAACCGGCCGTCATCCAGGCGGAGTTCTTGGAGCAAGTGGTGAAACTCACCCAGATGTGGCCGTCTCCGGAGGATGTCGTGCACCCAAAGACGACGGCGTTTGCGTTTGCGACGGTCCTCGGACTCCTCGGACTCCCACAGCAAATAAAGCGCAGCGATGTTGGCGATGCCAGCCATGTTTCAGCAAAAGAAAAATGGCGGGGGGGGGGGAGTTTTGGGCGGTCTCATCTACGCGCGTTACGCGCGTATCTGACCATTTTTGACACTAAATGGTCAAGCAACATTTTAGGAGCATTACGCGCGTACATGGTACGCGAGATACGCGCTTGGTGTGTTCGCGACATTAGGGTCTGTAACATCTGAGGCCATTTCTGTTTCGATCTTGGAGGGAGGGTTCTAATCATACTACCCAGAGTTCTGTTGAACCGCTCGACGTTGCCGTTTCCCATCGGATGGTATGCCGTGGTCCTCGATTTATTTACTCCAGCCACTTGCAACAGCTCTCGGATCAATTCACTTTCGAAATTGGCACCCTGGTCCGAGTGAATTCTTTCAGGGAACCCGTACACACAAAAATACTTGTCCCAGAGCTGACGTGCGACTTGCTTTGCCGATTGGTCACGGCAGAGATAAGCATGAGCCATTTTAGTAAAATGATCGGTGACCACTAGCACATCCACACTCTTTCCCTTACAGTCCTCTGCGGACCAGAAGTCCATACAGACCAGTTCGAGTGGGCTTGAAGTTCTAATGCTTTCCAGAGGAGCCCTGGCTTCTGGTTCAGGAGTCTTGCTGACCACACAACGTTTGCAGGTTTTCACATACTCTCTGACATCCCGTTCCATATCAGTCCAAAATAACCTCTGCCTAGCAAGATACAATGTTCTGTATTGCCCTTGATGACCTGCATCATCATGAATGCCTTGCAGCACTTGCTTGATTAACGAGGCTGCAAAAACATACTGGAACCTTTTCTTTCCAGTCAAAGGATCTTTGCTCACTCTGTAGAGGAGCCCATCTAACAGCTTGAATTTGTCCCACTGTTTCAGCATTTTCAAAACCCTGCCTGTCTCATGAGCCCTTTCTCTTCTCGATGGTCGTCTACCACGAGTGACAAAAAAAAGGACCCTGGATATCACACTGTCTTGTTGCTGTTTGTCTTGTAGTTCCTTGATGGGAAATGCAGGTAAGGGACTCTGACCAGCAGGAATTAACTGCTGGACATCCTGTGCCAGCCAAGAGATGGCCCTCCCTTTCGGGCCCATCTCCCACTCAACATGACCCTCCAGCACAGCTTTTACCTCATCAGTGTCCAGCGAGTGATGTCCCAAGGTAGTGATGTGTGAGCAGCAACCGACTCCCTGCTGATTGGCACTGAATCGGAAGACTTCCTGTATGGTATTCCCCTCTATTTGCTTGGCCTCCTCAAGCAACGCTCCGTATGGTTCAGATACCAGCCTCCTGCTGACATGACTCTGAACGAAGGGCTGTCTGCTGAGGGCGTCTGCGACAATGTTTTTTCTACCAGGAATGTACTTGATACTGAAGTTGTACGGGGCCAACTTCGCTACCCATCTATGCTCACACGCGTCCAACTTCGGTTTGGTGAGTATGTATGTCAGTGGATTATTATCCGTCCAGACAGTAAACTCGTGGCCTTTCAGCCAATGAATGAATTTTTCACAGACTGCCCATTTAAGGGCCAGAAACTCAAGCCGATGTGCAGGATACTTTGTCTGGGCATGAGAGAGAGACTTACTCGCAAAAGCGATGGGCCGAGCCTTGCTTTCCCCCTCTGGCACCTGAGAAATAACTGCACCCAGCCCGTCTAGAGACGCATCAGTTGAAAGGACAAAGGGCCGGTTGAAATCTGGATGAGCTAACACCACTGATTCAAGCAAAGCTGATTTAAGTTGTTCGAACGACCTCCGATGTTCACCCGTCCAGTGTTTCCCCTACCATTGTTCAGGCCTGGCGGGCCGCCAGGCCAACGAGCGCCCCCGCCAGGCCAACAACCGGCCAAAAAAATGAAAAGAAATGAAAAAGAGAAAAAAAAAAGAAAATGTTTTTTTTTTTTTTTTTTTATTATTATTATTAGCCATAATATCATAACCATCCAAGCTCACCACCAGCTATCTCAATATGTATTGGTGCTTTATGCTCCTGTACATGAAATTAGTTTACATTAAATCAACTTCGTTTTTAGAAAAACACTGTTTATTCTCCGGCAGAAGAACTATACCATGAACCGATCGCGTAAATGCGACGTCTGATTGGTTCAGCCCGCCGTTACCATGGACATTTTTACCGCCCCCGCGAAACACTAGCCTCGTTCTTTATATGTCCATAACTTAACCAACTTGTGATGGCTAAGCAAGTGTTTTATTTGGAAATAACCAACAAATACTCTAGCATCCCGTGAAAAATGTATAACAAATCACACCATCAGCTCTTACCACCGGGCCTAAAAAAAATTCTAGGGGAAACACTGCCCGTCCAGTCGCTAGGCTTGAGTTTCTTAAAGGAAGCAATACCCTTGGTCGGTCCTTTGTTCTTCTTCGGACCTGAAGTCAATGCAAAAAGGGGCTTAGCAATACTAGAGCAGTTCTGAATGAAGCGCTGGTAGTACATCACCATCCCTAAGAAAGACTTTAGCTTCTTTGGGGATGGTGTAACACCGTCATCCCCCATCAATGCTTCCTCAGACATGGTGGCAATTACCTGCACCTTTTCAGGGTCAGTGGAGACCCCATTCTCATCAACGAAATGGCCCAAAAACTTGACACTTCGCTGAAGGAGATGGCACTTCTTGGGTGCAAGCTTTAACTGATGTGCCCCCAACCTGCTGAACACCATCTCCAGGCGCCTCAGAGCCTCCCCCTCATCCGGCGCAAAAACCAAGAGATCATCCAAGTAGCAAAGCAGTGTCAAATAATTCTAGTCACCAAAGATGTTAGTCATAAGGCGCATAAAACTGGCTGGCGCATTACACAGACCCTGGGGCATGCGATTGAACTCATGCAGCCCCATAGGCGTGGTAAAAGCAGTCAGTTTCTTGTCTTCTTCGTACATGGGAATATTATAATACCCAGATGTTAAGTCCATAGTGCTGAAAAATGCACTGCCCCCCAGAGCAGAGAGACAATCAGCCTGATGAGGTAACGGATGAGCATCTTTGACAGTTCTGGAATTCAACCAGCGATAGTCGACACACACCCTCAAATCACCATTCTTCTTCAATACGAGTACCAGGGGCGACGCCCACTCACTGGAAGACTTTCGGATAATTTCTTTTTCCTCCATCTCAGACAACACTTGCCTCAACTTTAGGTAGTGCCCTGGCGGAACACGCCGGTACGGGAGTCTGAATGGACGTGTGTCCGTGAGGTGGATTCGATGGACAAACCCAGGGGCTTCACCACAGTCTAACTTGCCTCTGGAAAACACACCCTCATACTTCTGCAGCAGGTTGAATAACTGCTCTTTCCAGTGAGGTGACACATCACACGAGTCAATGTCAATATCACCCAGTCCAATTTTCTGCAAGGCATCGCTGAACTGAGAGACAGACGGGGGTGGGAGAAGACTACCAGTGTCAGCAACACGGATGTCCTGGCTGTGCACCTGCAAATTCGTCCGAGGGGTGTGCACCCCACTCATCTCCAAGTCCTCCAAAGCAACGCATGGGAACACATCAGCCACTTTGGCATTTCGCCTCAACGTAACTGGCTTGTCGCTCGGGTTGATGATTTTGACTGGCACCCATCTGTCTCCCGACATCGTAGCCACCGCTCTCCCAACCATAATATTCTTCTTGTGGGACTGAGAACGTGGTGCATCGACCAGCACGGCACTACCCTCAGAAACAGGAGCGCTCACTGGCAACCTAGCCCACACAAGATGTTCATGACGCGGCAGCAACGTCACAGCTTGAGTCAATTTAGCCGTGCCGATAATGTCAGGAATTACTTTTCCCTTCCATCGGTTAACTCCCGATAACATGTTCAGGAAATGTTCAACCTCTGAGTCATCTGTGGATTCAGGCTTGTTCATGACACGCCAGTAACTCGGGGTTTGTTTGAGTTGACAAATCAGATGTTTTATCACATTTGAACCCAGAATCAGTTGATCATGTTGGCCTGGTACAATCAAAGTAGGTACACTCACTTCCTGTCCATAGACACTCATTTCTAACTGAAAGACACATTTCGGTGTAACTTGCATTCCTCCACATCCTACGAGCACAATGTCAGTGTTCATTTCACTACCCTGTGAGCACAAGCCAGCACTTCGTAATTTCTGTTCGGCTTCCTCACTCATTGTACAAGCCATGGACCCACTGTCTATCAATGCGTGCAATGAGACTTGATTTTTCACAACAACATCAGTATAAAAGAGACTATCAGATTTCGCTAACTTGTGTACATTCTGACATATTACCACCCTACCACTAGGGGCAGACTTGCAACTCTCTTCATAAATGGATAGCATGTCATCTTCAAGGCTGAGGGACTGACTAAACGCACCCACACTGTTCCCTCCCACATGCGGGTGATTCAGTTTCCCTGGAAGGGTACAGTAATGTTGGGCTTAGTGGACCCAGACACTGTGCACTCTCTCCTCTGACGTCCAACTGCAAAGCATGCAAGGCATCTCTTCTCCCTCATACAGTGTGATCGAGTCGAGTGAGCTTTGTCGCCACAGACACGGCATGCAGTGAATCGCACCCAGGGCCCTGGCTGCGTAGCTGCAGGTGGGCTGGCCTGGTTGGTTCTCTCTAGCACCCTCTCTAACATACATAGGACATGCTCAAATGCACCCCCCTCTGCACCCGGGGACTCGCTAGGTCCGATTGGGCTGTGCGGGCTGGGCACGCTCTGACTCACTTCCTCTTTGACGTCCGCCATAGAGAAAGCAGCAGCTGCCGCTACTTGGATTGGCCTGCCTTTCCCTGACTTTCTCTTGGACACATGCTCTCTTTGATACTCATAGATCGCTTCCTGAACTTCCATAGCAGTCCACCTGCCCACCGACTTGCCCTTAAAGACACTGGCTAGCTCAGGGTCATTGCAGTTCCTAATGAACATCATGGAAATCTCAGCACTCGTGATTACCAACTCTCTGCCCTGCATTTTCAGATGGCGGTCGGCCTGCTCTGCTGCTGTGTTCAACCGCACCCAGTAATCCACTGGATCCTCACCCATACTGGGTTGGGTGGCGTAAAAATCAGCTAAAGGTAAGCATGATGCAGGGCTCTCACTGAAGTATCGCCTGAGAATTTCATAAATCATTTCTGGATGGACCGCACTGTCAGGTGTTAAGTTACTCTTTAACCCCACCTTCACGATTTTCTTAGCCTTCCCCATTAAATGACTCAAGATCTCCTCAGGTTGATCTGAAGCAAGACAGTTCCTTTTCCTCAAATACACTTCCATTAACTCTATCCATTCCTGCACTGTACACTTATCGGAAGCTTCCCCTCTGAAAACAGCAGGTTCACGGACATCATGCTTGACGACCACGTTCACTCTGGAGAGATCCAGTGTGCTACTGCCGGGATTGTCGCCACCAACCACAGGAGAGACTGGGACAAATGATGGCAAGACAGGTGGACTGGGGGCAAACAGCCGACTGACTATTGAATCTCCTATTTGATTACCCAATTCAGTGATCAAGTCACGGAGATCAGCTGCAGGGTCATTGCCACTGACAGACACAATGGGCGTGGATGATATAGGCCCTACAGGGGATGTGACTACATGGCCTGTCTTAACCTGTGCATGTTCCTCACTATCACTGAAATGTAGGGGTAGTGTCTGTGAGAGAGAAGTGGATCCCACAGAATGCTGTGGGATGTCTGTGAAAGCCAGCTTCTTAACCTCCTCCCCTGCATAAACCAATAGGCCCCTGCCCCTCCCTCTCCCGACATAAGGTGTCACATTATCAAAAAAATCACGTCCACTGGACATACTGTAAACTGAATATCGTCAACAGAAAACCAAAATTGTGTGTATATTCCCTCTCAATTAAATGAAAATAAAATAAAGAAAAGAGAAGCACAACAAAACCTAATGTAGTATTGAAACTTAACCAGATAAATTCCAATTGACCTAGACACACAGTACAATTAGCACGGACGATGAGGATTCACTGGTCTTCCATCACGATACCTTCATGCAGACAGCTTAACCCCGGGGATCGGCAACAGCGGCTGATCAGTTGAATCCTTGAAAGGTCACGGCACCAGTTTATGTAACAGACTTCAATCAGCCTGTCACATTAATGTTCACAGGTCTTCGTGTGACTAGTTGGCCGATAATGCAGAGGAGACGTGGAGTGGATCTGACAGCATTTATTCCCCTTCCAAACTGTAACATAGGACAACAGGGTATATCACACGCGGGCAGTTGGAGATAACGCTGACATCCCCCCTTTCCAAACTGCCGAACGAGAGCACAAAATAATAGAAGACAATACTGTGATCGTATAGTGTGTACCAAGTATAATAAATGAAAATAATAAAAATACATGAATAATTATAAATTAAATACTAACAGATCTTTAAATATTATTAACACACATACCTGTAACATAGGACAACAGGGTATATCACACGCGGGCAGTTGGAGATAACGCTGACATCCCTACGACAGCATAATTAGCCCGTTAGCTCCTACTTGAATACCTTTCATTCAATTCAGATCTTATTACACTCATTTGCATATTTGCCGATCCGCGAACAGCGGAACCCATAGTAAACATTCATACACCATGAAAAATATATACTGTATGTGTCATGAAAACAATGAGACAACGGCTAAAACAAAACATTTATGATGTAGGACTCATAAATCCAACTTACCCCCTTTCCAAACTGCCGAACGAGAGGAAGTCTGGGCGTGTGCGACCCCAATTAGCGCCCCATCGGAACCAACAATAAATGACAAGTGGAACTAAATAAATAATGTACCATGTTACAGGTCAAACATTTGGGGAAATTCACTATAAATATGTAAATATTTATATATAAATATATAAACCACACTATAAAACTGTTACACGTGATTGCGCGTCCATGTACATGGAATGGGTGGAGTCAGAGTCAGCGTTGAAATGGTAGGACCATTTGAGTTGTGTTTTTTCAAAATCTGCTGGCGTATCCCAAATCCCATATCCAACCTTTAATCTAACTTTAAAAAAGTCATTTTGAGTCATCTGTCTCAAGTCTAAGTCAAGTCTCAAGTCATGAAGACCAAGTCAAAGTCAAGTCGAGTCTTTTATCAGTGTTAGTCAAGCAAGTCTGAAGTCCTCAAATTTGCGACTCGAGTCTGACTCGAGTCAAGTCATGTGACTCGAGTCCCCCATGTCTGCCAGTACCTACTCGGTATAACCTACTAAGAGCCCATTCTGTGATTAAACCATAGGTAGCACATCCTGTCAGGTAGGTGGTTTAAGAACAGTATGGGGTAATAGTAGGCCAATATTTCAGAACACTAACAAACACTGACAGACCTGGTTTAGGAGCAGAACCGAAATCATGTTCTGTCATCACCACCGAAGCTGCGATCTCCTCCATCGGCTCTTATTCAAAGGGCAGCGGTTGCTCCAGAGGAAGGGCTGGGTGAACGTCATGGCCTAAGTGAGTTGATGCTCTTTTATAAACAGACCCCCTTCTTGGCAGTCCCCAGTTGTTCCACTGGAAACGGGAGGGTACAGACCCGTCGCTTGGTGTGACCCCGGTTGGTTGCTAGCTGTAGCGTTTGTAGTCTGATTCACTAAAGTGCCGGCTACAAACAAACGTGCTACCTTGTTTTATTTTAAAGTTTGGCCCTTCATCCCGGCGAACCGCTTGAATCCACTTCTTCCTTAGACTCAATTCACTCAAAACTTAAGTAGGGTTGGTGTTGTTTGTTAGATGTACAAAGTGGAACAGAGCAGTGACATCTAGCCTTTGTTTCAGCCATTGTTGAAGTGCGCCGGAAGTGTTCATGCACAACGAAGACAAATCCCGCCACCGGAACCCGGAAGCGTGATAATCCCCTATTGGATGCAGTTGGAATAACTGAGGTCTGCCCGGATGCTACATCCATTTTCTATACTGTCACATCATGGACTTCACGACATCCAGCTCAGATTGCGTAGTCGTGCGTGTGCGCGTGTCGGCTCATTACCATATGTACCGTGGCCTGAGCACACCCCTCCAAAGTGCTCAGGCCATGGAAAGAACTGTACTTGAGTACGGTTGGCGTGCTCACACTAGCCAAACGATCTAGATTTTAGAGTTGTCAAACGGACTAGGGCACGGTACAGATGGCCTAGTGTGAGTGAGCCCTTAAGCAACGAGACAAGCATGATACAAGTGTGAAAGCCAGCCTTTAAATTCTAGTATTTTGATCAGTAAAGGTATTCTGTCCTAACAACTGCGTCCTTGGAAGGCGTAGACCAGGGGTCTCCAACACGTCGATCGCGAGCTACCGGTAGCTCGCGGGCAGGTTTTCAGTAGCTCGCCTGATAGGTTGACCGAAAAAAATAAAAAAATAAAAAATTATAATAATAATTAAAAAAATTAAAAAAATTAAAAATAATAATATTCCGACGACAGTAAATGCACCTCATCTCACTTACGTTCACATATATGTCACATTGGTGTCCGGTGTAAATGTAGCCAAAGTGACGTTGTGACGTTGAGTGACGTTGTACGCTCGCTAAGCTAAAGTGAGGAGTTTGGTGGTATTAGCAGAACTTTACACAAACAACAAAGATGGAAAACCAAGGTGGCCAAGTCAAGAAAAAGCAGAAAACATACCATTTCCATTTAGAGTGGGAATGCGAGTTCTTCTTTACTAGCGTGAAGGACAAGTGTGTGTGCCTCATATGCGGGAGCAGTGTTTCGGTCGGCAAAAGAGGTAACGTGGAGCGCCACCACACTCAAGTCCACGGTAACTTTGCGCGGGATTTTCCAGCAGGCAGCACTCTACGGACTGAGAAAGTGAACCAGCTGAAAGCAAACCTTAAAAAACAGCAATGTTTATTCATCGGACCGACGAAGAAAGCCAACGCGGCCACGGAGGCATCATTTAAAGTGGCGCACATTTTGACAAAACACAAGAAGCCATACACCGATGGCGGGATGGTGAAGGAAGCAATGACAGCGGTGGCCGACACATTATTCAAGGACCATAAAAGTAAGACTGAAATCATGTCCGCTATCGCTGATGTACAGCTTGGCGCAAACACAGTGGCACGGCGAGTGTCTGCGCTCTCTGCCGATGCAGTGGGTCAGTTGGAGCGGGACATGATTAAATGCAAATGGTTTTCAATTCAATGTGACGAGTCGGTGGATGCGGCTGATACCGCTCAGATGGCTGTGTTTGTCCGGATGGTTTTCGAAGACGCTTCCACCAGAGAGGAGTTTTTAACGTTGCTTCCACTAAAAACCACAACCAGAGGAGTCGATATTTACAACGTTGTGAAAAAGTACTTCGTTGAACATAACGTGCCTATTGAAAAGCTGGTGTCTATTACAACAGACGGCGCACCAGCTATGACAGGACGCCACTCAGGATTTATTGCACTGTGCAAGGCCGACCCGGACTTTCCTAAAATTGTGAACTATCACTGCATCATTCACCAGCAGGCTATATGCGCCAAAGTCATGAGATTTGATCATGTGATGACACCTGTCATTAAGATCATCAACTCCATTCGCGCAAAGGCCAAGCAGCACAGAAGCTTCAAACTGCTCCTCCAGGAACTGTCTGCTGAACACAGTGATCTCCTTCTCCACACTGAGGTGAGGTGGCTGAGCCGAGGAAAAATACTGCATCGCTTCTGCTCATTGCTGAACGAAATCAAGGCTTTCATGGAGTCAAGAGAGGAGGACACTACACTTTTGTCTGATGCTGAGTGGCTGCTTGATCTTGCGTTCCTGACAGACATGACAGAGAAACTCAATCAGCTCAACACCCAGTTACAAGGTAAAGACAGAACAATTTCGGACATGATCAGTGCTGTTAAGGCTTTTAAAGCAAAACTGTCATTCTACCTCCAGCAACTGAAAAACAAAAGACTGCAACACTTCCCAACAGTAGTTAAGATGTTAGATAGCCATGCAGGGGCTGACTTTGTTTTGGATGTCAATAAATATTGTGACCTCATGTCAAAGCTAGGCCAGGAGTTTGAGGATAGGTACAATGATTTTGATAAGCTGGAGCCATGTGTGGCATTCATTGCCAACCCATTCATGGAGGTAGACATCACAGAGATTTCAGAAAAGATGGCTGAACTGTTCACTGTCAATCCTGTGGAGATGGAGATGGAGGTTATAAATCTCCAGAATCATGTTCAGCTTAAGTCTCAGCAACACTCACAACATTTCTGGAGCCTTGTAGACCCAGAAAACTACAAGAACATTCACCAAGCAGCACTTAAAATTTCTGCTTTATTTGGTTCGACATACCTTTGTGAAGCTGCTTTTTCTGACATGAATGTCATCAAATCTAAATTCAGAACAAGACTGACAGATGAACATTTAAATGACTGTATTAGAGTGAACCTGAGCGCATACACTCCAGCATACACCTCTTTGGTGGACTCCATGCAGTGCCAGTCATCTCACTAAGTTTTAAAAAGAGTGAGTGTACTAATGTTTTCTTGGACCTTTGATGTTGAGTTATTGTGTTATTGTTATTGAGTTGAGTTATTTTTGATAAGCATTGTGTATTGCAATTGCACACGTGTACAAACAGAAGGACTCCATGCAGTGCCAGTCATCTCACTAAGTTTTAAAAAGAGTGAGTGTACTAATGTTTTCTTGGACCTTTGATGTTGAGTTATTAAGTTATTGTATTAGAGTTGAGTTATTTTTGATAAGCATTGTGTATTGCAATTTCACACGTGTACAAACAGAAGCACGTGTGATTAATTAATCAGTTAATCAGTTAATCAGTTAATAAATGCATAATAAATTCATGCATTTATTAATCAGTTCATTAATAAATATGTGCGATGTGATGCAAGTAGCTCTTGGCCACTTAATTTTTTTCTAAGTAGCTCTCAGTTGAAAAAAGGTTGGAGACCCCTGGCGTAGACAGATAGCTAACTAGAAAGAATGTGGAATGAATGAAGCTCCAGAACGTTTCTTCGATGCAAATGTTCTTTTACTGTTTACATTGTTGCTCTCATTCTTTTTAAGTAAAACTGTAAAATAAACAGAAAGACATCAAATTACCATATGTCAAATTACTATCTCATCAACATGTGCATTATATTCACAAGCAGCATGCTAATCATATCGGACGATAACCACGAGCTACATAGTTAGCGAGCAATGAGTTGAAATGTGTTCTTAATCAAACGTAACGTATAACAGTAAAGTATAAGAGAAACAATTTCACGAGTGTTTTGCATCTAATAACTCAAACAATAATTGCGTACAACACTTACGGATGCATCTACTCCAAGGATCTGACTGTGAGAAACAGCTTCGTTGCACACATATCTCTGAACACGTTAGAACTAGCAAAAAGTAGTTTATTAAAGTGTACTACAAGTATACTTATTTTATACTAAAACTGCAGCAGTATACTTGAAGTTTACTTTTTACATACTTTATTTTATATACTTAAGAAAAGTATAGTGAAGTATACTTGGCTTATACTTAAAAGTATAAAGAATAGTCTAAGACTTAGTACATTAATAGACTTATACTTAAATACTAAAGCTTATACTTGTACTTTAGTATATTTCTTACTTCTTTCTGCCACAAAGTACTAATACTTAGTATATCTTGATCCAAGTACAGAATAAGGTCAAGTCATTGACTTGTGCTTACCTTTAATTTAGCAGAATAAAAATGTTTTTCACTAAGGTATTACCCCTATAAAACTGTTCAAGATCGTGAGTTAGAGCTTAAAAGTTTACAGTCAATAGTATGTGTGCTCAATTGCATCATCTTTATGTACGGTACCTTAAAAACATACACAAAAACAGAGAAACATTTGACTTGACTTTATTGATCAAGTTCTAGTCCCTTTCATAAGGGTTTGGCAATGGTGTTATGGACACAGCATCATCTGTTTCAACAAGAACACATTTTGTTTTAATCATGTCAGGCCAGACAGCATTAACAGTTTCAGTCTTTTTAACCTGATACATGAAAGTACTTTGTACATTGATCTGTGAATCTTTACATACAGGCCTGTGTGATTTAGAAAGTACCTTGACTAAAACACAACATAGTTTAGCACACGAACAGAATGCAGAAATTTGATGTGAACACACCTGTTTAAAAACAACCAAGTCAGTAACTAAACAAAATGTACCATCTTTCAAGCATACAGCACTGTTGTATCTCTTCTTTAGTCTGTCATAGTTTTGACTGTGATACAGAACTCCATCAACCAAAAAACGGTTGTAAGACCAGAAGCAGTTGCTTAGATTTCCACACAACTTTGCAAGGGCAAGCCTATATAACATTTTAATACTTTCTTGAATCGGGGGATGACCAAAACCTCTGACACTTTCATTTAGTATTTCACAATTTTCTGTTTTTCTTTTATTAAAGTAAAGTTCTTCAACAAAAGATTGTACATTTTCATGTTCTGGGTGGATAGTGTTCTTGGCCCTTTGTGGCAATTCTCTCCACAACAGAAATGTTCTAACTATTTGTGAGGGGACACACTGTGTTCCATGAAAATACTTCTTAAGAGTGCCCATATTGGATTCAAATGAAAAAGTTGATACAGCCCATAATGGCCCCCAGTGTTTGACACTTTGAGCACTGTGTGTTAGCAAGTGTATATTAAAGGTCATGTTGTTTTTCCCATACAGTCTTTGGAACTCAATGACAATTTTTGTAAAAGCAAGCTCTGCCATCTGGATGCTTTTGGTCTTTATGGTATCCTGCAATAAAGTATATATGCCAAACACCAGTAGGAACAAATGGTTCCAAAATCTTGCAGGGAGTATGCCTTTCAATACAGGTAGTGAATAGAAAAGGAGGAATGCTCGGCACTCTGAAGCTTTCCAGAACTTCCTTTCAGTCAGTGATCTTGGTGTCCTAGTAATCTCCACAGGTGGTTTGATTTTTACAAGTCGCCTATCAACTTCAGCCATTTCTTTACCTATGTACCAGGGGGAATCACTGTTTGTTGTATCAAACCATAGTGTTGAGAGCTGCCGAGTGACTCCAAGGCACACATTGTGTTGAAATTCAGGTACAAAGCCATTTATCATTTGGAAGTGTTGAAGCTGCATTAAAGGAGATGGCCCTTTGACTCCAAACACTGGCTCATCAGTTGTACCTGACATTGCATGACTGAAATGGTCCCTCTCATTTCTACGTGGGGGTTCAGGTTGTTCGTATGGATACGATTTACCACCTCTGTGCAAGCAAAAATCACAGCCGTAAAAACCATTGAACTGTTTAGTGTTGCGAAGCAATGGACGAGCCACAGAATCAGAGCTACAAATCAGCACAAATACTTTAGAAATATGACTGTGTCCTTGTCTGTCTTGCCAGTCAATACCTTCAGTCTCTAATAATGAAGCTTCTTTCACAAATGGTGTCAGCAATGTTAACATGGATGGTTTAGTTGGCCCAAACCATAATGCTGACATCAAAAAGTGCCTTTTTCTCATTTCTGGTTCCAGTTCAATTATCTGGCACTGAATCGGCCAAATGCTGCATTTAGAGCTTTTGAACACTGGTGCACCATCACAATTCCAAATCAGAGTCAAATCATCTTTTCCAAGAACTCCACTGTCACACAATTTTTGATACTCTCCACCAGACTGTATGTCGGTTAAAACATCAAAGGATCTACTTTTTTCAGTAAGATTAACATCATGTTCCTGCAGAAGTTGTTTAATCTGTGCATGAAGGGGAATTACAAGAAAGTAGAAGCCCTTTTTTAAACTTGTGTTGGCATCAAATACTGTGTTGCAAAGGGTACAATGAGAGGGACAGTCTGCACTAATGCCAAAGTATGCTAAACATTTTTCACAATAAAAGTGAACTTCAGGCTGTGATGAACTTCCAAATTCTTTGTTGAAAAGGTAATGTGAGGGTGGAATCAGACCTGGAAACATCAGGTTGAAGAGTTCCAGTAAATGAGTAAGTGCTTTGCCTGTTAAATTGTTCCGCAGCACATACGACATCAGCATCAACAAACTTTCTTCCTTTGAAACAGGTGCACCGGGATACAGGGGCTTGTCTGCACTGCCCTGTAGATTTATGAAAAGAGATAGAAAAAGCATGTATATATGAGAATGAGTAGCAGCAAACTTGAGCAGTAATATCAGTCTAGCATAAAGTATTTTTACCATTAAAAACAAAATTATATATTATAAAATTATAAAATATAATATTATCTCCAAATGTTCTAATTTGATGTAATGAGCTGACATCAACTACTAGCAATGTGTTATCGAACCAATGTCTGCATACCCATGGAAAATCAGGTGTCTTTTCTCTAGTCACATCTTCATCATCAGCATGGTTTTCACCTTCATTACTGGCGGCATCAATCAAGTCCTCTTCAGAATGTGACAGGACTTCTTCATTCTACGGGTTGACAAGGGAAAAAGATTATTTGAAGTAATTAATTAAAAGAGTAGACATTAAATGTATACAAACTACCACATAGAATGGTGCATTTACCTCTGAAATGTCCGCATCCAATTGGCTTGTGGTAGGGTTCCTAGTGTTGAGTTCATCATCTTCACTGTTGGAAGTGTTACTCCAGTGTTCTTCTGTATGGATTTGGTTATCTGAATCATCATTCTACATGTGAAGAAAGGCAAGAGAATGAAAAATATAGTTAATACATCAATGATTGAAATTATCAATTAATTCATTAATCGTTAGTTGATAGACCTTATTGATTAACGATCAACTGATAAGCGGCAGTTTTCCTAAGAACCTAAATCAAAGGGAAAATTTAAGCTGCACATTTGCTTATACGGGGCTCTACACTAGTATAGTTTACTTTAAGATCACAGCACAATGAAAAATGTTTAAGTAACAGGTTATTTAACCTTTAAAAAATGCTGAGGGCCCAATGTGACCCATTTTTACATTTGAGAACAGTAAAAACATCATCTGACTTTAAGTTCTAATGTGACCCAGCATAGGTCATACATGGAAATAATTTTCAACTTTAATAAAAGTTTTTTTTTCCATAAATGTTTGCTATTATGTCCAAAGTCAGGTCAGTGGCGGTGAAACTCAGACCCCCAAGCCCACGCCAGTGCTGTTTAAACAGACCAGCGAGGCGCATCAGAGGCGCATAAAACCTGTGCTGAAAAGGCTGTCTAAAAGGGGCTTATGTTAACAAAGTTGGCCTAGTGTATTCCCCCAACCCCAAAACAATTTTACAAGTGTACCTCTTGAATGTCCATATCCAGCAGGCTGGTTGTGGAGGAGTTCTCATTACTGAGTTCATCTTCACAGCTGGAATTGTTGATTTATTTCTCTCCATTGGTTGAAGTGTTACTCATGTGACCATCTGTGCTGATGTCATCATCATGATTGGCAGTCTACAGATTAACAAGAGAAAGACAATAAACAATTGAAAGAATTAACTCCCTTTATGTCAACTCCAATCACCAAATCATAAACAGAGTAGGTGTACACTTTCATTTTTAGACAACTTAAAAGTTATTTAGACCTCAACTACCTGTAGTCTGGGAGAAAAATAAATCAGTGACGTGGCATATGACATGTGCTAATGATTATGTCTACTTGGGGAGCTGACAGCACAGTTTAAGGAAGATTCTTAAAATTGAATCAAGCAGAACTGGATAAAAAAGGGGGGGGGGTATCCTGGCAACATGTTACATAAGATGTCCTGGCATATTTCAAGATTTGATGCTTGTAATAAAAACAATTCCACTTGTACTAAAACTGTGTCATTGCGTATTACCTGTTGAAGGGCAGTATCTAAAAGCCTAGATGTGGAGGAGCTTCTGCTGTTGACATCATCTCTACCTTCTCTGTGGGAAGCACTGGGCTGACTCATGAGATCGTCTGTGTTATCCTGTAGTTCTCCACTGTCCTGGAAGTGTGGGGGGTTCAAATATAAATGTCAGTTATTACTCACGTAATTTAATCCATGGGTTAGGACTGAAGCGCTGGAGCCACCGACAGCTAAAGCCTCGGTGGTAACAAGTAATGTTTTTTGTGGTGAACTAGCTCGGTGCTAACTTCGGCTACAGCGCTTGCGGCTCGCGTGAAAAATAGAAATGAACCGAACTGAAGCCTGCAGGCGCGCGCACTGCGCTCCACAGCGCGAGCTGTGTGACCAGGCAGACCGGTTAACATGTGCGCCTGGGCGCTGCGCTTCGGTTCCGCGTGCAATGCGACCAGGATTTCTTCACAGCTCACACAACAGTAACTTTTACAACATACTGCTCCCGTTGGTGACCCTCCAGTGCTTCACTGTATTTGCTTTCCTTTGCCCATAGCTTGGCCTTCCCCGAGATTCGTGAAGTCCTAACCAATCAATGAGCTAGCTAACCGGGCTACGATAGAGACGGACGATTCTGATTGGATAACACGTTTCAGGACAGTAACCCTTTCATTGCCGATGTGAACTTGACAATAAACTTAACTTTAGAACATAGATGAGAAAATGTATTAAATGTATTGTATTAAATTAAATTAAATCGTTTAAAAAAATATATATACACATATTATTTAATATTCATATTTTTTGGTTTAGAATTTGTAAGGCCTTCTCTGAAGGCCTAGAAGGCCCTGAAGGTTCCCCTCTGACTACTACTACCTCAGAGGAGGGGCCTAGTTTGATTGTACAAACAACGAACAAAACTCCAGACTCTACCTGAAAATCATTATCTGTTACTTACTTTTACTCTCCATCTGTGTTTCGTAGTCCTTGGGATCTCTGCAGTGTAATCCTCCAAATATCTTTTATACGGTCCACGACGTTTCGCCATGTTAGCTCTAATGAGCTAACTCAGAGAGCCTCTTCCCGCTCTCGCTGAGTGTTGATTGACTGTGTGGTCGCGCAGGCGCAGCAGCAGTGCACTTCCCGCCCATGTTCCCGCCTTCCTACCTGACTGCCAATGGGAGGAGCCCAATTTAAAATTGGCGCACATTTACGTGGTTAACGGTCTTTTTTAATTTTTCTTTAAAAAAAAAAAACCCAAACCGTCCGTCCTGTTCTCAACAGGCAAAGAAAGGAGGGAAAAGGAATTTTCCGCGTACCACAATGCATAGGCGTAGCGGCCATATACATTGGGGGGTACAAGTCCCCCCCAATGTTCAGATATGCCCAAAATGTCCCCCCCAATAAATCGCTGGGATTGGGATATAGCAATTCAATATTTCCATGGGTAGTAGAACGCTTAGGTTTTCCCTGAAGTACACTCCGTTCCCTGAACGCATCTCTGCACAAAGTGCGCGCCGCACACCCTAATAACTCAATCCGATTCCATCTACAGCTCTTACAGCCAATGAGAATAAGGCTGTTCGGGCTAGCTAGCCAATGGGATAGATCCATGATTTGATTCGTCCCCGCACGTGCGGCTCGGTGACGGTGACTTGTCACTCGATTGCATTGGTCATCAACCGTCTTTTTTACATGACCACGGAATCAAAAACATAAACAACAGCAAATGAGTGGCGTGTTATTATCGAAAACACAGGTAAGTTATGAAGCTTTTGATAGTGTCTCTCAAATTTTGTGGGTTGTGGTCGCTTCTCTAGCGAGCAGCATCATTATGTGTTACCTATGTAATAAGCCAGCTAGATGACGTTGGCCCCGGCCTCATTATGCCGACGTCTCAATGTTCCGAAATGTTCCCCATTAGATCTAAATGCATGGGCAGTTTGGTTTTAAATGTGCTGGGGACAGAGATGCATTCGGAAGTGCATTTTCAGAATAAGGATGCACTAGTTTTTCTCTCTTTAGTGCAGTTAATGAAAGGTTCTGAAAGACGGCATACCCATGTAGCTAATACTAAGGAATAAAATGTATACAAAATCTGTCTGGCACGTTTTATGAAGAAAACGTTTCCAAAAAAGTATCGGACATATGACCCACTATGTTCTACTCCATGTATCCAATGTTGACAACGTGACATGACATGGCTAAGCTACCAACATAAACAAGAGGAGCTAGGAAAGGAAATTAACTGCGTGTTCAAGTTCAGAATGGGGCAAACGTGTGGCACTGGCTACACTACACACAGCACTACAAAAATCGTCACGATTGTATTTGGTGCTGCTTAGTGTGAGAAAGAGAGCGAGAGAGACAGAGAGAGAGGCCTGATTCACAAATTAACAAATGCCAGTGACAGTAAAGGTGTTGGCAAGCTGTAACAAATATGCATTAGCAACCTTTGCTGGTTTAAGTGAATTCACCATCCTCTTTAGGGTAACTAGGCTTGGAGGTTTGGAGAGGGAAAGAGAAGAGCAAATGATTGGGAGTAGGAGAAGGGAGGTAAGGATGATAGTAGAATCTCATGTTAGCCAGGCCTGCCTCAAAATTGGCTGTGTCGCACACACGCACTTGTGTATGTCACCATGGGTGAATCTTTCACATGCACTGTAGGCCTACGAAGTGCACAACCATTCTCAGCACTCCATTTTAGGAACTATCAATGTTGTACATTGTAACAACAAGCCTGCGTGAAGTTTTAACTTGTCTCTCATGATGTTAGTGCTGCTTGTGTTATTTCACAGTCGTCATGAGCAAGAGGAAGCAAGAGGGTTGCAGAGACATTCGGCAATGTTTTGCCTCGTCTCAGAAAAGAAGAAAAGTAACTAAAGAGGGGTGAGAAAATGAGAAGTGTTAACTTATCAGTTGTAGCATTACAGTACAGTAGAGTTAATAGACTACAAAAAACTAGCCACAGAATTATTGTCATTCAGATCAAAAGTGGTTTGTTGACTATCTGAGAAAGGAACAGTACTTGTTATCTGATAATATTTCTTCCCTGTGGCATGTCCACTTTGGTGGATGAAAGGATGAAAGCAGTGTGTGTCAATCTGGTAGTGACATAGAGGTGAGTAGCCTAAGAGAGGAGTTCTGGAAACTAATAGAGCCTTGGCTTTTCCTATGTTCAATGCAATTTGTAAGTTACTTGGGATAAAAGCGTAAATATTAATGGTTTAAACCGAATTGTGACATTAGACCAGAATCCTGTTGGCAGTGGCACTGATGTCTATAGTGTGTTTCAGTAGTCTACTGGTAAATAGTTTGCTGATATCTGTGATATTATTCCTTCCATGTTTCCTCTGTTGTGTTCAGAGTAGAGCTAGTGAGCCAGCGGGAGAGACAGAAAGTTTGGAGGATGAAAGCACAGGGAGAGTTTGTCAATCTAGTGGTGGCATATAGGTGAGTCGCCTAAGAGAGGAGTAAATATGAAAGGTTAAGACCGAATCATGTCATTCACGTAGAATCCTGTTAACACACATGTATATAGTGTAGGGTTGTCAAAAAAGATTATACTCAGATACTAATCGATCAAAATTAAAAAAAATAATATCGGATTAGATACTTATGTGCAACATTATCGATACTAAAATCGCTGTCTTCATCATCTTCATCTCTTTTTTTCTCGCCTCCTTCAGTTGACACACAACTCTACACAGCAGCGTTGCAGTTGCTAATATAGCAATATAATAATTATTAAGTCAAGTTTCATTCAAGGTTACAAAACATTGTATAATGTATGTATTCATAGATTAATCCATAACTACCGTAATCAGAAAACATTTAGGTTATGTCCTTGACATGTCTAATTCTTTAACAGTGCATCATTCAATACGGCTAATGGTTTCACCATGAGAATAGCTCAGTGTGCTCTCTCGTGAAACTATCGTGAAACTATCTATGTACTTATTAAACAAGTGGATGAAAATATCAGAAAATCTATATTTTCTGAGGGGTAACAAAAGTTTTGGGGTGACTTCTATTTAGGTCCATGAGAAAGATGCACCTGGGTGGGTTTTACTCAGCATTGGCAAATGTGATGGTTATGCAATAAAAAATGTAATGGAAGTAAGAACTGGCTGGATTTTGTTTCCTTGTTGTGGTGGTGCAGGTGTTTGTTTGTGTGTGTTTTGTAAAAAAGACAAAACATCAATGAATGTAATGTGGGGAAAAAAAGGACTGGATTGGTTGAAATATTGAGGAGCACAAAATGTTATATTTAATTTAAAAAGTAAAGGAAAACAGAGCTCTGAAGTATATGTGTTTCATCCTTTTCCTATTTTCAAGTCTTCCACACTCCCAGACTGCTTGGTCACATCCAGTATTAAAGTGTTTTAAACATCCATCCCTAAAAAGGTCTTCAAAATTAGGTGCAAGGTATTGAGATTTTGCTCTCAGAGTGCACCAGATTAATGCATGTTCAAGATCTTTGCCTCGGGGGGGGGGCGGACCCCGCCCCCAGGCCTTTGTCCCCCCCAATTTTGAAACCATGGCTACACCTCTGCCACAATGGAATTTGCCATTTATTATTTCAAGGACAAGAGTGTGGAAGTTGGGAAGACTTCATGGATGAGTATTGAAGACCAGCAACGATGTCCAAAATTAATCACCCAGTGCCCTAATCTAGAAGATGACGGATGGATGAAGGTAAAGTGGGACACTGGCAGAAAAAAGTCAGACGGTCCAGCCTTTTTCCCAGCCAAGGTTTTGATGTTTGGTGGTAAGTTGTTGAATTTTATTGCTTTTTTTGCTATCCACCACTTTATTTCCCCATGATCGATTGTGTCAAACCACGACAGAAGTCGGTTTTAGTAGCATTCTAGCGAGCGGCTAAGTGGTAGTGTTAGCGGCTAAGTCGTAGTGTGAGCGGCTAAGTGGTAGTGTGAGCGGCTAACTGGTAGCGTTAGCCACCGGTGTAGGCCCCAAATGTGGGCTGTCAAAACCGTTGTGACTAAATCTGATGTTTGTTAAGTCTATTAAAAAAATGTAGCAATCTTAAACTGGTGGTAGCCTGTGGTAGTTTCTCTCCAGGTTTTCCCAGGTTTTAATAGGCTTTTGTATACACACACGCACACACACTAGGGATGACCCAAAAAAAATCGAAGCTTTGTTCGTTGTCATGGTAATTGATCATGAAGTTCGTGATCCATTTATTTTCATTTATTTATTTATTTTTTTCCTTTTTGACACCTGTTCTTATCAGCAACTACATTGAAATAAGTAGGCTACTTGGCATCCTGGAAACCTGCCTGAATTTGGGGACATGCACTGTTTGTCTGCCACACACACACATATCTAAAGAGATCTCACGTAGTCATGCTTTTAATTTTATCGAGTTTCCCACACAGCCAGCTACAGTGATCTGTGTAAGAAGAGGCAGGGATTCATAAAGGGTGAAGACATCTGGCAAGAATCACCCAAGAGGAAGAGTAAGCCGAACAACAAGTGGAAAGCTGTGGAAGAGGAGGATCAAGAAGTTCCACCAAAAAAGGTAGTTGCCTGGATACAGTGGGAGCCACATAGAAATTCCCCTGCCATGCTGCTGCCATGCTGTTCCCATGCTGTTCCCATGAGAGCTCCAGCAAAGTCCCAGCAGCTTGAGTGACCCCCTCCTTTTCCTGGGTGTGACTAGTTTTTAATAATATAATTATTATTTTGACAGAAGAAAAAAAGAGAAACATGTTCAGCAGAAAAAGAGTCTGCAAACCTCATGATCGAAGAGCTGAAGAAGCAGCTTGCAGACAAAGCATCTTCAGAGGTAAGATATTTGACTATATTTTAATTGTGCTAATTTGAGTTGATGCAGTAATTATAGGCTGATTTTTTTTTTATTTCCTGTGTTTTGGTGTTGTTAACTAACTCAAATGAGGAGTCATCAGATGAGGAGGAGATGCCCAGAAACTGGAGTGTGGCGGTGCAGAAAATGAAACGGCTTCAGAGAGAAATCAAGAGCCTGAAAGAAGGCCATGTGGAAGAAATACTAGATGCGATGAGTGGCATTTTCTGCACACTACCTTTTAAAGACTTTGGTGGTGTGCCTATACTGATTCCTGAAGTCAGACAAACTGACAACAATCAAAGCTGGTTTTATCTAAATAGAAACAGATAGATATAATTACTGAAAAATCTTCCCAAATAAAAAGAAATGACCATTTAACTGATAATTCAATAAATATACTGTGCAGCCTTGAACCAACGTAATTTAAAACGGATACTCCAATATTGAAGCACTGACATCTGAATAATGAAAACAAAGAGACTCACAAATCACACAGACAAACAACGGCTGCCAGGGAGAGCTGGGATCTGCTGCCAAGTGTGGAAAAAGGCCCATACCTGGCGACAATCTTCTTTTTATAGGTTATGGCTGATTCAGCTCCTCATACCTCCTGCTCCTCCTTAATCAGCTCTACCTCCAGCCATGCTCTTCATAACACAAATGACTATGCAATGTTTTAAAATTGTCTCAAAACACAGTAATGACACAAAAACTTTTGTTCCCTTGTTCCCCCTCTTGTTTTCATTCCCTTTAAAGAGCTCCCAGCAGTGGTGACACAGCTAAAATAAGTTATTGAAAAAATCACAGTACAGAGCTCAACTCCTGCATCCACCTGATCAACATCCACATCTGGAGACCCACCATTTTCTCCACCCGGCTCTCCTCAAGTGTCTGACCCTAATGAAATGGTAAATACCTCTACATCTTTTGATTGTACACATAAGCTAGAAAGAAACCATATTCATCAACTTTGTGGTGGACTTATGCCATTAATGATGGATTAGTTAGTTTATAGACTATGACTATGCATATTCACTGCAAAGATGAATAGATACAGTAGATTTCCAAAGAACACCGTATTTGTTTAATAATTATTTGGTAAGTAACATTCAAATGTTTTGCAGGTGCTTCTTGTGCCAGGCCATGACGTCAAAGTACCAAGACGAAAGCTGAAGTCTCTGCGGACTACAAATTCAGCATTGTACATTGGGGATCTTGCGGTGCTCATCTATGGTAGAGAAACGCTGTCCAATTCAAGTTTGACCGGGAGGCAGTCAGGGGCTCACAAAGAAGTGGAATCAAAGCCACAACTGGATAACAAAAAGCTCGATGCTATACTTGGTGAGTGCATTATTGGGGATTCCAATAACATGCGTGTTAATGTTGATAGTGAATAAAAAATAACACTGAAGTAATGTTGTTTTCTATGTCTGTTTTTTCAATCACAGTCCATGTCCAGGCGAAGTTCCCTGACACCACCATTCAAGATGTGAGACGCATCATAAGAAAGAAATGCAACAATATAAACTATGCCAAGCAAGTGACTGAAAAGAAGTCATAAAAACGTTTTTGGTTTTTATCAAGCTATTTTGTTTGTTCCAAAGATGTGTACCTTTCTTACACCTTTTTTTTTTTTACAAAGAAAGACTTTAGTTCTCAGTTGGAGACACTATTTTGTTTACATTTTTACAAGGAAATGTTCACTTTTTCCTTTACCATTTTTGATAAAGAAGGACTTGATCTTGGAGAGACTATCTGATCACCTGATCTCCCCAAGTGAAAAAATATTATACTTCAACGACACTTTTGAAAGGATGTACTAAGTCCACTTTTAGTATGTAACTGTATTCTGTACTAATTTCGTCGCATTCAAGTATACCAAAGTGTACTAAGGTATACCTTAAGTACTACTATAGATATACTCCAGTATACTCCAAGTGTAAATAGTATGCTAAAATGGCACAACTTTTGACAACCTTTAAAGGGGTAGTTCGGAATTTTGGACATAGGGCCTGATTCCGAAGTGAGCATTGGTATTCTATATCACTGGAGACAGTTTTCAACACATTTCATTCAGTCCTTCTAGTTGCAGAGTTCGCTCGTGCTAGGCTAGCGCAAGTCAACGGGAAATGCTAGCCTGCTATTAAAAACAGTCTTACCCACTCCACAGTACACCCGAGGTAAATCAATTATAACGACAGACTATACATCTAAATGTCTGTTTATAGAATAATGTTAGAAATAAAACCAACCTTGCATTGCATTGCATTTTGAGGGAATTGCGGGGTCTCAGCAGCAGTGTTTATATTCCTGTACGTAGGCTACGGCAGCGGCGGACTGATACCTAGGTTACCTGCCGCTGTCATTGCTACAAACGCAGAGTACAGTGAACAAAGGATTTCTACAAGAGTATTAAATTAACAAGATATGGCCACGTTTGGAGGAGTTAGCGATGCATCTGCTTTTGAAGACGATTATGAGGAATTTGTTGTATCCAACGAACCGTACATGTACGAGCCGGTGTTTTGATGTCAAAGCCAGCAGCAACAAGCCACAGTTGAGTCCTTTCTGGATCTCGCACTGGAAATTGGTGGAAACTTTGTGGTGCCCATCTGTACCGTTTATTTCTACAATTTCTAAAAGCACACTGAACCATCATGTTGCCTAGTCGTTCAATTGCGCTTCTGTCCCACGCTTCTCTGTTTACGTTCTTCTGTCGTGATTCGGTTACAAACCTAACCAGCGCATAGTAGAATTCCGCTTCTGCTGAGAAAGTAGTCCCTCGATGATTCATGCGATGCATGGTTAGTTTTATTTCTAACATTATTCTATCAACACAGACATTTAAATCTATAGTCTGGCGTTATAATTGATTTATCTCGGGTGTACTGTGGAGTGGGTAAGACTGTTTTTAATAGCAGGCTAGCATTTCCCGTTGACTTGCGCTAGCCTAGCACGAGCGAACTCTGCAACTAGAAGGACTGAATGAAATGTGTTGAAAACTGTCTCCAGTGATATAGAATACCAATGCTCACTTCGGAATCAGGCCCTATGTCCAAAATTCCGAACTACCCCTTTAAGTGTACTGAAGTACACTAGTGAAAAGTATGATTTCTAGCATTTGAAACACTCTTGCAGTACAATAGCATTATATTACCAGTGTGTTTGAAATATACTTAAAAAGGCATTATGGTTCAATTGATAGTAGTATATAAGTATATTTTGAACACACTATTATCATACCTCTGTCATATTTCAAATTAAATTCAAATACACTTTCTGACTATATTTAGTACTTTTTAAGTCTGCCATTATGTTAATTAAAATGTATTTATAGTACATTTCTATCACAATTGCAGCATCAAAGGCATGCACTTTAAGTACAATGTTATTATACTCTAAGGAGGAGCAGAAGTGTATATTGAGTGTATTTTATCACTGCTTATACTACATAATAGAAGTGTATTTATAACACACTATTATCATTCCTCTGTCATATTTCTAATTAAATTCAAGTACACTTTCTGACTATATTTAGTACTTTTAAAGTGTGCAATTATGTAACTAAAAATGCATTTATTATGTATTTATAGTCAATTTGTGTCACAATTTAAGCATCAAAGGCATGTACTTTAAGTATAATGTTATAATACTATAATGTATACTGAAATACAGCTTAAAATTAACTTAAATTAAAGTGAACTTTACGGAAGTATACTTCAATACACTTCTAATGAAGTGAAATTAAATTACACTTTAAAAAAGTATTTTAATAGTGAATACCAAAATACTTGAAAATGAGTGTACTTTTCAGAAGTACACTAAGGTACAAATTACAATACACTTACAATAAAGTACACTTTTTATAAGTACACTAAATTACCACTATAAGTATTTGCAATTTAGTATACTTTTTCTAAGTACACTTATGTACAATTTAAATAAACTTAAAATAAAGTATACTTTTTAAAAGTACAAAGCAATACCGCTTTAAGTATTGCAGAATTAGTATACTTATTTTTAAGTACGTTAAAGTTGAATTTAATGACATCTATTGCGAAGTACACTTTTTAAAAGTATATGTTAAGTATACTTTAAATTAAGCACAAAAAGTAAAAGTATACTTATACTAACTTTTGTATAATTGAATTATACTTGTAATACACTAAAGTATACTACTTTTTCACCTGGGTCCACACCCACGCAACAGGAAGTGAAGCATCACGTCTTTGTTTTGAAGGAAAAGATGATCTGTGGTCTCTGGAAATGTTACATTAATATATCAAACTTGCTCTCAACATTCTGTCTTGTGATTTTGTAAATACATTAAAGTCTAGAGTACATACAGTATGAGTTAACTTTAATAATACTTAACGTTTTTTTCAAGTATATAAATAGTATGCTACAAGTAATATACCAAGCAAATTTAGAAGTATACTTAAAGTATAACAATAAGTAAACTACCAAGATATTCTAAGTTCATGAAATAAACTAGTAAACTAACTAGAACTGCAAGCAGTTATGCAGGGGTCCAAGAAGTGTGCATTTCGCCGGCACAACGCGACAAGAAATGTGCGTTTCGCCGGCACAACGCGAAGCAAGTATTCAAAACGCTACCGTGAACAACATGTGGATATAAAGGTTTTGACTGTGGGAGCTTCGGTGTGGGAGTTATAGCCTGAAACGCGTTTTCAAAACATTCCATTGGCCAAATAGGAGATAGACAATGTCGTCGTTTTTTTGCACCCCCTTGTGGCGAATTTTTCCAAAGACAATTTTCCTTTTCCAAATAACTCCCGCCCACATTAATAATTCTTGGCCATATTGTCTATATAGACTAGGGATTGCCCCTTGATGGTTCCCTTATAGTTTGAAGAACATTCCTCAGGCCAATTAGAAGATATACAATTTCCTCGTTTATTGCGCCCCCTAATGGCGAAATATTCCGAATTCTTTATTGAAGGCCATTATGGGTAGCACCGACATGTGTCTAAAATTTGGACTTAATCCGATGTCTAATTTTGGTATTTTTTGATTTTTTGCGTTTCGACAGAAAACGTCGCTAATAAACCAATGTTCAAAACGCTACCGTTTCGTCGTCGAAGGTCGGATCAAAAAAGTAATGCAGGATTCCTTTTCGTGTGCGTCTGAAGATGCAGTGTGAAAAGTTTGGTGTCGATTGCCCAAGAATTGTGGGAGGAGTAGCGAAAATACAGTTTTGCGGTTTTCGCGATTTTGCGAAAAAAAATTATGGACGCAAATGGGCGTGGCCTATGCCAAAAGATGCAGCAGACTCCAGTGAATATGTGCGTACAAGTTTTTGACTGTGGGAGGTTCGGTGTGGGAGTTATAGCCCAAAACGCGTATTCCTTGGTATAGCGCCACCTAGTGACCGGCGTGTCTGGATTTTGTTATCTGAGTAGCGGTGCCGGACCTGAATCTAGTCATGCTATTGGCATGTCCGCACCATTTACGGTTTGGGCTGTGGCCCCACTTTTAGCGCGGGAAGTATAATAACTAGAACTGCAAGCAGTTATGCAGGGGTCCAAGAAGTGTGCATTTCGCCGGCACAACGCGACAAGAAATGTGCGTTTCGCCGGCACAACGCGAAGCATGTGTTCAAAACGCTACCCTGAACCTGTGGATATAAAGGATTTGACTGTGGTAGGAGTAGCGAGAAGTCAGTGTAGCGTTTTCGCGGCGAAATTTTGTAGAAGATATACAATTTCCTCGTTTATTGCGCCCCCTAATGGCGAAATTTTCCGAAATTTTTATCGAACGACATTAAGGTTAGCACCAACATGTGTGTAAAATGTGGACTTGATCCGATGTCTAATTTTGGATTTCTTTGGATTTTCGATATTCCACGTCTAATTTAGCTAATAAACCAATATTCAAAACGCTACCGTTTCGTTATCGAAGGACGGATCAAAAAAGTAATGCAGGAATTCTTTTCGTGTAGGTCTGAAGATGCCGTGTGCAAAGTTTTGTGTCAATTGGTCAAGAATTGTGGGAGGAGTAGCGAAAATACAGTTTTGCGGTTTTCGCGATTTTGCGAAAAAAAATTATGGACGCAAATGGGCGTGGCCTATGCCAAAAGATGCAGCAGACTCCAGTGAATAAGTGCGTACAAGTTTTTGAATGTGGGAGATTCGGTGCGGGAGTTATAGCCCCAAACGCGTCTGTCCTTGGTATAGCGCCACCTAGTGGCCGGCGTGTCTGGATTTGGTTATCTGAGTAGCGGTGCCGTACCTGGATCTAGTGATGCAATTGGCGCGTGTGCACCATTTACGGTTTGGGCTGTGGTACCACTTCTATGGCGGGAAGTATAAAAACAAGAAGTGTGCATTTCGCCGGCACAACGCGACAAGAAATGTGCATTTCGCCGGCACAACGCGAAGCAAGTATTCAAAACGCTACCGTGAACAACATGTGGATATAAAGGTTTTGACTGTGGGAGCTTCGGTGTGGGAGTTATAGCCTAAAACGCGTTTTCAGAACATTCCATGGCCAAATAGGAGATAGACAATGTCGTCGTTTTTTGGCGCCGCCCTGTGGCGAAATTTTCCAAAGAGAATTATCCTTTGCCAAATAACTCCCGCCCACATTAATAATTCTCGGCCATATTTTCTATATAGGCTCGGGTTTGCCCCTTGATGGTTTCCCTTGAGTTTGAAGAACATTCCTTTGGCCAATTAGAAGATATACAATTTCCTCGTTTATTGCGCCCCCTGAGGGCGTAATTTTCCGAATTTTTTATCGAACGCCGTTAAGGTTAGCACCAACATGTGTGTAAAATTTGGACTCGTTCCGATGTCTAATTTTGGATTTCTTTGGATTATTGATTTTCCACGTCTAATTTAGCTCATAAACCAATATTCAAAATGCTACCGTTTCGTCGTCAAAGGTCGCATCAAAAAAGTGTTTCGTGCATTCTTTGCGTGTGCGTCTGAAGATGTCGTGTGCAAAGTTTTGTGTCAATTGGTCGGGAAATGTGGGAGGAGTAGCGAAAAAACAGTTTTGCGGTTTTCGCGATTTTGCGAAAAAAAATTCTAGACGCAAATGGGCGTGGCCTATGCCAAAAGATGCAGCAGACTCCAGTGAATATGTGGGTACAAGTTTTTGACTGTGGGAGGTTCGGTGTGGGAGTTATAGCCCCAAACGCGTTTTCCCTTGGTATAGCGCCACCTAGTGTTCGGCGTGTCTGGATTTTGTCGTCTGCTTAGAACTCAGGGACCTGGATCTAGTCATGCAATTGGCGTGTCGGCACCATTTACGGTTTGGGCTGTGGGCACACTTTTAGGATTAGCACGTCGGAATAATAATAATAATCCTTACAAAAACAATAGGGATCCAACCTGTTGGCTTGGACCCCTAACTAGAACTGCAAGCAGTTATGCAGGGGTCCAAGAAGTGTGCATTTCGCCGGCACAACGCGACAAGAAATGTGCGTTTCGCCGGCACAAAGCGAAGCATGTGTTGAAAACGCTACCCTGAACCTGT
Organism: Gadus morhua; assembly: GCF_902167405.1. NCBI lineage: Eukaryota > Metazoa > Chordata > Actinopteri > Gadiformes > Gadidae > Gadus > Gadus morhua. The sequence goes on along the minus strand of NC_044060.1, from coordinate 26,024,154 downwards.
GGATACAAAGGATTTGACTGTGGTAGGAGTAGCGAGAAGTCAGTGTAGCGTTTTTGCGGCGAAATTTTGTAGATGATATACAATTTCCTCGTTTATGGCGCCCCCTAATGGCGAAATTTTCCGAATTTTTTTTCGAACGACGTTAAGTTTAACACCAACATGTGTGTAAAACTTGGAGTCGGTCCGATGTGTAATTTTGGATTTTTTGGGATTTTGGATTTTCCATGTCTAATTTAGCTAATAAACCAATATTCAAAACGCTACCGTTTCGTCGTCGAAGGTCGGATCAAAAAAGTAATGCAGGAATTCTTTTCGTGTAGGTCTGAAGATGCCGTGTGCAAAGTTTTGTGTCAATTGGTCTAGAAATGTGGGAGGAGTAGGGAAAAAACTGTTTTGCGGTTTTCGCGATTTTGCGAAAAAAAATTATAGACGCAAATGGGCGTGGCCTATGCCAAAAGATGCAGCAGACTCCAGTGAATATGTGCGTACAAGTTTTTGACTGTGGGAGGTTCGGTGTGGGAGTTATAGCCCCAAACGCGTATTCCTTGGTATAGCGCCACCTAGTGGCCGGCATGTCTGGATTTTGTCGTCTGCCGTCACCTCACGGACCTGGATCTAGTCATGCAATTGGCGTGTCGGCACCATTTATGGTTTGGGCTGTGGGCACACTTTTAGGTTTATTTTTGCTGGAATAATAAAAAGAAAAATCCTTACAAAAACAATAGGGATCCAACCTGTTGGCTTGGACCCCTAACTAGAACTGCAAGCAGTTATGCAGGGGTCCAAGAAGTGTGCATTTCGCCGGCACAACGCGACAAGAAATGTGCGTTTCGCCGGCACAACGCGAAGCAAGTATTCAAAACGCTACCGTGAACAACATGTGGATATAAAGGTTTTGATTGTGGGAGCTTCGGTGTGGGAGTTATAGCCTAGAACGCGCTTTCAGAACATTCCATTGGCCAAATAGGAGATAGACAATGTCGTCGTTTTTTGGCGCCGCCCTGTGGCGAAATTTTCCAAAGACAATTTTCCTTTGCCAAATAACTCCCGCCCAAATTAATAATTCTTGGCCATATTTTCTATATAGACTCGGGTTTGCCCCTTGATGGTTTCCCTTTAGTTTGAAGAACATTCCTTTGGCCAATTAGAAGATATACAATTTCCTCGTTTATTGCGCCCCCTAATGGCGAAATTTTCCGAAATTTTTATCGAACGTCCTTAAGGTTAGCACCAACATGTCTGTAAAATTTGGACTCGTTCCGATGTCTAATTTTGGATTTCTTTGGATTTTTGATTTTCCACGTCTAATTTAGCTCATAAACCAATATTCAAAACGCTACCGTTTCGTCGTCGAAGGTCCGATCAAAAAAGTGTCTATCAATTCTATGCGTGTGCGTCTGAAGATGCCGTGTGCAAAGTTTGGTGTCGATTGGTCAAGAAATGTGGGAGGAGTAGGGAAAATACAGTTTTGCGGTTTTCGCGATTTTGCGAAAAAAAATTATAGACGCAAATGGGCGTGGCCTATGCCAAAAGTTGCAGCAGACTCCAGTGAATATGTGTGTACAAGTTTTTGGACTGTGGGAGGTTCGGTGTGGGAGTTATAGCCCCAAACGCGTCTTTCCTTGGTATAGCGCCACCTAGTGGCCGGCGTGTCTGGATTTTGTTATCTGAGTAGCGGTGCCGGACCTGGATCTAGTCATGCAATTGGCGTGTCGGCACCATTTACGGTTTGGTCTGTGGTCCCACAAGTACGGGGGGAAGTATAATAGGAAAAATCCTTACCAAAACAATAGGGATCCAACCTGTTGGCTTGGACCCCTAACTAGAACTGCAAGCAGTTATGCAGGGGTCCAAGAAGTGTGCATTTCGCCGGCACAACGCAACAAGAAATGTGCGTTTCGCCGGCACAACACGAAGCAAGTATTCAAAACGCTACCGTGAACAACATGTGGATATAAAGGTTTTGACTGTGGGAGCTTCGGTGTGGGAGTTATATCCTAAAACGCGTTTTCAGAACATTGGCCAAATAGGAGATACACAATGTCGTCGTTTTTTGGCGCCGCCCTGTGGCGAAATTTTCCAAAGAATATTTTCCTTTGCCAAATAACTCCCGCCCACATTAATAATTCTTGGCCATATTTTTTATATAGACTCGGGTTTGCCCCTTGATGGTTTCCATTGAGTTTGAAGAACATTCCTCGGGCCAATTAGAAGATATACAATTTCGTCGTTTATTGCGCCCCCTAATGGCAAAATATTCCGATATTTTTATTGAACGCCATTAAGGGTAGCACCGACATGTGTGTAAAATTTGGACTTGATCCGATGTCTAATTTTGGTATTTTTCTGGATTTTGGATTTTCAACGTAAAACGTAGCTAATAGACAAATATTCAAAATGCTACCGTTTCGTAATCGAAGGTCGGATCAAAAAGTGTTTGAGTTTTTCTTTTCGTGTGCGTCTGAAGATGTCGTGTGCAAAGTTTGGTGTTGATTGGTCGAGAGATGTGGGAGGAGAAGGGAAAAAACAGTTTTGCGGTTTTCGCGATTTTGCGAAAAAAAATTCTAGACGCAAATGGGCGTGGCCTATGCCAAAAGATGCAGCAGACTCCAGTGAATATGTGCGTACAAGTTTTTGACTGTGGGAGGTTCGGTGTGGGAGTTATAGCCCCAAACGCGTATTCCTTGGTATAGCGCCACCTAGTGGCCGGCGTGTCTGGATTTTGTCGTCTGCGTAGTGTTCACGGACCTGGATCTAGTCATGCAATTTGCGTGTCCGCACCATTTACGGTTTGGGGTGTGGGCACACTTTTAGTGCTGGAATAATAATAACTAGAACTGCAAGCAGTTATGCAGGGGTCCAAGAAGTGTGCATTTCGCCGGCACAACGCGACAAGAAATGTGCGTTTCGCCGGCACAACTCGAAGCAAGTATTCAAAACGCAACCGTGAACAACATGTGGATATAAAGGTTTTGACTGTGGGAGCTTCGGTGTGGGAGTTATAGCCTAAAACGCGTTTTCAGAACATTCCATTGGCCAAATAGGAGATAGACAATGTCGTCGTTTTTTGGCGCCGCCCTGTTGGCGAAATTTTCCCAAGACAATTTTCCTTTGCCAAAAACTCCCGCCCATTTTAATAATTCTTGGCCATATTTTCTATATAGAATCGGGTTTGCCCCTTGATGGTTTCCCTTGAGTTTGAAGAGCATTCCTTTGGCCAATTAGAAGATATACAATTTCCTCGTTTATTGCGCCCCCTAATGGCGAAATATTCCGAAATCTTTATTGAACGCCATTAAGGGTAGCACCGACATGTGTCTAAAATTTGGACTTGATCCGATATGTAATTTTGGTATTTTTTGAATTTTTGCGTTTCGACGTAAAATGTAGCTAATAAACAAATATTGAAAATGCTACCGTTTCGTAATCGAAGGTCGGATCAAAAAGGTGTTAGAGTTTTTCTTTTCGTGTGCGTCTGAAGATGTCGTGTGCAAAGTTTGGTGTTGATTGGTCGAGAAATGTGGGAGGAGTAGGGAAAAAACAGTTTTGCGGTTTTCGCGATTTTGCTGAAAAAAATTATGGACGCAAATGGGCGTGGCCTATGCCAAAAGATGCAGCAGACTCCAGTGAATATGTGCGTACAAGTTTTTGACTGTGGGAGGTTCGGTGTGGGAGTTATAGCCCCAAACGCGTCTTTCCTTGGTATAGCGCCACCTAGTGACCGGCGTGTCTGGATTTGGTCGTCAGCGTAGTCCGAAGAGACCTGGATCTAGTCATGCAATTGGCGTGTCTGCACCATTTACGGTTCGGGCTGTAGTACCAGTTTTAGGGGGGTAAGTATAATAAAAATAATAATAAAAATCCTTACAAAAACAATAGGGATCCAACCTGTTGGCTTGGACCCCTAAAGGTTCGGTGTGGGAGTTATAGCCCCAAACGCGTCTTTCCTTGGTATAGCGCCACCTAGTGACCGGCGTGTCTGGATTTGGTCGTCAGCGTAGTCCGAAGAGACCTGGATCTAGTCATGCAATTGGCGTGTCTGCACCATTTACGGTTCGGGCTGTAGTACCAGTTTTAGGGGGGTAAGTATAATAAAAATAATAATAAAAATCCTTACAAAAACAATAGGGATCCAACCTGTTGGCTTGGACCCCTAACTAGAACTGCAAGCAGTTATGCAGGGGTCCAAGAAGTGTGCATTTCGCCGGCACAACGCGACAAGAAATGTGCGTTTCGCCGGCACAACTCGAAGCAAGTATTCAAAACGCAACCGTGAACAACATGTGGATATAAAGGTTTTGACTGTGGGAGCTTCGGTGTGGGAGTTATAGCCTAAAACGCGTTTTCAGAACATTCCATTGGCCAAATAGGAGATAGACAATGTCGTCGTTTTTTGGCGCCGCCCTGTTGGCGAAATTTTCCCAAGACAATTTTCCTTTGCCAAAAACTCCCGCCCATTTTAATAATTCTTGGCCATATTTTCTATATAGAATCGGGTTTGCCCCTTGATGGTTTCCCTTGAGTTTGAAGAGCATTCCTTTGGCCAATTAGAAGATATACAATTTCCTCGTTTATTGCGCCCCCTAATGGCGAAATATTCCGAAATCTTTATTGAACGCCATTAAGGGTAGCACCGACATGTGTCTAAAATTTGGACTTGATCCGATATGTAATTTTGGTATTTTTTGAATTTTTGCGTTTCGACGTAAAATGTAGCTAATAAACAAATATTGAAAATGCTACCGTTTCGTAATCGAAGGTCGGATCAAAAAGGTGTTAGAGTTTTTCTTTTCGTGTGCGTCTGAAGATGTCGTGTGCAAAGTTTGGTGTTGATTGGTCGAGAAATGTGGGAGGAGTAGGGAAAAAACAGTTTTGCGGTTTTCGCGATTTTGCTGAAAAAAATTATGGACGCAAATGGGCGTGGCCTATGCCAAAAGATGCAGCAGACTCCAGTGAATATGTGCGTACAAGTTTTTGACTGTGGGAGGTTCGGTGTGGGAGTTATAGCCCCAAACGCGTCTTTCCTTGGTATAGCGCCACCTAGTGACCGGCGTGTCTGGATTTGGTCGTCAGCGTAGTCCGAAGAGACCTGGATCTAGTCATGCAATTGGCGTGTCTGCACCATTTACGGTTCGGGCTGTAGTACCAGTTTTAGGGGGGTAAGTATAATAAAAATAATAATAAAAATCCTTACAAAAACAATAGGGATCCAACCTGTTGGCTTGGACCCCTAACTAGAACTGCAAGCAGTTATGCAGGGGTCCAAGAAGTGTGCATTTCGCCGGCACAACGCGACAAGAAATGTGCGTTTCGCCGGCACTACGCGAAGCATGTGTTCAAAACGCTACCCTGAACCTGTGGATACAAAGGATTTGACTGTGGTAGGAGTAGCGAGAAGTCAGTGTAGCGTTTTCGCAGCGAGATTTTGTAGAAAATATACAATTTCCTCGTTTATGGCGCCCCCTAATGGCGAAATTTTACGAATTTTTTGTCGAACGACATTAAGGTTAGCACCAACATGTGTGTTAAATTTGGACTCGTTCTGATGTCTAATTTTGGATTTCTTTGGATTTTTGATTTTCCACGTCTAATTCAGCTCATAAACCAATATTCAAAACGCTACCGTTTCGTCGTCGAAGGTCCGATCAAAAAAGTGTCTATCATTTCTATGCGTGTGCGTCTGAAGATGCCGTGTGCAAAGTTTGGTGTCGATCGGGCGAGAAATGTGGGAGGAGTAGCGAAAAAACAGTTTTGCGGTTTTCGCGATTTAGCGAAAAATATTCATAGACGCAAATGGGCGTGGCCTAGGCCAAAAGATGCAGCAGACTCCAGTGCATCTGTGTGTACAAGTTTTTGGACTCTGGGAGGTTCGGTGTGGGAGTTATAGCCGCAAACGCGTATTCCTTGGTATAGCGCCACCTAGTGGCCGGCATGTCTGGATTTGGTCGTCTGCCGTCACCTCACGGACCTGGATCTAGTCATGTAATTGGCGTGTGTGCACCATTTACGGTTTGGGCTGTAGTACCACTTTTAGCTGCTGGAATAAAAATCCTTACAAAAACAATAGGGATCCAACCTGTTGGCTTGGACCCCTAACTAGAACTGCAAGCAGTTATGCAGGGGTCCAAGAAGTGTGCATTTCGCCAGCACAACGCGACAAGGAATGTGCGTTTCGCCGGCACAAAGCGAAGCATGTGTTCAAAACGCTACCCTGAACCTGTGGATACAAAGGATTTGACTGTGGTAGGAGTAGCGAGAAGTCAGTGTAGCGCGGCGAAAAATTTTGTAGAAGATATACAATTTCCTCATTTATTGCGCCCCCTAATGGTGAAATTTTCCGAAATTTTTATCGAACGGCATTAAGGTTAGCACCAACATGTGTGTAAAATGTGGACTCGATCCGATGTCTAATTTTGGATTTTTTTGAATTTTTGCTATTCCACGTCTAATTTAGCTAATAAACCAATATTCAAAACGCTACCGTTTCGTTATCGAAGGACGGATCAAAAAAGTGTTTCATGCATTATTTGCGTGTGCGTCAGAAGATGTCGTGTGCAAAGTTTGGTGTCGATTGGTCAAGAAATGTGGGAGGAGTAGGGAAAAAACAGTTTTGCGGTTTTCGCGATTTTGCGAAAAAAAATTCCAGACGCAAATGGGCGTGGCCTATGCCAAAAAATGCAGCAGAGTCCAGTGAATATGTGTGTACAAGTTTTTGAATGTGGGAGGTTCGGTGTGGGAGTTATAGCCCCAAACGCGTCTTTCCTTGGTATAGCGCCACCTAGTGGCCGGCGTGTCTGGATTTGGTCGTATGCTTAGAACTCAGGGACCTGGATCTAGTCATGCAATTGGCGTGTCGGCACCATTTACGGTTTGGGCTGTGGACCCACTTCTAGGGGGGAATAATAATAAACACTACAAAAACAATAGGGATCCAACCTGTTGGCTTGGACCCCTAATAACTAGAACTGCAAGCAGTTATGCAGGGGTCCAAGAAGTGTGCATTTCGCCGGCACAACGCGACAAGAAATGTGCGTTTCGCCGGCACAACGCGAAGCATGTGTTCAAAACGCTATCCTGAACCTGTGGATACAAAGGATTTGACTGTGGTAGGAGTAGCGAGAAGTCAGTGTAGCGTTTTTGCGGCGAAATTTTGTAGAAGATATACAATTTCCTCGTTTATTGCGCCCCCTAATGGCGAAATTTTCCGAAATTTTTATCGTACGACATTAAGGTTAGCACCAACATGTGTGCACAATTTGGACTCGTTCCGATGTGTAATTTTGATTTTTTTGGATTTTTGATTTTCCACGTCTAATTTAGCTCATAAACCAATATTCAAAACGCTACCGTTTCATCGTCAAAGGTCGGATCAAAAAAGTGTTTCATGCATTCTTTTGGTGTAGGTCTGAAGATGTCGTGTGCAAAGTTTTGTGTCGATTGGTCAAGAAATGTGGGAGGAGTAGCGAAAAAACATTTTTGCGGTTTTCGCGATTTAGCGAAAAATTATTTTCATAGACGCAAATGGGCGTGGCCTAGGCCAAAAGATGCAGCAGACTCCAGTGCATCTGTGTGTACAAGTTTTTGGACTCTGGGAGGTTCGGTGTGGGAGTTATAGCCCCAAACGTGTATTCCTTGGTATAGCGCCACCTAGTGACCGGCGTGTCTGGATTTTGTTATCTGAGTAGCGGTGCCGATTCTGGATCTAGTCATGCAATTGGCGCGTGTGCGCCATTTACGGTTTGGGCTGTGGTTCCACTTTCACGGGGAGGTAGTATAAAAATCCTTACAAAAACAATAGGGATCCAACCTGTTGGCTTGGACCCCTAACTAGAACTGCAAGCAGTTATGCAGGGGTCCAAGAAGTGTGCATTTCGCCGGCACAACGCGACAAGAAATGTGCGTTTCGCCGGCACAACGCGAAGCAAGTATTCAAAACGCTACCGTGAACAACATGTGGATATAAAGGTTTTTACTGTGGGAGCTTCGGTGTGGGAGTTATAGCCTGAAACGCGTTTTCAGAACATTCCATTGGCCAAATAGGAGATAGACAATGTCGTCGTTTTTTTGCAAACGCGACAAGAAATGTGCGTTTCGCCGGCACAACGCGAAGCAAGTATTCAAAACGCTACCGTGAACAACATGTGGATATAAAGGTTTTTACTGTGGGAGCTTCGGTGTGGGAGTTATAGCCTGAAACGCGTTTTCAGAACATTCCATTGGCCAAATAGGAGATAGACAATGTCGTCGTTTTTTTGCACCCCCTTGTGGCGAATTTTTCCAAAGACAATTTTCCTTTTCCATATAACTCGTGCCCACATTAATAATTCTTGGCCATATTGTCTATATAGACTAGGGATTGCCCCTTGATGGTTTCCCTTGAGTTTGAAGAACATTCCTCTGGCAAATGAGAAGATATACAATTTCCTCGTTTATTGCGCCCCCTAATGGCGAAATATTCCGAATTCTTTATTGAACGCCATTAAGGGTAGCACCGACATGTGTCAAAAATTTGGACTTGATCCGATGTCTAATTTTGGTATTTTCTGAATTTTTGCGTATCGACGTAAAACGTAGCTAATAAACAAATATTCAAAACGCTACCGTTTCGTAGTCGAAGGTCGGATCAAAAAAGTGTTTGAGTTTTTCTTTTCGTGTGCGTCTGAAGACGTCGTGTGCAAAGTTTGGTGTTGATTGGTCAAGGAATGTGGGAGGAGTAGCGAAAAAACAGTTTAGCGGTTTTCGCGATTTTGCGAAAAAAAATTATAGACGCAAATGGGCGTGGCCTATGCCAAAAGATGCAGCAGACTCCAGTGAATATGTGGGTACAAGTTTTTGACTGTGGGAGGTTCGGTGTGGGAGCTATAGCCCCAAACGTGTTTCTCCTTGGTATAGCGCCACCTAGTGGCCGGCATGTCTGGATTTAGTCGTCTGCCGTCACCTCACGGACCTGGATCTAGTCATGCAATTCGCGTGTCCGCACCATTTACGGTTTGGGGTGTGGGCACACTTTTAGTGCTGGAATAATAATAATAATAATAACTAGAACTGCAAGCAGTTATGCAGGGGTCCAAGAAGTGTGCATTTCGCCGGAACAACGCGACAAGAAATGTGCGTTTCGCCGGCACAACGCGAAGCATGTGTTCAAAACGCTACCCTGAACCTGTGGATACAAAGGATTTGACTGTGGTAGGAGTAGCGAGAAGTCAGTGTAGCGTTTTCGCGGCTAAATTTTGTAGAAGATATACAATTTCCTCGTTTATGGCGCCCCCTAATGGCAAAATTTTCCGAAATTTTTATAGTACGACATTAAGGTTAGCACCAACATGTGTGTAAAACTTGGAGTCGATCCGATGTGTAATTTTTTGATTTTTTGGGATTTTGGTTTTTCCACGTCTAATTTAGCTAATAAACCAAAATTCAAAACGCTACCGTTTCGTCGTCAAAGGTCGCATCAATTCGAAATTTTTATAGTACGACATTAAGGTTAGCACCAACATGTGTGTAAAACTTGGAGTCGGTCCGATGTGTAATTTTTTGATTTTTTGGGATTTTGGTTTTTCCACGTCTAATTTAGCTAATAAACCAAAATTCAAAACGCTACCGTTTCGTCGTCAAAGGTCGCATCAAAAAAGTGTCTCATGCATTCTTTGCGTGTGCGTCTGAAGATGTCGTGTGCAAAGTTTGGTGTCGATTGGTAAAGAAATGTGGGAGGAGTAGGGAAAAAACTGTTTTGCGGTTTTCGCGATTTTGCGAAAAAAAATTGTGGACGCAAATGGGCGTGGCCTATGCCAAAAGATGCAGCAGACTCCAGTGAATCTGTGTGTACAAGGATTTGAATGTGGGAGTTTCGGTGTGGGAGTTATAGCCCCAAACGCGTATTCCTTGGTATAGCGCCACCTAGGGGCCGGCGGGTCTGGATTTGGTCGTCTGCATTGTCCGAAGAGATCTGGATCTAGTCATGCAATTGGCGTGTCGGCACCATTTACGGTTTGGGCTGTGGTACCACTTCTAGTGAGGTAAGTATAACAATAACTAGAACTGCAAGCAGTTATGCAGGGGTCCAAGAAGTGTGCATTTCGCCGGCACAACGCGACAAGAAATGTGCGTTTCGCCGGCACAACGCGAAGCATGTGTTCAAAACGCTACCCTGAACCTGTGGATACAAAGGATTTGACTGTGGTAGGAGTAGCGAGAAGTCAGTGTGGCGTTTTCGCGGCGAAATTTTGTAGAAGATATACAATTTCCTCGTTTATTGCGCCCCCTAATGGCGAAATTTTCCGAAATTTATATCGTACGACATTAAGGTTAGCACCAACATGTGTGCACAATTTGGACTCGTTCCGATGTCTAATTTTGGATTTCTTTGGATTTTTGATTTTCCACGTCTAATTTAGCTCATAAACCAATATTCAAAACGCTACCGTTTCGTCGTCAAAGGTCGCATCAAAAAAGTGTTTCATGCATTCTTTGCGTATGCGTCTGAAGATGTCGTGTGCAAAGTTTGGTGTCGATTGGTCAAGAAATGTGGGAGGAGTAGGGAAAAAACTGTTTTGCGGTTTTCGCGATTTTGCGAAAAATATTTCTAGACGCAAATGGGCGTGGCCTAGGCCAAAAGATGCAGCAGACTCCAGTGCATCTGTGTGTACAAGTTTTTGGACTCTTGGAGGTTCGGTGTGGGAGTTATAGCCCAAAACGCGTATTCCTTGGTATAGCGCCACCTAGTGGCCGGCATGTCTGGATTTTGTCGTCTGCGTAGTGTTCACGGACCTGGATCTAGTGATGCAATTGGCGCGTGTGCACCATTTACGGTCTGGGCTGTGGTACCACTTCTAGCTGGGAATAATAATAAGAAAAATCCTTACAAAAACAATAGGGATCCAACCTGTTGGCTTGGACCCCTAACTAGAACTGCAAGCAGTTATGCAGGGGTCCAAGAAGTGTGCATTTCGCCGGCACAACGCGAAGCATGTGTTCGAAACTGAGAAACGGCGTATGCCAAAAGATGCAGCTGACTCCATTGAATCTGTGGATACAAAGGTTTTGACTGTGGGAGGTTCGGTGTGGGAGTTATAGCCCAAAACGCGTTTTCAGAACATTCCATTGGCGATTAGGAGATGTATTATTTCGTCGTTTTTTTGCGCCCTCTTGTGGCGAAATTTTCCAAAGACAATTTTCCTTTTCCAAATAACTCCCGCCCACATTAATAATTCTTGACCATAATTTTTATATAGACTCGGGTTTGCCCCGTGATGGTTTCCCTTGAGTTTGAAGAACATTCCTTTGGCCAATTAGAAGATATACAATTTCCTCGTTTATTGCGCCCCCTAATGGCGAAATTTTCCGAAATTTTTATCGTACGACATTAAGGTTAGCACCAACATGTCTGTAAAATTTGGACTTGTTCCGATGTCTAATTTTGCATTTCTTTGGATTTTTGATTTTCCACGTCTAATTTAGCTCATAAACCAATATTCAAAACGCTACCGTTTCGTCGTCGAAGGTCCGATCAAAAAAGTGTCTATCAATTCTATGCGTGTGCGTCTGAAGATGCCGTGTGCAAAGTTTGGTGTCGATTGGTCAAGAAATGTGGGAGGAGTAGGGAAAATACAGTTTTGCGGTTTTCGCGATTTTGCGAAAAAAAATTATAGACGCAAATGGGCGTGGCCTATGCCAAAAGTTGCAGCAGACTCCAGTGAATATGTGTGTACAAGTTTTTGGACTGTGGGAGGTTCGGTGTGGGAGTTATAGCCCCAAACGCATTTTCCCTTGGTATAGCGCCACCTAGTGGCCGGCGTGTCTGTATTTTGCCGTCTGCATAGTCTTCAGGGACCCGGATCTATTCATGCAATTGGCGTGTCGGCACCATTTACGGTCTGGGCTGTGGTACCACCTCTAGCCGGGAATAATAATAATAATAATAATAAGAAAAATCCTTACAAAAACAATAGGGATCCAACCTGTTGGCTTGGACCCCTAATAATAATAATAATAATCCTTACAAAAACAATAGGGATCCAACCTGTTGGCTTGGACCCCTAATAACTAGAACTGCAAGCAGTTATGCAGGGGTCCAAGAAGTGTGCATTTCGCCGGCACAACGCGACAAGAAATGTGCATTTCGCCGGCACAACGCTAAGCATGTGTTCAAAACGCTAACCTGAACCTGTGGATATAAAGGTTTTGACTGTGGGAGCTTCGGTGTGGGAGTTATAGCCTAAAACGCGTTTTCAGAACATTGGCCAAATAGGAGATAGACAATGTCGTCGTTTTTTGGCGCCGCCCTGTGGCGAAATTTTCCAAAGACAATTTTCCTTTGCCAAATAACTCCCGCCCATACAAATAATTCTTGGCCATATTTTCTATATAGACTCGGGTTTGCCCCTTGATGGTTTCCCTTGAGTTTGAAGAACATTCCTTTGGCCAATTAGAAGATATACAATTTCCTCGTTTATTGCGCCCCCTAATGGCGAAATTTTCCGAAATTTTTTTCGAACGTCATTAAGGTTAGCACCAACATGTGTGTAGAATTTGGACTCGATCCGATGTCTAATTTTGTATTTTTTTGGATTTTTAATTTTCCACGTCTAATTTAGCTAATAAACAAATATTCAAAACTCTACCGTTTCGTCGTCGAAGGTCGGATCAAAAAACTGTCTATCATTTCTTTGCGTGTGCGTCTGAAGATGCCGTGTGCAAAGTTTGGTGTCGATTGGTCAAGAAATGTGGGAGGAGTAGCGAAAATACAGTTTTGCGGTTTTCGCGATTTTGCGAAAAAAAATTATAGACGCAAATGGGCGTGGCCTATGCCAAAAGATGCAGCAGACTCCAGTGAATATGTGCGAACAAGTTTTTGACTGTGGGAGGTTCGGTGTGGGAGTTATAGCCCCAAACGCGTTTTCCCTTGGTATAGCGCCACCTAGTGGCCGGCGTGTCTGGATTTTGTCGTCTGCGTAGTCCGAAGAGATCTGGATCTAGTCATGCAATTGGCGTGTCGTCACCATTTACGGTTTGGGCTGTGGGCACACTTTTAGGCAGGTAAGAATAATAACTAGAACTGCAAGCAGTTATGCAGGGGTCCAAGAAGTGTGCATTTCGCCGGCACAACGCGACAAGAAATGTGCGTTTCGCCGGCACAACGCGAAGCATGTGTTCAAAACGCTACCCTGAACCTGTGGATACAAAGGATTTGACTGTGGTAGGAGTAGCGAGAAGTCAGTGTAGCGTTTTCGCGGCGAAATTTTGTAGAAGATATACAATTTCCTCGTTTATTGCGCCCCCTAATGGCGAATTTGTCCGAATTTTTTATCGAACGACATTAAGGTTAACACCAACATGTGTGTCAAATTTGGACTCGATCCGATGGCTAATTTTGGATTTCTTTGGATTTTTGATATTCCACGTCTAATTTAGCTAATATACCAATATTCAAAACGCTACCGTTTCGTTATCGAAGGACGGATCAAAAAAGTGTTTCGTGCTTTCTTTGCGTGTGCGTCTGAAGATGTTGTGTGCAAAGTTTGGTGTCGATTGGTTAAGAAATGTGGGAGGAGTAGGGAAAAAACAGTTTTGGGGTTTTCGCGATTTTGCGAAAAAAAATTATGGACGCAAATGGGCGTGGCCTATGCCAAAAGATGCAGCAGACTCCAGTGAATATGTGTGTACAAGGTTTTGAATGTGCGAGGTTCGGTGTGGGAGTTATAGCCCCAAACGCGTCTTTCCTTGGTATAGCGCCACCTAGTGGCCGGCGTGTCTGGATTTTGTTATCTGAGTAGCGGTGCCGGACCTGGATCAAGTCATGCAATTGGCGTGTCGGCACCATTTACGGTTTGGGCTGTGGGCCCACTTTTAGCGCGGGAATAATAACTAGAACTGCAAGCAGTTATGCAGGGGTCCAAGAAGTGTGCATTTCGCCGGCACAACGCGACAAGAAATGTGCGTTTCACCGGCAGAACGCGAAGCAAGTATTCAAAACACTACCGTGAACAACATGTGGATATAAAGGTTTTGACTGTGGGAGGTTCGGTGTGGGAGTTATAGCCCAAAACGCGTTTTCAGAACATTCCATTGGCGATTAGGAGATGTATTATTTCGTCGTTTTTTTGCGCCCTCTTGTGGCGAAATTTTGCAAAGACAATTTTCCTTTTCCAAATAACTCCCGCCCACATTAATAATTCTTGACCATAATTTTTATATAGACTCGGGTTTGCCCCTTGATGGTTCCCTCATAGTTTGAAGAACATTCCTTTGGCCAATTAGAAGATATACAATTTCAACATTTATGGCGCCCCCTAATGGCGACATTTTCCGAAATTTTTATCGTACGACATTAAGGTTAGCACCAACATGTTTGTAAAATTTGGACTCGTTCCGATGTCTAATTTTGGATTTCTTTGGATTTTTGATTTTCCACGTCTAATTTAGCTCATAAACCAATATTCAAAACGCTACCGTTTCGTCGTCGAAGGTTGGATCAAAAAAGTGTTCCAGCGTTCTTTGCGTGTGCGTCTGAAGATGCCGTGTGCAAAGTTTGGTGCCGATTGGTCAAGAAATGTGGGAGGAGTAGGGAAAAAACTGTTTTGCGGTTTTCACGATTTTGCGAAAAAAAATTCTAGACGCAAATGGGCGTGGCCTATGCCAAAAGATGCAGCAGACTCCAGTGAATATGTGCGTACAAGTTTTTGACTGTGGGAGTCTGTCTGGATTTTGTCGTCTGCGTAGTCCGAAGAGATCTGGATCTAGTCATGCAATTCGCGCGTCGGCACCATTTACGGTTTGGGGTGTGGGCATAGTTTCAGGGGGGTAAGTATAATAATAAAAATCCTTACAAAAACAATAGGGATCCAACCTGTTGGCTTGGACCCCTAACTAGAACTGCAAGCAGTTATGCAGGGGTCCAAGAAGTGTGCATTTCGCCGGCACAACGCGACAAGAAATGTGCATTTCGCCGGCACAACGCGAAGCATGTGATCAAAACGCTACCCTGAACCTGTGGATACAAAGGATTTGACTGTGGTAGGAGTAGCGAGAAGTCAGTGTAGCGTTTTCGCGGCTAAATTTTGTAGAAGATATACAATTTCCTCGTTTATTGCGCCCCCTAATGGCGAAATTTTCCGAAATTTTTATCGAACGACATTAAGGTTAACACCAACATTTGTGTAGAATTTGGACTCGATCCGATGTCTAATTTTGGATTTTTTTGGATTTTTAATTTTCCACGTCTAATTTAGCTAATAAACAAATATTCAAAACTCTACCGTTTCGTCGTCGAAGGTTGGATCAAAAAACTGTCTACCACTTCTTTGCATGTGCGTCTGAAGATGCCGTGTGCAAAGTTTGGTGTCGATTGGTCAAGAAATGTGGGAGGAGTAGGGAAAAAACAGTTTTGCGGTTTTCGCGATTTTGCGAAAAAAAATTCTAGACGCAAATGGGCGTGGCCTAGGCCAAAAGATGCAGCAGACTCCAGTGCATCTGTGTGTACAAGTTTTTGGACTCTGGGAGGTTCGGTGTGGGAGTTATAGCTCCAAACGCGTATTCCTTGGTATAGCGCCACCTAGTGACCGGCGTGTCTGGATTTTGTTATCTGAGTAGCGGTGCCGGACCTGGATCCAGTCATGCTATTGGCATGTCCGCACCATTTACGGTTTGGGCTGTGGTCCCACAAGTACGGGGGGAAGTATAATAGGAAAAATCCTTACAAAGACAATAGGGATCCAACCTGTTGGCTTGGACCCCTAACTAGAACTGCAAGCAGTTATGCAGGGGTCCAAGAAGTGTGCATTTCGCCGGCACAACGCGACAAGAAATGGGCATTTCGCCGGCACAACGCGAAGCAAGTATTCAAAACACTACCGTGAACAACATGTGGATATAAAGGTTTTGACTGTGGGAGCTTCGGTGTGGGAGTTATAGCCTAAAACTCGTTTTCAGAACATTCCATTGGCCAAATAGGAGATAGACAATGTCGTCGTTTTTTGGCGCCGCCCTGTGGCGAAATTTTCCAAAGACAATTTTCCTTTGCCAAATAACTCCCGCCCATATTAATAATTCTTGGCCATATTTTCTATATAGACTCGGGTTTGCCCCTTGATGGTTTCCCTTTAGTTTGAAGAACATTCCTTTGGCCAATTAGAAGATATACAATTTCCTCGTTTATTGCGCCCCCTAATGGCGAAATTTTCCGAAATTTTTATCGAACGTCATTAAGGTTAGCACCAACATGTCTGTGAAATTTGGACTCGTTCCGATGTCTAATTTTGGATTTCTTTGGATTTTTGATTTTCCACGTCTAATTTAGCTCATAAACCAATATTCAAAACGCTACCGTTTCGTCGTCGAAGGTCCGATCAAAAAAGTGTCTATCAATTCTATGCGTGTGCGTCTGAAGATGCCGTGTGCAAAGTTTGGTGTCGATTGGTCAAGAAATGTGGGAGGAGTAGGGAAAAAACAGTTTTGCGGTTTTCGCGATTTTGCGAAAAAAAATTATAGACGCAAATGGGCGTGGCCTATGCCAAAAGATGCAGCAGACTCCAGTGAATATGTGTGTACAAGGTTTTGAATGTGGGAGGTTCGGTGTGGGAGTTATAGCCCCAAACGCGTCTTTCCTTGGTATAGCGCCACCTAGTGGCCGGCGTGTCTGGATTTTGTTATCTGAGTAGCGGTGCCGGACCTGGATCTAGTCATGCAATTGGCGTGTCGGCACCATTTACGGTTTGGTCTGTGGTCCCACAAGTACGGGGGGAAGTATAATAGGAAAAATCCTTACCAAAACAATAGGGATCCAACCTGTTGGCTTGGACCCCTAAAAATCCTTACAAAAACAATAGGGATCCAACCTGTTGGCTTGGACCCCTAATAACTAGAACTGCAAGCAGTTATGCAGGTGTCCAAGAAGTGTGCATTTCGCCGGCACAACGCGACAAGAAATGTGCGTTTCGCCGGCACAACGCGAAGCATGTGTTCAAAACGCTACCCTGAACCTGTGGATACAAAGGATTTGACTGTGGTAGGAGTAGCGAGAAGTCAGTGTAGCGTTTTCGCGGCGAAATTTTGTAGAAGATATACAATTTCCTCGTTTATTGCGCCCCCTAATGGCGAAATTTTCCGAGATTTTTATCGTACGACATTAAGGTTAGCACCAACATGTGTGCACAATTTGGACTCGTTCCGATGTGTAATTTTGAATTTTTTGGATTTTTGATTTTCCACGTCTAATTTAGCTCATAAACCAATATTCAAAACGCTACCGTTTCGTCGTCAAAGGTCGGATCAAAAAAGTGTTTCATGCATTCTTTTGGTGTAGGTCACGCGACAAGAAATGTGCGTTTCGCCGGCACAACGCGAAGCATGTGTTCAAAACGCTACCCTGAACCTGTGGATACAAAGGATTTGACTGTGGTAGGAGTAGCGAGAAGTCAGTGTAGCGTTTTCGCGGCGAAATTTTGTAGAAGATATACAATTTCCTCGTTTATTGCGCCCCCTAATGGCGAAATTTTCCGAGATTTTTATCGTACGACATTAAGGTTAGCACCAAAATGTGTGCACAATTTGGACTCGTTCCGATGTGTAATTTTGAATTTTTTGGATTTTTGATTTTCCACGTCTAATTTAGCTCATAAACCAATATTCAAAACGCTACCGTTTCGTCGTCAAAGGTCGGATCAAAAAAGTGTTTCATGCATTCTTTTGGTGTAGGTCTGAAGATGTCGTGTGCAAAGTTTTGTGTCGATTGGTCAAGAAATGTGGGAGGAGTAGCGAAAAAACATTTTTGCGGTTTTCGCGATTTAGCGAAAAATATTCATAGACGCAAATGGGCGTGGCCTAGGCCAAAAGATGCAGCAGACTCCAGTGCATCTGTGTGTACAAGTTTTTGGACTCTGGGAGGTTCGGTGTGGGAGTTATAGCCCCAAACGCGTATTCCTTGGTATAGCGCCACCTAGTGACCGGCGTGTCTGGATTTTGTTATCTGAGTAGCGGTGCCGATTCTGGATCTAGTCATGCAATTGGCGCGTGTGCGCCATTTACGGTTTGGGCTGTGGTTCCACTTTCACGGGGAGGTAGTATAAAAATCCTTACAAAAACAATAGGGATCCAACCTGTTGGCTTGGACCCCTAATAAGAAAAATCCTTACAAAAACAATAGGGATCCAACCTGTTGGCTTGGACCCCTAATAATAACTAGAACTGCAAGCAGTTATGCAGGGGTCCAAGAAGTGTGCATTTCGCCGGCACAACGCGACAAGAAATGTGCGTTTCACCGGCAGAACGCGAAGCAAGTATTCAAAACGCTACCGTGAACAACATGTGGATATAAAGGTTTTGACTGTGGGAGGTTCGGTGTGGGAGTTATAGCCCAAAACGCGTTTTCAGAACATTCCATTGGCGATTAGGAGATGTATTATTTCGTCGTTTTTTTGCGCCCTCTTGTGGCGAAATTTTGCAAAGACAATTTTCCTTTTCCAAATAACTCCCGCCCACATTAATAATTCTTGACCATAATTTTTATATAGACTCGGGTTTGCCCCTTGATGGTTCCCTCATAGTTTGAAGAACATTCCTTTGGCCAATTAGAAGATATACAATTTCAACGTTTATGGCGCCCCCTAATGGCGACATTTTCCGAAATTTTTATCGTACGACATTAAGGTTAGCACCAACATGTGTGTAAAATTTGGACTCGTTCCGATGTCTAATTTTGGATTTCTTTGGATTTTTGATTTTCCACGTCTAATTTAGCTCATAAACCAATATTCAAAACGCTACCGTTTCGTCGTCGAAGGTTGGATCAAAAAAGTGTTCCAGCGTTCTTTGCGTGTGCGTCTGAGGATGCCGTGTGCAAAGTTTGGTGTCGATTGGTCAAGAAATGTGGGAGGAGTAGGGAAAAAACTGTTTTGCGGTTTTCACGATTTTGCGAAAAAAAATTCTAGACGCAAATGGGCGTGGCCTATGCCAAAAGATGCATCAGACTCCAGTGAATATGTGCGTACAAGTTTTTGACTGTGGGAGGTTCGGTGTGGGAGTTATAGGCCCAAACGCGTATTCCTTGGTATAGCGCCACCTAGTGGCCGGCATGTCTGGATTTTGTCGTCTGCGTAGTCCGAAGAGATCTGGATCTAGTCATGCAATTCGCGCGTCGGCACCATTTACGGTTTGGGGTGTGGGCATAGTTTCAGGGGGGTAAGTATAATAATAATAAAAATCCTTACAAAAACAATAGGGATCCAACCTGTTGGCTTGGACCCCTAATAATCCTTACAAAAACAATAGGGATCCAACCTGTTGGCTTGGACCCCTAACTAGAACTGCAAGCAGTTATGCAGGGGTCCAAGAAGTGTGCATTTCGCCGGCACAACGCGACAAGAAATGTGCGTTTCGCCGGCACAAAGCGAAGCATGTCTTCAAAACGCTACCCTGAACCTGTGGATACAAAGGATTTGACTGTGGTAGGAGTAGCGAGAAGTCAGTGTAGCGTTTTCGCGGCGAAATTTTGTAGAAGATATACAATTTCCTTGTTTATTGCGCCCCCTAATGGCGAAATTTTCCGAAATTTTTATCGAACGACAATAAGGTTAGCACCAACATGTGTGTAAAATGTGGACTCGATCCGATGTCTAATTTTGGATTTCTTTGGATTTTTGATATTCCACGTCTAATTTAGCTAATAAACCAATATTCAAAACGCTACCGTTTCGTTATCGAAGGACGGATCAAAAAAGTAATGCAGGAATTCTTTTCGTGTAGGTCTGAAGATGTCGTGTGCAAAGTTTTGTGTCAATTGGTCGAGAAATGTGGGAGGAGTAGCGAAAAAACATTTTTGCGGTTTTCGCGATTTTGCGAAAAAAAATTATGGACGCAAATGGGCGTGGCCTATGCCAAAAGATGCAGCATACTCCAGTGAATATGTGCGTACAAGTTTTTGACTGTGGGAGGTTCGGTGTGGGAGATATAGCCCCAAACGCGTATTCCTTGGTATAGCGCCACCTAGTGACCGGCGTGTCTGGATTTTGTTATCTGAGTAGCGGTGCCGGACCTGAATCTAGTCATGCTATTGGCATGTCCGCACCATTTACGGTTTGGGCTGTGGGCCCACTTTTAGCGCGGGAAGTATAACTAGAACTGCAAGCAGTTATGCAGGGGTCCAAGAAGTGTGCATTTCGCCGGCACAACGCGACAATAAATGTGCGTTTCGCCGGCACAACGCGAAGCATGTGTTCAAAACACTACCCTGAACCTGTGGATACAAAGGATTTGACTGTGGTAGGAGTAGCGAGAAGTCAGTGTAGCGTTTTCGCGGCGAAATTTTGTAGAAGATATACAATTTCCTCGTTTATGGCGCCCCCTAATTGCGAAATTTTCCGAAATTTTTATCGTACGACAGTAAGGTTAGCACCAACATGTGTGTAAAATTTGGAGTCGATCCGATGTGTAATTTTGATTTTTTTGGGATTTTGGATTTTCCACGTCTAATTTAGCTAATAAACCAATATTCAAAACGCAACCGTTTCGTCGTCGAAGGTCGGATCAAAAAAGTAATGCAGGAATTCTTTTCGTGTAGGTCTGAAGATGCCGTGTGTAAAGTTTTGTGTCAATTGGTCGGGAAATGTGGGAGGAGTAGCGAAAAAACATTTTTGCGGTTTTCGCGATTTAGCGAAAAATATTCATAGACGCAAATGGGCGTGGCCTAGGTCAAAAGATGCAGCAGACTCCAGTGCATCTGTGGGTACAAGGTTTTGGACTCTGGAAGGTTCGGTGTGGGAGTTATAGCCCCGAACGTGTTTTCCTAGGTATAGCGCCACCTAGTGGCCGGCATGTCTGGATTTTGGCGTCTGCGTAGTCCCCACGGATCTGGATGTAGTCATGCAATTGGCGTGTCGGCACCATTTACGGTTTGGGCTGCGGTACCACTTTCAAGGAGGTAAGTATAATAATAAACACTACAAAAACAATAGGGATCCAACCTGTTGGCTTGGACCCCTAATAAAAATAAAAATCCTTACAAAAACAATAGGGATCCAACCTGTTGGCTTGGACCCCTAAAAATAAAAATCCTTACAAAAACAATAGGGATCCAACCTGTTGGCTTGGACCCCTAAAAATGTGGAGTAGAAGTATATACCTAGTACACTAGTAGTATATAGATGAGTATACTTGTATACTTAAAAGTGTACTTTTGTAAACTTAAAATTACCTCAAAGTATACTTTAATAAACTAAAATGTGGACTAGAAGTATGTACCTAGTGCATTAGTAGTATATTGATGAGTATACTTTAAGTATACTTTTATAAACTTAGAAATGTTCCAATTTAGCCAATTTAGTATTAGATTAGTATACTTTCTAGTATACTTAAAGTACATGGTCCATAGTATACTTGCTATACTTATACTTACACTCAAGTATACTTAATAAAATAAACTTCAAGTATACTACTTTTTGCTAAGGTTCTCGCGAGCGAGGCAAAACAAAACAAAGGCACGTGGGGTGCGATACCAGGGTACACCAGTAGGTGTCCTTCTTGTACAAGTTTAAACAGCAAAGAGGAGCAAAAAGATTAAGTCAGAACTCTCCCCGTCTGGTATAATTCATATTATACCACTACATTCCTATTACATTTTGATCAATTATAATCTCTGGAAAGAAGCAGAACAATATGGCGACACATTAGTGCCATAATTCACTAATGTGATAAAAGATGCATTCGGGTGTATTACATCGGCGTCGGCAGATCCTTTTCACCGGGGCACGTGCCCCGTTGTGGATCTGCGGTGCCTGGGTATGCCTGGGGCACTGATTTTTTAATTAATTTATTTATTTATACCTTTCATTTTTTTTATTTAAGTCTGACTCATCTGGCAATCTACAGAATGCATGCTTGCATTTTTTTTTTTCTTAAAATAGGCCTATAGACTACCACTTTCGTTAGAATTTAAGTCCGACATACGGACAGAGTAATTAGAATCCACTTGCGGCCACTCGGAGCATGTTGCAGCCGGAGAGTTGCCTGTAACACAGAGCCAGGAGTTCGTCATATCTTAGGCTATCTTTAAGAAACACGGTACTAGTCCTCCTAGTAAAGACACACTAAAACATTGATTGTACAAAATTTGACACCCTGAAGAAATTTACTATTTGAATTACGTCAATAGAATGCATGGTGCCCTGCCCCCCTCATTGGCCGGCCGCTGCAATGAAATGTACGTGACGAATGCACACACTGAGGAGAGAATCATTCTCCTTGATATCGACTTTTTGAACCAGCACAGCGTCAGCGACCATTCACTCCGGCCGGCGTGAAGTGAAGTAGGCAAGGCAAGGCAAGGCAACTTTATTTATATAGCACTTTTCATACACAAGGCAGACTCAAAGTGCTTCACATATAAACATTGTTATACAATAAAATAAAATAATAGATAAGTAAAAGAAAACATATGCAAAGAAATGAGTAAAATAGAAAGTTAAAAAGGCTTTTTAGTAAGTAAAATTGAAAGTGCAATGTATTTAAGAAAGTGAGAAAATTAAATTGAACCCAAGTCGGGACTACAACCCGACCTAAAGGACAATCTATTACAATATTCTAGGACTCAAGCCCAGAACCAAAGG
This sequence comes from Gadus morhua, assembly GCF_902167405.1. Lineage (NCBI taxonomy): Eukaryota > Metazoa > Chordata > Actinopteri > Gadiformes > Gadidae > Gadus > Gadus morhua. Next base: position 26,001,559 of record NC_044060.1, on the reverse strand, counting down.
CAAACAACAAACAAATATTCAGTGATTATTCTAGGACTCTAGCCCAGAACCAAAGGCAAACAACAAACAACAAACAAATTCAAAAGAGTTTCATATGGCGTATATTCAGTGATTAAGCGCTTAATCACTAATACAGGTTTTCACTTCGTCAAGCTCTTAATGACACAACTTCATTACTCAGCAAATGTCATGTATTTTTCTGGTAAAAATAGAAAATAAAGGGAAAGTTAAAAAGGCATTTTAGTAAAATAAAGGTAAAGTATTTAAGATTTAGCAGAAGGCTAAAGCAAACATAAAAGTCTTCAATCTTGTTTTGAAGGTGCTCAGAGTTGGGGCAAGTCTTAAATCCTCAGGGAGTTTATTCCAGCTATTTGTTGCATAGTAACTAAATCCTGCTTTCCCATGTTTCGTGTTTACTCTGGGGATAATTAACAGATTGGTCTCAGAAGATCTTAGTGTTCTAGAAGGCTTATGTAGTGGAAGCATATCAGTTAAATATTTTGGGCCTAAACCATGTAGGGATTTATAGGTTAGCAACATGATTTTAAAATCAATTCTCTGACCTACAGGAAGCCAATGTAACGATTTAAGAATTGGTGTAATATGTTCAAATTTTTTGGTCTTTGTTAAAACTCTAGCAGCAGCATTCTGAACAAGCTGAAGCTTCCTTAGAGTTTGTTTTGGGAGACCTGTAAGGAGACCATTGCAGTAATCAAGCTTACTAGTGATAAAGGCATGTACAAGTTTTTGTAAGTCTTCGGTGGACATGAGCCCTCTAAGTCTTGCTACATTTTTAAGGTGATAATATGCAGATTTTGTAACTGATTTGATGTGACTTTCGAAATGTAAATCAGAATCCATGATAACCCCTAGGTTTCTGGCTTTGATTGAGGTTTTCAGGGACAGAGAGTGAAGGTGTTGGGTTACTTTAAGCCTTTCCGTTTTAGCACCAAATATAATTATCTCTGTTTTATCCTCATTTAGCTGAAGGAAATTTCGGCACATCCAGTCTTTCACTTGCTCAATGCACTGGCACAGCAGATCTATGGGCCGATAGTCATTTGGTGATAGCGATACATAGATTTGCGTGTCATCAGCATAGCAATGATGGTCAATATTGTTATTATGCATGATTTGCCCTAGTGGGAGCATGTAGATGTTGAATAAAGAGGGTCCTAAGATCGAACCTTGTGGGACTCCACACATCACGTTGGTTGATTCTGATACAAAGTCTCCGATGGAAACAAAGTAGTTCCTATTTTGTAGGTAGGATCTGAACCAATTTAAGACTGTGCCTGAAAGCCCCACCCAGTTTTCTAACCTGTCCAAAAGTATTGTAAGGGGGGATATTTTAACGCGCAAGGGGGGGTTATGTATCTTACGTGCTTACGCGTTACGTCTAAAACAGAGCATATATCGGCCTCAGTCACCGTATACCGACCGGCCCCTTGAGTCACTGAACATTTTTTTTGTGGCCCCTCATCATTTCTACTTGAGTACCCCTGGTCTACAGTGTCGAATGCAGCACTGAGGTCTAGTAGCATTAGTATTGAGGTTTTGCCAGAGTCTGTGTTAAGACGGATGTCGTTTACAACTTTAATGAGGGCGGTCTCAGTGCTGTGCAGGGGTCGAAATCCTGATTGGAAGGTGTCATAACAACCAGTTGATGCCAGGAAGTGATTAAGTTGCTGGAGGACAACTTTCTCAATGATTTTACTTATGAAGGGCAGATTTGATATTGGTCTGTAGTTGTTAATAATAGAGGTATCTAGGCTCCGCTTTTTAAAAGGGGTTTAATAACTGCAGTTTTCAGGGCTTTTGGGAAGTTGCCTGACTGGAGAGAGTTGTTAACTATCTGCAATATGTCTATTGCTAGGCAGTCAAAAACATTCTTAAAGAGGTTGGTAGGTAAAGAATCAAGGCAACGGGTGGATGGCTTTAGTTGTGTAACAGTTTCCACAAGAGTTTTAGAGTCAATAACATTAAACATGCCATCCCTGCCACGTTACTTTTGCCTGAACAGGGTGGTAGTCCAACATTTTTGTTTGAAGTGGAGATATTGATGGCGCGTCTGATGCCTTCAATTTTATCAGTATAAAAAGCTGCAAACTCATTGCATTTCTGCGTGGAATGGAGATCAGGTGGAATTTGTGTAGGGGGGTTGGTCAGTCTGTCAACAGTTGCAAATAGGGTTTTTGCATTATTATTATTGGATTTAATGATATTGGAGAAAAATGTTTCTCTAGCACTTTTTAAGTCTGAATTGTAGGCACGGAGGCTCTCTTTGTAGATATCATGGTGAATATGAAGTTTTGTTTTACGCCAGATGCGTTCAACCTTCCTGCATTCTTTTTTCTGTGCTGTTACAGAAGCAGCTTTTCTCCAGGGTGCCTTTTGCTTTCCAGAAATCGTTTTAACCTTGTAAGGTGCAATGACATCCATGACTTTCAAAATTTTCAAATTAAAGTTTTCTACAAGATCATCAGCAGAACATGGGTTGAGAGGTGGTAGTAAGGAGATGGCCTTTCTAAAAAGTACGTACGATTCTTCATTGATATACCGTTTTTTGACAGTATTTGATTTTGTCTGTATGTTGGGAATAAAAGATATATTAAAGAAAACACAAAAGTGGTCAGACAAGGAAGGATCAGTCACAGAGAGATCAGAAACATTGAGGCCCTTTGTGATAACCAGGTCTAGAGTGTGGCCCTTACAATGAGTAGTCTCTTTCACATGTTGGGACAGTTCAAATGTGTCCAAAATGGTAAAAAAAAATGTTGCACACTTGTCATTCAAATCATCAGTATGAAAATTGAAGTCACCAGTTATAACTAGACAGTCAAAGTCTGTGGAGATGCTAGACAATAATTCTGTGAATTCATCGAAAAAATTTGCAGAGTATGTGGGTGGCCTGTAAATAATTAATAGGAGAACTCTGGGGGAGCATTTCAATACAGCACAAAGGTATTCGAATGATGGAAAATCACCAAATAACATCTGTTTCCCCTGAAAATCATTTTTAAATATAACAGCAACCCCTCCACCTCTTTTTCCAGATCTACATGCATCAAAAAAGTTATAGTTGGGAGGAGCTGTCTCTATCAGAACGGTTGCACTGTTATTTTGTTCCAGCCATGTTTCAGTTAAAAACATAAAATCCAGTTTAGAGGTGGTAATAAAATCATCAACTAAAAATGATTTGTTATTAAGAGACCTAACATTAAGTAGACCCATCCTGATGGTGTTGTTGATAGGCTTTAAGGTTGTTTTTGGTTTGGAGGAAATATGTATGAGATTTGTGAGGTTAGCAGTGTATCTAAGTTTCCCTTTGTTTACTCTCTTAGTGGTTACAGCAGGAATGCAGAAGTTGCCATGTTTTGACATAGGCAACCTTGGGTTCAGCAGATTATGCGAAACGTCCTTTATACTTTGTCTACGGCTGAACCCTTTGTTGTCTCAGTAATACTCAGGACTACTAACAGTACAGGGGGCGGGGGGCTGGGGCGCCCTCCGCTTTGGTGTTATCAGCCTGTGGGAATGACCTGGCGATGCTATCATTGACACAGATGCAAGTTTGATGCCTACATATTCCTGTTTCTTAAATTCAGCTGGAAAATCGCAAAGGGAGGAGACAGTGGAGCTGGAGTTGTTGTGGCTATGGGAGAGATGAGGAGGGGGGTTGCCGTTCCTCGCCAAGCCAGCATCGGCGATGGGGGAGGGCACGGTGTCCATGGTGTCGGGCAGGCTGTTGTCTCTCTTCAAGGTCTTTGGTCTGTAATGCAGAGGAGGGGGGTGGCCGTTCCTCGTCAAGCCAGCATCAGCGATTGGGGAAGGCACAGTGTTGATGGCGTCGGGCGGGCTGTTGTCTCTCTTCAAGGTCTGTGGGCTGTCTGCTATCTGTGTGTCAGATAGTGGCAGAGTAGATGTGTGGGGTAGGCTGTAGTCTCGCTTCTTCTCAACCTGTGCTCTGATTGTGGCCTGTGCGTCAGACCATGGCAAGATTGTGGCCTGTGCGTAAAGCGAGAAGAGAAGATTGTCCCTCAACAGTTTGAGCCTAACCTGTTTGGGTGTAGGCCATCTGCTCTGAAAAGATATTTGCGCCCCCAGAATAAGTTGAAATTGTCAATAAAGCCCCTTCCTCTTTCATTGCAGACTCTGGAAAGCCATGTATTCAGTGCAAGTAGACGACTGAATCTGTTTATTCCCATGTCAACTGCTAGTATGGGTCCACTGATGAATGAGTTGATGTGTATTTTGTCCAGTGTATCCAATAGATCAGTGTAATCCCTCTTCAGAAGTTCTGACTGTTCTCTTTGAATATCATTAAATCCTGCATGCACAATAATCTGTGAGATTTTGGGGTTTTCCAATATGATTTTGGCTAGTTTATGGTTGATATCACTAACCATTCCATATGGGAAGTTGCATGTTTTGATCTTCTTACCGGTTATATCCTTGATGGTTGAGTCTCCTATAATCAGAGTGTCTGGTTCATCTGCTTCCTCTGAGATGGGCCCTTGTTGGACGGTGGCAGACACATGCGCAGCCCGCCTCCGTGGCGGCTGTTTGTTCCATGTCTGTCCGTACCGACTGTCCGGACACATTTCAGGGGTCAGGGGTGCACAGGTGGCCGAGGCATGCGCAGCTCGCCTCCATGGCGACTGGTTCATGTTCCGTCTCTGTCCGCACTGTCCGTCCAGACGCATCTCGGGGCTCAGGGGTGCATGGGTGGCAGGCTCGTTCGTGGACTCTTGAAGTGGCAGGAACCGGTTCTTCAGTGGCAGGGTTAATTTCAGTGACGGGCTAATCTGGCTGATAACTTTAGCTTTGGGTAGTTTAGCATTTGGCGTTGAGTGATCTTGTTGATTCACTTTGGTATGTTGTTTTGGCTTAGCGCCGACTCTGTGCCAGTGAAACGCAGCTGGAACTGTCTCTCTCTTGTCCAGCTTCGGGAAGGATACAGTGTAGCTTTGATCATCTTGCTGTATCTGAGTGAGCTCAGCAAACTCACCCATCGGCACTGTATCCTGTAGGGGTCCTTTGCATTTTTCTAATGCTGCTAGTCTCGTTTCCATTAAAGCCACCGTCTGTCGCAGTTTGGTGCAGTCTGTGCATTTCCCAGTCTCCGTGCCTGAGATATCCGAGTACAGAGGCATGTTGGCGATAGGAAATTCCAAGGCTTTTTCTGCGGTCTGATCCGGGAGTAAAAAGTGCCAAAATGTATTGTTGAATCGAGCGATGGAGGACGACGAAAACAAACTATATACTGTTAGGTATTATGATCATGAAATAAAATAAGATAAAGTAGATCTGAACGATGAATTAAGTAGTTTTTTCCAATGCCTAGCGGAGCTTCGGGAAACATGACCTCTCTCTGCTGCTGCTGCTGGGGTGACCCCAGTAAGCGTTACATTTTTATCCTCTGGAAGCATAGAATGTCTAACAAATGTGTATGCCTTTCATCAAATAAGGTGAAGGGGCGTCTCTGAAGTGGTGTTATTAGCTAATGTGGTCACGTCTGTCGTTATGCTATAGTAGCCAGACAGTTCGCTAATATATTAAACTGTAGCGATAACTGTTTAAGCTGGACCTGTTGATCGGAGAAAGATCACAAATGTCGGGTTCACACTACATGCCATCTTATGGTGTTTCTCGATTCTTTACGTTCGTGTTTTCAGGGGGTGATGATCCCGTGATGGGGTATCCAAGTTGTCTTGTCAGCTTAGTTAGCTAGCTATCGGCATACTGTATAAGACATCTTCTCAAGTTGCCTGGAACCAATGGCACCGATGTTATACTAGCGCAATTTATAACAGAATACAACACTCGGAGGTGGAAGCTGTTTTGTACGCTGTTGCTTTTAAAAATAGCCCAGTGCATGCTTAAATAAGCAGGCTGGCTTAAGCAGCTCAAGCACACGTTGGTCTCAAAGTTGAAAATGTCATTCTGGTGTTTTCTGCTCGAGTAGGCCTACAGACAAAAGCACAGACATGTGCTTGATGACATACAGGTGGTTACTTTCAAGACAGTAGAAACATAATGTAGAAAAAAAAAACAATTGATAGGTATCATTCATAGCATGCATATAGACGAATGTCCTGTTTTTACTATTCTTTTTTTTGGTGTGTCAGGTATGTAGAGAGTTATGGAAGAAGTATGTTGTACTAGTAGGCTATGTTATTTTATGATCTTTTGCTGGCATTGAATTATTTGTTATCTCAGTGACCGGAACTAGATATAACAGCCTACTGTATTAGTTATGATTTTGATCTCAATTCAACTCAAACAACATTGTTCTTGTAGATGGACATCAGAAAGTTATTCGCTCGGAGCAGGGATAAAGCAGCAAGGAGAAATGAGAGAGGTACGCTAGGTAACAAGGCAATGCAAACCACTTTTAGGTAACAACCCAGTTGAGTTGACCACTGGTCACTAGCCCAAGCCTTACAGTTACATATCTGTCCAGACAAAGAGGAGCAGCAGAGTGCCGGAGGAGGTGACGGAGGAGTTGAAGGAAAAGGTGAAGGAGAGAGGGATGTTGATGAGCACGAGCAGAGGTGATATGACTATTACTTTCATATTAATTAGGAATAACTGCAAACAGGTTATACACAAGTAACTTTACATATGCATATATAAAAATCTAGATAGTGAAAATGCAGACAGGAGACTGTAATATGTTCTTGTTGCTTCAAGACTCAGTGCAGCAGAGTGCAGAGGAGGAGAGGAGCAGATTGAAGGGACGCAGGTAGAGTTGGCATTGAGAGATGACACTGACAGGTGAGACTCAGCTTAGATTTGATTAATTTTATTTGAACTTTTAATGGTTATCTGAGGTAACCATTGATCATATGATTTTTTGTATGTTGCACCAGACAGGAGAATCAGAGGGCAGAAGAGAATGAGCTGGTTGAGGCAGGGGAAATGCAGAGAGAGAAGGAAAGACAACAGGAGACAGACAGGCCAGAGAGATCACACCCCAGATATGAGACTGAGAAAACAGTTGCCACAGTGGCAGAGAACATTAGACTGGGGGCAAGAGAAAAAAGCAGTGTCCACAATGTTGAGGGACATACAAGTGATCTTGGGGGAAAGGAGTCTGGCCCAAACCAAGTTAAGTTGTCAAAATATCCCCAGCACAACTTTGGTGCCAAGAATCAATCCTTTAACGCCAACTGGTTTGAAAGCTTTACATGGCTGGAATATTCCAAGTCTAAAGATGCAGCCTTTTGTTTTCCCTGTAGAATATTTGGGAAACATTTGAAGAATGACACCTTTGTAAACACTGGCTTTCAAAATTGGAAAAAAGCTCTGGATGTCTATAGAGAGCATGAGAAATCACCAGCCCATAAGGCAAGCATGGAGTCTTGGTGTAGTTATAAAGCCAGTGCGGCTCATGGCAGTGTTGTCGAGCAGTTGGATTCTGCAAGTGAGCGTGAAATCAAAGAGAGACGCGAGTACTAGGGTTGTGAACGATAAACCGATGCGACCGGATATTCGGTTTAACAAGTGAGAGATACGGCTGCATCGGTAGCAGCCTCCTTAATCTATAGGAATTAGCTGTGAATATCTAGATTAATCGGTTGTAGAGTCATGGATCGGGTATCGCGACACTTAGAATCGGTTGTCGGCTTCACACACTTACAGTTTGCGTCAGCGTCTCTAAAACAACGCGAGAGCTGAAGCTGCCCGTGAATGAGTGACAAGTGACAAGAAGGAAAATGGAGGTGGTTAAGGAGGTCAGCGGTGATAATGATGAAAAGATTTTCAATGCACCGGGGAAACAAAAATCCAAAGTGTGGACTGTTTTTGGGTTTTACAAGAAGGAAGGGAAGCTTGACAGAAGCCGTGCTGTTTGTAAGCTGTGTAGAGCATCCTTAACGTACACCGGCAGCACTACAAATCTCGACCAGCATGCTAGGAGGAGACACGGTCAGGAATACATCGGTGAGACCCGCACCAACGAGCAGGAGCGCACTGCAAGCAGTAGCACACAGCCGGTTATTTCTAACATGTTTGCGCAACTTGGTCAAAACTCAGCACGTGCCAAGGAAATCACAGCATCAATAACGCGTTTTATCGCTAAAGGATTATGTCCGTATAATATAGTTGAGTGGGAAGGATTTCAGGATTTGATCCATACATTAGAGCCCAGGTATAAGATACCCTCCCGAAATCATATCACCAACACGTGCATGCCAGCGTTGTATACACAAGTTAAGAGCCAAGTTGAAAAAGAACTGGCAAATGCAGAGCGAGTGGCAATAACAAGTGACGCTTGGACGTCATGTGCAACGGAGTCTTATGTGACGATCACAGCCCACCAGATCACTCCGGATTGGACGTTAAATGTTCATGTGTTGCAGACCAGGGCATTCAAAGGATCTCACACTGGAAAGAATATTGGTGCTCTACTGAAACAGGCATGTATTGACTGGAAACTTTTTGATAAAGAGCCAGCCCTGGTAACAGACAATGCTTCAAACATGGTTTTAGCTGGCGTGGAAGCAGAGATGAGCCCTCACCTCATGTGCTTCGCACACACTATAAATCTGGCCACACAGAAAGCCTTCAAAGTGGACACAGTAGAAAGGTTGCTGGGAAGGGTGAGGAGAGTGGTTGGCTTTTTTCACCGCAGTGTCAGAGCAGCAGAAATTTTACAAGACAAACAGAAACAACTGGCCTTGCCTATCCACAAACTCATCCAAGATGTGTCCACCCGTTGGAACAGTTCCCATGACATGCTTGAACGGTTACTGGAACAACAGCCTGCCATTTCTGCTGCACTCATGTCCAGGGATCTCAGAAGAGGAGAAGAGGTTAACACTCTTAAGGACAAAGACTTCTGCGATGTTGTAGATATTGTGAGGCTGATGGCGCCGGTCAAACTTGTGACCACCAGCATGTGTGAAGACAAGCGGCCCACACTCTCAATGATTTGTCCTGTCAGAGCAAAGCTTAAAAAGAACTTTGAAGCATCAGATGAAGACTCAGCGGTAATCAGAGAGATGAAACAAGCATTCAGAAATGACTTGGAGAAGCGCTACACTGGCCTGGATGATCTGTTCTACACTGCAGCAGCTCTGGACCCCCGCTTCAAGTCTCTGCCCTTCCTGACTGACCATGATGCTGAGCGGACGTTCACAAGCATAACAGCAGAAGCTACATCCCTGCATAACAAGGTAAATCTCCCAACACACTGTTATCCCTTGAGTGTTCTTAACTTATTTACGCCGTGGATGTTCCTAAAGCCAAAATGTTTGTTAGGATAAACGTGGGATCAAAAAAAGTGGTTTTAAGGGGTTTCAATGGAACGTTTAAGGCTGGATTTTGTTAGCATAGCCATTTTAGGCTTAATTAAAGTATTGAGATTTCAACTTTTTATTCTGACTGCTGTTACTACTACACACTAACTGTCTTTTATATTTTATTTCAAGGCAACAGGGGATCCAATTCAGAGAGGCCCACTGCAGACAAATCCATGTCAGACTGAACCTGCCCTTGGAGATCTGGACATTAGCATTGATGCACCCCAGACCCAAGATGAGCCTAAAGGTTTGTGTATTTTATAACTTGTGACCAAGAAAGAGTTGACTTTGGCTTAAACTCATGCAGCCATAAAATATTAGCATACAACAACAGATTCAATGTAATGAGATAATCGGCATGCAAAGAAAAAGAGTATAATAATGATGATGATAATACAACTTTTACTGATGTGAACAAGAGTGCCAATATAAATTCATTCTGAACATCAGATGAAGGTTCATATATAAAATGGTAAAGACGGGTAGAAAAAAAGTGCCACTGAGTCATGACAAACAAAGCCAGTAATATACGGTAATTGTTTTCTATTTCAGATGATGACCCTCCTCTCAAAAAGAAGAAAATGTCAGCGTTGGACCAGCTGTTGGGAAAAGACTTTGAAGTGAGGATGAGAGCTAGATCTGTAAGACACAAGGCGAACGAAGAAGTCAAGAGGTACAGAGAGCGTGATCTGTTGTCCCTGCAAAAAAACCCACTGCAGTGGTGGAAAGAGCAGCAGGACTTGCCACTGCTGTCGTCTCTGGCTAAAAAATACCTCTGTATCCCGGCCACCAGTGTGGCATCTGAGCGGGTGTTTAGTACTGCGGGAGATATTGTTTCCTCTAAACGCAGTCTACTCAAACCTGAGCACGTGGATCAATTGATATTCCTGAAGAAAAACCTGTCCCCCAAAAACAACAAGGATAGTGAGACTTGAATGAAGGAGATTTGTAAAAAAAAAGCAGCAGTTTGATTTATTTTATACATATGTTTATTGTTTAATACATGTGTTAATGTTACATATGTTAATATGTTACATATTTATTTCCTTTAATCTTTTACATAATGCACTTGTCACTGTGTGTTAAGCATTGTTGAGATAAGAATGTGGTTGCTGCTTTGTTCTTCCCCCTCTGACACATTTTGAGATGTCATAAGGTTTTGGTTACATGGTTTGTTTATAGGTCACAGGTTCTGAACCCATTATCAATTCCTGCGGTGCCCTCAATCTGCTGCTGCTTACATTTTTCAGTTTGTAACTTGTAACTTGCACCTTTGTTTTCCAAACACTATGCTCAGGTTGTGATTTTTCTACCTCTTTGGTCCATGTCTAAAAATAAATACATTGACATGTGATTTTGTTGTTGTTAGTTTTATTTTAATTTCATTTTTACCAGTGCCATAAAGCAACAATGCTTGGGGATATGTGGTCTTTTACATATTTGAAAAGAAAATATTGTACTGTCATTTCACAGAATTGGCTTCTTTATTTTATAAAATATCTACAACAAATATTAACCGTAGAATCGAATCGAATCGTTCTTACACTTTATCGATTCATATCGAATCGGTCTATAATAAAAGGATATCGTTTTTGAATCGAATCGTAACCTGTGTATCTAGATGCGTATCTAATCGTTTATCACAGAGAGATGTGCAACCCTAGCGAGTACCTCAGCCGGGTTGTGGCTGTTACCAAGTTTTTGGGTAAACAAAATATCCCATTCCGTGGCCATGATGAGGGCATGTCCAGCGACAACCAGGGAAACTTTCTGGAGTGTATGAACCTCTTGAAAGAGTTTGATCCTTTTCTTCAAGCATATTCATCTACATCTCACAGTACATACTTATCACCTTCATCCCAAAATGAGGTCATTCAATGCTGTGCCCAAGAGATAGTAAAAGCTATCAGTCAAGAAATAAAGGAGGCTGGAATGTTTTCAGTAATGGCAGATGAAGCGAGAGATGGCACCACTGAGCAGCTAGCTGTGTGTGTTCGTTATGTTGCTGGGGGGAGTGTGAAAGAGCATTTGCTAGCCATGACAGATTTGAAAGGGTTTGACGCAGAGTCCATTACCACTGCAATTGAAGATCAGCTAAGATTGAATGGCGTAGATCATGTGAAGGTGGTTGCACAGGCTTATGATGGCGCCTCAGTCATGAGTGGGACTGTTGGAGGGGTCCAAGCTAAGTTCAGAGAGAACCATCCCATGGCCATTTATGTGCATTGCTATGCACATCAATTGAATTTAGTGCTGTGTTGCACATGTCAAGCCATACCAGAGGCCAGGAATTTATTTGACCTCCTGCAGAATGTGTATACATTCTTTTCAGGCTCCCTTGTTAACCACGACAAGTTTAAGGAGACCCAGAAACAGCTTGGCTTACAGCCTTCTGAGCTGGTACAGCTGTCCAAGACCCGATGGTCGTGCCAGCTGAGGTCAATCAACGCTATGATAGAGAATTTCCCCGCAGTTCTCACGTGCCTGTCCAACATCAGCAACCCCACGGCTGTGGGTTTGCATGCCAACCTTGCCAGGTTCACCACAATTTATCTGTTGATGGTCTTCAAGACTTTTTTGTCTGTGACAGAAAGTCTTCACAAATACCTGCAAAGTGAAACTGTGGACCTGGCAAAAGCAGAGGAGTTTAAATGCGCTGTGTGTGCCACTCTAAAAGAAATGCGCACTGACCCCAAAGCGACGGAGGTATATGACCGTGCAAAGGCCTTGTGCGAAACGCACCAAATCCCTGAGTCATGTGTTCCAAGACAAAGGCAAAAGCAAAGACGCCTGGAGGAGTACATAGTCGAGTCTAGTTGTGGGGCAGCGAGTGACCTAGGCAATGCTGAAAAATTGAGAACAAATGTCTACCTACCTTGCCTAGACAGGATGATTGCAGAGCTGGAGCAACGCTTTTCATCTCTGAACAGCGTTGTTCTGAAGGGTGTTCAGGCCTGTAACCCAGGCTCGAGCACCTTTCTCAAAGAGGAGGACCTCAGAGGTCTCGCAGATCACTACAATGTTGATCTTAAACAAGAGGAGGTGTGGGTAGCGAAACATTACCTGGACAGAAAGCAGGAGAGCCTGCCAATTACTGACATGCAATGTCTTTTCGGTTTACTCGATAATGTCATGTTCCCTACACTGACACAGGTCATTAACATATGTCTGACCATTCCTGTGTCCAGCTGCAGTTGTGAAAGGACATTCAGCGTACTGAGACGCCTTCACACTTGGTTGAGGAGCACAATGGGGCAAGATAGGCTTCATCATCTTGCCATCATGTAGGTTGAGCGAGGAGAACTCTCAAATTAATTGGCTCCAAATTAAGCCAGCCACAATTGATCGACAGCTTCGCAAAAATGAAGCAGAGGCGCTACCGTTTACTGTTAAAAAAATGAACAGCTCCCCTATCTTTCTGGCCATGATATACACACCTCATAGGATCATCACCATCACACCATCATAGGATGGTCTGAAATAGAAATGATAAACACAGACATGTATGTATGTAGAAGTGTTTTTTTGTTTTTCCTTTTACAGTTGCACATTTCAAGTTTTCAGTTTTCAAGTTCATGTTTGCTGACAGATATTTAATGAAGATACGCTTTATGATAATAAATAAGTGCTATAAAATATTTGCTCGCGTGCTTGCATTAATTATCTGTTCCCATGCTTTTTTTATGCCCTTTTTCTTTGGTGCCCTATTGTGCCCCTGTATGGTATTGGGTGAGCTGACGCCCCTGATGCAGGGCCCTTTTAATGTTATCATGTGTTTGACGTCCTTTAATGAATCCTGTTTGATCTTCCTCTATCAGTTCTGTTATAAAAGTATACAATCGTTTGGAGATAATTTATATTTTGTAATCTACATTTAATAATGAGATTGGTCTATAGTTCTGACAGTGTTCCTTGTCCCTCCCTGGTTTTGGGATGATGGTTATAATGGCTTCAGCCCATGATGGAGGTATTTTATTGTTATGAAGAGTCCAATTAAAATAATCCACAAGTAGTGGCGTCAGCTCTTTCCCGAACATCCTGTACCACTCTGCTGGGTATCCGTCACTACCTGGGGATTTATTATTTTTTAGTGTCTTTATTGTGTCTTTCACTTCTTCTATAATAATATTGGTCGTTAATGTCTCATTTTGTATACTACCAATTTATGGTAAATCCAAAGAATTTAAAAATAGCTTCCTTTCCTCCTCACATTCAGATGTGGGTTGTGTATATAGTTCCTTGTAGTATCCACAAAAGATGTTCTCTATATCCTCCGGTTTATCTGTTAATTTACTTGTATGTGGATCTCTGATTTTATGTATACTACTAAGTGCTTGTTGTTTACGTATACTTCTCGCCAGCAATTTAGTCGCCTTTGAGCCTGCTTCGTAATAATTTTGTTTGAAGAATTTGTTCCTTTTTTCAACCTCGTCTAATAATATTTCATTTATCTTTTTTTTTACTTCCTTGATTTGTTGATAAACCTTTGGATCTTCTGTTCTTTGATATCCCTGTTCTAATTCCCTCAGTCTTTCAGTATGTGTTCTATATGATTCTAATTTAATTTGTTTTGCATGCGCAGTTTCTGCTATCAATTTCCCCCTTATCACAACCTTCATGGCATCCCATAATATTGTTGGGTCTACTGCTCCATTGTTATTTTCCTCTATGTACCTTTTTATTTCTGCTTTTACCTTCTCTTTTCGTCGTTCATTGTTCAATATTCCTACATTCAGTCTCCATACAGTATTTCGTTTCCTGTTACTTAAACACATTTTTAAATAGAGTGGATTATGGTCAGACACGTCTGCCCCTCCTATTTTACATTCCTTCACTCTGTGTTTATCCCCTGTATTCAGTAGAAAATAGTCTATCCTTGAATGAACTTTATGTGCAGCGGAATAGTGCGTAAAGTATTTTTCCAAAGGATGCAGACTTCGCCATATATCTGTCATCCCCATCTCTTCTAGTGACATATTGACAAATCTTGTTAAAGGCATTTTAGTTCTTTTGAGACTCGTTGTATCCATATTGTGATTCATGACAACGTTTAAATCGCCCCCACAGATAAGGATTCCCTCTGTTTCTACTGCTATGACGTCAAAGAGGGACTTGAAAAAGTATTTGTCGCTTTCTGGGGGTGCATATACATTTACCAGTGTGATTGGTTCATTTTCTAATCTTCCTTTTACTATTATATACCTTCCTTCTTTGTCTTTGATTTCCTTTTCGTAATAGAATTGTATTGTGTTTGGTATTAATGTTGCAACTCCCCTCCTGCGTCCCTCCTTATATGTACTGTAGTATAAGCTCCTGTAGCCGTATCTTTTCAATTTTTCATGTTCTAATCTAGACAGATGTGTCTCTTGTAGGAATATAATTTGTGCTTTTTCCTTTTTCAATTTTGTCATCACCCTTTCTCTTTTCATTGGTACATTTAACCCATTCACATTCAGCGACATTATTTTGATGTTATTAGTCATTTACTGCTCTCTGAAAATATTCTCCCAAACCGTTACAAACTACATAAACATGAACATATAACTGAACACAAACCAAATACCTCCCGAACTTCCAAACATGGGGTATTCTTTTACTCCTCCCCGCGTCCCCGTCGGTGGGTGAAGGGGATATCCTCATCTCTAACAAGGGCCCCTCCCTAGACCTAGGTACGCGCCCAACTTGTGGGGTACCACAGCGCCTATACATGTCCAACTTAAGTACCTCGACCTCTCCCAGTCGGTTCTTAATATATTATTCAAACTAAAGAAGTCCGAAAATGTTCAGATACTCACACTGTGGATCTATTCTTCTGTCAGTCTTTTTTCTTTTTGTTTGTTTATCCACTTAGTGCCGTACAGTGCTTGTTAATTAGTCTTTTTATTCCAGTCTGTTATTATGATCCTTTCCCATACCTTCTTTTAAGCAGAACTTATTAGAACTTATTAGAACTTATAGAACTTATTATTTCCACTGATAGTTTTGTAGCTTGTCTCTTGCTCGCTGCGCCGGGTCGGGTCCGCGGTCTTTCCCTCTCACTCGCTGCCATTCTGCCGCTCCTCGCATCCTTCCCTCGGCCGCGGCTCCGGTGTCTCCTCCTGGTACGTCCGCAGTGTAGCCTCTTTCCTTCATGTCCCGCGCCGCTTCAATGGCACTGTCATACATCTTCACTCCGTTGTTCCAGTGTATTCGCATCTTGGCGAGCGGCGTCTGGAAACGAATTCCCTTCTCCTTCAGTGCTCTTTTAATGCCCGCGTACGCCTTTCGTTTCTGAACAATTTCTGTAGGATAGTCATGATCAAAGAAGATTTGTTTGCCTCCTACTTGTAGCTTTTTCTGCCAGGCGCTCTTCAAAATCATTTCATTCGTCTTGAACTGTAGAAAGTTGGCAATAATTGACCTGGGCGCAGCGTTCGGGGTCGGTTTCTGGGCTAGGGCTCGGTGGGCTCGCTGGATCTGGAGGTTGGTCCCCTCCGGGAGCTCGAGTTCGGCTTTTAGAAGCTGCTCCAGGTATATGGCTGCCGAGCTCCCCTCCGTGTCTTCTGGTAGCCCAAAGATTCTGATGTTGTTTCTCCTTG
Organism: Gadus morhua; assembly: GCF_902167405.1. Classification (NCBI taxonomy): domain Eukaryota; kingdom Metazoa; phylum Chordata; class Actinopteri; order Gadiformes; family Gadidae; genus Gadus; species Gadus morhua. Next base: position 25,985,673 of record NC_044060.1, on the reverse strand, counting down.
ATCTCCCCTCGAGATCAGTTATTTTCTCTTGCATTCGGCGCGTCTGCCCCATCATCTCCGACAGCGCGGTACTGGCCTCCATTTTCCACTCTTCGACTTCTGCTATGGGCCCCTGAGCCTCGCTGATGCTCACCTGTTGTGCCTTTAGGTCGTTGTTGTTCTCCTTTAGCTGACGGTCTATTTCTTGCCGGAGTTTGGTGATTTCCTCCTTCATCTCTCTCTTCAGCTCGTCTTTAAATGTGATCAGCTCATGGCGTAGTTCTTGTTTAAGTTCGTTGATGTCCTTGCTGATAGTAGCAAGCCCGACTCTTAGCGTCTCCGCGCTGTCCATGTTCTCGGTTGTCTCGTATTGGGAGATTTCTTCCGTTACGGATTGCTCTGCTGCTTTGTTTTGCTTTTTGTTGATTTTCTGACTTATTTTCTTTTTTGTCCCACTCATACTCTAGTTTTGTTTGTCGAGTTATGTCTGAATAGTGGGAATATTTTACCGACTCTGGAGAGCTAGTTAACTATGCGTTTACTCTCTCCGCCATCTTCCCGGAACTTCCCGCGAAAGATGTTTTTACGCTCTCGCTCAAATTTAATTTTGGCACTATGGGGGAGGGGACCAAGGCAGGGCGGGCTTTCCTATGATTGGCCGTTATTTGATTGACAGCCCTCCTCAGCCCTCCTCTCATTCAATTCTGAATTGTACAGTAAATGGCTGAAACGATAGTTACTTATTGTAACTCTAGATTCTATGAGCATAGGCGCAGCCTTTTAAGGCTATCGCTATTGGGTTATCCCTAGGCGTGAGCCGTAGCACTGAAAAATTTGTAATCCCCGACCACCAACAGCGTGGGCCTCAATTACGTCCGCGTGCGGCGTTCCTCAACGACGTCCACATTTCGCAGATATAGTCGGGCGCCGGCGGACGTTCTGCTCCCAATAAACAGCTTTTCTTCAGCTATTTAAAGGACAATGAGGCCGACACTTAAAAGGCTGCGCCTATACTCATAGAATCTGGAGTTACAATACGTAACTATTAGGGCTGTAACGATACGCGTATCAAACCGAAAATCGCGATACTCAAAGCCACGAACCTGTCTCGCGGTGTGAGAAGGCAGAAGGGCGATATGCCCTTTTTAACTCTTCGGTCAAATTGTCCGATTGAAATTTGCTAATAAATTGTCTAAATAATAGTCTGCTGACAGCGCCCCCTCCTATCGATGCCGTAAATATGTGATGAGATGCCCTCTCTGTGATCACAGCTCTCCGTGGCTACGGAGGATTGCATTTCTCCACAGCCGTCGAAGTCCTCATATGCGATATGAACGACATTTATCCAGAGTGGGCCAAGCGCGAAAAAAATTGCCTGTGTGATCCTGTCTCTATTGTTTTGTGTGATTTGACTTGCAGTTTTTTTGCTTATAGGTCGGAATGAAGCGGCCACCGATTATTGACAGGATAGGTACTTTATTCTACCGGACTCGTTCGCTTCTTCACTAGGCACACGCGCTACCGCTCGCCCCCCTCGCTCGTCCACTCACTCGCTGACGTCACTCACACGCGCATACGCACACTGCCATTCTCCCGCACACACATATGCTACTCGTAACACTATGCCTCGTTATTGCGACGTTCATGTTTTTTCTCATCTATTGAAAGTTAGGCTATTAAACATGTTGCATTCTATACGGCCTGATTATGACATTATTTAAGCTACATAGCCTAATAAGAAGCGCTAATAAGGATATTTGAATAAACCAACCAAACAGTTAAAGGGGCCCTATTATGCCTACCAGCAAAAAGCATCCTCAAACTGCAATCTTTGGTTATTTCTTTATTAATTTAGCTATACTTTAATAGTATTCTTTCGGTTCAAATCTGTTCAGTGTTCCAAATTATTTGTTATTAAATGTTACATTAAGATAATTGGTATTTAAGTGTTGTTTCAATAAAATGCTTTTTAAATTTAAAAGAATCGTGGGATGTATCGAACCGTGGGTCAAAAATCGTGATACAAACCGAATCGTGAATTTGTGTATCGTTACAGCCCTAGTAACTATCGTTTCAGCCATTTACTGTACAATTCAGAATTGAATGAGAGGAGGGCTGAGGAGGGCTGTCAATCAAATATCGCGCTTCAGAAACGGCCAATCATAGAACCAAGGCAAGGCAGGCCCGCCCTGCCTTGGTTCCCTCCCTCATAGTGCCAAAATTAAATTTGAGCGAGAGCGTAAAAACATCTTTCGCGAGAGGTTTTGCGCGCGCTGAGGTAATTTGCGCGCGCGAGAGGCTGTTTTGCGCACGCAGAGATCATTTGCGTGCTCGCAGTTAATATCTACGCGTGTGGAATAATATAATACGCCCGAATGCATCTTTTATCACATTAGTGAATTATGGCACTAATGTGTCGCCATAGAACAATATCATTAATGGGTCTCAGATATTCTTTCACAGTCCCTCGATTTGCAGTCTTGACCATGACCTTGAAGTTGTCACTGCTTGGTATGGCCAGAACGGATGCATCTGAAGAGACGCACAGCTCTCTGTCATGGGCTTGGGAGAGAGAGACTGGAACATAAGGTCTTTGAATGTGTAGGGGCTAAAGGTCTGTAAGTCCATGCTTCCCACTGAGCCCTCTTTTCTGCAGGAAGTGGCTCATCCCAGTCTTGCTGCACAGAGGTGAAGTCCCTGACAAGTGCCTTTCCCTGCACAGTGATGGGAGACACAAGCCCCAGGGGTCGTACAGGCTGTTGACCGTTGAGAGCGTCCTTCTCCGTGTGAATGGTTTGACATCTCGTGACACTCTGAATGTGAAGCAGTCTGTCGTTAAATCCCAGCTAATGCCAAGACTCCGCTGAAGAGGTAATGTGTCAGCACTCAAATCCAAGTCCTTGAGTTCCTTTGCTCTCTCCTCAGGTGGGAAAGCCTCCATGACTGTGCTGCTGTTGGACGCCAGTTTGTGGAGTCTCAGGTTTGCCTCTGCCAGCATTCTTTGCATCCTTCTCAGAAGGTCGACAGAAGTTATCCCATCGTCAACATACAGTTTGCGCAGAACAAATTCTTTGGCGTCTGTGCCACATTTAGCTTTGCCACGTTCTGCTGCGCAGCCCATATATCGCTACTGCTGGGGGTGGGCTGTTCCCGAACACATGTACAGTCATTCTGTTGTCAATGATTTCCTTGCAGTTGTCTTTGTGCCACAGAAAGCGAAGATAGTTGCGGTGGTCTTCTTTTACCTTGAAACTATAAAACATTTGCTCAATGTCGGCAGTAATGGCAATCTTTTCTTTGCGGTAGCGTAGCAGGACGCCAATCAGTGAGTTGTTGAGGTCGGGCCCCGTGAGTACTACATCGTTGAGTAAGATGTTGTGATACTGGGCATTTGAGTCGAACACTACTCTAATTTTGTCCGGCTTTTGGGGGTGGTAAACTCCAAATATTGGCAAGTACCACGACTCCTCACCAGGCTGCGTGGGCCATCTTGTTGTTCGGCAGCTGTGTTCTCGGTGAGCGGAATGGCAATGGCGCCACCCACTGGTTGTGTTCGTCGAGATACACGCTCTTGTCCATCACCTCCAAGAAGATGTTGTATTCAATTGAGAGGGCTAGTTTTTCATCATCTGCATTTCTCACGAAAAATGTTGTCTCCGTGGCGGTCTGGTCGATAAAGGGAGTGCATGAGTGATGGGCGTCATGTGTTGAGTCAGGGAGGCAAAGGAGAGAACGAGGGCCTATTTGCTCTCTGACTTGGATACTTTTACTGCACGGTGTGAAGAATGAGGTTCCGCCATTAGAAAGTATGTTAGTCTTGTTGACATTGACTTCAGCTGGCTGCTGGACCCTGTCAAGGCAGATCTCGCCCACAATGACCCAGCCCAAATCTAAGCGCTGTGCATACGGTGTGTTGTGAGGTCCATTGTACTGCTCACGTACCTTGTGCACACTCAAGACGTCTCTCCCTAGGAGAAGAAGAATCTGAGCATCAGGATCTGGAGGTGGTATCTTGTCTCGCACCGGAGAGAGGTGAGCAAAGTGTTGTGTGATGTCTGCCGTCGGTATTTCTGGTTTGTCATCTGGCATCGTGTTGCCTTCGATGAGGGGAGGAAGTGCTACTGTGGACTTCCCATAGAGTGACTCCACTGTGAAGATGCCTTTCTCCCCGCCGTCTCAACTGTGCCTGAGCATGTCCTCAGAGTGTAGGGAGAGGGGTCGCCTTCAATGCAGAACAGGTCGAAGAACTGCGTCTTGGCCAGCGACCGGTTACTCTGGTCATCCAATACTGCATACACGTGCTGGGCTTTTTCACGATGTTTTGAAGGATGAACTTTCACCAGGCATATTTTGGAGCACGACCTGGGCTGGGGAGAAGTGACACATATTTTTGTGCATTTCGTAGTGACATCGAGTTGCTGTTCGCTTTGTTCTGGTTCACTTCTGGTCTCTTCAGACGACCAGGGGGCGGGACCAGGATGTAGGGCAGATACATGCCTCTCACTGCCACATTCTCTGCATTTCACAGACAGTTTGCAGTCCTTTGCAACATGTTTAGTGGATGCACAGCAACGGTAACAAATATAATTATCTCTGAGATAGGCCTTTCCGATCATCCAGGTGCTTAATTCTAAAGGCCCGACACTTGAAGAGGGGGTGGGGCTTGTTATGGATGGCACAATGTTTGTCTGGCTCATTGTTTTGCTCGTCTGATTGGTTGCCGGGAAAGTTTTGAGTTCCTGCTGACACAAACTCGGGTCATTTCGAGCCTTTTGCTTGATTGCAGATAAACCTTACGAAAAAACTGAAAGGTGGAAAGGATACCTTGAGCTCTTCTTTGTATCTGGAGCCTTGTGTGACCCATCTTTCTTGAAGGCTGTATGGGAGTTTTTCAACTATGGGGTTCACACCCCTAGCCGTGTCAAGATATGCACGCCCCAGTGTTAGGCCACTCCCCTTTGCAGACTCCAGCTCTTGCAGCAGATCCCCCAGCTCTTTCAATTGGCGAGGATCTTTGTTTGAGATGCGAGGAAAATCTTCAAGCCGTTTCAGTAGAGCATGGTCGATTACTTCTGGGCATCCGTAGCAGTCCTCTAGACGCTGCCATATGATCAGCACTGCTTTTTCTGGACTTGTGACATGGACTGACCTGAGTCGTTTGCCCTGAATGGCTGACTCCGGACCGAGCCATTTGACGAGTAGGTCCAGTTCCTCTCTGTGTGTCAGGTTGAGGTCTTGTGTGATGCTTCGAAAAGACGTTTTCCATGCCCATTAGTTCTCCGGGCGATTGTCGAATTGGGTCAATCCTGAGCTCACCATCTCTCTTCTTATCAAATATGTGGCGAAATCAGGCATCGGAGGTGGCGCGTCTTCTGATGTTGGATGAGAAGTGGGCCTTGGGGGGTACCTGCTTAGTGTTGGATTGTTGTGTGGGCCTGCGTAGTCCACTCTGCTCGGCTGTGCGTGGTTGGTTGCATGGGGGCACAATTGAGCAGTGTGTTACGGCTGAGAAGGATGCAGCAGAGCGGTTGTTTGAAGAGGATGACTTGGTTCTCCGTGCGTCTGCCGTGTTCCAAGAAATGGCTTTGGAGCGCGTTGCACTGGAGTGTTACGCACATACTCCCTGGTGCGCTGAGCTCTGTTTTCATCTCCCAAATCCAGCGGCTGGTGGTCTTCCCACTCGGCTGCAGCTTGGTAGATGTCTGCTTCTCTGGACGCTGCTTCTGCCTCCTGCTCTAGTTGTAGCCTGTGAAGGTCAGCCTCCACCTCTGCTTTGCGGTGTGCTGCTTCGGCTAATAATTTGTTTTTGTTCTTCAATGCAAGCTTTCTCCCTAAGCATAGCAGCTTCCTTCTCAGCGTAGGCAAATTTTACTTTAGATGCTTCTGCCTTGGCCCTTGCCTTTTTGACAGCGCTGCTAGCTGTTGATGCGCTGGACCTAACTGACAAACTGACCTCGTTTCTAAAATCACATGTGCTTTATCTTCTTCCTGAGAAGTCGTCATTTTGTAGCTGTGTGTTTCTGACGAGCTGAGTGATACGAGGTTGCTCCTTTGTCTTCACCCGCTGTGTATTCGTCCTTTTACTATTCTGTCCTAACAACTGTGTCCTTGCAAGGCGTAGACAAATAGCTAACTAGAAAGAATGTGGAATGAATGAAGCTCCAGAATGTTTCGTCGATGCAATGTTCTTTTACTGTTTATTGTTGCTCTCATTCATTTTTAGTAAAACTATAAAATAAACAGAAAGACATCAAATTACCATATGTCAAATTACTATCTCATCAACATGTGTTTTATATTCACAAGCAACATGCTAATCATATCGGACGATAACCACGGGCTACATAGTTAGCGAGCAATGCGTTGAAATGTGTTCTTAATCAAACGTAACAATAATTGCGTGCAACACTTTCGGACGTGTCTACCCCAAGGATCTGACTGTGAGAAACGGCTTCGTTGCACACATCTCTCTGAACACGTTAGAACTAGATTCTCGCGAGCGAGGCAAAACAAAACAAAGGTACGTAGGGTGCGATACCAGGGTACACCAGAAGGTGTCCTTCTTGTACAAGTTTAAACAGCAAAGAGGAGCAAAGAGATTAAGTCAGAACAAAAGGTAAGTATCAAAATGGAATTCCTTTCAATTGCTGTTTCTGATAGATTGGTTATGCTTGGTATGTGAAAGTGGAATTACATGGCAATGGCACTCAGTTTAACGAATTCGAATGTTGTTTGCTCAATGGCATTTGATTTTATAATTATGTTTTAGTATTTTTTTTTGAAGTGGCCATAATATGAACTGAGAATAATACTTTTGAGATAAGATTGCTGTTAATTCCTGCTATAATATTTTGTTGATAAGGCAGTCTATCTGTTGAATTATATTACTGGCTTGAAGCGATAATAAATCTCTCCATTCCCTGAAAGATCATTTTTTTTATATTTCTACAAAACATTTGTCTTTCACAATCTAGAAAAAAGAGTAAATGGCATTATTATCCTGAATTTTGTAATTATATTGTCCAAAAAGTTGTAATCAGCTTATATGAGTTTCCTTACAATACGTAGAATAATCCCAGTTAAGATCACGCTGTGTTTTTGAGCAGAGAAGTCTTTCTGCTAATATGCAATTAGCAGACGTTGGTAAAGGTTGTAGCTCTATGGCATTCTAACTGAGGAAGGACAAAGAATTCTTCACTACCATAGCCTTTCCCTGACCATCCCTCTCCTTCTCTGCCAGCAAAACAAATTCAAACAATCATCCAAGCATTGTCACCTCCAGACTGATAGAGATGACAAACAGATTTGTCAACACATCTAGGATGATGTTGCCAATCAGCTCACTCTGCTCTCCAAAACCTTCAATGTCTTCCAATCAAGCAAGAACCATTATAACTTGCAAAGCCCTACGCTCCCTGGCTCCCTCACAGATATTCTCCAGCAGTAGTTATATATAATAATAGTAATAATAATAATAATAATAATACATTTGATTTGTGTAGCACTTTTCTCTTGTTCAAAACGCTTTACAGAGGAAACAAAAAATAAATAAACAAACAAAAATAAATGCAAAGTTGATGGGGGGTGGTCTAGGAGTAGGCAGAGGAGAAGAGATGGGTCTTGAGGTGGGACTGGAAGATGGTGAGGGACTTGGAGTCCTGGATATGTTTGGGGCTGGAGTTCCAGAGCCTGGGAGCTGCCTTGGAGAATGCTCTGTCATCAAGATTTCAGAGTTTTGCTGTGTGGATGGAGAGGAGAGCGGCTGAGATATGGGGGGGCCAGATGGTGGAGAGCTTTTTAGGTGAGGTCCAGGAGTTTGATATGGATCTGGTGGGAGATGGGCGGCCAGTGTAGGTTTCTGAGGACTTGGGTGATGTGGTGCCAAGATTTGGTGTGAGTGAGGAGACGGGCTGCTGCATTCTGGACCAGTTGGAGTCTGTTGATGGAGGTGGTGCTGATGCCGGAGAGGAGTGTGTTAGAGTAGTCTTTCAGGAGCGAGGAGTGTGAGTGAGGATCTGATATTTGCAATATTACGGAGTTGATAGAAGGAGGTTTTGAAGATGTGGCGGATTAGGGGTTCAAGGGGAGAGTGGAGTCAAAGATGACGCCAAGGTTGCGGGCCTTGGGGGAGGGGGAGACAATGGTCGTAAGTGAGTGTACGGGGTGAGTTTGCTGAGGGTGTTGCTGATCTCACTGCATGGTAATATAGTACATCTCCGCCAATTGACAATATGTCAATTGGTTTCCTGTTTGTTGTACCGGATCACCTGATAATGGCACAACCATCAGGATCATGTTCTAAGGACTGGTAGCCTACACGTAAAATCTAACGTGTAGGCTAAATTAAAAAAAAAGCTAATTCCAGTAGGAATACTTTGATATAAATATAATTTTATATTGTTTGTCTTATAATATTCATTGAATACTTTTGTTAGATAAAGTGATTTCATGACCCAGGATCTCCAGTTTCAAATGCTATATATTAGATTGCAGTGTTTTCATCATCTTCCATTGTTGCCATTTGTGTTTGCCTACTGGTGTGTACAGTACATTCACTTTTAGCTCATCGTTTTGACGGTTTCTTTGTCAAGACTCTGGCAGGGATAAAAAACAAGACACTTCAAAGTAGGAAATGTCTTGAAATTTCACAGCATACTCCTACAACTGGCCGACAGGGTCCATTTATGTTATATTATACAACGGGGGACCTAAATCCAGCGATCTGATTGGTTCCCAACTGTTGTATAATGAGCGTATACATAACTGCTATGACGCCCGATCATTTTGTGAAAATTTGCATATCACTCCGCGCCTGGAAGTAGAAAGTTACAAAGTAAAACATATGTTGGATGATGGAGAGGGTGTAAATGTTGTTACTCCGGGAGTGAGCAAGGCGATGGAGAGACTAACGAAAGCTTAGGCACACGGCGAGTGAACTGCTCCATAGGATAAATTGCCGGCGAACCGCTCTATCGGAACCCTCTCTCGGAGGGACGCTAAAGTGTGTTGCATAGCGACCGTCGATGCATAGGGGCAGCCAGGAGGGACTACTTTTTTGTATTCTTTAATAAAACGGCTACTTTGACTTTCTTGGTTTCTTTTTAAATGTAGTGTGTCTATGACTTTCCTTTCGCCATAACAGTAACCGTTGCATAAAAGCAATAGATCACTTCAGTCAGTGGCATGTGCTCATTATACCACTGTGAAGGGGGTCGCCGGCCCTCCGCTGCGCGTCGGGGCCGGACAACGCCCCTTAACAGTGGTATAATGAGCACATACCACAGCCTGGCGTGATCTATTGCTTAAGTATATACGCAGAAAAAAGCATGCCTTTAATACGTCATGTCACTCTTGCTCTCTTTTCACTTAGCATTGGTCAACTTTGAGATTGGGAAAGAGGAGCTACCCTCCGTTGGCAATATAGGGTATGTTTTAAAACAAGAAGCCCGGTGAGCATAGTAAGAGCTACTAAGACACATAGCAGGGCCAACAGGGCTATGACCACTGCAGAGGAGTGCACCACATCTGGTTCATGTCCAGGTGTGGGGGGAAAGCCAGCCTTGTTTGTAGACAGGTAAGATCCATTTCCTTGGGCCGAGGATGAATTATTTGCCGAAGCGCCCTGTCCTGGGGTCGTGCTGTGACAAGTTGGGTCGTCTTGAGGGACTGGAGGGGTCAATCTAAGTTGTGAATCCGAGGTTACTGATGGGGAGAGGCCGAGCGACAAACATTCTTCGTAGCTAAGGGTCTCCAGTGAGATGTTGGGAGGATACACACGAATCACGAGAAAATCTCTGTTAGTATTGTTCTTATTACCTGTTTTCACCAAAGACTTATCCAGTGTTTTGTCAAGTCTAGACGGGAGGTTAGTCAGTTCAGGTTTGTTTCTTTGGTTGGGCTTCAGGATCAGAGGACAGATCGCTACAATGGAGAGGTTTAGCAGCAAATGGTGAGCTAGGTGAAACGGCTCTGTGCACACAAGGTCCATGGCCATCTTAAGCCTTCTACTCAAAAGCCAACGGTAAAGATACAAGATGTCGCATTCACACACCCACATGTTATTACCCAGGTCTACAGATCTGAGTCTCGGGAGCCCGTCAAAAGCACTCTCAGGTACCGAACGCAAACAATTGCTGTTGATCTTGAAAATCTGCAGGTTGATCAATGAAGACATGGATAGCAGGTTGAGTGCTGATATACAGTTGGCGGAGAGGTCTAAATATGTGAGTGAGGGAGGCAACTTTGCAGGCAGGCTGGTCAGCTGGTTACCTTTCAACAAGAGGACCTGCAGTCTGTTCAGGCCCCACAGTGCTGCAGGTTGAATGGCCCGGATCCGGTTATCTTCCAGGTCGAGCCGGGTGAGGTTGCCGAGGTGCTGGAGTGCCCCTGACGTGATGTAGGTGATGCGGTTCTCCTGCAGCTGCAGGGTCTGCAGGCTGGGAGGCAGGCCATGAGGGAACCGGGCGAGGTGGTTCTGGCTGAGGCTGAGCTCCTGCAGGCCAGAGAAGGGCCTGAGCAGGTGGTCGACGTTACACAGATGGTTCCTGGCAACCGACAGGCCCGACGTACTGAGGGGGACGGAGTCCGGGAGAGACCGGAGACCTAGGGACTCGCAGAGAACCAGGCTCCCCGGCTGGAGGCAGCAGCAGCCGGGTGGGCAAGAGGTCAGAAGCAGCAGGCAGACGACCGGTGGACAGGCGAACAGAATAAGGAGGACACCGCAGCATCCACTCCAAGGCATATCTCACTGTTAACCAGAAAACAAGACAAAAAACAACCAAAGGAACAACACATGCATTATGCACTGTATTATGTATTAGGTCAAGGTATGAGTAGTGTTTGGCTAGAGATTTCTTCTTCCAGATGAGACGTACATATCTGTTATTTGCTATTTGTCTGTCCATCCGTCCCTCCCTCCCTCCCTCTATCTATCTATCTATCTATCTATCTATCTATCTATCTATCTATCTATCTATCTATCTATCTATCTATCTATCTATCTATCTATCTATCTATCTATGAATTTGTTAATGTATCATTGTATTTATTTATCTATGTATGGATACTATGTTATATGATGATATATGTATGTATCTATCTGTCTGTCCTAGAGTACCTATAGATAATACGATCATTACTTACCATTCTTCTATTGCTGTTGATCTGATCTGGCTGATCCTGCAGTCCTGATCTCTGGTCTCTATGGACAACCATCTTCTTTGAGAATTCCAAGCAGATGCTCATAAAAAATTAAAGAGACCATCAAGGTGCTGTATTACCTTACAGCGATCATCTTCTTTATCCATAATGCGCCATTGTGATTAGTGCCAAATGGGATTATGCCGGTCGGTCTAAAGTTTTAAAAAACTTGTACTCAATGGAATTCAAAGGTGTTAGTAAGCACACCGATTGACCAAAGGTACCGTGTCAAAATAGCACTTTATCAACCTCAAACAGATAGCGTTGGGCAAAAACACAATTCTTCAACCTGCTGGCATGTTGTCTTGTTCCTGGCCTTGTGAAACGTGAAAGTTAAGAGTCTGTATTTTCTAGAATTATTTAGCACCTCGCTTACAAGAGCAGGGAATCCAACTCGAGTTTTAGTCTCCAATGTCCACCACAACAAGCGGTTCATTATCTTTGACATTTGAGCTCTATGCCAAGTTTGCGAAGCGTACACAAATAGAGATAAATATATATTTGATTTTTGCGGCTGCAATAGGTGTCTTGTTTTTTATGACATTTGTTGTATTTATAGTTCAGCCTTAGATAATAAATTAATCCTATATTTTGTAAAAAAAATAAATAATAATAATTAAAGGACAATTCAGGTATTTTGAACATTGAGCCCCCTTTCTGGTTTGTCTAGGATGAAATAGAGTTGTTAACACTGTAATTTTGATTATTGGTCCTGTCTCGAGTATTTGGCTAATTTCTGATTTCATCATAGCGAAATACAGTTTCTGTCGTGTTTTATTTGGCATTTTGTCTATCTGCATTTTGAAACGGATGAAACAGAAACCGGACCGGAACCGCAGACTTTTCACTCGGTTCTCCGTATCAACAATAGGGCTAGAAGCAAGCAAAAAGCCTAAACCAGAGCCCGTCTACGAAGAGCCTAGGCAGTAGGCACTACACATGCGCCCCATTGTACCCCATTGTAATTCCATCAGACATCCACTGGGGGTGATCGCGGGCGAGTCCAGATTGAATGGGAGTCTATGGGGCTAGACGGCTAAATATATCTCTTTCACCTGCTTGTCATTGAAATATCGCAAATTTTATTGTAGATTGCGCCAGTTCAATATAGATTATAGTTCAAAAGTCAAATGAATAAGTACTTATGTCCTTTCGATTTCTTACAGTTTGGGCCGTTGTTGGCCGTACACGCTAGCATTCTGCTAATGAATGCTGATTTGTCAGGGATGGACTTGCGACTGATTACGACCAGAGACCCCTCTTGATGGCATCTGAAGCTGCAGCACAATCGGAGGACTTTCCGTCGAAGTAAATTTTTGCGTACTGTATTTATATTTTCCAGCAGGCACTTTTTATATAGTTATGTATGGTGAAAGTACTAGGGTATAAATCGAATTTCTTCCATTTTTGTCTTCAATGTTCAATGTGTTATATACATGGTACGGTATGACAACCTAAAATAATACAGTCAATGTCCCGCTCAATATCATTTCATCTGTCATTGTCTATTTTTCAAAAAAATAAAGATAGTTAAAAAAAAAAAAAAAAAAAATTGTAAATGTGCAATGATAAACTGCTCCAACAGTGGAAACGGATTGTCCTTTTTTTCGTTTCCCAAGAACAGAATAAGGTAACTTTCTTGCTTGCTTCTATATGAATTGTCCTAGGCTACCTGAGGCTGCACCTGGTAGGAAAAGTTGCGCTGGAGCCCGGGTAAAATCGCACATGGCTTATTCAAGTTGCGCGCTAGACATTCTCTAAAGTGTCGAGACTCAAGCACTTAACTTACCTTAACCGATTGTTCTATACAAATTGTTTGTTAACGATTTAACAACTTCAACATCTGCTATTACTGTAGTTTTTTTTTGTAGGACTTAGCCTACTAGGTCATGGGCTAATGACCTTGCACAGAGGGAAAACCATCTACACCACTTGTCATTGATTTCTATGCATTCACTGATCTTCACAAATGGGTTTGTTTTAAGCCATTGAATTTAATTTCTCTGCCCTGCAACACATTATAAGCTACACATGTTTGTTAAATGAGAAATATGGTCTAGGTCACATTGAAACAGTAATTATACAAACGTTATACCAACATTGCAAGAGGCAAGTTTATTCAAACATCACATTAACAAGAACACATAAGAACAGTAACTAATAGTAAATAAACCAAAAAAATTAGAAATGATTTAACAACACTGAACATACTGAACAGAGGCAGGGAAAAAGGACAGAGGAAGAAGACTTGTCCGTTGTCACAGCATCAAGGTCCAACTGTAGAGATCAAGAAAGAAAGAGGCATGAAGAGGAGTACAACAGAACACTGTGCTCTCTAGGAGATTGTTTACTGATGTAAACTAAGTTTATGCAGTCTTACAATTATGAATCAAATCCAGGTTTCTATTTCAGGAGAAAGATAGATAATCAGCCGACAGCCAGCAGCCAGCCAGCTGATAGCAGCTAGCACTAGATAGAAATCAATAGCGATGTCGTTACTAAAAAAAAAGCTCAGGGTTTCCCCAGGTTTGATTAACCCAAATTTAAGACTTTTTTTAGACTTTTTTAAGACCACTTCAATGAAAATTAAGACCTACATCGCACCCATTAGGCGGTCGTAAAACATATTATTCATGTTTTTTTGGAACATATGAAACATTCATGTCAATACATTAATGAATGTGCCAAAGGATAAGTGTGCACTCACCAATCAAAGAGCCAAACTGAGGGCCTAACTCAAGGCCTAGAGGACTGATGTCTCTTAACTAGTTATGACCATGTACCCAGAAATGATAATAAAAGATTAAAAAAACAATACACAAAGTGATGGTGTGAAAGTGTAGCTGTATTTTTTGGTTAAATATCAAGCTTTCAACACACAATATAAAATATAAACAAACAAACTCTTTTCAAATTGCTGTAGTTTCTCAGCATTCAAATCTCTTCAACCATTTCAATTTCCCGAATTTTGTTATGTACGAGGTCTTGTTCTTGCCACTGGTGAACGTTGCAGCTATTTCAGAGTCTGAGAACATAGCCTTGAAGAGTTTGCTTATCCCTTCATTCGAGCTACTGTAAGTTACTGTAAGTTAAGGTAAGTCTGTCTACAGAGAGGAGGACCTGAAACTGTTGAACACTGAGTGAGTTGAACACCAGAATCATTTTGTCCTCTTTAAATACTTAAAATAATGAAAGATCATCACACCTAGGAGGATGGCACATTCTTTACAAAAGATTATTGTCATGACTGAGTGGTGGAAGAATCAGGGAAATTAAAGATTGTTGTAGGAGTAAATGGACAAAAAAAGAACAAACAAATACAACTTAACATTAACAGCATTAAAAAAATATAAATAAAAACGTACCTCATGAATGTCATCTCGCCTTCTCTTCTTCAGTTTAAAAACTCATTGCACCTCACCCCGAAGAAGAGCCTTAGATGCGTCGGTCCAGTGGGCAAAGAGTTTGCCATGGCTCAAATATTAAGAATTAAAGGAAGAAAGAGAAATTAATACACTACAAATACAATAGAGACACTCATGCGTAACCATTTCTTAGTCAAACAAAGGTGAACATAATTTGGCCTTACCTTCCAAGGTCAAGATTTTCGATCAGCATGATACACCACCATTTTCTCAATGCCGGCATATCAATCTAATAAAATATATAAAATATATATCAGCCTTAATATAAAATAACTTTTTAGATAGCTTTGAATAAGCAAGGGAACTTACAACAGTGAAGTCAAAGGGTGCATCCATCACTTTGTAAAGGACATGCTGTAAATAAAACAATAATTTTATGTTAATATTTTTTAAGCACAAAGAGTAAATAAATCCGACCAATAGTCACACCTACCATCAACATGAAGATGCCACAGTCGGTGCCGTACTTTTTCCGTGGAAAGCCCTATCATGTCAGAAATGAGTTAGTATTTGTACTTCTAGTTTCACAGTATCCTTAAACAACAATATATTTACCTCGATGTCCAAACCAGTCGTCTCTTTCCATGGCCCAGAGGCCTGTTTCAGGTAGCTGGTTTAACATACTCTGAGTTTAATCCTGCGCTCTGAGTTGGTTGACTCAGAGTTCAGGGTTGAAAAGCAACTCTGGGTTTTCGGTTTCAGAACAGGCGATCAGCGTTGGCTTAATCAACTCGGAGTGTGTTCACGCTGGGTTGGGGGCGTGCCTGTTAACTATAAAGAGCCATTATCAATGGATCTCTGATAACATGATCAAACATGGACCAAAAGCGGAGATCCACTTACTTTTCCCCACGGAATTGGAAATTCTAATGAACGCGTATGCCGAGCAGTTACCCCTTTAAACAAAAAAAAACAATACCGCCGCGGCAGCGAGAGCGCGAGAGATTGCTTGGCATGAAATAGCTGAACAAGTCAAGCCTGTGTAAAATAAATTAGTAAAATAAAATAAGAGGATAGTTTAATATCTTCCACTCATTCAATATGTAAATTGTGTGTATGTGTGTGTGTCAATTTACGCAACCCCAAGTTGCCCCAAGAGGACTTGGCAGCAAATGAAGATGAAGTACAAAAATATAGTTCAAAAATGTAAACTAATGTTTAATTGAAATCAAATCAATTGTGCTGTTTTGCCTGCTCTACCTAATTTAACAGCTATTTTCAACATGTGATGGGCCTATATTTAAGCAGTAAATGTAAGTAGTACATTTCCCAGCCACCCCAACACTGCCAATAGTTAATAGGATTTAGATATATTAGAAGGCTACACCTAGGCAAAATGCATTACATATATATATATACATGTCTTCAAAATAGCGCTTACTGAATTTTAGGGTAACATTTTCCTCCATGTTAGCAAATCGAAAAAAAGCAGAGGCCCGGAAGACTGGAGGGGGTCCACCTCTGCAGCCCTCACAGAGGCTGAGGGGATGGCCCTCAGCGAACAGAGTATGCGTCCTGTGGCTGAGGGCATCCCTGGGGGGAGCTCCTCTGACCCCCCCCCACCCTCCAGGATAGAAATGCCTTTATAAGAGGTTGGTTATTCAAAATAATTAAATATGTACACGCAACACAGCACGTTACAAATTAGATGGGGCAATATTCTGGCTGAAGTAATAATTTCACTGTCTAATCATCTTCTTCCAGTTACTGATGGCGTCATCGCCCTAGGCTACTTGAACCAGATGCCCTCACCAACCTTCATGCAATTGTAACAATTCAAAAGATGCAAAAGGACGCTTTGGAGATCCAGATTTTGGAACATAAGTTAAAGGTGGGTGAGGTGGAAACTGGGATACTGTTCCCTGCTCTAAAAACATACCCAATATGAATGACTTTGTGCTTTCAGGAAATAAAGAAATCCTCATAAAAAGTAGATTGTCGTTATTAGAACACGGGCTGTGGTGGGACAAGTTATTTTGTTGAACAGTTTACTCAAAGGGTTTTACTTCAGTGAACATTGCATACGATTATGCTGAGCATGTGCGTGAACAGCATCTGGTTAAAAGCAGTACCACGGACTTTTCTGCCTTGCATTCTTAAAATGAGTTTCTTGAATTGCAGCAGTTATAGGTCCGTGGTTAGTCAGCTACTCTGATCATGGGAAAGCCACAACGTTAAAGTGACTGTAGTAGCCTACAGAGCGGGTGGGATGCACGGGGCAGATCATTCTACTCATGCGTTAATTGCGTCAAAAAACTTAAACTTAAACTTCAAGCATGCCCCCGGTGCGTTTGACAGTTAACATGGGGGCTGAGAAGGTGGTCTAAATAAATGATGGATTGCGCTTAAAAACGATAGCGCTAGTGAAGAAAATTATCAGGAAAATAAAGTATATCCAACCGGGGTCTTAATAATCGTTCCTCACGGAGATTCCTTCTGAGGATCGAAGCCTCTACGTACACAGGCTCTCGTAGAAAAGGACATGCCATTTCTAACACTTCCTTCTGTCGGAGAGCTGCCTTCAGCCTTATAGACAACAAACTCAGAGTAGGTCTAACCACCTCCCGAGCAGGTTAGACCCACGGCGTATGTTGCCGCAGCAACTAACTCTCGGTTGCGCTGAACCTGCTACCTGAAACGGAAAATCCTGAGTTTCCACTAACTCAGAGCGAACAAACTCGGGGTTGCCTCAAAACCAGCTACCTGAAACAGTCCTCAGGGCTGAGAGACTGACAAAGGTTGCTAAAATGGAACAGACAGCAGCATTTAGAGCTTATCAATCATGCAAAATATGGCCCTTTTTCATTTACCGCACACACGACGCAATCTATTTAGTCAGGAACAAGATCTTCATGCCGTCACACACACCATTTCAGCAGGCTTTTTATGGTACCATTATATAAACTCATTTAGTGGTTTCAATTTATTGCAAGTTTAGGAGTTCACTGTATGTGGACATTTCTTGTTAAATTCTAAGGTTAAATTGATATAATAATAATAATAATAATAATAATAATAATAATAATAATAATAATAATAATAATAATACATTTAATTTAGAGGCGCCTTTCAAGACACCCAAGGTCACCTTACAGAGCATATAGTCATCATAAATCGTTTAAAAAAACAAGACATTGTGGAAAAAAAATTAAAAAATAAACGTAATAAATAAAAAATAAATAAAACAAAAACAAGACAAAACAAAACAAACAAACAATCAAAACAGTGATCAGTTAGACGTTGTGTGCAACGTTGATATTCAACGTTATATATAACATGAATATCCAATATTCATGTTATATATAAGCAGCACCCTATTGACTGGGGGACATTGAACATTTAGAATCTGAGACGGGATAGTAGGCTATTACATAACAGTTATTCATTAACTTTTGTCAGTTTTATTACATTTTTCATCTCTTTTACCCCTTTTAACTGAACTAAGTGTTATGATCTCTTAGTTATAAACAGATTGTATGAACTAAACAGGCAGATCGAATATTCAACGATCGATTTTGTCGATTGAATGATATCACACTTCTCAGCCACCGCTGCGGAGATGAACAGCTGATAGGTGCAACTCTAGTTAAAGCGAAACGAGCTGCCTCAATTCAATTCGTGCTCATTATTTTATTACAACTTAAATCTGTTTTGGACTAGATGAATGTCAATAGTCCACATCTTAAAATCGTTTACACTCGCAACACATCTACAAATCTGTAAAATCGTTTAATAAGACCGACTATAGGCTACACAACGTTTACAAAATACATTTGCCTATCTTGCAAAAATGACACCTAGCTAGAGTTTGCCACCGTCAGTGTGGATTAAAGCAACAAATGCTTCATATTGGTGTAACGTTCTGTTATTTGTTTGATGAAAAAATCTAAACTTAATGAAACTAATAGATCGGTAAAGAAATGCAAGCCTCGTGCATTTATAATTGTATCGCTGTTTTGAATAGTCACCTACCATAAACTCCAAGTGCAGCTGAGCCCAACGTGTCAAGCCGTCTAGGCTTTGCCTTATGGGCTTGTCCCCCTGAAAATGTTAAACAATACACCAATCAGCGTGGGCACCGCCCACATTTCCCACAGTATCGTGTCTATATAACGCGGTGTATACCGTCGCTCATCCTCCACGCTTTTCTTTCAGCATTTGAAGGGTACAGCAGGTGGGAAACTAGACCAGGGGCGTCAGCTCACCCAATACCATACAGGGGCACAATAGGGCACCAAAAAAAAATGTGCTAAAATTTTTTTTTGCAATTATTTATTTAAAAAAAGCATGGGCACAGATAATTAATGCAAGCACGCGAGCAAATATTTTATAGCACTTATTTATTATCATAAAGCGTATCTTCATTAAATATCTGTCAGCAAACATGAACTTGAAAACTGAAAACTTGAAATGTGCAACAAAAAAACACCTCTACATACATACATGTCTGTGTTTATCATTTCTATTTCAGACCATCCTATGATGGTGTGATGGTGATGATCCTATAAGGTGTGTATATCATGGCCAGAAAGATAGGGGAGCTGTTCATTTTTTTAACAGTAAACGGTAGCGCCTCTGCTTCATTTTTGCGAAGCTGTCGATCAATTGTGACTGGCTTAATTTGGAGAGTTCTCCTCGCTCAACCGACATGATGGCAAGAAGATGAAGCCTATCTTGCCCCATTGTGCTCCTCAACCAAGTGTGAAGGCGTCTCAGTACGCTGAATGTCCTTTCACAACTGCAGCTGGACACAGGAATGGTCAGACATATTTTAATGACCTGTGTCAGTGTAGGGAACATGACATTATCGAGTAAACCGAAAAGACATTGCATGTCAGTAATTGGCAGGCTCTCCTGCTTTCTGTCCAGGTAATGTTTCGCTACCCACACCTCCTCTCGTTTAAGATCAACATTGTAGTGATCTGCGAGACCTCTGAGGTCCTCCTCTTTGAGAAAGGTGCTCGAGCCTGGGTTACAGGCCTGAACACCCTTCAGAACAACGCTGTTCAGAGATGAAAAGCGTTGCTCCAGCTCCGCAATCATCCTGTCTAGGCAAGGTAGGTAGACATTTGTTCTCAATTTTTCAGCATTGCCTAGGTCACTCGCTGCCCCACAACTAGACTCGACTATGTACTCTTCCAGGTGTCTTTGCTTTTGCCTTTGTCTTGGAACACATGACTCAGGGATTTGGTGCGTTTCGCACAAGGCCTTTGCACGGTCATATACCTCCGTCGCTTTGGGGTCAGTGCGCATTTCTTTTAGAGTGGCACACACAGCGCATTTAAACTCCTCTGCTTTTGCCAGGTCCACAGTTTCACTTTGCAGGTATTTGTGAAGACTTTCTGTCACAGACAAAAAAGTCTTGAAGACCATCAACAGATAAATTGTGGTGAACCTGGCAAGGTTGGCATGCAAACCCACAGCCGTGGGGTTGCTGATGTTGGACAGGCACGTGAGAACTGCGGGGAAATTCTCTATCATAGCGTTGATTGACATCAGCTGGCACGACCATCGGGTCTTGGACAGCTGTACCAGCTCAGAAGGCTGTAAGCCAAGCTGTTTCTGGGTCTCCTTAAACTTGTCGTGGTTAACAAGGGAGCCTGAAAAGAATGTATACACATTCTGCAGGAGGTCAAATAAATTCCTGGCCACTGGTATGGCTTGACATGTGCAACACAGCACTACATTCAATTGATGTGCATAGCAATGCACATAAATGGCCATGGGATGGTTCTCTCTGAACTTAGCTTGGACCCCTCCAACAGTCCCACTCATGACTGAGGCGCCATCATAAGCCTGTGCAACCACCTTCACATGATCTATGCCATTCAATCTTAGCTGATCTTCAATTGCAGTGGTAATGGACTCTGCGTCAAACCCTTTCAAATCTGTCATGGCTAGCAAATGCTCTTTCACACTCCCCCCAGCAACATAACGAACACACACAGCTAGCTGCTCAGTGGTGCCATCTCTCGCTTCATCTGCCATTACTGAAAACATTCCAGCCTCCTTTATTTCTTGACTGATAGCTTTTACTATCTCTTGGGCACAGCATTGAATGACCTCATTTTGGGATGAAGGTGATAAGTATGTACTGTGAGATGGTGGTGAATATGCCTGAAGAAAAGGATCAAACTCTTTCAAGAGGTTCATACACTCCAGAAAGTTTCCCTGGTTGTCGCTGGACATGCCCTCATCAGGCCCACGGAATGGGATATTTTGTTTACCCAAAAACTTGGTAACAGCCACAACCCGGCTGAGGTACTCACGTCTCTCTTTGATTTCACGCTCACTTGCAGAATCCAACTGCTCGACAACACTGCCATGAGCCGCACTGGCTTTATAACTACACCAAGACTCCATGCTTGCCTTATGGGCTGGTGATTTCTCATGCTCTCTATAGACATCCAGAGCTTTTTTCCAATTTTGAAAGCCAGTGTTTACAAAGGTGTCATTCTTCAAATGTTTCCCAAATATTCTACAGGGAAAACAAAAGGCTGCATCTTTAGACTTGGAATATTCCAGCCATGTAAACACTTGTATGTCCCTCAACATTGTGGACACTGCTTTTTTCTCTTGCCCCCAGTCTAATGTTCTCTGCCACTGTGGCAACTGTTTTCTCAGTCTCATATCTGGGGTGTGATCTCTCTGGCCTGTCTGTCTCCTGTTGTCCTTCCTTCACTCTCTGCATTTCCCCTGCCTCAACCAGCTCATTCTCTTCTGCCCTCTGATTCTCCTGTCTGGTGCAACATACAAAAAATCATATGATCAATGGTTACCTCAGATAACCATTAAAAGTTCAAATAAAATTAATCAAATCTAAGCTGAGTCTCACCTGTCAGTGTCATCTCTCAATGCCAACTCTACCTGCGTCCCTTCAATCTGCTCCTCTCCTCCTCTGCACTCTGCTGCACTGAGTCTTGAAGCAACAAGAACATATTACAGTCTCCTGTTTGCATTTTCACTAACTAGATTTTATATATGCATATGTAAAGTTACTTGTGTATAACCTGTTTGCAGTTATTCCTAATTAATATGAAAGTAATAGTCATATCACCTCTGCTCGTGCTCATCAACATCCCTCTCTCCTTCACCTTTTCCTTCAACTCCTCCGTCACCTCCTCCGGCACTCTGCTGCTCCTCTTTGTCTGGACAGATATGCAACTGTTAGGCTTGGGCTAGTGACCAGTGGTCAACTCAACTGGGTTGTTACCTAAAAGTGGTTTGCATTGCCTTGTTACCTAGCGTACCTCTCTCATTTCTCCTTGCTGCTTTATCCCTGCTCCGAGCGAATAACTTTCTGATGTCCATCTAAAAGAACAATGTTGTTTGAGTTGAATTGAGATCAAAATCATAACTAATACAGTAGGCTGTTATATCTAGTTCCGGTCACTGAGATAACAAATAATTCAATGCCAGCAAAATATCATAAAATAACATAGCCTACTAGTACAACATACTTCTTCCATAACTCTCTACATACCTGACACACCAAAAAAAAGAATAGTAAAAACAGGACATTCGTCTATATGCATGCTATGAATGATGCCTATCAATTGTTTTTTTTTCTACATTATGTTTCTACTGTCTTGAAAGTAACCACCTGTATGTCATCATGCCCCCTTAATGTCTGTGTTTTTGTCTGTAGGCCTACTCGAGCAGAAAACACCAGAATGAAAATAATTTCAGAATCATTCATTTTCAACTTTGAGACCAACGTGTGCGTGAGCTGCTTAAGCCAGCCTGCTTATTTAAGCATGCACTGGGCTATTTTTAAAAGCAACAGCGTACAAAACAGCTTCCACCTCCGAGTGTTGTATTCTGTTATAAATTGCGCTAGTATAACATCGGTGCCATTGGTTCCAGGCAACTTGAGAAGATGTCTTATACAGTATGCCGATAGCTAGCTAACTAAGCTGACAAGACAACTTGGATACCCCATCACGGGATCATCACCCCCTGAAAACACGAACGTAAAGAATCGAGAAACACCATAAGATGGCATGTAGTGTGAACCCGACATTTGTGATCTTTCTCCGATCAACAGGTCCAGCTTAAACAGTTATCGCTACAGTTTAATATATTAGCGAACTGTCTGGCTATTATAGCATAACGACAGACGTGACCACATTAGCTAATAACACCACTTCAGAGACGCCCCTTCACCTTATTTGATGAAAGGCATACACATTTGTTAGACATTCTATGCTTCCAGAGGATAAAAATGTAACGCTTACTGTTTACTTCACTTCACGCCGGCCGGAGTGAATGGTCGCTGACGCTGTGCTGGACAGGTTCAAAAAGTCGATATCAAGGAGAATGATTCTCTCCTCAGTGTGTGCATTCGTCACGTACATTTCATTGCAGCGGCCGGCCAATGAGGGGGGCAGGGCACCATGCATTCTATTGACGTAATTCAAATAGTAAATTTCTTCAGGGTGTCAAATTTTGTACAATCAATGTTTTAGTGTGTCTTTACTAGGAGGACTAGTACCGTGTTTCTTAAAGATAGCCTAAGATATGACGAACTCCTGGCTCTGTGTTACAGGCAACTCTCCGGCTGCAACATGCTCAGAGTGGCCGCAAGTGGATTCTAATTACTCTGTCCGTATGTCAGACTTAAATTCTAACGAAAGTGGTAGTCTATAGGCCTATTTTAAGAAAAAAAAATGCAAGCATGCATTCTGTAGATTGCCAGATGAGTCAGACTTAAATAAAAAAAAATGAAAGGTATAAATAAATAAATAAATTTAAAAATCAGTGCCCCAGGCATACCCAGGCACCGCAGATCCACAACGGGGCACGTGCCCCGGGGAAAAGGGTCTGCCGACGCCGATGAACTAGACGGCTACGCCTACAATCATAGAACTAGAGTTATAATAACATAACTATCGTTCAATTTCATGTAGGCTACGCTGTCTAGGCTTCGCCTTATGGGCTAAGGTGAAGCTGCGAGCGGAGCCCGATCAATGTACTCCTGCTGGACCCCAGTCAAAACGACTTAAGTCACCAGAGCACATTAAGACTCAAAAAGCCAAGGAAGTGTAAAACACAACAGCTTAATAAAAAACGAATTCCTCCAAGATCAAGCAGGCAATGATCAAGAGAGAAAAAAGTGAGTCTGTAAAGACTCCGGCTCTAATCCGTGCTTCATGGAACCCATGAAAAGGAAAAGAAAAACCAGAGCAATACTGTTTCCATTAGGTCCGCTTCCACCGGGGACGGGGCTACGGAATCCGTCTCTCCAATAAGGGGTCTCTCTCGGCCGTTTGTTATTTGAAAGAAACGGTGGGAGTGCCATACTGGCAAACAAAAACCACCTGACAATTGGCGGGCCAATAGAAAAACCTCCTAGCCTGTTTTTCATTTGAAAAACAGTGGGAGAGTAAGACTGGTAGTCAAGTCCAACTCGCCAGCCGGCGAGAGGAAATCCAACCACGCCGCTTCAAAGAACATGTCTATATTCTTTAAGCCGTAAAAGGGGTCCCGGACTCCAGCACAGAGTTGCCGAGTGAACCCCTGGACATGTCTAACATGGAAAAACGGACAAAGGGGCCGGGGGAAGACCAAGACGCAGCCGCGCAGATGTCTTCCACCGAAACGCCCTTGAGTAGAGCCATTGAAGCGGCCACGCTCCGTGTAGAGTGAGCTTTAGCCCAACGGTGGCGCCAAGCCCTGCCGAGAGTAGGCTAAGCAAACACCCTCACATATCCAGCGAGAAAAACGCTGCTTAGAGAGAGCGGGGCCCCTGCTAGCGTCGCTATAACACACAAACAACTGTTGTGTGGAGCGGAACGCGGCCGAGCGATTCACGTACATAACCAATGCCCACACCGGGCACAGGAGATGCAACTCCGCCTCCGCCTCACTAGAATGAGGCGGGGGGTGAAAAGACTTAAGCACAATATCCCTCGACCGAAAATAACTATTAATGTTCTCTGGGAGGAACGCAGGATTAGGTCTGAGCAACGCGAAGGAGCTGTCCTCGTTTAGCAACAAGCAACTCGGGCTGACAGACAGAGCGGTTAGCTCACTGGCCCGCTTGGCAGAAACCATGGCCAACAAGAGCGCCGTCTTAAAGGACAGGGCATCCAAAGGGGCCTGAGAAAGAGACTCGAAAGGATCCCTGGACAATCCGCGCAACACGGTGGGGAGATCCCAGCGTGGTGTAAGCACGCGTGAAATAGGCCTAACCCGTCTAGCCCCACGCAAGAATCTCTTGACCAGTGGATGGCTGAAGATTGGTCCACCATCACAGCCTGCATGGCCAGCCGAAACAGCTGCCGCATAGACCTTGATAGTGGAGAAGGCCAAACCTTTCTCCAATACGTTTTTGCAGAAACGAAAGCACGCTTCCCACCTCGCATTGAGATGGGACAGCGTGGTTCCTCTCACACCAATTAGAGAAGGCGCACCACTTCGCCTAGGGAGGGAAGAAGTAGAAGGCGCACGAGCGTTCTGAATAGTGTTGATAACCGTCTCAGGCAAACCTTTGCCCTGCAGGATCAACCTCTCAGGAGCCAAACCAACAGCCGTCCCGAGACATCGGGTGGGTGGTGCACCGTCCCGTGGGCCTGTGAAAGTGCATCCGGCCAGAACAGTACCGGCCACGGCGCCGACCGCGAGAGCGCAGCCAGCTCTGGAAACCACAGAGCTGAGCGGTTCTCCGGGGCCACTATTATCAGGGACAATCTCTCCTGTCTGACCCGTTCCAGAAGAGAAAGGATCAGCTGGAGCGGGGGAAATGCATACAAGAGAGCCCGCGGCCGAGGTGTGTGTGCAAACGCATCTACCCCCAACGGGAGAAGATCCCGAGGGCTGAGGGAGAACCACCACCTGCAGTGCGTGTTCTCCCTGCGCAGTGCGAGGTCCACCTGCGCCGTCCCGAACCTCTCCAGATCAGTCTGACAATGTCGGGATGTAACCGCGATATGCAGGGCTCTCAGACTGAGGAGATACTGATGAGCCCAAAGCCAGAGCTCGACCGCCTTTCGGTGGAGAGCAGGGGAGCGGACTCCCCCCTGTCTGTAGATGTACGCCGCCGCCAACACGCTGTCTGTCCTGATCAGTACGTGGCGGCCAGGTGAAAGAAATGCAACAGCACTTTCCTCACAGCGTCGAGCTCCAACACATTTATGTGTGCTGCAGGGGGCGTGCGCCACTCACCTCCGACCGAGTGAGAGAGGCACGTTCCTCCCCAACCCGTCAACGAGGCGTCCGTGAAGACCACTACGTAGGACGCCACCCAGCCCAGGGGAACACCCCTGAGAAGGGCTGGGGGGTTTTCCCAATATTCCAGGTCTGGCGACACCGAACGGGGAACGAGGAGCACCCTGAGCTTGTGTCGCCTGGAGTCCAACCGTTGGCGAGCAAACCACCGCTGGAGTCTGCGCATAAAAAGCAGACCCAGGGGGACCACGGGGTGGGCAGCTGCCATCAGCCCTAACAGGCGCATGGTGGACAGTGCGGTCACGTTTCTGCGAACGCGAAAACGGGAGAGCGCCGACAGGATGGTGTCTCGCCGAGGAGGCGAAAGCATCGCAGTCAAGGTGGCTGAGTCTAGGCAAAGCCCCAAGTAGACTGTCTGCCGGCTGGGGAGCAGGGAGCTCTTTTCCCAGTTGATGGCAAAACCCAGGAAGGAGAGATGGTTTATCACGTCATGGTGTCCCTTCTCGCCGTCTCCTCTGAGTTGCTCAGAATAAGTAGGTCGTCTAGGTAGAAGAGAATCCTCTTTCCCTGACGCCTGAACGGTTCCAACGCCGTCTCCACACACTTTGAGAAGGTGCTAGCCAGGGAGTAGCCGAACGGCAGACACTGGTACTCGTACGCCATCCCCATAAAGGCAAAGCGGAGAAACTTCCTGCGCGCCTGCTAAACAGGGACGTGGAAGTAAGCATCCTTGAGATCCAGGGATGTGAACCAATCGCCCTCTCTCACACACCGGAGCAACGCTCCGACAGTGAGCATTCTGAATTTCGGCAACGAATCTGTTGAACACGCGAAGATCCAGAATAGGTCTCTTTTTACTTCTTGGAAACCACGAAGTAGCGGGAATAAAACCCTAGGTGAGACTCGTGGGGGGGAACGACAGTGATGGCCCCCTTCACCAAGAGACGGGCAACCTCTGCTGCCAGAGCCGTGCTCGCAGCCGGGTCCCGTAGCGTGGTCTCCACCAACCCCATAAAGGGTGGGGGACGACGCTTGAACTGTATGGGATGGCCCCATCTCAACGTGTTGTCCAACCACGATGGTAGAACGCACCGCCCTTGCCAACACGCATAGCGGTCGGCGACAGCTGAGGAAGACCGTCCAGGAATAACCCGTATTCCTCGGCCCCTACCGCCTCCACACTGTGTGTGAACCAAGAGGGGCTTCCCATGAAAGGGAGGAGGCTCAGCGAGCGAAGGAGACGTACCAGAACCAGCCGCTGTAAAAACAACGAGCTGTCTAGACGTCGCGCTCGTGCTCGTTGAACAGGGAGCGAGCCGTCCGGTCGCCGAGCCGTCGACCGGACGGGACCGGAGCCGTCCGGTCCACGAGGCTCCAAGAGACGCCGCATCTTAGAAGCAGGTGAACCAGAGGCCATGTGAACACGCCGTCCGACCGCCACCCTACAGCCACCGGGCTGAGGGGGGGAAAGAGGCAACATGGAGGAACGCACCACAAGCGTAGGACGCAGGTGGCCTAAGGAATATCGCTCTTTAGTTACCATGTACTGCCGTCCGGCGAACAGTCTTTATTTTTTTCTTTATTTTGGAAAGAAAAAGTGGGAGCAAGCTTCCGGAACTTCCCGGTCCGTGGCGCTGCTCTCCCCGTCTGCGGCGGCGGCGGTTGCGGCTGCTGCTGCGCTGGAAAAACGGGAAAACCGCTAGCCATCTCGCGGCTTCCTCCAACACGCATAGCGGTAGGAGAGAGGGCGAGCCGACAGCGGAGGAAGACCGTCCAGGAATAACCCGTATTCCTCGGACCCTACCGTCTCCACACTGTGTGTGAACCAAGGGGGGCTTCCCATGAAAGGGAGGAGGCTCAGCGAGCGTAGGCGACGTACCAGAACCAGCCGCTGTAAAAACAACGAGCTGTCTAGACGTCGCGCTCGTGCCCGTTGAACAGGGAGCGAACCGTCCGGTCGCCGCACCTGTGTCGTAGGCCTCCCTGCCAGCCGAAAAGGAGACCAGGGCAGAGGAGAGCAGGGCGAGGTTGTTGACCGCCGCCGCGGATTGAGAGGCACAAACAAACACCCTGTCCGACAATCTGTCTCTGGAGGCGGTCGGGGGGCGGCGGCTTTTCGTTAGGGCGCCAACCGGCGCCCGGACAGAGAAGCGCTGCCAGGGGAGGCTCCAGGCGAGGGATCTCCCTCGCCTGAGTAACGGCCCACCCCTCCACGTTGGTGAAATCCGAGAAGGATTTCATCGGGGCCTTCAGGGTCGAAGGGTCCCCACCGGGAGCAGTGAACAGGTGCTGCACAGGCGGGAACAGGGGGCACTGGGTAGCCCGCCGGGAAGAAGATGGGGTGCGTAAGCACTCGCCCTGCATATCATCAGATACGGGGACGAGAGGCGGGGCCGGCATGGGAATCCCCTTGATGGCCGCCGCCACACCCATGACCTCCCCGAAGAGATCGGCCATCCGGCGCAGTTTCTCGCGTTGGACGACGGTGGCGGCTGTAACCCGGGAGCGGGAAAAACCGGACGCCGAGTCACCGAAGACGTCGTCCAGGGAGGCGTCGTCGTCGACGTTGATGATGCCGCCGTCGTCGTCCAGGTCAGGGGCCCCGGCCCTGAACATGGCCTCAGCGAGGTCCACCGCAGGAGAAAAGAAGAGATGCCGGGAGAGGATCCCCTCTTCAGGCAGCTCCCGGCAGGCGACACAGGAGACGGGGGCCGCCATAGCAGCCGCGGCGTGGTTGGCGCCGAGGCACTGAAAGCACCCCAAGTGCCCGTCACCCGGTGCCATGGAGGCGGGACAGGAGGCGCATAGGGGTCCTGAAAAGGAACTAGCTCCAGGAGCGCTCTCAGGTGGCCCTGAAAGGGGCCGTTTGTCCAAGGACTCGCCCGAGCTGATGCCACCGGCTTGGGAGATCCGTGTCAAAGTCATTCTTAATTGTATTCTCGATTCGCTGATAAGCACAAGTGCTGAAAGAAAAGGGAGGATGAGCGACGGTATACACCGCGTTATATAGACACGATACCGTGGGAAATGTGGGCGGTACCCACGCTGATTGGTGCATAGTTTGACATTTTCAAAAGCCTAGACGGCGTAGCCTACATGAAATAGAACGACCGGTGTGCTGGTGGATGTTTCCAGAGCCCGTCTACGAAGAGCCTGGGCACTTCCTATATGCCCCATGGTACCGATCTTGGTTGTAGTTCCATCAGACATCCACTGGGCGTGATCGCGGGCGAGTCCAGATTGAATGGGAGTCTATGGGGCTAGACGGCTAAGTATGTGTCTTTCACCTGCTTGTCGTTGAAATATCGCAAATTTTATTGTAGATTCCACAAGTTCAATGTAGATTATAGTTCAAAAGTCGAATGAATGAGTACTTATGTCCTTTCCATTTCTTACAGTTTGGGCCGTTGTTGGTCGTACACGCTAGCATTCTGCTAATGAATGCTGATTGGTCAGGGATGGACTTGCGACTGATTACGACCAGAGACCCCTCTTGACGGCATATGAAGCTGAAGCACAATCAGAAACATAATCTTAAGAAGGACTTTCCGTCGAAGTTAATTTTTGCGTACTGTATTTATATTTTCCTGCAGGCCCTTTTATTTTTTGTGTAGTTATGTATGGTGAAAGTACATGGGCATAAATGGAATTTCTTCCATTTCTTGTGTTCAATGTTCAATGTGTTATATAAATGGCAGTTACGGTATGACCACCTTAAATAATACAGTCAATGTCCCACATAATATATCATTGCATCTGTCATTGTCTATTTTTCGAAAATAAAGAGTTTAAAAAAGAAATGCCTCGTAAATGTGCAATGATAAACTGCAGTAACAGTGGAAACCGATCATCCGTATTTTCGTTTCCCAATCGCAGAAAAAGGTAACGTTCTTGCTTGCTCCTGTATGAATGGTCCTAGGCTACCTGAGGCTGCACCTGGTAAGTTATGGTACCGGTTTTGGTTACCATGGCGGCGCGCATAGTTCGCGAAGCCCTGTGTCTCACCAGATTTTGCAAAGTAGTGTTAATTTACTTGTTTTTTGTAAGCCTTTTCGCTAAAAACTGTTTAGCGTATACATTGTATAGCCGACAGGAACTTTAGGACATCGGTTCCTGCAATTCCGTCAACTTTACGGACAAATTCGGTCTCATCTCGGAAATAGCCAGGACAGCGGAGCCAACTGACCAACGGAACCGGAGCACCAACGGACGGCGGCGGTGTCACAGATGTAAACAGAGAGGGTCGCGCGGAGGTCTGAATGCTAGGCTAAAGCTAGCGCCTTCCCAGCATCTTTCTCGCCAATGTCCGATCCCTGGCTAACGAAATGGAAGAACTGCGCCTGAGGATCACCACAAACAAATGGATTATGGACAGCAACATCATGATTTTCACAGAAACCTGGCTCAACAGCAACGTTCCGGATAGCGCCATCGAGCTAGCAGAATGCTACTCTCTCCGTGCAGACAGAACGAAGGAGTCCGGTAAGACTAGAGGTGGGGGTCTGTGTATTTATGTTAACAAAGCTTGGTGCACGGACACTACCACCATCGAGAGTCACTGCTCGGATAACATAGAATATCTCATGCTGAAATGTAGACCTTTCTATCTGCCCAGAGAGTTTACATCCACCATTGTGACTGCAGCCTACATTCCCCCGGACGCTAATGCTGCATTTGCAATGAAAGAACTGCACAATGCAATTAGTTAACAACAGACTCTGACCCCCGAGGCAGCCTTTATTGTTGCGGGTGACTTCAACCACTCCAACCTAAATTCTGTACTCCCCAAATTCCGCCAACATGTCTCCTGCCCCACTAGAGGAGACAAGTCATTAGACCATGTTTACACAAACATAGCTGATGCTTACAAAGCCGTCCCCCTCCCCCACCTTGGTCAATCTGACCACCTCTCTTTGTTCCTACTGCCTAAGTACTCCCCACTCATCAGACGGGTGAAAACCACAGTGAGGACAGTCAAGGTTTGGCCAGAGGGAGCAGACTCTGCACAGAGGTCCGACTCCTATTGAAGGCACGTGACATCGCCTTCAGTTCAGGTGATGCTCGGGCCTATAGCTCATCCAGGGCTAACCTGAAGAGGGGCATCAAAGCGGCCAGGCACTGCTACAAGCTGAGGATCGAGGAGCACTTTAAGAGCAACTCTGACACCCAACGCATGTGGCAGGGCATCCAGGCCATTACTGATTACAAACCGGCCAACATCTCCCCCCCATCCAGTGACGCCTCCCTCCCTGATGAGCTTAACCACTTTTATGGACGCTTTGATAGGGAAAACAGGGAGCTGGTCATCAAGGCTGTGCTCCCTGCCTGTGCTGTGCTGCCTGAGGTCTGGACTGACATTTTCAACCTGTCACTAGCCCAAGCAGTTGTCCCTGTGTGCCTCTAAACCTCCTCCATTGTGCCGTGCCAAAACACTCCACTGCAGCGAGCCTGAATGACTTCCGCCCAGTTGCACTTACCCCCATCATCTGAAAGTGCTTCGAGAGGCTGGTCCTCGCTCACCTCAAAACCTGCCTGCCACCCACACTGGACCCTTTCCAATTCGCCTACCGCCAGAACAGGAGCACAGAGGATGCCATCTCCACGGCACTCCACTCCGCCCTCTCCCACCTTGACAACAGCAACACCTATGGCAGAATGCTGTTTATTGACTTCAGCTCAGCGTTCAACACCATCATCCCCTCCAAACTGATCACCAAGCTTACTGAGCTGGGCATCAACACCTCCCTCTGCACCTGGATACAGGACTTCCTAACCAACAGACCACAGTCTGTCAGGTTGGATAAACACACTTCCTCAACCCTCACCCTGAACACTGGCGTTCCACAGGGCTATGTGCTGAGCCCCCTCCTCTACTCCCTCTTCACCTATGACTGCACAACTATACATGGTTCCAATACGATTGTCAAGTTTGCAGACGACACTACGGTGATTGGTCTCATCAGCAACAACGATGAGACGGCCTATAGCAGAGGTCACTAAATGGCGGAAAGGGCTCGCTAGAGAGACTCTTTAATAGGTGAATGGAGAGAAAGAGAAAGGATCGAAAGCAAGAGCTAGCAAGAGGAGAGATAACAGCATGTCGTGCTCAAAGATAAGAAAAGTAGACTCCGAAAATCGAGCTTTCAAGGATGAATGGACAGAGCAATATGTCTTCATTCTTCCCGCTGCGAGTAGTAAACCAGTCTGTCTCATATGTTCCGAGACCGTGGCGATCATAAAAGGTGGCAATGTGAAGCGCCACTACGAAACCAAGCACAAGTATTTTGAGCAAACATACCCACTGAAGTCAGAGGTGAGGGCACGGAAAATAAACAAACTCAGATCCCAGTATGATCGGTCCACCAGGATACTCTCACATTCATTAACGGCCCAGCAACGTGCAAACGAATGTTCACTAAAAGTAACATGGATTTTGGGTCAACATAAAAAGCCATTTACTGACGGGGTCTTTGTTAATGAGTGCATGAATGCTGTCGCTGAAACATTATTTGAGGGTAAACAAAAAGATGAGTTGTGTGGAAAAAAATCAAGCAAGTCCCAATGTCTGCTCAAACAACATCAAAAAAGACTGAAATATTAACAGAGGATGTACTGGCGCAGCTTGATGCAGCTATTCAGAGTGCACCATGCATATCCTTAGCTGTTGATTAATCTACAGATATCACAGATAAAGCCCAGCTTCTGGTGTATGTTCGATTTTTCCACAAAGAGACGAAAGAATTCTGTGAGGACCTCTTGGGTGTAACATCACTTGAGACACATACAAGAGGAGAGGACATTTACAAGGCCATAAAGGAGATGCTGAGAAAGAGGGGGATAGATTTGAAACAAGTGGTCTCAATCACCACAGATGGAGCACCTGCCATGGTAGGAAGAGAGAGAGGAGCTGTGGCACGGATGAAAGAGGACAACCCTGATCTCATAGCTTACCACTGCATCATCCATCAATCTGTTCTGTGCGCTCATCTGTCAGAAGAGAATGCTGAAGTGATGAATACAATGATGAAACTCATCAACTTCCTCAGAGCATCCTCATCCCATCAACATCGCCTGCTGAGAGAATTCCTGAAAGAAGTTGATGCAAATGCTGACGACTTACTACTGCACAACAACGTAAGATGGCTCAGCAAAGGCAGGGTGTTGGAACGCTTTTGGTCCATTCATAAAGAAATAGCCGCTTTTCTAGTGCAGCTCAAGAGTCAGAAGGCAACACAGTTTTTACTTTTTTTGCAAGATGAGAGCAAAATGGATATTGTTACTTTTTTGGTAGACATCACATCACACCTTAATGAACTAAATTTAAAGCTACAGGGCAAGAAGAACTCTGTTTGTGATTTGATGACAGCTGTCCGCTCCTTCCAGAGGAAACTGGAAGTGTTCAAGGAAGATCTTCAAGGAGACTGTGACCACTTCCCAAACGTCCAGGAACAGATTCAGGGAGAGAGAGATGTTTCTCCTCGTGTTTACATCATGGACAAGCTGATTGGAAACTTCAAAAGACGCTTTGACAGCATCAGCCTGGGACAGCAGCTCCTCCTGCTCATTCAGAATCCATTCCTCATCACAGATGTCAGAGGATTTTCAAAGGAGGTG
The DNA here is from genome assembly GCF_902167405.1 of Gadus morhua. Lineage (NCBI taxonomy): Eukaryota > Metazoa > Chordata > Actinopteri > Gadiformes > Gadidae > Gadus > Gadus morhua. The sequence goes on along the minus strand of NC_044060.1, from coordinate 25,952,287 downwards.
ACACAGACCTTCACTTGGGCTCATGCTGGATCTCTCCAGGTGGATTGATCTGGATTGATCAGGATTGATCTGCAAGCAAATGTTGCAGAGCATTTTGGGGTAACTGACCATGCCACGTTCTGGCTACAGACAGTGCCTGAGACTGTTTTCCCTGATCTAACGAAAGTAGCACTGTACACCTTGACCATGTTTGGCTCCACGTATAGCTGTGAGACAGCTTTCTCCACTATGAACATAATAAAAAATAAGTACCGTTCTAGACTCACCAATGATCACCTACAAATGTGCATGAGAATGGCACTGACTCCATTCCAGCCAAGGTTCAAGTTACTGGCAGGGCAAGCAAAAGCCCATTTCTCTCACTAAAAATATGTGAGATGGAGAAGTGGGAGAGAGTGAGAAAGATGGTCAATAAACCTGTGTTATAATGTTCATATTTGTTCAAAAATCAAAGCCTTTGTTTAAAAAACAGACACTTTTAAGTTATTTTTTGAACAAAATTTGTGATACAGGCCTACTGTTATTCATGATTAGGCAGCTTATTTATTTTTGTTCATGTTTAATGTCTCTGTATTGAAAATGTGCAATAAATATTGTTTACATTTTATTGATGTTCATAATGTAATAATGTATAATGTAACTGTTATGTTCATATTTGTTCAAAAATCTAAGCATTTTGTTTAAAAAACAGACACTTCTAAGTTATTTTTTGAACACAATTTGTGATACAGGCCTACTGTTATTCATGATTAGGCAGCTTATTTATTTTTGTTCATGTTTAATGTGTCTGTATTGAAAATGTGCAATAAATATTGTTGACATTTTATTTAAATGTACTATTTTGATTGACATACATACAATAACTACATATACCCCTGAATCATAGCGCAAGTTAGACATTTTAATGGTTCGGACCTTTGCTGGGCGGAAATTTGAGTCACTGGACCTCTTTGAATTCTAATTGGGTACCCCTGGCCTATAGGGCGGAGGTCCAACACCTAACTGCATGGTGCGCCAACAACAACCTGGCTCTCAACACTAAGAAGACGAAAGAGCTCATCGTGGACTTCAGGAAGTCTAGAGGTGGCACACACACCCCCATTACTAGCAGGTTTAGGGGAAGCTTTTTCCCTGCGGCTGTCCCCCCCCCCCCCCCCCCCCCCGGTCATTCATTGCACTAATCCATGCTAGCTGACTGAACAATTATCCCTCTACTTGAATTTACATATCCCCTGTATCAACACCCATAGTACTCTATTTTATTATACTATATTTATATTTATTTATATTTATATCCATGCTAGTTGACTGAACAATTATCCCTCTACTTGAATTTATATTACTATATTTATATTTACTGCACTTATTGTACCTCTATGCTGCTCTGATACTGTATAATTCATGTACAAACTGCACTTTACTGCTCCTTTGCACTTCCGGTTGTCACAAAACCTCATTTCGTTGTACTCTGCACATTGACAATAAAGTGAATCCAATCCAATCCAATCCAATCTACGGAAAGTTGCGCTGGAGCCCGGGTAAATTCGAACATGGCTTATTCAAGTTGCGCGCTAGACATTCTCTAAAGTGTTGAGATTCAAGCACTTAACTTACCTTAACCGATTGTTCCATACAAATTGTTAGTTAACGATTTAACAACTTCAACATCTGCTATTACAGTCGTTATTTTTTTATGTAGGACTTGGGCTACTGACCTTGCACAGAGGGAAAACCATCTACACCACCTCATTGATTTCTACGCATTCACTGATCTTTACAAATGGGTTTGTTTTAAGCCATTGAATATAATTGCTCTGCCCTGCAACACATTATAAGCATGTTTGTTAAATGAGAAATATGGTCTGGGTCACATTGAAACAGTAACAGTTGTATAACCGTAATTATACAAACATTATACCAACATTGCAACAGGCCAGTTTATTCAAACATCACACTAACAAGAACACGATAAGAACAGTAACTAATAGTAAATTAAAAAAAAAGAGAAATGATTTAACAACACTGAACATACTGAACAGAGGCAGAGAAAAAGGTCAGAGGAAGAAGACTTGTCCGTTGTCACAGCATCAAGGTCCAACGGTAGAGATCAAGAAAGGAAGAGGCATGAGGAGGAGTACAACAGAACACTGCTCTCTAGGAGATTGTTTACTGATGTAAACTAAGTTGATGCAGTGTTAGAATTATGACTCTAATCCAGGTTTCTATTTCAGGAGAAAGAAATAGCTCATAATTGTTGCTAAAAAAAAGAAGCTTTATCATCGTCACTAGTGAGGATTAAAAAAAACACTCTCTGTTAGTAACATACATATGTAGAACATTTGTGCCAAAGTGCTTAAAGGGGACCTATTATGCTTTTCGACTTTTATGATCTATAAACGTTGTTATAATGATTGATAGTCATGTTTAACAATACACAAAAAACGATGTAGATTTTCGGGAAACTCTTCCTCTCATCTGGGCGCTTTCAGCCTTCTCTGTCAATGCTCCGTTTCGTCCTTCTCCGCCCCCTCGCCCCCCTCCTGCCAACCCAACTCGGTTGTGATTGGTTACCTTCCTTGGAGTGCGTGCGCGGGCAGATTTGACCAGGCATATGGGGACGTGGCAGGATTACGTCTACGTAGATGTTTCCCGGAAGTGTGAACATGTGAATCGCAATCGTTGTCCCGAGTGTTTAGCACTCGGGACAGCCACCCCAGACTGTCAGCAGGGAATACGTCGAAATGCATGTACGTCATTATTTGACACTTTAGTATGGTTAAACATGACTATCAATCATTATAACAACGTTCATAGGTCATAAAAGTCAAAAAAGCATAATAGGTCCCCTTTAAGAAACTGCCGTAAAGCAGGACCTCCTGACAGTATGACAATGTGTGACGTCATCGCATGTTTTTAACGCCTTTTTAGAACAGATACGTGACCTTAAAAAATGCAATATTCAGCTGAGTTTATTATCATAGCCCCTCCTTTTGAAATCAACTTTCAAATTACTTGACAAAAAATTACAGCGTGAGAAAAGTGGATTCTGAGGATAAAACCCCATAAGCTCCCATTCATTCTGAACTCGCCTGCGAGCGCCCCGCGTGGACAGAGATTATTACTGCAACCAGTCCAGAAAACCGGAACTAACCAGCGAGTGCCCATTCTCCTCATATTAGACATTCTCTGATGTTTCTGTCTGCAGCGGAAGTGCGTGTGGGTTGATGTCTGGAGCGTGTGGGTCGATGTCTGCAGACCCCTCTTGGCATCTTTGCCTGTCGCCATCGCTGCGTTGCTGAAATGTTACTTGCCGCTGCCCTCTAATGGTTTTTCAGTGAAAAGTATCCTGCTCGGGGACTTTTCGTAGTGAGGTATAAACAACAACATGGAAAATTTGATAGATGATGTCAGGCACTGGCCAAAACGTACAGATGAAGGTAATTTATTGACAACGTAATGTATTAAGATGTGTATCAATTGACAACAATAAAACTGCCATTACTAGCTGTGTTTGCTAATATGTTCACATGCTTCACAGGTAGCAAATAGCTAACCACGACCAGTTGTAGCAATAAAATATATGTTCTTACAGGTATTCAGGATTATTTTAATAATCAACTGGCATGCGATGAGCTTCAGAACGCAAACTTCAGGGCACTGATTGAAGGTCAGAATTATATGAGCTCTGGATGGATTGGCCAGATACTACACGCCATCGCAGATCAGCTCATCAGGTTCAAATGTGTCGTGAGGTTTTCACAGGCAGTGAACTCGTACCATAATGTGTCAGTAACCAAACAGAGAGAAGATGGCAAAATTCTTGAATGCGTTTGTGACTGCGTGGCCGGCCGAGGGAAGTGTTGTAGCCATACAGCCAGAGCCGGACAGTAACGGAGTACATTTACTTGAGCACAGTACATAAGTACAATTTTGAGGGATCTGTACTTTACTCGATCATTATTTGGGAGTACTCATGACTTTACTTAAGTAAATTTGAGAGGCAAATATTGTACTCTTTACTCCGCTACATTTATATCCATAACCGTGAGTACACGTTACTTATTCTAAAAAATAAAAAATAAAAGGAGAAAATAAAAAATCTTCTCCTCCTCAATTTGTTGTTTCCCTCCCAAACGTGATTGGATTGTGCAGGCGCCACTGATTAGGACAGAGTCGAATGTTGATTTGATTGATGAAAAAACACATACAACTGTTAGCTGAATATTCTTTTCTGATATTACATATTTATGTAAGCTGAGCAATTGTTTTTATGTTCTTGAGTATACTGTTATACTGTATACTATTGGGCTATTGCCTTGTTGGCAAGTGAGAAATGTTAATTAAAGCAACATGGTAAAAAGATTCTCCAAGGTATTAACATTTGTCATAACTCCATGTAGGACGTTTCTATACATAAATGTAAGCACTGTGGCAGTAGTAAAGCAATATTTAGAAAATGTACTCTTGTACTCTTGATACTCAAGTACTTTTAAAAACAAGTACTTCAGTACCTTTACTTAAGTAGACATCTGACTGTAGTACTTTTACTTGTACTTGAGTAAAATTTAGCAAGGGGTATCTGTACTTCTTTTAAGTAAGGAAGCTGTGTACTCTGTCCGCCTCTGCATACAGCAGGACTACTGTACAAAATTAAAGATGCAACAGCAAGAGGGTTCCCAGGCCTGGCCTGCACAGATACAGAATTTTCTTCTCGGCATAATTGAACAGCTCATGTACTAAAAAAAACTAAAGAAAAAGGAGAACATTTCGCATCAGCAACAACCGCCTACGGGGACCAACACACGCTACTTCTTATTTATTTATTTAGGCCTCGGAAGACACATTGAGGATTAAGATCCTCATTTTCAACAGGAGTTAATACATTGGAAAGAAAATAAGAAAATAAATATAAAATTAATATGCATATAAAATAAATACAGTAAAATACAATGGATGGGTCAAGAGTAACAATCATTGCAGGAGAAGGCAGGTGTACATATGATAAGACTTGTGAATTCCCTAAGTGAAATAAATGAGCACAACCTTAGTGATGTTTGGACCTCATTCCAAATGAAGGGTGCCTTAAAACAGAAGGCTGTCTTCCCCAGTTTTGTGTTGGCATGTGGCAGATGTAATGTAAGCAAGCTTAGGGAGCGTGTATTGACGGTGTTACGGTTCCAGCTTATGAGAGAGGCGAGATACGGTGGCATTAGCCCAATGATTGTTTTATAAATTAAAATTTTCCAGTGAAAATCCCTTCTTTCAGACAGGGCTGGCCAGCCAACCTTGTTATACAAAGTGCAGTGGTGTGTGCCATAGCGGTCTCCTGTTATAAAACGTAGGGCAGAATGGTACACAGCATCCAGGGTTTTTAGGGTGCTGAGGGATGCATTGCCATAGATTACATCACCATAATCTAAAACTGATATAAAAACAGACTCAATAATACGTTTTCTGGCTGGAAAAGTAAAACAGCATCTATTTCTGTATAAAAAAAAACAATTTGATCCTAAGCTTTTTAGTGAGTTGTTTCACATGTGATTTAAAATCAAGCGTCTCATCTACCCAAATGCCTAGGTACTTGTAGCTGGTGACCCTTTCTAGAGTGGTACCATTTGTAGAGCAGAGTTTTAAGCTGTTAAAATCAGTGCTTCTAGCTTTAGTAAAAAGGATCCATTTGGTTTTTGCACAGTTAAGAACAAGTTTCAGGTCACTTAACTGCTTCTCTAGTATGTGGAAGGAGAGCTGCAATGAATTTATGGCAGAGTCAATGTTTGAGGCACTGCAGTGCAGAACTGTGTCATCCGCATAAAGATGAACTTGACAAAATGGAGTGAGTGTGGAGGCAATTTCATTTATATAAATAATAAAAAGTAAAGGTCCAAGGACAGAGCCTTGGGGTACCCCCTTGTCAATATCTAAAAAAGGCGATATTATTTTGCCCACCTTTACACATTGGGAGCGACCAGTCAGATAACTTTTAAACCACTGAAGGCTCATATGGTCAAAGCCCATAAGTGACAATTTGTTTAAAAGCAGGTGGTGGTCCACAGTGTCAAAGGCCTTTGAGAGGTTCACAAATAGTGCAGCACAATGTTGCTTATTGTCCAAGGCAGCAATGACATCATTCACCACAAGGGAGGCTGCAGAAATAGTGCTACGTCGGGCTCTAAAACCTGATTGAGATGGACTCAGGAAAGGGGATAGTGATAAAAATGATTTTAGCTGGGAATTAATAAGGGATTCAAGAATTTTTGAGAGACATGATAGTTTTGAAATTGGCCTGTAGTTGTTCATGTTATAAGTGTCACCACCCTTGTGCAGTGGGAGAACATGAGCTGTTTTCCAGGTTGAAGGGATAACACCAGTTGTTATGGAAAGATTGAAGATGTGAGTAATATATTCAAAAATTACGGTAGCTGAGGTTTTCAGAAAGAAAGGGTCGAGCTTGTCATCTCCAGTCGATTTCTTCTGATCAATTTTGATCAGGGCATTGCAGACCTGGGCTGAGTCTAATATTGTCAGACTAAGGCTGTTCTCAGAGAGTGGAGCTGAGATAGCGGGGGGTGTGCAGGGATCTGCTTGAGGATCTGTAGTATGGACATTTTTATCAAAAAGGTGCCCAGCTGCAGCAAAATGTCTGTTAAAAGCAGAGCAAATGACCGAGGGCTCAGTTAAAACAGTGGAGTCTTCTAAAATGCTAGCAGGCAGGCATGTACTGCGCTCACCTTTCAGACTTTTAATTGCTTTCCAGAAATCACCTGGTCTATTGGACGATTCAGTGAATTTTTGTAAATAAAAATCTGCTTTACCTCTCCTTATTGCTGATGTGCATTTATTTCGCAATTGTCTAAATGTAAGCCAGTGGGCATGGTCATTGGTCTGTCTTGCTAGGTTCCATGCCTTGTTCCTGGAACAATGCAATTTAGCAAGTTCATTGCAGTACCAAGGTTTGACTTTGTCCTTAGTCCTACATTTTTTATAGGGAACATGTTTGTCAACTACAAAGTTAAAAGCTGTGGTGAAGTGTTTTAGGGCCAGATCAACATCAGGTATTTTGACAGTATCTGCTATGTCACTGTAAAAAAGTTCATGTAAGAAGGCCTGCTCATCAAAGTGCTTAAAATTCCTTTTCATTACTACCCGAGAGCCACATTTCTGCAACCTCAAGTCACGTATGCATATTATGGGGCATTGGTCACTGATCCCCAAGTCTAAAACACCATTTGCAACATATTTTTCTGGTTTGTTGCAAAAAATTAAATAAATTAAGGTTGATTTATAAAAGTCTTTTAGATTAGGACGAGTGGGCACAGAAATTAGTTGGGTAAAATGCAGGTCAGAGGACATCTCCTTCAGAGCTTCTGAGGCATCAGTTGACCAATCTAAATTAAAATCACCCAATACAATCAGTTCTGAGTCAGTAAAAGGCATAAACAGTTCTGCCATCTTGTTTAAGGCCATAGTCGGGGCACTAGGGGGTCTGTAGACTCCAATGACAATAATGGAATTATTGTAGCCAAAGTCAATTCTTAGGGAAATAAATTCAAAGCATTTTGGGATGGATACAGTGTTTAAAATAACGGCAGCATAGGTGCTTTTAACGTAGACAGCTACACCACCACCCCTGCTGGCCCTATCAGATCTGTAGATGTTATATCCCTGAATATACACAGTTTGATCTTCTATATCTTTATGAAGCCAAGTCTCAGATATGACCAATATGTCAGGGTTTGCTTGGCTTACTAAAATATTAATGTGGTCCAGTTTGTGATGGCTCAACAGACTTCTTATGTTAATGTGTAGGAAACCCACCCCTTTCCTATTTCTAAATTCATGGGGGTCATTTATAAATCTAGTGACATTTTGCTTCACTGTACATGGGTTGTGGTGCGGTGCAATATCTTGTATCTGCAACAAGCCCCTGAGAGTTTGTGTTCTGAAATGTTGCGGCGGACGAGTTTTCCTCCGCGAGATCAGGGTTGAAATGTAAAGTTGATCAGGCAAATCAACTATCTTGGGGTTCCAGTAGAGGGAGCTAGTTTCGGGCTTGGAGTGTTGCTGAACCGCAACCTGGCCCTGGTAGGAAGGTTCCAGGGCGTGGGCTGTGGATAGTCAGTTGCTACTTCCATAGCAAAACACGGCAAGTCATGGTTTCCAGCAACTCAGCAATGTCGGCGCTGCTTTACTTCCTGTTTCGCCGGATTAGTGTATTCTCCTCATATTAGACATTCTGTGACTAAACCCCCCACCCCTTTCCGTTTCCGGTCTCCGTTTCCGTTTTTCATTCACAAAAGGCCAAAGAAAACACGGAAGAAACTGGCTGTTTCCCAATGTGAAGGCTGCAGCCTTGCTAGGACGCGTCCTTGCTAGTCGCGTACTATGGAGATGAGACTAGAGTGCTAGCTCGAGTGCTTCCTAGCGTTTGTAACGTTCAGACTTTGGAACGACATGCGAGTGTGGAAGCGATTCTGCTTTTTAATACTGCGTTTACGCTTGTAAACACATGTGCGCTTATGAATAAAACATGGCAGCAATCAAGTTGATCGATATTTATTTGACTTTTGTCTGTTATGAATGCTGTCATGTCTCCTTCGCATGGAACCTCTTTGAGGAAGTCACAAAAGCTTTGTTGCGGTTGATCGAATCGTCTTTATTAAAAAAAAAAATCCATTCTATTTTTATAAAACTATTAAATTGTCTGAGAACTTAATTCATGCATCACATTTTCAGTATGGTTGATTACTATTATGCAGGGGAAAAAAGACAAAGAAAGTGATGATAAACATGTATTTATTTGGATATATTATTTAACTGATCTGATTCATTCATATATATCTACAATCTACCAGTGCTTTGAACACATAAGTATATTATATAAAATACAATTATATAAGTTCATTACAAATTACAAACATTGCAAATGATCGGTGGTGCATTTATTTGACAACATTTTTGTGGGTCACCCTTAGGTGCACAAAAGCCTCCGTTTGCTGGGCTGACCCTAAAAAAAGAGATTAAACACAAATATAAATAGGTATACATAAATAATGTAATCTTGTGAGCGAGTAAATTTACATTGTTGACAGTGGTGTTTAACGGTGGCTACGTCCATGCAAAATATAGCAACGTATCATTAAGTTGCAAAAACGTTTGAAAAGTGGCACAGGGGGGTATATCACGAACCTCGCTGAACATACCCAGGCTTTCTTGGGAAAACCTGGCTCGACAGAGCCGCAACTCGCAATCAGAGTTAAATGGTACCACGAAGCTCACTTTAGATTAAATTAGTTGAACCAGGTTTTCCGCTTTAGGTTCAGTGCGCGTTCACTTGAAAGGGGCGTTTTTTGCTTAATTTTTCTCACCTTTAGGATAGATCAAGCAGTCTATATGCGTATAAGTGAAAAGATTCTGCATATTGTCTATAAAATAACTATGCCAAATGCAGAATTGTTCGCCATTAATCCAAATAGAATGATGATGATTTAAAAATGCATAAGCAACGTCCATCCTGCCTTATTCTATCATTTAGGGAATTCACTTTAAATACACCCTATGTAAGAAATGTAGCCTATCGCATGTTTTCAACCGCTGAGAGGTAGCGGCTGTAGCGTACTGGATTAGTATGAGACCCGAACGCCAGCGACCGGGGTTCAAATTCGCCGGTCTATCATCATGCATATTAACCCATAGATGTGGTGCCAGCACGGCCTTGAAAATATTGGTTCAAGTTCGAAATAAGCACAAAAATATAATTCCATAAGCTTTAGTGAATAAGTATTCCATATGCATGAGAATTGGGACTTTTTAAGCTTCACATAAATTCGCGTCACTTGGGAGTCGAACCCGCGCAGAAATTCAAGACTGACGCGCTACCTCCACTCTAGCACTCTGTCACGGAGACACAATGCGCAACAGTAAGCATTGTCTACATAAGGTCCAAAAGGACGATCAAATAACGAACACCCTCTGATGAGAATCTGTATCTCTCATGGAGAACCCCAATTTCGTTGTTTGCACAATGACAATAAAGTCTGAAATCGGAATATCGTCAGACAATGCCAAGGGATCGGTTCTGTCTCGTAAAACCCTCTGTCTCCGGAGAGACGCCTGTACGAGAAGTGCGCCGAGGTCCACGGGAACACCCACAAATGGTGACGTCATTGTCAGAGGAGGGGCTGGGAAGCTGCGCACGCCGATTAAAGTAGCCGATCTCCGGCTAGACTAAGCCGAAAAACTGCTCCCGACCAGGTTTGGTTGCGAGCATAAGTCACCATGGTGATACAGCGACGCTAAAAGAGATCGACTTTCGTGGTACAACTAACCCAGGCTTTGAGCTCAACATACCTCGCTAACCCTCTAAGCGACTTTCGTGGTACAGGCCCCAGGTCTTTCAGCTTGATTATTTGCATTAACATGATGAATCTATAAAAACCAATACGGCACAAAATATTTCTGAAACTTTAATATAACTTCACTTACATTTGAACGTGAACTGCTTTACCTGCCTTTTTCTGCCATTTTTTATATCCCGTGCAGCCGCAGCGTGTGAACGCAGTGGATTGTGGGTAGTTTTGGCTCGTCTAGGATGCAGCGATGCATCCTTGAAAAATCTCGGAATTCTCAAAAACAAAGGACGCGAAAATGGCGCGGCTTTCCAGTGTCCTCAACCTTGGAACAGTGCTTGTCGGCGTTCTATGACGTAGCGTCCTTAAAAGGGCGGCCGTTAAGCATGCTTCCTTGACATTGGGAAACAGCCACTGTATTTCGCTACGATACTGGATGAGGAACATCAACGAACAATACTAACCACTCGATGAGTTTCACATTTCTGAAAACGATAGAGTGGCGAAGTCGCGCCCCTACCGGTAGAGCCCATGGGACCTATGAGATCGAAAGATATGAATGGGTTTCAATGGAGAGAAAATAATTATCTTCTGGTACCGGTCTTTATATGCCCCTGATTAAACATATGTTGTCTCCGGATTTCAACGATAATTTTTCATGTCAAGAGTTTGACCGTTTATTGTGCAATTGTTCAGTTAAAGGCTGTAGAGAATACACAATGAGAAATACTACACGTCTCGTATGTTACGTCACGCTCCCTGCGACTGGCGTGGACAAGACCAACAATCTCCCCATTGGCATAGCTGAAACCCTCCACATGCCCCGACTTATAATGGTTTTCACCTCTTTCGATTCTTTTATCCTCCCCTTGGAAAAAAGCACTGAAGTGGAGCAGAGAGATCTGCACCAGAGTTTTCTTTCAATATTCGCTCGGAATCTCACTATGGGACACGCTCCTCGTGCTGTCCCCCAGAAGCAATTTTACACTACGCCAGTCGTGACTGGCCAACAGACGTGACGTCTGCCTGCAGAGGAGGGGCTCCCTCCTACTACATAAGTCCCGTCGTCACGTCATCTCTTCAGTCTTAAACCTCTTCTCGCTCCTAGAAGCACCTCGCGGAAAGTCGTAGACGGACTAGCACACTGTTCACAGAGCGAGCTAACGCTAGTCACCGAACGCTAGCCTACATCGCTACCTCTGACCTCTGTGAGGCTAAAAAGAAAGCTAGACTGTCACCAAACAGTAGCTGCTAGTATCCATACTAGCTGCTAGCACCCACACTAGCTGCAATCCCCGTGCCCAAGCTGACCTGTCGCCAAACAGCAGCCGGCATAAACGGAAAGCGAGACCATGCAGTCCAGAGGTTACCCTAACCGAGGGCTCGGGGAAGCATCCGACAAAGTTCTGCGTGTGCGGGAACAAGATGTCGGGAGCGGATAGCCACACCGCCTGCATTCGCTGCCTTGGGCTGGAACATGCCAAGGCTGCCCTTGCATTCCCGGCCACCTGCGAGCATTGCGCACGGTTTTCCAATAAAACCCGCAAACGCCAGCTGAATAAGCAGGCGAAGCTCTTCGCAGATGATCCGGTAATGGGGGTAACCGACCCACCACTACCGGAGCTAGCGGGAGGTTCCCGGGGGCTCTCCGCTTCACTGTGAACCAGCTGGGGATCGGAGGTGGACCTCACCGACGCTTCCCAGCCGCTGGAGTTGACTCGACCCGATGCTATCGAGGCTAGCCTGCTGGTGGGGCCTGACGAAGCTGAGGGCGGTGACTCCGAGTCGGGGGGGAATCTATTAGCCTCGGCTCTGACGAAGACGAGGATGATGATTATTTTTCTCCCCGCACCGCGTCGCCTATGGTGATCGGCGGTACGGGCACCGCCTCCCTGAACCTGGCCGTCAGCATGGACCTCCACGAGGCATGCAAGAGGGCGGCTGCGAGGCTGAACATCGAGTGGCCTGAGCCCCCCGTGGAGACCGCCACATCTCGCTACGAGGGCAAGCGACTCCCAAAAGCGAAGGCCTCAACCAGCCTGCTACTTCCGGCTTTTCCCGAGTGCCTGGATGAAGCGACCCGGTCTTGGAGCAAGCCTCTCTCAGCCAAGATCCCTGTCCAGGGTGGATCGGGGTTGGATTTGGCCGGTATGGAGGAAAAGGTGTTCTCCCACCTGCCTCCGGTTGAACCACTGCTGGCGTCGCACCTCCACCCCACTCAGAAGTCCACCATGACTTCGGCGTGCCCCACACTGCCGTCTATGGCCGACTCCTTCCAGTCGTCGATGACCGAGAAGGGCTACAAGGCAATGGCCACGACGGTGAGGGCGCTCAACGCGTTGTCGCTGCTGCTGGCCTACCAGGCTGAGCTGGAGGTCAACATGTCATTGTCACCCACCCCGGCCCTGTGGGATGAACTGTGCGTGGTGACGGACCTGTGCCTGCGCCTTCACAGGAGCGCTGTCCAAGCGTCCGGGAGGGCCATGGCGCTGATGGTTGCGCAGGAGAGAGCAAGGTGACTGAACCTGTCCAGTCTCTCTCTGAGGGAAAAAAACCAACTCCTCGACGTGCCTGTGGACCCGAAAGGCCTGTTTGGCCCAGCGTACGACGTCATGTTGAAACGCTGGGAAGAGAAAAAGAGGGAGGGGTGAGGCGCTGCGACTGTGTCTTCCCAGAAGAGCGCCATTCCCCGCCAACGCATCCGGCCAGGTGTTCACCCAGCCCCGCGCTCCTCCGCCGGCTTACCGCATCCAGAAGCGTCCCAACCCAACCCACGGGGCCGGCTGGGGCCAGAACAAGCCGCCGGAGCACAGTGGCGCGTGGGCGAGGAAGCCGGCCTTGCCTGGGTTGGCGCCAGGTTGCCGTGCGGCCCCTTCGTCTACTCAGGGTGCCGTGAAGAAACGGCGTGCTACCTGAGGCGCTGTGACCAGGGGGATACGGCAGGCCCGGCCAGACGCCGCCCCCCCTAGATGTTCTGTTCCAAACCCGGTTCGAAGAAGGGTTACAGAGGGCGTGTTCCAAGCCCTGCAAACGTGCAGAAGGCCGTTCAGCCTTCACAGTTCACGGCGCGAAGGAGAGAAGGGTCGGACCTGCAGAGAGCTCGGTAGAGCTGCAGCTGTGTCTCGCAGACACATGCATGTGTATAAGCACACGCCAGTGCCCATATTCACACATGTGTCCCCCTTCCCCAAATCATTGTTCATTAAAAATGTTTGCCAGCGCCCATCCAGGCTCCGAGCGCAGCTGCTTGTGAAAACCAAAACCATAAAAAAGGAACAGAATGTAATATACCGGTGCCTGGTGGGTGTGAGCGCCGGTGCGCTGCCCACCATGCCCGTTCGGCCCGGCACGACCTGGCCGGGCTCAACAGTGGCGTGCATGTGGTGCGTCGGATTGGGTTATAAAAACTGTAACCGCCGGCTACAGGCTCCAATTTGCGTCCACTCCTCCCCGTTTCAACGGGATACTGCAGTCGCAGGCCCGTGGAGAGAAAGCTCATGTTTTACAGGAGGAAATCACCTCTCTAAAAAACAAAAGGGTGATTCAGATAGTGCCACCGGAGAAAAACCAAAACGTTTTTTACTCAAGGTACTTTCTGGTCCCGAAGACGGGAGGGGGCCTCTATTAGATTTAAACGCTCTGAACTGATACATGAGACAGTACAGTTTCAGGATGCTGACACACGCCGCTCTCATACGCTTCGTGCGCCCGGGAGGCTGGTTCACAAGCATAGATCCGAGGGACGCTTATTTCCATATCCCCATTTATCCCCATTTATTTATTTCTTTGCATATGTTTTTCTTTTACTTATCTATTATTTTATTTTATTGTATGACAATGTTTATATGTGAAGCACTTTGAGTCTGCCTTGTGTATGAAAAGTGCTATATAAATAAAGTTGCCTTGCCTTGCCTATCCCCCGCACAGGAAATATCTCATGTTCGCCTTCCAGGGCGTAACGTACGAGTATTTGGTTCTCCCGTTCGGCCTTTCGTTAAATCAACGGGTGTTTGTGAAATGCACAGAGGCTGCTATCGCGCCCCTCAGGTTGAAGGGAATGCGTTTAGCAACAAACATAGACGACTGGCTTCTAGCCACACAGTCGCCCCAGGCGCAGACCAGCGTGCTCTTATCGCACCTAGTGTCCCTGGGTTTCACAATAAACGTGCAAAAGAGTGTTTTGGTCCCTACTCAAAGCGTAACGTTTATAGGCTTGTGCCTCGATTCAGTGACGTTCAAAGCACGTCTATCCGCGGAGAGAGTGGAAGCCTTTCAGGCTTGTCTGGCACTTTTTCGCCGGGGGACGATGTTAAAGTTCAGAACGTGCCTCAGACTATTGGGTCTGATGGCGTCAGCGTTGGTAGTAGTCCCACTTGGCCGCCTCCATATGAGGCTGGTTCAGCGATGGGTTGCATCACTCAGACTGAACCCGACGTGCCATGGCCATCGCCGGGTTTTGATCTCCATGGCGTCTCGGCGCTGCGCCCTTGGGGACGCGCGTCCTTTCTGACTACAGGCGTTACCATGGGAACTGTCCTGGCAAGGAAGGTCCTTTCGACGGATGCCTCTCGGGCGGGCTGGGGAGCCGTATACGAGGGCAGATCAGTAAATGGCACTTGGAGCTCACATATGCAGTTTGTTCACATAAACTGCCTGGAACTTCAGGCGGTGTCACTGGCGCTGAAACATTGTCTTCCCTTTCTGAGAGGGCAACATGTTCTAGTCAGGACGGACAACACCACGGTGGTGGCGTATATTAACCGTCAGGGGGGGCTGCGCTCCCCTCAAATGCACACGTTGGCACACACACTGACCATGTGGGGCAACCCCCACCTGTTGTCGCTGAGAGCAACACGCGTGCCGGGCGCGCGGAACTGGGGAGCAGATTTAATGTCCAGGGGCCACCCTCGCTACAAGGACTGGAAACTCCACGTCGTGGTCGTGAACCAGATATGGGAGAAATACGGTCGAGCAGAGGTCGATCTCTTTGCATCAGAGGAGAACACTCAGTGCCCTCTGTTCTATTCCCTAACCGGTCGGAGCGCCCCGATGGGGCTGGATGCTTTGGCATACGAGTGGCCGCGCGTCCTCCTGTACGCTTTTCCCCCATTAGAACTGATCATTCATACTCTCGCCAGGGTGCGAGAGAAGGGTCATACGCTGATCCTTATAGCCCCCCGTTGGCCGGGGAAATATTGGTTGGCGGAAATAGTCCAGTTGCTGTGCAGCCAGCCTTGGCCTCTGCCTTTACGCAGGGACCTCCTGACGCAAGCGCATGGGGAAATCTTCCATCCTCATCCGGAGCGCATGGCTCTATGGGCCTGGCCCGTGAAAGGATGAACCTAACGACGGCTGGACTCCCATTAAAGGTCATTACGACTATCCAGGGCACCAGGGCTTCCTCTACGCGTTACGCATATGACGGGAAATGGCGTGCGTTCGAGGATTGTTGCGCGAAAGCTGGGGAAAAAGCTTTCCAGAGTCCCGTGCCTGTTATTCTGACATTTCTACAGGACTTGCTGGATAAAGGCCGGGCTTTCTCCACTTTCAAAGTGTACTTGGCCGCTATATCGGCTTGTCACATAGGTTTTGGGGACAAATCGGCAGGTCAGCACCCTATCGTTTGCCGGTTTATGAAAGGTGCACGCCGTCTTCGGCCGGTGTCGCGGAGCTTGGCTGCTCCGTGGGATTTATCTATGGTACTTGATGCACTGTCACGCCCACCGTTTGTGCCCTTACAACAGGTAGAGCTTAAGACGCTCTCGTTTAAGACGGCTTTGTTGCTCGCGTTGGCCTCGGCTAAACGCACTAGTGACATTCATGCGCTGTCGGTTAGCCCGACGTGTATGCAGTTTTTGCGGGGGAACTCAAAGGTTCTGTTAAAGCCGAATCCTGCATTTGTTCCCAAGGTATTCGACTCTGCGTTGTCATACCGCCCTATTGATTTGTTGGCTTTCCATTCACCTCCTTTCTCCTCCCAGGAGCAGGAGCGGCTGAATGCGCTCTGCCCGGTGCAGGCTTTACGCGTCTATGTTGATAGGAGGCTGGATTCAGGAAATCGGAGCAGCTGTTTGTATCATGTGCTACGTCAGACCTGGAGAAGCCTCTCTCGAAGCAGCGTTTATCACACTGGATCGTGGGGGCTATAGCCATGGCTTATAGTAGCGTGGGTTTGGAACCCCCTACTGGCCTGCGCGCACATTCGACTCGCGGCATGTCCGCATCCTGGGCACTGTTTCAGGGGGTCTCAGTGGAAGAGATATGTGCGGCTGCCAGCTGGGCGACGCCTCACACTTTCGCTAGATTCTACAGGTTGGATAGATAGATAGATAGATAGATCCTTTAATAATCCTTTACAGGAAATTACAGTGTCACAACAGCGTGGACAGACATAACAAACATAACAAACACACATTCCCTCATATGCTAAAATACTTAAATACTACAATAAATACAATAATAAATACTAAATACTATAAGGTGCAAAGTTAATTTTGTGCATTGTAAAACCGTATGGCAGCTGGTATACAATATACTATATATATATAAATAACATATACTGGATGTTACTGCGCCAAATCTGTCTCACACAGTCTTGAGCGTTGGATCGGTGAACATGCCTGTTTGATGGGTTTGCACTGGTACTTCTTTGGCAATACGGGAGTTACTATATCCCATAGTGAGATACCGAGCGAAAATTGAAAGAAAACTTAAGGTTAAGAAATTAACCAAGGTTTTCTGATATATGAGTGAGGTATCTCACCAGACCACCCTCCTTGCCCGGAGCGAGGAAGAGGTGTTTTGCCTATAGACTGAAGAGATGACGTGACGACGGGACTTATGTAGTAGGAGGGAGCCCCTCCTCTGCAGGCAGACGTCACGTCTGTTAGCCAGTCACGACTGGCGTGGGGTAAAATTGCTTCTGGGGGACAGCGCGAGGGGCGTGTCCCATAGTGAGATACCTCACTCATATATCAGAAAACCTTGGATAATTTCTTAACCTTAAGTTCCAAGTTACTGTTGACATTAATTAGGTAAAAATGTATACTTTTGATGAACACTTCTAATTGAAATTTTTTATGTGATGTCTTTTGTGAATAGATTTGCCAGCTACAACCATCTGATAGCTTTTTGGTCTTTGATTGAGCCTTGTCTCTACAAGATGGTCCGTGTTTCCAGAGCCAAATCAGCTGCCCAGAAAAAAGAAGTGGTCTCACCTGCACGTGCATCAACAGTACTTTATAAGTAGTTACAGATGTAATTATACGTGATGCCATTGCATTTGTATTTGTTGTTTTTGAGTTATACTTTTTTTTCTTTTCCTCTCAGAGACAGCTGCTCCAGCCCATAGATTAACGCTTTCTTTTTTCATCACTCGGGTGATGAATCACAAAGCTTGATCTAAGAGAAAAAGGTAAATCATTAGAAATATAACCTCAGCATCATGGGTGTAAAAAACAACTTGGTTCTTATAAAGGTAAGTACTTCAACTGTGCTAGAAAAAGCCTACCATCCTGAATGCTTACTGTTATATTCTCTCCCTCTTAAAATAAAGATGTGTTTTTTTTAAAGCGGACTCCAAGAATCACAATTATTCCAATGTACCTGTACATCTGCTGTGCAAACGACAATAAATATCTTGAATATTGAAAAGTTGTAGCCTTGTACTCATTACCTTGACTATATTAAATTGTGTGTGAAAAACAGGGAGACATGAAAAACATTCAAGTTGGTGGCCCTTGAGGACTACCCTTAGCTACTGCTTAACCGAACAAACACCACTGAACAGGGATGAACACAGCTTCCTGCCTAGACTCAAACTGTGGTGCCTCGCTCTTCTCCATCGACCTGTAGCACAAGGCTCTCACGCTGACCTGCACTGTCAGCTTGTCTTTATTGGACACTGAATGAAATAACACATACAAATTCATTAAGCTTCAATTGTACTGGGTTACTCGCATCATCACATCTATAACATGTTACTACATGGAAAGAAACTTTAGGTAGCTAAGTAATGTTACTTTTATTATACGCAAAACCGTGGCTCTACTTAAACTATTATTAATCAACACAACAGGCAAACATCAAGGCTGATATAAAACACTGGTTAAGAAATCTTGTTGGCGTTTGCTGTTTCTGCATAATACACGTTCGACAGTGACAGTTAACTGACAGATTAGACTTTGACAGGAGCTAGCGTCTGTTAGACATAGTTTTCTTACCTTCGTAGCTGTGACTGTAGGTCGCAGCATACAGCCTAAACCCCTTCTCCAATTTGCTTGTCAGAGTTTTTGTTTCCCTACATAAATAATGTACACAGGGCTCTCAAGTTTTGAACTGAGTTCAGAGTGAGATTTTAGCGCGGGCGGCGCTAAAATTTTTGGTTTTAACATAAACCAAAAATATGGTCACGTAAATAAAATATACAAACAAACAGAGCTTCGTCTCCCCGCGATTTATATTGATTGAGTCTACAACGTTCTCAAAGATCTACGTCTCTGTCTGACGTATCTTGGGTCATACCATTCGACGTGGGGCCACTCATAAATCCCCCTACATTTTTTCGATAATAGACTTGACCTCCATCTGTTTATTGGATAAACGCATTTCCCAATCCCAGGAGTCTTTGCTCCATTCTACGTCAATTTAAGAACAAACAAAGAAATTAAACTGCAGTTCGTATATTTTATTTATGACCATGAAAGTTCTGTAATGCCTGAACAATGAAGAATTAAATGTAAAGTAAAATAAAATTATAAATGTAAAACCATGAATGAAATATAGAGAGTAAGCAAGTGGTATAAATATTGGTGAGACGTTCGGTTAAACTATATAGTAAACCCTCTCGATTATCACGGGGGTTAGAGCCTAGAAGTGGTTTAAATTATGCTCACGGCCGTCTCGCGGAGGGGGGGGGGGCAGACACCAAATGACGTAATCTGACGTAACGAACGAATCAAAACGAACGAATCAAATAAACGAATCGTTATAGTGAACCGAACTGAAAGAATGTGTTCCCGGAAAATAATCATTTTGCCCATCCCTAGAAACAACACTCCCTCAAAAGGCTATTGTTTTAAGCAACACCAGAAGAGGCATATACTTTCCCCTGAACTTTTAAACGTTGCACACCTGCAAAAACATAAGTATATATTAATGTGGCATTCATTCCAATGCTTAAAATATATCTGTTGCATTCAGTAGGCCAATGCTGTGGTAAAGTGTGTAAAGTATGACCAAGTGTTTCTTTCTTTTCAATAGATAGAACTTTATCAATCCCCTGTAGGAGAAATGTGTAAATGTTTGTCCCTATAAAACAATAATGGTCAAAAAAATAATTACAAAACATGACGGTAATTACCAATCTGAAGGCTCTTCTTAACCACTCCCCCTTTCTCACTTCCACCAATGCAAAATGAACAGAACTGAGTAGGGGAGGGCGTAGCCTAACTAGTTTATGAACGACCCAGGGAAACGCAACGCAAATTCAATGTGAACATGTATGAGGCTTTAATAAAATCCCCTGAGATTTTTTGTGTCTCCAAAATAGTTCATGTCCGGGCAAAAGAGGACGTCTGGTTACCCTACGTACGGGAAACCCATTTGATTCCTACCTGTTCCACTGTTAAAGGCCCACAATGCAACTTCGGGAATTTCTTCGCTGTTTTCTTGGTTTTGGCACGCACATTTCTCTACACAGCGCCCCCTACAGCTTCGTAGTAGATATTTTACAACACTGTCGTAACAACTCGTTGACGACCCTTCCCCATGCACTTCTACGCGAGCCATGTGCATTTGTTTTCAAAGAAGCCAGCGAATGCGTGGAGCCATGTCCGAAGTAAATGTTCCTAAAGTGTAGGCAAGGTTATACATTTTTTAAATGGTGTATTTGTATTGCAATAAACATAAAGCCATCCTTTTTATAGTTGACGGGGAGAATTTATATCCTAGATTATAATTGTTTTATCTTAGGTTGAACAGAACAATCAGTGTGAGAGTGTTGGCCAAAATATTATAATCTAAATAAACAAGAACCTGGATTCGGGGATTCAGTCTGTATCTGGGGGACGAGACAGACGAACAGCAAAACACCAATGGAAACAAAGGTGTTTATATGGTTGCAACCAAGCAAGCTAGAAACATACAGGGCTCACAACAAAACGGTCGAGAAAACAATTTTTACAGGGCTCACAACAAAATGGTTGAGCAAACACATTTGTACAGAGACTATCAACATCAAGAATACCACGAGGACAAAGTTCACCCAAGGGTACTTTCAATTTCAAAAGCAACACGGCCAAGTCGGAGTCTGATTTGAAGTCTTCTTTTTCTTTCAGTTCACGCTATTCCTGAAAACTTGCCCAACGTTTACTCGTGTCTGGCCTCTCTGTCGGTCAGTCTCCCTTTTCTCTTCTTCTGTTCCTCCGACATTGGGTTTCTCTGTCTCTTTTAGTCGGCTGATCTATGATGAATGTAACAATCCCTTAGTTACTTGTGTTTATATCGAGCCGGTTCCGTGTTTGGGGGTCTGTGCCGCAAAGCAATTCGTTACTTCGCGAGACCCGAGACTCCCGCGAGAGTGGGCGGCGGGTCGCCGGCAGAAACATATTCATTTTCTCCGCCAAGATGCGCAAGGGGGAGTTTAAACAACGAACAATCGAACAAAAATGTATAATGGAACCATCGCAATGACTCCTAGCCTGCTATATTAAGGTAAATCAAGCCAAAAAAGTTGCATAGTTCCCCTTTCACTCGTGTCTGATCTCTTTTCCGGTCCATTCTTCTTTTGTTCCACCGACAGTCGCCTCTTGCGTCCCTTATCAGTCGATTGATCCATGATGAATGCAACAATTGCCTCGCAACTGGCTGTTTATATCTAGCCGGTGCCATGTTTGGGTGTGTATCTGTGCCGTAAAGCATTTTCGAAACTACAATCTGACTACATTTTCGAGGATACTTCCGCTGCGTCACATCCGGATTGGCTCGGTCCGAACAGATCAAGTTGCATATGCGCTTTTTCACTGGAGAGGCGACATGGGTAAATGACACACCCACCAATCGACCCAGAAATGGATGCAGAACCATCAGCATAACTCTCAACCTGCATACTTTATGTAATTTTGGCTAAAAAAGTTGCATAGTGGGCCTTTAAATAGCGGCCCAAATTTGTGGGCGCTATCCTGGTAATTTCTCTGCGTGAGAAATTTGAAGTGTGGCGTGAGAGCGTGTGCATGGGTTAAATTGCGTGTGTCTCACGCCGAATGCGTGAGACTTGAGAGCCCTGTGTACATCAGTGATATTTATTGTCGGCAGCTCTTGTAAACACCGGGTGTAGAACGTTGCCATCTTGGAACCGGAAGCTGTGAAGCTGTATTAAGGTGAATCAGGAAGTGCTTGTGCAAGTAGTGAAGCAGGCAGGGGCGATTCGAAATTAGCAAAATACTGGAGACAGGACCAATATTCAAAATTTCAGTGTTAACCACTAGAAAAAACTGAAGAAAATAAATAAACTAGCTATAAATTTATTATAGCTAGTTATAACTTTTTAAATGACATAAACTAATTGATGCTACATTTATTTACTTTATATAATCACTTGCACCATCACTGGACATACCTATTTTCTACACAAATTCTTTCTGACTAGAATCATTGTCTGCAATCTTAAATGGAAGGATTGTTAATGTTGATCCTGTTTCAGAGCAAAGTCGCCCTTGTATCGGGTGGAAAACTGTTTAAATATTATTAGAATCTTGTACGGACAGTAGTCAGACAAAAGTGGCCCTTGTCATTTCTAAATTGTACTTAACGGCAATCTGGAATTACCTGATAAAAGTGATGGCTGAAGTGAGTAAGTCACATTAAACAGGTTTAAAAAATAAAGCAAGCTGAGAATATAAATTTACACTTGCACACACAATTTGTTTTATTGTTCGAATAAATATTTAAATAGGGTAAAATACGCCAAGCAAGTTTCCCTTTAATTATCTACATATACAAAAAAAACGAATATAAAAAGAAACAAAACAAACAAAGCAAATGCTTAAAGGGGAAATATTATGCCACCAGGTGTGAGTGTGATTAGCGTATAGCCTATAGATCAGTCCACCAGCCTACCCAGTGGACTGAAGTAAACGTTGCTCATCTATCCAGCACAGATCTAGGTGGACACGCCCACTAGTGATGTCGTATGGGGCAGATTTTCGAAACGGCT